>NW_026294584.1:98066747-98666747 GCF_007827085.1 Peromyscus californicus insignis | reverse complement strand
CTGTTGCTCCCAGGCTTGGGAAGGACAAGCAAGGCTGTGAGTCAGTATGGAGGAGGTGTCTTTGGCACAGCCCACCCACCATTCAGAACCCAGCTTCATTTGAGGAGAATCCCATGGCTCACAGGCTGTCTGTGGCCTCCTGCTGCCACCCTCCACTTCACCCCATGCCAACCTGTGCCTGCTCAGCAGCCTGGAGCTGTGCTGGCTCATGGCCACTCCTGGATCTGGGTTGTTTTTCTGGCTTCCCTGCATCTCCATTCAGTCACCATGGAGAGGGAAGCATGGCCTTCTGGGTCAGTTGCTTTGGGGACAAAATGTAGATGCATCACAACTGCCTGTCCAAGATGCCTTCACAGCCCTTTGTACCTGGGCCAGCACCTTCCCCTCCCTCCCTCCCTTCTTCCCTCCTTCCCTGTGTCCTAGAGACTGGCCCTCTGTACTGCCAGGGCCAGAGCAGCAAGAGGCCACTTTTCAGCCTTCACTTGGGGTTGGCGTGTTGGGGTGGGAGGCCTGGAAGAGATTGGGGGGTGGAGGGAGAGTGCGTTGGTGCTCTGCCTGGGACCTCCTTGAGGACAGGGTCTATTCCCAGCTGCCCAGTTTCCCCAAACCTTCCCTCCCTTCCTGTCAAACTTGTGCTCATCCTGTTCAGGCCTGTAGCCACAGCATGCTGGCTTCGGAGCAACCTGGGTGTAGGTCCTGCCTCTCACTGTGGTGGTCAGCTCCTCATCACTGTCATTCAGTTCCTGAGACAAGTCACCCGCAAAGTGAAAGGTTTGTTTTGGCTCAGAGTTTTGGAGGTGCTAGTCCAGGACTAGACCCTGCTGCCCTGAGGGCTTTAAAGGAGGGACACAGACGGCTGAGACACTGGCTCAGGAGATTGTCCTTAAAACCCTGGGCTGGATGGGATGAGAAGAGATGAGTCCCAGGTGGGTGGCCTCTGGATTTCTTTCAGCAGAGCACCAGACGAGGCCCAAAGTACATCACAACAAGGGCAGGGCTGGCTGAAGGTGTGTTGGTTTGAAAGAAAATGGCCCCCATAGACCCGTAGGGAGTGGCACTATTAGGAGGTGTGGCCTTGTTTGTTTTTGTTTGTTTGGCTTTTTGTTTGTTTGTTTGTTTGTTTTTCCAGAGCTGAGGACCGAACCCAGGGCCTTGCGCTTGCTAGGCAAGCGCTCTACCACTGAGCTAAATCCCCAACCCCGAGGTGTGGCCTTGTTAGAGCAGGTGTGGCCTTGTTGGAGGAAGTGTGCCACTGTGGGGAGGCGGGCTTTGAGCTCTCATATATGCTCAATCTATGCCCAGTGTGGTACACAGTCTCCCTCTGCTGCCTAAGGATCAAGACGTAGAACCCTCAGCTCCTTCTCCAGCACCATGTCTGCCTGCATGCTGCTGTGCTTCCCGCCATGATGATAATGAACTAAACATCTGAAACTGTAAGCCAGCCCCAATTAAATGCTTTCCTTTATAAGAGTTGCTGTGGTCATGGTGTCTCTTCACAGTAATAAAACCCTAACTAAGACAGAAGGACAGTAGTCCTAACAGGTGCCCTTTACCAGCAGCAGGGATGGATACCTCAGTGAGACGCTGACACACTGTTCTCTCTTTGTCAGAGTGGAATAGATGGAAGGGGGCTACCTAAAAAGGAAGTTATGCCCTTCGGTTCTGGGACAGCTCCTGTACAGAGACCTCCCTCAGGCATGTCTTCAAATGTATGTGGTCACATAGGCCAGAGCCTTCTTCCTCCCAGAGACCCAATGAGGTGCACACTCATGGCTAGCAGAAACATTTGCCCAGTGGGTTTCTTGCAGGTGGATGCCCATCTTGATGGGGAAGAGGACAATTTTAAAAGTATATATCTAGATAATAACTCCATAATATATTCTAAATGTACCGTAGAACATTATTATTATTATTATAGCACTTAGGACCTCATATCTGCTGGGAAAGTGCATATGCTATATTCCCAGCCCCAGACCCCAGCACATACTTAATATTTAAAGACCTCAATGTTTTTATTTTGTTCTGTTTTTCTCTATTTTTATTTTCTGTGTATGGGTGAGTTAGTGGCTGAGCATTTTTAAGTAATATTAAGTCTCTGTTTGGTTATTTGGGAGCTGGCGGACAGGACAGAAACTTCTGCCAACAATTCACCAAGGTAGTTGAGGTAGTTTGAATGAGAATGGCCCCCATAGGTTCATAGATTTGAATACTTGGTCACTAGGGAGTGGCACTATTTGAAAGGTTTGGAAATGTGTCCCTAGGGGTGCACTTGCAAGTTTCAAAGGCTCATACAAGCTAAGAGTCTGTCTCTGCCTGAGGAGCAGGATGTAGCTGCCAGCTACTGCTCCAGCGCCATGCATGCCGTCATGCTCCCTCACACAATGATGATAATAGACTAAATCTCTGAAACTGTAAATATGCTTCCAATTAAATGATTTCTAAGAGTTTCCTTGACTAAGGCAGTAGTGTTAGGTGAAATTTCTTTTCCTTTTTCTTTTTCTTTCCTTTTTTTTTTAAAAAGATGTATTTATTTATTATGTATACAGTGTTATGCCTGCAGGCCAGAAGAGAGCTCTAGATCTCATTACAGATGGTTGTGAGCCACCATGTGGTTGCTGGGAATTGAACTCAGAACCTCAGGAAGAACAGCCAGAGCTCTTAACTGCTGAGCCATCTCTCCAAACCCCTTTTTTCTTTTTTGGTCTGTTTTTGGTGTTGTGGTCTGTGAGGAAACATATCTTGGCACTAATAGAAAGTAAGCAAAGGTGAATCTGAGAGGAACAGTTGCATCACCCTGCAGCCAGTGACAAGGCATGCAGCCCAGGCCAGTCCAGCGGGTTGCTGTCTGGCCTCTGCAGGCCCACAATCGCCCACAGGTGAAATGGCTGAGGCCATGCCATCCTGTCCCAATTTATTTTATGTATGCATAGCCACGTCTCGGGTTTCCACCCTGCACCAGCCACATCTGCCTTGGCAATGCTTCAAGGACTGTCTGTGACCTTGACCACGGGCCTTGAAAAGGACTGCTCTGAGTCCCTCGAAATACCTGCCCCTCCTGAGTACTGATATAATTATGGTTTCACCTCTAAAAACTGTAACCCTGAGCTTGGGCACCAAGAGGCTCTTCAGAGGCCTGAGCTCACTCTTCTTGGTCTGTCTGTCAATGAAAAAAAGGACTCAACACTTCTAATTTGCTCGATCAGTGTGGTTGCCAATAACTATCTCCTGTGGATTATTTCATAGGTACCACACAAAGTAAATAAATGTAATAAATAAATAAATGTTCGAAAACAACCAATCAACCAAAAAAAACGATTGTTTAGTCAATTCCAGGTATGTTGTACAAGTTGTCTGAGTCAATGCAGTCATTTTCTTCAGTACCTAACCAAATCAACAAATTAATACAGTAAGCTGGTTAGTTCTGAAGGAAAGAGCTCAGGGATGTGTGCCCCTAAACAAGAAGTACTGAGCAAAGACCCTTCTGAAGCCACACCCTGCACAGTGAATACCTCTGCCAGGCCACCTGCCAGTGATTGTTGGTTCGAGGTGGGAGTGGCCATGTTCTGATAGGTAAACTTGAACTTACTATTTGTGATCAAGGATATCTGATTTATTAAGTCTTATGTAACCCTTCCCATGACCCTTAAAACCTCCTTTGGGGCTGGAGAGATGGCCGAGTTGTTAAGTGTACTTGTTTCTCTCTAGGTTCAGTGTCCAGGACCCATATAGTGGCTTACAACCATTACATGGGATCTGACATCTTCTGACCTCCATGGGCACCAGGCAACCACGGGGTATGTATATACATACATATAGTCAAAGACTTGTGCACAAAATATGTTTTAAACAGTTTTGTCTGAGATTGAAACATGCCATCCTGCAGGGAAGCTCCTTAAGCAAGAAGGTAAACAACTCACAACAGCTTCAGGAAGTTCCTGAAACTGACCAGATTCACCCCATCTTCCCCGGCAAGAGTAAGCAATAAAGCTTCAAAGAAGACTCAGACCAGACCAGCTGCTGAGAAAAAGCAGAAACCTGCCGAGCTGCCTGGAAGAACTCTCCAAACTGTTGTACTGCCTGTGTGCGAGTCATTTCTGCTCCTGTAAGCACCCCTCGTCCATATTCCGGTAAGTAGCCCACAATAAAACTCACTAGTTCATCAAGTTGGACCTTGGGGATATCTGTACTTTGGTCTGTCATGGACTCCATATCTGAGGTGAGTCAACGTGCATTGCATCTCCTCAGGAAAAGTTTTGTCACACAACAAAAAAATCTAAGAAACCCTTCTCCCTGCCTCAGCCATCGGAAAGCACAGTTTGGCAAGACACACATGTACTTTGCAATTGAAAGAGTTAAATTCCTCACCAGGATCTGGCCTGACGCCCAGTGTTTGCTAAAGGATTACTTGAATCTCCCTAAGTAAAGCAGGAGATAAAGTATTTGCCTTAGGAATTATAAAACATGGAAATGTAAAGCCTGTCCCAGTGGGGTTATAACCTCAGCCATGGTAAAGCATGAGGCAGTAAAACCTGTCACACCGGTGATTAGCACACAACATCAAATGTGTCCTAATCTTAAGATTGTAAACGCACTGCCTGTTCTAATTGGCTGACCTTAAACTCCTTTGTAAATGTGCAGTCCTGCTTTTGTGATTTTTGTGAACGTTTTGTCGGTCCTAACTGGTTCACGTATGGTTGAACCCAACATCTCTGTATTCCCGATATACTGTCTGTGTGTCCCAATATTGCCTCTGCTCTTCTCCTATTCCAGTGGGGATTGAAGAGCCCCAGCTGAGATAAAGATTTTTTTTACTTTTGCAACACTACTACCTCTAAGAATTCTTTGATCTAAAATTGGGGATACAACAGCAATGATCGGTGGCTCCCCATGAACTTATTCATCTTTGGAGAATATGCCTCTGTTGCTGGTTTACCAAGACGAGAAATAAGAATCAAACTCTCAGGTTAGCCCTTTCCAAAGCATCTCATTGTGGCATCACTGTCACAATCTCAGTTTAGGACTGGGTGGTGACAGATTAAAAGTGAGGAAGGGAGCTGGGGCGGTGGTGGCGCATGCCTTTAATCCCAGCACTCGGGAGTCAGAGCCAGGCGGATCTCTGTGAGTTCGAGGCCAGCCTGGGCTACCAAGTGAGTTCAAGGCACAAAGCTACACAGAGAAACCCTGTCTCAAAAAAAAAAAAAAAAAAAAAAAAAAAAAAAGAATGAGGAAGGGACCTACCAAAGGGATGTCGGAAATCATAGGCAGGACATGTGGTCAGAGTTAGAAAGAGGGACCTAGGTCCTGTGGCCTCTGGCTCTAGGTCTTGTCTGAGCTGCATGGCCTTCCAGGAAGCCAGGGTAACCATGGAATTCAAGGCCCCACTGGGGTCCCATTAACAAGTGTATGTATGTTCCTCTGGAAATGAATAGGATGAGGGACACAAACTGAATGGACACAGCCATTCGAGCGTGTGGCTCTGGCAGGCTTGCCCTTCTCCCCATTCCCTCTGCCTTCTAAAAACCATTCGATTACATTCTAAAGCTAGCCACCAAGGTCCAATCCCTTATTTGGCCACTTCCTCCTCCTGAGGCTGACTACCAAGGTCCAGCTATCAATGTATTGAAGTCCAGCAATCAAAAGCCCCCTTTGGCTCACCTAATTAACATGCCCAATTAAAAATAAACACCTCATCCTAACACGAGGTTTCCCATTTTACCTTTATAAACCGCCATTTTCCTATGTGCCACGTCTGTCCCCCCTCTACCCAGAGGCAGTCCTTTGTCCCTCTGGGACAAATACCCCTGCCCTCTTTCCCTGTCCCCTTCCCCTTCTCTCCTTTCCCACCCCATCCCAGCCCATTCTAACACAGACCTCCCCTTCTTCTCCTCATTACACCTGCAAGGTCACTGGCTGCTGTCTTCTGCCTGAGTCAGAAAGCGGCCACTTTAACTTTCTTCCCTGCTTAATAAAGGATCTCTCTGTGAAAACTGGTGTTTGGGTGTGGTTTGTGTTTAATCCAGGGTCTGGAGGAAGCCCCTGCTGTGCGGGGCGGAGCTGGGGTCCCCTTCACAAACTATCTCCCATATGTCAGAAGTCAATGAAGAGTTCATTGGAGTTTGCCAGTCTCTTCAATGTTTCTGAACTCCTAGCACTATGACAATCCTTCTCTTTGTCTTTTCTGTCTCTCATATTTAATTCAACAAGAGAGCTGAGCAGCAGGACTCAGAATATTTGGACCCCAGGGTCCTGATTTTGTCAAAGCTTCTTTCCATGCCCACATATGTACACCATGTAGCATTCATTTCTTCTGGCGGTGGACACTAAGGCACTCTCGCTATAGGAACTGTCAACCCCTGGAGTCTCAGTCATATGCCCATACATTGAAAGTGTGTGTGTGTGTGTGTGTGTGTGTGTGTGTGTGTGTGTGTGTGTACTCGTCTGTGGCAGTGTACATGTAGAGGCCAGGAGTCCACACTGGATGTATTCTTTAGTTACTTCCCCATGTGTTGAGACAGTGTTTCTCACTCACTCACTGGCTAGACTGAGTGGCTCCTATGCTTCAGGGATCTGCCTCTTTCTGTTTCCCCAGCACTGATATTACAGTTACGTGCTGCAGCAGCTGACTTTTTATAGGACTGTGTAGCTGAGCTTGGGTATTGGTGAAATTATTAAGGCCACTCCACGTAGTTAAAAGGAGATTTATTTAATGGCGTAACTTACAAATTAAGGAATAGGTAGGTCGCGGAGTCTGGGGAAGGTGTATCACAGTCCAGTGGTGTTCTCTGGAGCTCTGCTTGGTTCACCTCCACTATCCAGGGTCCCGCAACAGAGAGAGCGCCCGCCGATCCAGCTCTCGGGTCCCCCGGCGCCTTCCTTGGCCCCGCCTTGTAGGCGTGACAGTTGCCGAAGTCTCAATGGGGGTTGGAACTTCCAGATCAAAGCTGGAATGGCTACCCACTACATCTCCCCCTTTTTGTCTAAATAAGAAAGTTCTTACCTAATACAAGACTATATACAAAGGAATGGTTATCAAATATTGTCCAGGAATAATGAGGGATAATGACCTAGATAAGATGGAACTACAACCAATGCAAACAATATCAAGCAAGAAACACATACTAAAGTCCAGAGAAGTATAGAGCATAGGTAAATGGCATGTTACAAAGATCATTCCAAAAGGTGTCCTATCCTAAAGAACCTGAATCTAATACTTAATATGTTCTATCTACTAAGTTGTAACTATAACTGCTAGTCTTCAATCCCATCAAAGACCTGAGAAGGAATATAATGGTACCTGAGAAATGGTAGATGGATGCAAGCAACTTTCGGGAATCTTGCGAGAGTAGACAGAGACAGCTGGCAGCCTGGACAGTCACCTAATGTTTCTCAGCATTGTTGGTGCATTCAAATTGGCTACAGGCCTAAAGTATCTGACAGACCATTTTCAGAAGCAGGAATTCTGAAAGACCATCTTACCCTGTCTTGGCAGAGTACAGTGGTCGCTTTCCTTGTGTCCCGCTTGTCCAGAAAGGATAGCATTGCATTAGTACGGTCAGCCGTCGAGGCAAGGGCAGTTCTTTGCCCAGTAGGCCATTTTGTGCCAAGAAGACAAACTTCCAAATGGAAATGTCTTAGAAGCCCAACATTCTCTCGGGATCAAATTGGTGCAGCCAGGAGCAATTATGTCTCACATCAACAGAATTCTAAGTTATTTAAATGCCATATTCTCTAGGTCTATGAAGTGTTTGAAGATTACCTGTCAATCTGACCTATGTATCTGTAAATCTGGATAACCTAACTAACGTAACTATAGAGATGACAAGCATAGGTGACTATAAATCTATAAGTCTTATCTACCGAAATAACCTAAGGACTAAGGCTTCACGTAAACAAGGTAAACAGTCTATAAGCAAGTGTATGGTAAAGAACGATGACTTCAAAATTGTGACAATACACAAGATGTTATAACAGAGGTAGGAGTATATAGTGCGATATGCAATATGACAATAATCTTAAATATATATCAATATACCGAATATCCTAAACAGAAGTAGAACCTACATAAAGTATGACAGATATAAATTTACATTTGTATCAATATACAAGTATTTCAAATAAGAGTAAAAATATATGTACATTATAACAAATATAGTTCCGTATTTGTATCAATATACAAATTATCTTAAACAGGAATATAAAAATAGTTTACATTTGTATCAACATATAAGAACCCATAACAGTGCAAATTATTTAAGGCTACTATTTTACTAAATTTGTTTACTAGTATACATAATAATCTACCATAATATCTTATACCTATCCATTCCATTTCTTCTTTTCTTTTTCTTTTTTTTTTTCTTCTAAGGCCTGCAAATGAGCACCTAGAGTCTGTTCTATGGAGTGAACCTCCTCTCTGGCAAGGGACTCCAGATTTCTCATGGAATCATAGAAGTTTTTATGTTCCTCAGAAACACATGATTCCATGGACCTTATCTTATCAATTAATGATAATCTTTCTTCCTTATATAGTGTCTGGAGAGTTAGTGTTCTGTCCATTAAATATTCACATTTATTATCAATAAGATCAATTTTTGGTACAAGCCTGTTTTGTAAATCCTGATCAGCAGATTCCAGAGAAAGAATCTTTTTCTCTAAGGTCTCATTGCTATCCGTTAAAGCAGATTCCAGAGATAGAATCTTTTCCTGTAAGCCTTCATTGCTCTCGCTTAAAGCCTGTATCAGTCCCAATAATGACTCATCTTTGTTCTTGCTATTAAACCAGTGTTTGAACACTGTGTGGATTCCCACACTGTCTGTGTGGGAAGCACTCACTTACCCACTCAGCCGTCTCCTCAGTCCCTCCTGCACTTTCTCTGAGCACTAGGTGAGCACAGACCACAGTAGGAGCCAGAATTAACTGGGTTTCCTTACAGGTGCCCACATCAGCACAGAACATGATCTATAAAAGCTGGATCATTGGAAATCCCTGAACCACAGGCTGGTAGCTCCATCACAGTCCCCTCACCACCCCCAACAACTATTTACTACTTATATAACCCTAGAGAGAGGCCCCATGGGCCTTGTTAAGTTTAATCTGAGACGTCTAGTCCCATAGATTTCAGGACCCCAATAGAAATATAAAATGTCTTTGAATGCATGGACGCTGGCAGCAGTGAGAGAACCACCTGAGTCCAAGGATACTAATGCTTCATAGACATGGTGTTGGGAATGGAACCCAGGTCTTCTGCAAGAACAAGTTCTCTTAACAACTCAGCTATCTCTCCAGCCCCAAGGGAAGTTTGAAGGATCATGGGGAGGGTTACGTAAGACTTAGTGAATCAGATGTCCTTGACCACAAATAGTAAGATCTAAGTTCAAGTTCAGCTATCAGAACATGGCCACTTGAACCAACAATCACTGGTAGGTAGCCTGGCAGAGGTATTCACTGTTCAGGGTGTGGCCTTAGAAGAGTCTTTGTTGCTACTACTTTGGAAGAAGTCGTTGGCTTTACCAGAGGCCAGGCAGGATCAAGGAACTCCAAATTGGTGCCTAACACAATTATCATCATATAGGAGTCATCCAGCAACTGATGGAGGCTGATGCAGAGACCTACAGCCAAACATTAGGCAAAGTTCGGGAATCCTGCGAAGGAGAAGGAGAAAGGATTGTAGGAGCCAGAGGGGTCAAGGACACCACAGGAAGGCTCACACAATCAGCTAACCTGGGCTCATAGGCACTTGCAGAGACTGAAAACCCAGAACCTGAGAGCCTGTGTGGGACTGACCTAGGCACTCTGCATATGTTACAGTTGTGTAGCTTGGTCTACTTGTGGGACTCCTAACAGGCTGTCTCAACCCTTTTCCTGGCTTTTGGGGCCCTACTCCTCATACTGGGTTGCCTTGCCAGCCTTAATACATGGGGAGGTGCTTAGTGTTACTACAACTAGATACGCCATGTTTTGTGATATCCATAGGAGACCTGCCCTTTACTGGATGGAGACGGAAGAGGAGAGGATTGGGTGGTGGGGTGGTGGGGAAGAGGCTGCGGCTGGGATGTAAAATAAATAGATGGATAAAAATAACATTAGAAAAATGAAAATAATAAAAAGAAGGGTTTTTGCTGATTACTTTGTGCTTTAGGATGCTCATCCCTGAACTCTTTTCCTTTAGAGCCAACCAGCTTTCTGGTTGGTTAATTTATTTGGTTAGGGACTGGTGAAAATGACTGGGCTGACTCTTACCACTTGCATAAAATACCTAGCATTGACTACACAACTGTTCTTTCGTTTATTGTAAGTTGTTTTAAAAGTGTACTACATGTATTTACTTGGTGTGAGTATATGTGTGAGTGCGCATGCACCACGATGTGGTGGAGGTCAGAGAAAAACCTGCTGGGGTAGGTTCTCTCCTTCCATCATGTGGGTCCTGGAGGTGGGACTCAGGTCACCAGGCTTGGCCACAAATGCCTTTTCCTGCTGAGCCATCTTGCCAGTCCTACAACCATTTTCAAGTACATAGTCCAACAGCGTTAAGGACATCTACATGAGGGTGGGAACCGGCTCTTGTGCCATCCCCTCCTCAGTCCTTCAGCCTTGAGTCTGTGTCCGTGGGTGGAGACTTGCAGCCGAGCTCCGAGGGAAGCCCAGGACTCAACAAGATACTTGGTACTGAGAAGCTTCGATAAACCACACAATTTATATGAGGAACAGTCTCAGAGGGCTTTCATTCCTCTATGGAGGGACAAAATTCTCCCTGATGTATTCAACCACACACTTCAAGCTACAGAGTTTAAGCTTCAGGTCCTTCTCAGCCTTGCCCTGGTTCTTCCAGTGAACCCTGTTTGCGTTTATAAGTTGCTCTCCTGAATGTAGAACTGTTCATGCCTCGGGCTCCACAAGCCTAAGATGGATGCTAAGGACAGAGATTTTGTTGAGAAACGTATACATTTTATATTCAGACTAGGCTTCACAGCCTGGTGGGGGTGGATTCAACTTGGAGCCAAAGTGGTGCAGCCACTGGCTTGGGCCACAGCCACTCAGAGTTTGCTCTTTCTAACCTTTGAGATTCTAACTCTGAGTTTAGACCTTTCCAACAATTCTATTTCCTTCTAATTTTTTTTTAGATGTAAGGTACCCAACATGAAATTAACCTACAGTTACACTGTAAGACTTTGCGGCCTTTGGTCCATCAAAAGTGTGCCATCACAATATTTCTCAAATCCCAAGCATTCCCAGCAGCCCAAGAAGCAACTTGAGCTCTGGCAGCCACAACTTCCTGCTTCTGTCTCCCCAGACCCTGGCACCTCCATTTTACCAGGTTAACTTGCATTATAGCACAACTTCCTGTTTATCATGTGGACTTCCCAAGTCTATGACTCCAGTGCTCAACTACAACTCAGGAAGTCTTCCTTGTCTTAGCCCACTCTGACTCAGGGATGTCAATCCCACGCACATATACATGCAGCCATCAGCACAGCATGGCCCCATCTTAGCATCCTTTGGGAAGAGATGGAGAACCCTTATATGGATTTAGCTCAAGAACACTGAGGACATTCCTTCCCCTCCTCCTGGAGATGGCTCTTTGGCCCCTGCGGGTGTAAGGAGCGCCATGTCCCCTCTTCAGTTCAGTAGGCAACATGGCAGTTGATGTTCCCCCTGTGGGGAACACAGGTCATGGCGCAAAGAAATAACTCTCCACGGCAGCCAGGATACCAACAGGCCAAGTTTCCTCTCTACTCATTGACCATCCTTTTCTCTCAGCTGAAGTGCAGTGCTGAACCCATAACAGTAATGGCGAGGGAACTAGAAGAGCAAGAGAATGCCAGTGGCCATCAGTGTGGCACGTTTGATGGGTCAGCAAATTCACTGGCCTTGAGCTGCGACCTGTGTAGAGGAAGGGCCGGGACTAGGGCCGGGAGCTCCAGGTGCAGTTCTGGGGCTGTGTTTCCAGAAGCAGGGTCCCTGAGCAGGAGAGATCCCCAATGTATTGAGTTGGAGAGTCACACAGTTTCCCCGGGAGCCAGGACTTACTGCTTACCTCCTTTGACAGTCTCTCCATCCTGGACCTGTTTGGCCTCTCTGTTCCTGTCATTTGGATCAAGTGTGGCTTACCCAAGTGGGTACAACGTGAGAGTATAACCATCTTTGTTTGTGCCTGTGTTAGTGTTTTGTGTCTGATTTCCCCCGGGGATGTGAACAAACCTCTGTTGACACTGTACAGGACACCAGGACAGACCAAAGAAACGATTCTCTCGAGTCAAGTTTAATGAAACAGTTTACTGGAGTTACTTAAGAGCATGGGTGATGTGAGCTCGAGGCCTGCCTGGGCTACAGAGTGAGTTCCAGGAAAGGCACAAAGCTACACAGAGAAACCCTGTCTCGAAAAACCAAAAAAAAAAAAAAAAAAAAAAAAAAAGAACATGGGTGACCCAGGCAGCTACATTAATTGAAAGCCCGCCGCTGCATGGGTAAAAGCACACAAAATCTGCAACACTGGGGTTCCTAAGAGACTTCTCTCTGCTAGAAAATGTTTACTGCTTAGGTGACTTTAGGGAGAGCTCATGAGAGCCCTTTCCTGAGTCTTCCAAGCCTTTGTCAGCCCTCCATGAGAGGATGTTTCAATTCAGACCAAACACTCCACCCACTCGAGATCTTAAATTTTTACGCACCCTCTTCCACAGCTCTCCTAAGCCTTGGAGCAGACGGTATATATATACATCTATTTTCTCCTATTTATCACTCAATATTGGGCTGTACCAAAGGAACAGTCACTTATTCTCAGCAATTTGACAAGTTACAAGTTCCTGATATAACCACCACCCACTGTGAAAGGTCTCCCTTCATACTGAGGCTGGTACAGCAGTCATCCGTGGGCATAAACAAATGTTTATTAAGTGGACACATTATACTTAATAAAAAAAAATAAAACAATAGTGGTCGTCTCCTTGCTGGGGCCTATAACCTCCACAGCCACAGGACTTTGTGTTGACCTGAAGTACTCCCTAGGAGTTCCCTCTTTGGGACAGGCCTTCAGTTTGATCAGAAAGCAGCTGTTGGCACACATAACAATGTCACTACTGTACCACTACGTACATGGTTCTGGCGTGTAACAGTGTAGCACACAGGGTCTGGAACCAAGCAAGACCATCTGTAACAATCCCCCCCCCAGCAGCCTGCGTTGAGCCTCTTGGCACTGGAAATCCAGTCTGCAGACAGAGATCCTCCAGCCCACCTCCTGCTGGACTCCTCCATGTCTGAAACCGAAGCATGTGATTCTAGTGTTGACATTCAGCCAAAACCAGTGGCGACATCATTTGTGGTTTGGGGGGACCTCAGGCTTCTCCTTCCCAACAGAGGCTGCCTCCACCTAGCACTGGAATTTCCACCCCACAACCTCAGTTCTGAGAATGCCTTTGTTCCAACTCCTGAATTGCATTAACTATTGTCTTATCTGTAAGACACTTAGGCTTGGGCTTATGAAACCTGTTTACAGAGGATAACCAGGATCACTGGACGCCACTGCTGCCCAACTCAAGCAAGTGTCAGTTGGTTCTGGGATTCCTCTCTAGAGTGATCTATTCATGACACTTCTTGATTCCATAGCCTCCTCCTGGATCCACAAGGATGCTCCATGTTTGGAGCATTTAGTTGTGGTTTTCCACAAGACCAGGACCAAATAAGACCAGGGGGGATCACTACACCCAGGAGAGGTCATTCAAAATGTCTCTCACTGCACCAGAGGTCACGCCCCACCCCCACCCGTCCCCCCTCCCCACCCACCCCCATCCCCTGGCACAAAGGTGGCTTAGGAGTAAGTGAAGTGTATCACTGCTCCAGTTCTCAGAGGGGACAGGTCACCTTCCTCCCCTTGCCACAAAGGTGGCTTAGGAGTATGTGGTGGTATTGTGTTCCCCAAAATATTGTGTACCTTAATAAACTTATCTGGGGTCAGAGAACAGAAAAGCCACAAGATACTTAGGCTAGAAAATGTTAGCACACGCCTTTAATCCTAGCATTCCAGAGACAGAAATCCCTCTGGATCTCTGTGAGTTCAAGGCGGCATTGGAAACAGCCAGGCATGGTGACTCACGCCTTTAATCCCAGAAAGCAGCCTTTAATCCCAGGGAGTGGTGGTAGAAAGCAAAAAGGTACATAAGGCATGAGGACCAGAAACTAGAAGCATTTGGCTGGTTAAGCTTTCAGGCTTTGGAGCAGCTGTTAGTTTTTCGGCTGCGTTGTGTTCTTACCCTGCAAGGAAATGCCACGAAACACGACAGAATCCGCTAACAAGAGTTTTATTAAAGGGACAGAGAGTGAACAGGCCTGCGGGAAGCACGTGTGTGGAGAAGAAGGAGGAAGAAGAAGAAGAAACCGGGAACATGGCGCCGGATTTTAAAGGCTGGGTGTGGACAGATCAGCGTCACTATTACACGCAAGCGCGTAGATCACATGGCCACGTTGCGCGCCTACGTAGCCAATGGAACGTCACGGATCTTGGTCACGCAAGATGCCCTGACCCGGAAATGGCTATCCTGACCTGGAACTGGCTAGGTGGAAGTGTCTGTTGGGCATATGCGAACACGCCCGACCGTGGGGGCGTGTTGTAAACCTTTCATCCCTGACTCTTCCTTTTTTAAAAAAGAAAAAAATTGTGGTTGCCTGGGTATGGGGGGCGACGTTTCTCTCAAAGACTGCTTCCAGCTGAATAGTGGGCGTTGGTTGGCTCTTGGGGGGCAGGGGGATGAGAGGGTATCTTGTGAAGTCCTGGGATGTTGGTGGGCAGGTCCTGGAATAAAGTTCTGCCGTCCCCTTGTTCTGCGGCTGTCTATCCGTGCTGTGGCTGGGAACCCTCCGTGCTGTGGCTAGGAACCTTCTGTTTGACAAGACACTGTTGACATAGAAAAAGCTTAGAGAGAAAGAATCATTATTATTTTATTTTGGAGTTGGCATTTGTCTGAGGTAGATCTGGCCTGTCCAGATAGAGACATGTGATATTTACCTGAGGTAGATCTGGCCTTAGTACTCTGCTTAATTTTTATCTGAGACAAGCCTTATTAGAGGTAGTTTATTTAAGGCACCGGTTTCCCTTATTAGGTTAGCATTTAGGAAACGCAGGTGATCAGTTGGTGAGTATTGAACAATGATAGATTATTGTATTACATTATTCCTTACCGCCTGGATATTTTTGATGGTCCTTTTTGCCTCCGGCTCTGTGTGTCTACCTGAGAGACTGTGTCTACCTGAGAGACTGGTAGGGGAAAGGAATTGTTAGAGTCAGAAGAGTGAGTGGCTAGGAGGAGAAGTAAAGGAGCCGCTGGCGCGTCTGGGATGAGGCGAATATGTGTGGAGCGAAAGAAATGGACGCTCCTACCTTAGCTAGAAGATCCCTCCCCATTAAAGGTACAGGGCAGCTTGGCACCACTAAGAATGTGTGTGTGAGAGGGATGCCTCTGAAAATGCAACTGAGTGGTGGTGTCTGATGAGGTAGATAAGGCTGTCCCCAACCCCGACAATAGGGAGACGAGCAGGAGAGGTGGGCCTCCAAAACTCTCTCAGGACAGAGTAGGTAGCTCCGGTGTCCAAAAGGAACGAGATGGGGCTGCCCATTGACCTTTATAATTACCCTAGGTTCCCTGTGTGAGATGGGAGTGGCCGGGGCAGAAACCAGGCAGCAGCAGTCCTCGCTGTAAGCCAAGCCTACAAAGTCAGCTGGAGGGTGGTCTTCATCTGGCGTTCCTATGTCGCTTGGGACATTAGGACAGTCAGCTGACCAGTGACCCTTTTGGCAACACTTTGGACAAGGCTTTGTCGGTGCCCTTCATGGGCCGGTGGTGCAAGCCTGGGCCCAATGGCCTTCTCTCCCACACTTGAAGCAGGGACCAGATGACTTTCGGGGAGCCGGTCGGGCAGTGCTTGCCAGCATCTGGCAGCTCCTTTTATGGGCTTTTTCATCTCTACCATGTAACACCTTAAACGCTATCACCAGCACATCTGCCTGTGGAGTTAGAGGGCCGTTCTCCAAACGTTTAAGTTTATCCCTAATGTTAGGGAAGCTCTGTGAGACAAACTGGGTTATTAGCAGCTGCCTGCCCTCAGGGCTCTCCGGGTCTAAGCTAGTGAACTGAAGTAGAGCCTTGGTGAGCTGCTCTAGGAAATGAGACGGATTTTCGTCCTTATCTTGATTAACCATTTTTAGTTTTTCATAGTTTACTGGTTTTAGGGCAGCCTTACGGAGACCTGTCAGGAGACAGGTAATAAACCTATCTCTGGCTAGACAGCCACCCTGGGTGTTATAATCCCAGTGTGGCTCTCGGTCAGGAAACGCCTCAGCTCCTGGTGGGTGTGAGAGGTTAGTTTGATGAATTTCGTCTGCATGAATCCTAGCCTGCTCCCAAACCCGCCTGCGCTCCTCAGGAAGTAAGTTATTAGAAAGTATCATGAATATATCATGAAAGGTGAGATTATAAGATTGAGTTATATATTGAAACTGTTTAATAAAGGCAGCAGAATTAAAAGTATAAGAACCCAGCTTACTTTCTATCTGAGAGAGTTCTGCTAGAGAGAATGGAACATGAACCTTAATCAGTCCATCCACATCAGTCACCTCTGCAAAGGGAGAACAGTGGAAAGTTTTGGATGGCTGGAATCCGACAATTTAGCAGTCCGAGAGCGGGTGATAGGAGGAGTGAAGTTTGGAGCTAGGGCAGGGCCTTTGGAACCGGCCGCTGCCGAGGAAGGAGCAGCTTTAGAAGAAGAAGAATCCGGAAGGGGAGCGGAAGGAACAGTTGTTCTAGGAGTTGGAGCTGGAGGTTGAATAGGTGGAGGTTCGTTAGCAGGATCTAGAGTCAGAGATTCCGGAGTCAGAGAATCCTCCGGTTCAGGCATAGCCAGGAGCATATGATCAGGAGAGAAGGAATCCAGAAGAGATGGTTTAGCACTGAGAAAGAAAAAACGCTATGACATAGGGCAACTCTTTCCATCTGCCTGAGCGCTGACAGTAATTAGATAACTCCCGTAAAATATCGGGATCTAAGGAGCCGCTCGGCGGCCATTTTTTGTTGTTTTCTAAAGCATACTTTGGCCATTTTTTAGAACATAGACGAGTTAGCTTAGGAATCTTTATGTAAGGCATTAAACTGAGAGGTTTTAAAGCTTCAACAAGACAGCCTAACGAAGAGGAAGGACTAACAGGGTTGGAAGCCTTGTTTCCCATGTCTGCAGCGGAGAGGCAGAAAAATAAAAAAGATAAAAAAACAAACTTGATCCGGAGCCAAGGCCCCAGGCGTCCCCAAGGCCAAGGACGGATCCCGGGCACAAGCCGCTCCTTGGCTCGTCAGCCACAGAAGCGGGGGCCCCTGCCACGTGAGGAAAGGATTCCCCGGGAATCCGGACAGCGTCTGCCGCTTCGTCAAGTCGGATGAACGTGTCGGCCCCACGTGGCCCCCAGGACGCACCCAACGGTGGTGGTCCCAACGCGAGAAATATCTCAGGCTGCAGACGTGGGAGAGGGCTAGAAATCTCAGGCCTGCGATAGGGGCCGACCGTAGCCAATGAAGACCGTGGCCAGGGGTTACCCCGGTCTCAAGAATACTGGTGAGGTACCGGTTGTTCTCACAGATTCAGGAAACCGTTTACACTGGCCGAAAAATGGGGGGGACTCACCAATCGGAGAAAGCGGTGTTGCATGGAATTTCTGCGGTCAGGCAAAATGGAGAGCGGTCTGTCGCGTACGGAGCAGAGTGTTGCAGTCCCCGGTTTACGGGTTTCCAGGCGCAGGGCGCCCGGAAGCGCCCGCTCGGTTTCGGCACCAAAATGTTAGTTTTTCGGCTGCGTTGTGTTCTTACCCTGCAAGGAAATGCCACGAAACACGACAGAATCCGCTAACAAGAGTTTTATTAAAGGTAAAGGGACAGAGAGTGAACAGGCCTGCGGGAAGCACGTGTGTGGAGAAGAAGGAGGAAGAAGAAGAAGAAACCGGGAACATGGCGCCGGATTTTAAAGGCTGGGCGTGGACAGATCAGCGTCACTATTACACGCAAGCGCGTAGATCACATGGCCACGTTGCGCGCCTACGTAGCCAATGGAACATCACGGATCTTGGTCACGCAAGATGCCCTGACCCGGAAATGGCTATCCTGACCTGGAACTGGCTAGGTGGAAGTGTCTGTTGGGCATATGCGAACACGCCCGACCGTGGGGGCGTGTTGTAAACCTTTCAGCAGCAATTCAGCTGAGACCCATTCTGGATGAGGACTCAGAGGCCTCCAGTCTGAGGAGACAAGACCAACTGAGGATCCGGCAAGGTGAGATAGCTGTGGCTTGTTCTGGTACTCTGACCTTCCAGCATTGACCCCAATAACTGGCCTCGGGTTTGACCTTATTAATAAGAACTGTTAAGATTCATGCTACAGGAGTAAGTTAAGTGTATCACTGCTCCGGTTCTCAGAGGGGACAGGTCACCCTGACCCATGACTGTGCTGTGCCTCTACCAGAGGAGGCTCTGTTTCTATGCAAGCCTTAGATTTTTCCTAAGTGACAAGTTCGGTGTCCCAGGAAAACCTTTGCTCCTTTCTGTGTTCATTTTGGCCTCTCCGCAAAGATCCTACATCTTGACTGGGCTGCTGGAACTTCTGAGACCACCTAGCTGAAACTGATAGCTGATGGACTCATATAGGAAATGTGTGCAGTATGGGCTCAGGCTGGGTTCTGCGCTGTATTATCACAGCACTAGAAAGATCGAAGAGTGACTTAAAAGGGCAGAATGGGAGCCGAAGCCAACACCCACCTCACCATCAGCAAGGCTGGATCTGAAAGGAAGGAAAAATGAGCTCCTGTGACGGGCAGCAGTAAACTACCAGGGTTTGCTTGTTCCTACAGCAGAGCGAACTGGAACCTCAGAGACAAAGAAAATGATCACATCCCTGGTTCCCAAGCAAAAGGGAGAAAGTAAGTAAAGTGAAAGATAGAGAGAGCCATTAACCTCATGGTTATGCTGGCAAAGTACTCGTCTGTCTTCTGGAAGCCCATGGCCTGGTAGAGAGCCAACGCGCTATACTGCACAATGCTAGTCTCAAGGACAACGTCCCTGTAGCCCTGGTCCCGTGCAAACTGGAGGACAGTTCTGACCAGGGCTCTCGCTATCCCCTGTCCTCGATGCTGTGAGGACACAGACAGGCGAAAGAGCTGCAGCTGCTTCCTCCCTGATGGGGGAGCCTTGACTGGCAGACAACCCACTATACCCACCACCTGGTCCCCAGACTCAGCCACCCAGAAGGAGCCATGTGCATTCAGATAGGACTTAGTGATGTCAGCCAGGTCTGTATGACAACATGTAGCCACATACTTTCTGCAAAAAAGCCAGACAAGGAGCCACAGGCAAAGGAGCACGAGGAAGCTGCACACTGTGGCCAGGAGCCAGGAGCCAGACACCAGGACTATGATTACAAGCACCCCAAGTAAGGGCAGGAGGGTTTGGGGCAGTGTCAACATATGACGGAAGGTGGCAGGGACATGCTCCTCCATGCCCCTGGAGAACAACTCCAGGACCCTTGTGTGGTCCCTCTCCTGGTACTGGCGGATGTGATAAGGAGCCATGGGGAGACTTCTGGATCTCAAATATCAGTGATCACAAGGAACATTGAGACCTTCTTGCACAGCTTCCCTGGGCCCTGCAGGAGACAGAGGAAGCCATGTCAGTCTCCCAACCCCCTCCTAGCCTCCCAGAAACCGGGAGATTCCATTCATGGGTGTGCCTCTGTCAACACCCAGGAGGAGGCAGGAAACTACTTCTGTGAGAAAGCATCAGGTCAGCATCATCTATGACACACACACACACCCGCCCACGTTTCCTCCCTTTTCTAGCCATGTGACCCTGGGACATGTCCCTTGACCTCTCCGAGCCTGTGCATCTTCATCTGTAGATCATGGTAAAACAACACCTGGTTTCCAGGTTGCTTTGAGGATTTAATCCAGTAAGCTATGTGCAGACCCTTCCCTGTCACACTCCTTCTCCGATTACAAGCTATCTGACCTTTGGTACTGAGGTGGCACACTGTGGAAAGATATGCTGTTCTGAGGTCTTTGTTTCCTTCTTCAGGGTCCAGACACTGAAAACTCCTGTATTCCTAGGCGCACGTTTCAGCAAATCCTCTTTCCAGCAATTGGGAAGATTTCGTCTACACAAAAGCAAAGGGTCAAATCAAAAACACTCTGCCCATGGGTCCTCAGGAAGGTTGTGGGACTCCAGACCCACAGAGACCCCCAAGTCTCACCTCTCTGCCCTCTCACCTGGTACTACAGATCCAAGAGTGTCCAGGATGGCCTCAGCTTCTGACAATATCCAGGAGAGCCTACCAAGGCCTGATGAATCTCTAGGGAGCAGATCTGGCTTGGCACTTCATTGGCTGACTCCTGGACAATCATAAACCAAAAGTCAAGAGCTGAAATGTGACACGGGCCGGGCGGTGGTGGCGCACACCTTTAATCCCAGCACTCGAGAGGCAGAGGCAGGCGGATCTCTGTGAGTTCGAGGCCAGCCTGGTCTCCAAAGCGAGTTCCAGGAAAGGCGCAAAGCTACACAGAGAAACCCTGTCTCGAAAAACCAAAACCAAAACAAAACAAAACAAAGTGACACAGGAGGGAATCCTCATCTGTTCATCTCCTGACCCCCACAGGATTCACCCGGAGAAGAAGCTGGCTCCGGTGGGCCCCGAGTTTCTCACCATTGTAGGAGGCCTCCCCTTTCCTGTCCCCTTCACAGCATCTTTCCACCCAGAACACACAGCTGCTGGGAGAGGCACGTGCTCATGACAAGCTGGGCTTCTCTCCGTCTCTGAGCTGTGGCTGGTCCTAGGACAATGGATCCTGACGGTCCAAACTGACTTCCTGCCCTCCTCACCAGCATGCCCTCACTCGACCACCACGTTAATGCATCCGCTTTGCTGGATGTGTCCTTTTCAGCCCCTGCAGGACTTGTCTAGCTAACAGGCCCCACACAGTGGGCAGCTTTGAGAGCTTTGGCAGCTCTTCAGAAGCAAGACATCATACTCCTCATGCAGATTAGCTGAGGAAGTACCTCAACAAGCCAGGCAAGAGCAACACAGAGGGGCATCCTTTTCATGCAAGCTACCCCTGTGAGATAGATGCTCTTGGCCCCAGTCCTAATCTACAGATCAGTGAGGGCCCTGCTGTCTCCTCTCATGGCTTCCTGAACAGGGTCACACTGCAAGCCAACTTTTGTCTGCTCCAGTTAGCTTGGGCCTGCTGGGGGCAGGGCCAGTGGGCTCTCTGGAGAAAACAGACATAAGGTGGGGTGGAGCCTTACATCATAGGAGCTCCTCAGGAGTCATGTGTGGCGAAGTTGGGGAGCCCTTGGGCATGGACCTAGGTGGCATAAGCAGGGCTACAGACAGGGATGATGGGTATAGCACGGGGTCATGCTGTAAGCTGGCACTCTTTTGTAGTGTTTACTGGGCCTATGGTGAGCTCTAAGGAGAAAGATAGGAGGCAGCCTCGGTGGGGGTCTTACACTGAAGAAGATTCTCGGGCTCATTTTGAACTTGAGAGACAGAGAGAAGCCTTTGGAACTTCAACACTGCAATAAACACCAGAGGATGTGGGGGAGGGAGCTAGTGAGGTTTTCCAGGAGGACGTGGGGTCAAGACTCTGAGAGAGGTTAGTTAGCCTCTGCCAGCAGGAGAGAAGCTTCTCAGGCCAAAGGGAGAGAAACCGGGATTCCTGAGCAGAGCTAAGGAACAGCTTGTGAAGGACGTGGTCATAGCTTTTGGGGAAAGACACCTTACATGGATTCTGAGGGGCGAAGGGTAGGCTGTAGGGAGGAACGTGGGAGGGAGGGGAGAGAGACCACGCCAACTTCAAGTTTATGTAGCAGGAACCCTTACAAGGAGCGGATAGCCAGCCTTTTAACTAGTGAGATGCACGAACTGTGGGTATGTTTATGAGACTTGATCTATATGTGGTCTCTTGTTCTCCCGGAATTGAGTCCACGCTGCCTAATAAGGATGCAGGACCTGCAGAGCCAGGTCCTTGCCTCCCATCACGCATTTTCTTGCTTTATTTTAGAGCGGTGTCTTGGTCTTGTGTCACTCACCGGCTGCCTTCGCAAAGCCGGGGTTTTAGCTCCAGCGTCCTCTCCTGGAAAACTCACTGTCCTCAGGAATGCCTGTCACTGTTGAGGGTGTTCACCTGTCCCCAGGCCGCTAAGCACCCTGGGGCTCCTTCTATGTAAAACACCGCCCCCACCTCCCCCACGTGGCTCTCCTCCCTGCCTCCTCCCGAGAGCCCCCACTCGGCAGAGTCCAGGATGTTCTGGAAAAGGGCAGTGAATCTTCCCTTGGTGAATATTTTTTCTTTTCATAGACAGAACCTGCGGGTCTCTAATGAGAACCATGACAATGGCTAAGAACAAAGGCACCGCTCAGAACCTCATCTCAAAAGTTCCACCATTGCGGGAAGGGCACCTGTTTCTCTCCGGGTCAGCCACCTAGGCTCAGCCGTGAGGACAACTCCTCAGAAGGAAAGTGCTCTACCTGGGAGGGCACTGGAGGCTTCCGGAAGTGGCGGACTTGTTTCCGAGGGGGACGATCTTCCGGGACTGAAGGTGAATTCTGCTCTCAGAGCCTGGCGCGAGCGAGTGCTCCTCCTCTGGTGTTGACACTTACCTTGTGTGATGGCGCACAGATCACAGATCCCCCAGCCCACGTTTGCTGCGCTCCCTCCGAGCCAGGGCTGGAGAGCACAGGCAAGGGGTGCGCGGGCTCCGCGGCGCCCCCTGGCGGCAGTGCCCGAGCTGAGGCGCCCCCTGGCGGCAGTGCCCGAGCTGAGGCGCCCCCTGGCGGCAGTGCCCGAGCTGAGGCGGGAGGAGGGAGCCCAGGGACTTGTGCCCAGAGCAGCCCTGGGAAGGCAGCCTGCAAGAGACAGTGCGTCTCTGCTATCTAGGGCTTCACGCATAGCAGCCACACAGCCTTTGCCCTCAGTCACGTTATTTTTAATTTTTTTTTGTTTTGTTTTTTCGAGACAGGGTTTCTCTGTGTAGCTTTGCGCCTTTCCTGGAACTCGCTTTGGAGACCAGGCTGGCCTCGAACTCACAGAGATCCACCTGCCTCTGCCTCCCGAGTGCTGGGATAATTATTTTTAATTAAAAAGCACATTACAGCTTTAAAAGTGTATAATTCTGTGTATTACAATGGCCGTTGAGGTCATGTTTTGAAAATAGTCCGTAAGAATCATGAAAAAGCAGAACACCTGGATTAGTGTTACCCTCACACAGAACACATATTCATGTGTGTGAAGGCGTCAGACTCTAATTCTTTCTACTATCTTTGGTAGATTGTTGACCCGTGTCAGATATTTGTGGCTACCAACAAAGGACTTCGTCACTACAAACCGTGAAAATGAAGAGGAAAACTACTGAAAATGTGTTCAAGCGTTCCAAGGGAAAACTAGTGTCTGAAAACAGAGGAAGAACATGGCTGAGGAAGAAGGCAGGTCAGATGTTTCAGACGTAGAAAACATTGGTGCCTTGTCTTGTTTTGCTATCAGGGGTTTTGAAAACTATCTCAACAGTCAACACTTCAACTCTGGTAACATTGTAGAGGTCTGGAACAAACGATACCGAACATCTCACATGGAAGGTCATCGAGTTTCTCTAAAAATCCTTCCTGAGATAAGTACCTAAGAAAACAAAACCGGTTCGGGCTGGGGAGGTGATGGAGTGGGCAAACTCTTGCTGTACAAGCATGAGCACCGGGCTGGGATCCCCAGCATCCAATCACAGGCCGCCTGTACAAGCATGAGCACCAGGGCTGGGATCGCCAGCACCCAATCACAGGCCGTAAGGAAGAGCCACCTGCCTGTAATCCCAGCATGAGGGAGGCAGAGTTCCAGATTCCAGAGACAGATGGCTAGCCCGTCTAGATGAATTGTGAGCTCTAGATTCAGCAAGAGATACCTTGCCTCAAAATCTAAAGTGGGAAGTGTTGGGAGGGAACACCTGCAGTCAACTCTGGCATCTGTGCACACGCACCCCTCTACACATGCCTGCACATATGCTTATATGCACATACACTGCACACACAAACCCCAAAAGCTTTATACATCTGTGTTTTCATAATAATAGATGAGAATCAATGCTGTTGTTTATTAATAACCAACCAATTAATAAAAAATTAGCCGGGCGGTGGTGGCGCACGCCTTTAATCCCAGCACTCGGGAGGCAGAGCCAGGTGGATCTCTGTGAGTTCGAGGCCAGCCTGGGCTACCAAGTGAGTTCCAGGAGAGGCGCAAAGCTACACAGAGAAACCCTGTCTCGAAAAACAAAAAAACAAAAAAAAAAAAAATTATTTTTTTTGGATTCTTATTTATTTAGCATATAAAATAATATAGCTTATGACATTTTCATATATGTTTATCACTGGATTTTGCTTGTATTCATTTCCTAATAATCTCTTCTCTATTTGGGGAAGTTTTAAGAAATATTAATGCAGTTTTCAAAATTATGTGGAAAAATTTACCTGGGAGTATTTATAGATAAAAAAGAATCAGGAGGTGCAGGTTTGTGTAAAATATAACAAGAAGTGATAGATGCAAGCGTTCTCTACATTATTAAGCTTGGGCTGTGTAGTGATGGAGTATGAAACTCTCTCTTACTTTCTAAGAGAATGGAACTTTTGCTGTACCTCACGGCCAGAGTTGATAATATACCTTGAGGTCTCTTAAGACTGCCATTCTACTATGTACTCCAACTGTTGATTTAACCTTCCTTTAAGAGAACAACGTGTTTCTAAGCTAGCACTCTGAAAGGACAAGGTCATGTTCAGTTCAAGTGCCAAGACTGTGAAGCACCTGGCATCTCCCAGGCACGCTGGAAATGAACTCAGATCTCAAGGTTCAGCGGTGGGAACTCACCATTACCATGGCCAAGGTTGATGAAGTTGGTGGGGGTCATAACTTTTGTACCAGTTCCTTAGCTGAAATCTTCCCAGAAAATCTAAGTCGGGATAGCTTGTGAATTGGAGAAAAGGTTTAGAGGAAAACACATGGTCTTTATAGCTCAGAGGAGGGTTCTGCCCATGCCAAGTAGAAAAGCCATACAAAAAATAAGCAGATGCACCTAGAAGCCATGCCGAGAGCAGTGCGTAACACCATCCTCAAGACTTGGTCCTCCCGAGTGGAATTGTGGGTAAGAGGATCTGTGTGGAACTGGATGGCAGCTGGCTCCTGATGGTTTGTTTAGACACAGCCCAGCAGAACAATGGAGCACAAGGTGGAAGCTCTCTCTGGTGCATTTAAGAAGCTCACAGGCAAGAAGTTAATTTTGAATTCCCAGAGTTTTTGGTTGTTAAAAAAAAAAAATGACTGGATAAAGTGTCATTCATAGTTGAGAGAGAGAGAGAGAGAGAGAGAGAGAGAGAGAGAGAGAGAGAGAGAGAGAGAGAGAGAGAGGACAATGTAATACTCATCCTTACGGGCCTTGGATTTCCCATGTAATCAACTTGGACAGCCTAAGCTAATGTATAGCTGCAATCTTTGTTTTGGTTTGTTTTTTTTAAGACAGGGTTTCTTTGTGTGGCTTTGGAGCCTGTCCTGGAACTCACTTTGTAGACCAGGCTGGCCTCGAACTCACAGAGATCCACCTGCCTCTGCCTCCCAAGTGCTGGGATTAAAGGTGTGCACCACCACCGCCCGGCTGTATAGCTACGATCTTAAGTTATGTACCATTATGTACCGTTCCGTGCCCCTGACCCAGAAAATGCATATGTATCATTTGCTGAAAGCAGCATTGTAAAATTTACCATAAAGGTTGAAAGCAACATTTATGGGTATTGGTTGGTAAACAATGATGTTTGTTATCTGGCTCAGCTGGGATCAGGTGGAGACAGTGACTTAATCTTTTGTAAGACTGTTAAAGATTTCTGTGAGGCAGCAATCCTCAACCTGTGGGTTGTGACCATTGGAAAACACATATTTCCAGTGGTCTTAGGAACTGAGAAACTGCTCAGTAGCAAAATTATAGTTATGAAGTAGCAACAAAATAAATTTATGGTTGAGGGTCCATAAGACCATCAGGAATATGTGTTTTCCGCTGGCCGTGAGCACCCCACGTGTTGAGAACCACTGCAGTGTAAAGGATTCCATTCCTTCTTCATGTGGCGCTTTCTGTGCTGTTCAGTACTTAGAGAGTTAAGTCCTTTGTGATGGGCAGACACCCGGACACACAGAGCTCAACACACATACACAATCATCAGACACACACAGACAGAAGACACAGACAGGAACAGAAGATTCACAAGAAAGCCTTCAGGCAGCAGAGATCCAGACTTACGCAGCGGAAAGACAGGACAGTAGACGAGAGGAACAGGAAGTAGAGAATTCAAATCCGGACTCCATCTTGGTTAAATGACTCCAGGGGAAGTGCTTTTCTTTCTTCCCCTAATGTGATACCTATGCATTATCTGTAACTTTGAGTTAATCACTAACGTATATAATCCATGCAGGGCTGGAGAGATTCCTAGGAACACTGCTGCTCTTCCAGACAGCCTGGGTTTCACCCAGCACACACATGCTGGCTCATAACTATCCATCATTCCAGTTCTAGGAGATCCAATGCCCTCATTTGCCTTCCGAGGGCACAGTAAACACACCTGTGGTGTTCACACATAAATGCAGGCAAAACAACACTCATATACATAAAATTAAAACATAAGTCTTTAAAAATAAATAAATGAATATTAAACTTATCAAGTACTGGTAGAATGTGGTTTGAAGTTGGTATCTAAATGTATTTTAAAATGGAATCAAATACAGTTTTAGTTGTTTTGTTTTTGAGACAGAAATTGAGGTAGACAAACTCACCTCCAACTCACCATATAGCCAGGCTGGCCTTGTGATCAGACCAAATTTGGTTTCTATGTTCAGAGAATTTAGTTTCTTATACTAATAACTGTACTTCAGTGGAACATTTGGAATGAGTGATGAATGCCACCTGCTCTAAATTTATTTTTAAACTACATTTATCTATCTATCATTTATTTATTATGTTGTATGTGTATTCTTGGGTATTTGTGCACCAGAGCCCATGTGTAGACATGGACTAAAACTTGCTAGACTCTGCTCTTTCCTTATCCATGTGAGTTACAGGAAAAGGTCATCAGGCTTGGCATCAATCGTTACCTGCTGAGCCATCTCGCTGGCTCTGTTTTGAGTGTTTTGATCACTTGTAACTTCATACCATTAACCAAATTGTTAAATGATTTCACATATAAATGCTTGCATAAAACAATTAGCACATAAATATATCAACAAGCCATAAATTACCATTCCTCCTCACAGATATTCAAACTGTCATCACAGAGGACAGTGTTGAGAAGTTATTTGATGATGTCATTTGTAGAATGTCAACAAAAGAGGTTTTGTGAAATCTCTCAAAATCTCAGCATTAAAGAAAACGTTGACTTTTTCCTTCCCTGGTTATAAACTTAATATATGTTCACTATATAAAAGTTTGAAACAAAGATTAGTATAAAAAAAGACTACTCCCAGTCCTGCTTTTACTTCAAAGGTTTATGTTGTTTTTGTGTGTCTGAGTTGATGCCGTGTGTGTGCAGATGCTGACCCCAAGGCCAGATGAGGGCATCAGGTCTCCTGGAGGTGGAGATCCAGGCAGTTGTGAGCTCACCTGACAACTTCTAACCTTTTGTAACTCCAGTGCCAAGGATGTGATGCCTTCTTCTCTCTGTGCCACCAGGCACTCCCACATTTCACATACATACATACATACATACATACACGGAAGCAAAAACACTCATTCACCTCAAGTAAAACAAATCTTTAAAATAAGCATTGAAGTGTGCTGCTAGCACACACTGACCAGTGAGAGGCCTCAGGACTCTGGCCCTCATCAGCCTTTCCCAGGGCTCCCGGGCTCCATGCTTGTGCTGGGCACTTCGTGTGCACTGTTTAGTCTTCACTGTTCCTCGAGGGTACTAGAGGAAGGAAACAGATTTGCTCTTTCCTGACTTCAAAATAAAGTTCATACTAGGCGTGGTGGAGGACATCTGTAATCCTAGTGCTCAGGAGCCTGAAACAAAGGAGAACTGAGAGTTGGAGGCCAGTCTGGGCTATGTAGCAAGAGACTGTCTCAAAAAGGTTGTTGGGGTTTTTTCCCCCAAAAAGCTACAGAATAGAGCAGAAACAAAAATATCTAAGGATGTCTTGTACCTTTGACATGAGTTCACCACTATATGCTGCTTGCCGCCTGCTCTCTGGGGCTCTTCCATTTACCGGCCTGCACACACACCTGGTGCTTGGTCTTCTTAAATAGGATGCTCACATCATGGCCCCTCTCTCTGCATTGCCTGTAGTTGCTATGTCTCTTAGAATTATCCTTTTAAAAATGAAGTTGAGTTTTTTTTGTAAAGATAGCCCTGTCTTTCAGGACTCTATGTAAATGGTTACTCAGAATTATCTGGAACAGTTTATTCATGAGTACAATCAGTGGAAATGTCTTGGGACCACAGCACACAGTGTGGTCACTTCTTCCCTTTGCCTCCCATTGGAAGGCATACACTGTCTGCTGGTCCCGTTAAGGGTGAATCAAGTTTTAGACACTTGCTTGAGGGGAGCCTGGTCTCTCCACTATAAGGGCATCTCCACACAGCTGTGCTCAGAGTTGGAAAATCTCTCAAACTCCAAGGGCTGTGCCAGAATTAAAATTCAGATCCAGTGATCTCAATAAATCCACACCACCTCTTCACAGACTCTCAGAAACATCGAAGCGCTCGGATCGTGGGTGAGAACCACCACACCCAGATTCCACTTGATAAGACATTTGATTCGGGAGGGAGTGGCTAGAGAGCCCCAGCGAGCGCGTGCATGTCAGAGGACAGCTTTTGAGAACTGGATCTTTCCTTCCACTGCGCGATCCTGGCATTGAGCTTAGCTTCCCCACAGCGGAAAAAATGGGAGAAAGAAAAGGCACACACTCCTTAGAGGACTTTGGTATGAGCATTTGTTTGCCTCCTAATGCCAGGGCACAAGTTAGCCTGCTCCACAGGACTCCTAATGCTTGTACGTGGGGGAAGCTGCCCCACAACCCCTCTAATGCCAGAGCAGGGCAAGGCTGCCCCCCAGCAAGCTTGTGAGCAATGCCAGTTACTAAACACGTTCTCCGCTTTGGACTGCCACACTGCTGTGCAGTTGATATGTACATTTATTCATATGAGTGTTATAAAGATGATCTGTGAAGCTTTTACTTCTCTCCTGGGGATGTGTTCAATCCTTGTGAGCCTCTGACCAAGAAAAGGAATAAACTGTTGCTATTTCCCAGGAAGAAGTTAGCAGAAGCACCCATGTCTCTCAAGGCGGTAGTTTTAAGCCCATTTAGGAGCAGCATTCTCCACATGAACCAGGTAAGTCCAGAGCCTGTGCTGGCTTCACAAACACTGTCCATTTCTAGCTGGAATGTAGTGCTGGCAAAGGGGATGTAGGGGCTGGGGATATGGCTCAGTCAGAAAAGCACTCGCCACACAAGCATTAGGACCCGAGTTGGATCCCCAGCATTCATGGTAAAAAGCCAGGCATGGTGGCCTGCCCTTGTAATCCTGGCTCTGAGGAGGCAGAGACAAGAGGATCCCTAGGACTTTCTGGCCAGCCAGTGTAGCCTAGTAGATGAGTCCCAGGTCCCAGTGAGAGACTCTGTCACCACAACAAGAAGGTAGATGTCTCCTGAGAAATGACATCTGAGGTTGACCTCTAACCTCTGTACCTATATGGGTGTGTACCTACACTGGAACAGCAACCTACACACACACACACACAGAGAGACAGAGAGACAGACAAAGACAGAGAGAGAGAGAGAGAGAGAGAGAGAGAGAGAGAGAGAGAGAGAGAGAGAGAGAGAGAGAGAGAGGAGGGAAGAGAAAGAAAAGTCAGAGTTGTTTCATGGGTCACATGTATTTGAACTTGGATGAAAAGCCAGCAGGGGTAGTGTGGAGGAGGGGCTGTGTAAAGCAGGGGTCACTGTTGCTCCCAGGCTTGGGAAGGACAAGCAAGGCTGTGAGTCAGTATGGAGGAGGTGTCTTTGGCACAGCCCACCCACCATTCAGAACCCAGCTTCATTTGAGGAGAATCCCATGGCTCACAGGCTCTGTCTGTGGCCTCCTGCTGCCACCCTCCACTTCACCCCATGCCAACCTGTGCCTGCTCAGCAGCCTGGAGTGTGCTGGCTCATGGCCACTTCTGGCTCTGGGTTGTTTTTCTGGCTTCCCTGCATCTCCATTCAGTCACCATGGAGAGGGAAGCATGGCCTTCTGGGTCAGTTGCTTTGGAGACAAAATGTAGATGTATCACAACTGCCTGTCCTAGATGCCTTCACAGCCCTTCTTACCTGGGCCAGCTCTTTCCCTCCCTCCCTCCCTCCCTGTGTCCTAGAGACTGGCCTTCTGTACTGCCAGGGCCAGAGCAGCAAGAGGCTACTTTTCAGCCTTCACTTGGGGTTGGCGTGTTGGGGTGGGAGGCCTGGAAGAGATTGGGGGGTGGAGGGAGAGTGTGCTGGTGCTCTGCCCGCGACCTCTTGAGGACAGGGTCTATTCCCAACTGTCCGGGTTCCCCAAACCTTCCCTCCCTCCTGTCCTTGATGTCTTCAAACTTGTGCTTGTCCTGTTGAGGCCTGTAGCCACAGTTATACCCATCCCATGTTCCTGAAAACAAGAGCCCACGATGAGGAGAGCACTTACCTTGATCCATCCAGTGCACCTACCAAACGGTGTGAGCCAAACCAATTAGACTCATATAATTCGAGAAATCCAGAGGCTGCTTAAAGGGTAAAGGAATTTATTAAGGAAGAAGACTCACTACAGCACGGGAGATTTATCATAGGGTCCTGGAAGTCCAAGGTACAGTCCCATACTGTTCTTCTGCCTGGGTCTGTCTCAGCATCTAAGTCCACGAGGGAGAGGAGAGGGTGGCCTATGTGCGACTCAGGTCATAAGGGTGGCCTGGAGCCATGCCCCAGGGGTAGGTACTTCAAGGTCATAGATAGGTTGGACAGTTACTTGCTACATCTCTCGGTCATAGATAGAACAGGTGTCCACTACACTCACATCTTCATGAGAGAGGTAAGTTTCCCACTCAAGAGCCCAAGGTAGACTTCCAAGATCCCCATAGTCTGGGAGGTAGGCACCAAACCACTGGGTGATTCCATCTCAAGAGGGCACCCAGATGCTTGAGAAGACAGTGCTAGTGTGCACCTTGCAGAGAATTGTTAACTCCTAAGGTTTACACAAATCTCCAAGGAGCAGAGATTTTTACAATGACAAGCACCGTGAGGATTTTCCTGCAGAAATATGAACAGATGTCCATATCCCAGAGTGGGCACTAACAGACCTGATAAATTATTTCACCAGTCTAGTTTAGTTGAATTAACGAGTTTATTGAAATATGTATAGGAATATGAGCAAGGAGTTACTTATAGGAGCATGGACAATACAAAGGCAGTGTCATCTCTGAAAAGCCCAGCCCAGCATGGGCCGAGACTCACAAAGGATGCATCCTGCAGCCCTGGACCACTTGCAGGCAGTTCTGAAGGCGAGTCCCTGCTCTCCAGCATTTGCTGCTTACCTTGGGGTGGGCCTCAGTGAATCACTTAACTTCAGGTGCTTTCTGATCTTGTAAGTTGTCTTACCCCCTGGGCCTTGTGTTTCACTTACCGCCTGAGTCTCAGGAACCTATTTTCTCATTTTAGAAAGTAAGTAATGTTTCACTGCATAGGAAATCGCTACACAGCAGGTTTACCAACGCCAACATTGCTATAATATAAAGAGATAAAGGCATTTTTTTTTCTAATTTCCAAATAAGGAGACTTCAGTGACTGCATGCCCGGGTGTATGTGGGGTGTGTTCTGGCTGTGTGCATTCCCACACTCTTATTTCTGAGAAAATAGATCTCTCTGCACAAGGACAACAGGACTTTTGGTTCCCAAACACAGGTGGCAGTTAGAAATTTACTTTCCCAGAAGCTCTGGGGTAAATGAGATTTCTTACTTTGTATAAATCTACTTGTCTCCTTAATGAAAGTCTCCACTCTGAGGACATGAACATGAGCTACAATAGCTCAAGGCCCTGGTATGTTCGTCTTTTTTCCCCAATAACCCTTCGATGCTTGCATCAGTCTCCAGCACTCGGGGGCTCCTGTCTTGATTCTGGACTGGGCTTAGCTGAAAACCTATGTGAGTGAAGGCTGTAACACAAAACTATCAGGGACTAAGGGGGTCCAGCCCCTCGATAGTCCCCTCCCAGGGTCCGGGAAGAATCTACAACCCGCTGATAATTAATCTTTGATGAGGAGAAATGAATCTATGTACACGAAACTCCTTAGTCCATATACTTTATTATTCTGTGTCAGTTACAAGCTTATATTCTCTCATATTTAGGTCTTTTCTTGCCTGATTTCTCTCTACACTTGTCCGCGGTCCCCTCTGGGTTCTATCTTAATTCCTTCATCTTGTTCTGCCCCTTCTAGGTTCTCATCCATCTTGTTCCTTCCCATATCATCTTTTCTCCCATCTCTTTCTCTCTCCTCATCTCGTTCTTCCTCATCTTGTTGTTCCCCATCTGGCTCATCCTCATCTTCCATCTCATTCCTCTAGTCCTCTCTTCTAGCCCTTCAATCTAGTTCTTCCCCATCTCAGTTTGTTCCTCTCAAGTTCTTACCCGTCTAGTTCTTCCATTCTCTTTTCTCTTCTCCCACCCCCGTGCCCTGGAAGTCCTGGTATATAAAGCCAGGCTTCCAGGGTCAAATGGAAGGGTGATAAGAATCATAGGGAGGCAATAACCATTAATTATCATTTGCAACCCCAAAGGGAAGTGACCAATGGGGAAATGAATTAACTAAAGGCTGAATTCAGGTAATATCTAAGAAGAGGGCTCTTATGTGCTCAACTATAGTCTTAAACATGATTGGTAGAAAATGTTAAGAATCTATAAGTTGCTAGGTCAATGGGAGAAAGTAAAACTGTCTTCTTTTTTCCTGTGGCTCCTATCTGTCCAAGCTATCTGCCGTTTTTCTGCAGGGTGGGGGAAAGTGTGCTCAGTCGCTAGGCAACCTGTGTACAGCTGGATGCCTCTGGTGATAGTTAAAGGGAGATCTGGAACTGGAGGTAAGGTTTGGGAAAGGAGGAAGTAACGCTTAATTGGCACATCCGCCAGGCCTTCTCAAACAGGTAGCCTGGATGGTTAAGTCTGTTCTTAGAGAATACAGAGGTATCTCTGATAAAGTACTCTCCTCCATCTGGGGATGGACCTGGCCGGATGCTGCTAATGATGATAATTACAGGGAGGCTTGAACTGGGGTTCTGGCTGAGCATAGCTGTCAGTGCAGGAGGTTATCTAAATATTCCTAGAAGTGGTTAGGTAAGGAGTTAGCAGTCTATAAAGTCAGTAAGGCTGTAAGAAAGAGGGGTCCGAGCTGAATTGTGTAAAGCTATTACTTAACGTCCACCTGACCTAGGTGGTGTCTCCTTGTGGAATTTACCAGGAGACTTGCATGTGGACTGTTATTACTGCTAGTCCTTGGAAGTGGCCAAGGGAGATATCTGATTCCAGAGAAAGCCTTTCCTGAGGCTGTTCTCCAAATACCTGGAATGTGTATGTCCAGAGAGTGATCAGTCCACACTGTTAGCCCTTCTTAGGGAAAAGTCAACTGGGGAAAACTATGAAGGCACACATGATTTTCATAACAGAATACAGCTGATATATAACAAGCCAAGTAACACCAAAAACTCCTTGGGATTTGGCTTCCTCTGGAGGAATTCCCTGATTCCTCCAGGTAGTGACTTTGCCATAACCAGCTGAGTTCTTATGATATATTCCTGCGGCCTGCAGCACAAAACTCAGTGTACACATGTATAAAACTGTCAAAGAATTTTAAAAAAGTGGACTCAAGGTATCAGCCACTAAGTCTGTGGTCAATGACCACAGGCCAAAGTTCATGACTTCCTGGAACACAGGAACACAGAGACTTCCATGTTCATTTCCCACATTTACATTCAACCAATCATCCTGAGGTTAGGTGAGCTGTTCCCTCAAGCCCTGCAAAAATTTCTGGTCTACAGACTCAAAAGGGAAATATATGCAGTAGTATTTTGCATTTGGAACAAAAAATGTTGCCTTGATCCTAATGTAACAGTAATATGGAGCTAGGTGTATAAATCACAGGCAGTCCAGAAACCCAGAGTGCAGCAGAACCCCCAAACCCCCACCTCAGCCATCACATGCATTAGGATCTGGTGTGCACCAGCAAGGAGCTTTTATTGTTCATCACACTGACATGACAAGGTTCACTAGTTCCTCTAGAGAGGAGCAGGCCTGCTTGCTGCACAGGAGCATAGGTCCCAAGCCCCACTTCCTAGGCAGAAGGGAGGGAATACTTTAGTTGAATTGCAGGGATATCCACTAACCTCCAGAATATACTCATGAAATACTGGCCTGTCCTCCGGAAGCCCATGCTCAGGTAGAGGGCCTCAGTACCTTGCTGTATGGTACTGGTGTCAAGGACAACATCACTGTAGCCCTGGTCCCGTGCAAACTGGAGGAGAGTTCTGACCAGTGCTTTCGCTATCCCCTGTCCTCGGTGCTGTGAAGACACAGACAGGTGAAGGAGCTCCAGCTGCTTCCTTCCAAACGGGGGATTCTTGACTGGCAGACAACCCACTATGCCTACCACCTGACCACTAGACTCAGCCACCCAGAAGCAGGAGCCACGTGCATTCAGGTAGGACTTGGTGATGTCAGCCATGTCTGTGTGCAAACACTTGGCCACATACTTCTTCCAAGGCTGTCTGGCAAGGAGCTGCAGGAGTAGGAGCAGAAAGAAGATGCACATAATAGCCAGGAGCCAGGAGCCAGACACCAGGACCATGGCAAGAGGTACCCCAAGTAAGAGCAGGAGGGTTCGGGGCAGCGTCAGCACACGGCGGAAGGTGGGGGGGATGTGCTCCTCCATGCCCCTTGTGAACACATCCAGGACACTTTTATGGTCACTGTCCTGGTACTGGCGGATGTGATAAGGAGCCATGAGTGACTTCTGGGTCTCAAATCTTGCACCCAGGAGAGACAGCTACACCTGCGTGCACACCTTCCTTGAGCCCTGCAGAAGAGAGAAGCCATGTTGAGTCCTCTGACCTTCCCTCCCAACCTCCCAGGACCCATGTAGGCCCTGTTCAGGGGTGTGTGTTTCTGCTGTCTCCAGAGAAGAAGCAGACACTAACACTGGGAAGTGATACTGTGTCAGCAGTACCTGATCACTCCTCTGACTCCTTCCCTTTCTAGGCCCTAGTGTGTGTGTGTGTGTGTGTGGGGGGGGGGGGGGCTGGATATATCCTTTATCCTCTCTGAGCAGGTATGTCTTCATCTGTAGATCAGGAAGAAAGAACATCTGGTTTTACTGCTATGACTTGTATGCAGCATGCACATAAACTGTTCCTTCTCTGCTGTTACTCAGGTACAGGCTCTTTGGTCTCTGGTACTGAGATGGCACTGAGATGTGATCTCCCAAGAACTGTGTTTCCTCTTCAGGGTCCCTAAACACAGCAGAGCTGTGTTCCCAAGCTCAGGCTCCAGCAAAGTCTCTTCTTCCCCCATTAGAAAGACTCGATCCAGTGAAAGGCAAAGAGTTAAGCCCCAGACACCCCACCTTTAAATAGTGTGATATAAGTAAGCTCCAGCCTTGCCCCCTCTCCTCTCCCCTGGGACCACGCAGTCAAGGGTGTCTGGAATGGTTCCCACTTCTGGGCAGCAGACCTGGGGAGGCAACTCTATGGTGGCTCCAGAATCATTGTAAACCAAATGCCAAGCAGGAACTGGAGCGTGCCAGTGGAGGTGGCACACACCTGTTTTCCTTGGGACCCCACGGAATACACCCAGACAGGCAAGTTCTGGCATGACACACTGGGCCCCGCCCTTGGGAAGGCAGCCATCTGCTTCCCGTTTACTTCACTTCTCAGTGTTTTTCTCCAATTCCCAGCCTGGTTGCCTGAATGCACCGGCTAGGACAGTGGTTCTCAACCTGTGGGTCGTGACCCCAAGGGTATTGAATGACCCTTTCACAGGGGCTGCCTAACACCATCAGAAATATCAAATATTTACATTATGACTCCTAACAGTAGCACAGTTGCAGTTATGATCAACGAAAATAATTTTATGATTTGGGGGCACCACAACACGAGGAAATATATTAAAGGGTTGCAGTATTTGGAAAGTCGAGAACCACCGTGCTAGGAGGAACCTGGTTCTGGCCACCTGCCATGTGATCACCCCTCCTGGCTCAGTAAGGGCCTTCATAGCAGGGCGCATCCCTCAGCTGTACCTGCTCCTACTAAAATGGACCTGTAGTCCACACTGACCTCCCCACTCCTTATCCATCATGTGGAGGACACAACTGTTGTGCCTCGTGGGCCCTTTTCAGTCCCAGCAGATCCATTTTCCAAATGACAGTCCCCAGACAGAGCAGTTGCTGGAACTCTGAGCCATGTTCACATCCAAGGACCTTCTCACACCAGCCAGCAGCAATACCACCTCACCCATATAGGCAAGGGTGTCTCAACTGGCTCCCTTCTCCACATAAACACGAGGCAATTTTTTAAAGAAAGGATGAGAGTAAGTCTGTCATGAAAAAGAAAAAAGGAATCTTTTATTTATTTATATTATTTATTTTTTAAGATAGGGTCTCTTGCCGGGCGGTGGTGGCGCACGCCTTTAATCCCAGCACTTGGGAGGCAGAGCCAGGCGGATCTCTGTGAGTTCGAGGCCAGCCTGGACTACCAAGTGAGTTCCAGACTACCAAGTGAGTTCCAGGAAAGGCGCAAAGCTACACAGAGAAACCCTGTCTCGAAAAACCAAAAAAAAAAAAAAAAAAGATAGGGTGTCTTTACATAGCTACATAGTTGTTCTGGAATTCACTATGTAGACCAGGGTGGCTTCAAACTCACAGAGATCCACCTGCCTCTGCCTTCCCAGTGCTGAGATTAAAGGCATGTACCACCATGCCCAATGAAAGGGAATGTTTTAGATAATGAAGGATTTTTGTATGGTAAAATATTTTACCTGGATAATTTTACCCTGGATAAAATGACTGGATTTTTCCAAAATGAAAAATAAAAAAATATGATGGCAAAACCAGGGAGCTGAAGCGAGTGTTGAATAGTCAAAGTGAGGTACACAAGGTCTGTGGGTGCTGTAGTCCTGTGCTGCTACTGGGATTCCTTAGGTCAAAATTAAGTGCATCCACACATCCTAAAAGCCAGTGTTCTGACTAAAACAGTGAGTTCTTGTAAGATAGTAATCTGCTCTCAGCATATGCAAAAATGCTTTAAAAAAAACAAAAAATGGTGAATTAAGATAATTACTTATGCTTTTTTTTGTTAAGTTAGTCAGAATTTAACTATTTAGGAAACCCAGTCTTAAGTCAATGTTCATTAAGTCTAATTTGTTTAACATCTTTAAATAGCCACTTAAAAAATAACTTTTGTGAATAATTATTTCCACATAAATTTAATACTCCATGTATCTGTGTGTAGAGATCTATGTCTGAACTTTTTTTATAGCTAAAGACATTTAATTCAAACAGAATGATCAACAAATTTGATCATTTGTTCACTTTTATACAAAATTCATCATGGCCAATATAACCGTTTTGATATTTCTGTTATTTTAGCCAGCACCATTCAGAATTAAAAACAAAACCAAATCACAATTTGCCATTTGGGCAGTCATGCCACTTAAAATCCTGTTCTATATGCCTTCACCTTGACAAAAGACATACCTTGTTGCTGTATACATAATTCACTTACTACATGTATGTGTGATCATTAACACTGTTCCCCACCATGGGTCCAAAGTTTGTTTTTAAATAGTTAGTGCTGTAGACCTATTACCCTACCCTGCCACCTAAATTTTGCAGAAAACAAAACACAAAAAACTAGACAGATAGATATGGATAAACAATGGGGAGTAATGGGGAGGGGGCACTTTGGCTTTGTGTCTTTCTTCCATGTGGTGATGCTGTTGTTGGCTCCTTTACATATATTTATGCCTCTCGTATTATATAAACTTTCTAAAACACAGCAGTTAGGAAGCACTTTAAAAACTGTTTTCCAGCCTGGTGGTGGTGGCGCACGCCTTTAATCCCGGCACTCGGGAGGCAGAGCCAGGCGGATCTCTGTGAGTTTGAGGCCAGCCTGGGCTACCAAGTGAGTTCCAGGAAAGGCGCAAAGCTACACAGAGAAACCCTGTCTCGAAAAAACAAAAAACAAAAAACAACAACAACAACAAAAAACTGTTTTCCTCCAAATCAAAATTGTTAATGCTACCACTGTCTCAGGCCTGTGTTCATGTGCTCCTAACTCTGCCAGCTATTCTCTTTAAGCAAGGATAATTCAACATGCCCTAACAGTGTACATTCTGAGCAATGCTTCCTAATGATCACCAGGCATTAGATACTGGGATTTAAATAGATAAGTAGATTTAAAAGCATCTATAGACAGGTGCTAACTTTTAATTTTCATTACTATTATAGTGTGTGTGCCATGCTTAGTGTGGAGGTCAGAGGGCAAGTCTGTGGAGTTGGGTCTCTCCTTAGGTGGGTTCAGGAGATTTAATTCAGGGCTCAGGCTTGCCAGGCGATCTCTTGGACCAAATACTTAATTTTTAAGTTACTTTTCCTTAAATAGTTGCTCGTTAGTTCTGTCTTGTGTTCTACTTTAAGAATGATGTAACTATTGTCTGCAGACATTCTGCAGAAGTACAGCCTCTAGTGGGGAACCCCATTGGTGTTTTTGGAGATGCTAGAACACCACCACCAAGAAAAAGAGACTCCAGGCAGGCCTAAGAGCCATTTCTTCTACACCTCTTAGCTGCCTAAGACTGGACAGAAAGGGCTTTATTGGTACTGATTCCATGACGCCTGTCACTTATTTCCACCCTCAACACAGAATGAGATCAAAGCACTGGGACAGATCTCATCCCAGGGATGAGAGATAAGATCAAACCACTACATCAACCAACAGTACCTTGATAGAACATTCTTCAGAGATGTGTAAGGTGTCAGAGTCGGAATCAAGTCACACTGGGAATGATGCTGCTTGTTTGCAACCCCAGCCCTTGGGAAGCTGGGATTCGGAGACTGACAAATGGGGGTCAGTCTGGGCCTCACGGGACCCAAACACAAACCCAAGTGTGAATGGAGTCACTTGTGACAGACTTTCCAAAAGGAAAGACAAGAAGTTAAAGAGGAATTGTTCTTACGCATGGTTACCTGACACTGTTTTCCAACTCTGGTTCATACTTTTAGTTTCAGAGAAAGGCATATTTCAGAAGTTGTCACTCCAAGTCATAGCTGCTCCTGCTACATATGGTGTGCTCTGACGTACATCTTTACATGCTAGAGAATTCTCTTACAAGTAAGAAGCTATTCTGACAATCAACCAGGTGCATGGTGTCAAGATGTCATCTTTCATATGATACAGATCTCAGAGTTACCACTAGCAGTGAAGAATGACTGGGGAGAGATGGGGACACTTTCACATTCTGTATTATGAAGACACACTTGTACTCCGTACTGTAGAAAGGAACCAAAATGTACATACTATTAACTTAGCACGGACACACTCTCTTTTGTTTGGAGTTAACTTCCCAGCCCAGCCCAGATACCTCTGAAGGAGGATAAGGTTAATATTAGTAGAAACTAACTACACCCCGAATTTCAAGAAGTGCCTGAGTCCAAACATCCCAGATGAGAAAAGAGTACAAAAGATAACAAAACAAACACAGACATCACCTCTCAGAAATGTGGTTAACTACCTGACCAGGGAGGCAAAACGGAGCTCCAGGATGATTGGCTGTCTTTGCCTCCAGCCTATCTCCTTCTCTCTATAATCTGCTGGCTAGAAATGAGATGGAATCCATGTCTCTAGAATAATTAATCTGCTCTCTTCTCAGGCTGCTGACTCTGTAGATAAATTGTAATTTTAAGATTCAATCCTCTTCTCTATTTATTGGGTTCTCTGGCAGGTAGCTCGAACCAACATCCGGTTTCACTACCTTGGTGGTCATCCTTCCCCAAGAGTAGTGGTGTTGCAGAACTGCCTGAGGTAGATGGCTTCAGGGAACTTCACCCCAGCATCATTTCAGAGAAGCCTCACTACCCTCCGGTTTGCCCAAAAGATTTGCTTCTTTCCTGTCACAGCTGAGAGAGTCCACTTTGTCACTAGACCTCCAAGCACGAGAGGATCTCCTTCAATGTAAGATTTCACCACACTGCATCCCCACTTCCACCCAAGAGCACACTCAAGAAACTGAGTCTCAAAAGCTCCGAAAAGCTGTGACTCTCGTCCTGGTGGATATTTTTCTTTTCACAGGAAGAATCTGAGGACGTTAAACACAGGATAAGAACAAAGCCGACACTCAACACCATACCTCAACTTCTAGTCTTTTGCACTTCCGACACAGGAACGGAAAAGAACCAGTTCTCTTGGGCGTCCTCAAGCCGCTGCAAGTAGTAGAAGAGTCAGAAGAAGTTCAGACAGACTAGACTGGACTATGCCCACCAGGATCCGGAAACAGGGTACCTCGGAACCTGTCTACCTGATCAACGATCCGGAACTTCCGGAAGTGGAGAGCGTTGTTTCCGAGGGGACGGTTTTCTGAGACGGACACGAGACTGATGGTGAGTTCCGCCGGCGCGAACAACAGCTCTTTCCGCGCGGTCACAGTTTTGTGGGCGATGGCGTGCGTCTCCCGTCGCCAGCGTTTGTCGCGAGCCCTCCCGGGACGCGGGTGGAGAGCGATGAAGCCTCCGGAGCGCAGCTCGGGCCGGAAGGCCGCTCGGTTGCGCGCGCCGGGGCGCCCCCTGCCGGCGGTGCCGGGGGCTGATGACGGAGGAACCGCGTGCGGACCGCACAGCCACGGCGAGGCCCGGCGCTGGGAGGGAGGCGCGTCAGAGAGTCGCCCCGGCCCTGCCCGGGCAGGAAGTCCCGAGGACAGGGTCGCCCCGTTGGGAGGCCCGGCCACTGGAAGCCGAGGGCAAGCCATCGTGGCGGGAGAGGAGTCAGGCAGGGACCAGACGCTACATGCGGGACCCCGGGACATAAAGTTAGGTTCTTAGCCTCAGCTCTGACTTCCTCCTGAAGGACCCTGTGACCATCGGGATAGGTTGGAATTGCATTACTGGTGGGCAGGGCCTCGATGAGGATGATCTTGGGGTGCTATTGATGAGGGGTGAGTCAGAATTAGAATTGGAGGTAGAGCCAGGACATGGGCACTGACCGTGTTGTAACAGTGAGAGGCATCTGCCTTAGACCACCTTCTGTTGCTAATACCACAACACCTCATGGGGTGAGGTGTTTTGCTGTTCATTTTGTTTTTCGAGACAGAGTTTGTGTGTGTACGTAACCCCCAGCTATCCTGGAACTCACTCTGTAGACTGGGCTGGCCTGAAACTCAGAGATCTGCCCGCCTCCCTGTTAGGGAGCAGGTTAGAAGACTAGGAAAACTTGCATTCATGACAATCGCTCGGGAGATATAAACCATTATTTTGATAATCATATTCCTGGATTAAAGAATTTTTGAGCCGGGTGGTGGTGGTGCACGCCTTTAATCCCAGCACTCGGGAGGCAGAGGCAGGCGGATCTCTTGAGTTTGAGGCTAGCCTGGTCTACAGAGCGAGATCCAAGAAAGGCACAAAGCTACACAGAGAAACCCTGGCTCGAAAACACCAAAAAAAAAAAAAAAAAAAAAAGAATTTTAGAGTGCAAAGTCCTAATTGCTCCGGAGATAAACTATTAACTTATTAACTTTATAATCACGAGTGGATTAATGATTTTTTTGTTTTTAGTACAAACTCCTAAACACCTTCTGAAGTCCCCACCTGACCCCACTTTAATCTCTCACATTGAGAACTAAATTTCAGCATGAATTTTACAGGCGTCAAACCAGGTCGATATTAAGTGATGATCCCAAAGTTTTTCTCCTAAGTGAATCTTATACCAAACAAGAACAGATTATTCTGAGGCTTTCTAAGAGTTCTTTTCCCTTACTGTTAAAAATCAGAGCAGGGGTTTGGTTTCCAGTGCCCACATTGCGTTTCACAAAAGTCTGTAACTCCAGTTGCATTGAATTCAGTACCTTCTTCCAGCTGCTACAGGTACCAGGCAAGAATGTAGTACACAGACATAACACTCAGGCAAACACTCAAGTAAAAATATTTTTTTGAAACAGACACTTAAAAAAACAGGGAACATCGCCGGGCGGTGGTGGCGCACGCCTTTAATCCCAGCACTCGGGAGGCAGAGCCAGGCGGATCTCTGAGTTCGAGGCCAGCCTGGGCTACCAAGTGAGTCCCAGGAAAGGCGCAAAGCTACACAGAGAAACCCTGTCTCGAAAAACCAAAAAAAAAAAAAAAAAAACAGGGAACATCATTTTCCGAATATAAGTACTTACATTTTGTTGGATGACTGTGGAAAGTTCAGAACACGTACAACAAAATATTTTAAGAGTACAATAAAAATCACTTAATCTCAGTACTCAAGATTTTGTTGTCTCCTGCATTTTTTTCTGTTCATGTTTTTACATGACAGAGCATGCTGATCATACCATATTATATCCTGTCTCAATTAGATGCTAACATGAAAAGAGACTGTGTCAGGACATTATTTACAAAACTCTTGTTCTGTAACCAAGACCCTCAGACATAATTCTAGAGAAACAGAGATAACTTATATTATGTTTAAGTTTTGTGAGGTTTTATTTTAATATTTTATGTGTATGGATGTTTTGCTTGCGTGTGTGTGTGTGTGTGTGTGTGTGTGTGTGTATACCGCATGTGTGTCTGGTATCAATGGAGGTCAGAAGAGGGCATTGAATACCCTGGAACTGGAATTACAGATGGTTATGAACCACTATTAGAGTTTTGGGAGTCAAACCCTCTGCAAGAGTAGCAAGTGTTCTTAATGGCTGAACCATCTCTCTAGCCCTGTGTTTTCTGAGGCAGGATCTTATGTAACTCAGGCTAGCCTGGAGCTTGGTAGTTGAGGATGACTGCTGGGGCCCGCGCAGCTGGAGCACGAAATCTGGGAGGAGCACTCTAGATACCCAGTTTCAGTTCGTCAGGGAAGCGGCTCTCTTTATTCGTACCAACATGGGCTTATATACCCCTCCAACAGCAGGGGTCAAGGAATGGTTACTCTGTATCTGGAGGCAAGCTGGACACTGTTTTCCAAACAGGAAAAACCACAGGGGAACTGATCCCCAGCACCCTCCAGAACCCAACTGCACATTTTTCACACAAACAACTTAACTGGGACAGGACAAAAAGGGGCATTTAAGATTAAGGCAGCAAACTTACTGCTGCCGACAGATGACTTTGATATTTTTTTTCAGATGAAAATATAACTTTATACACATTTAATAGGATAAAACAGGATGGGCATAAACAAAGAAGAAACTCAGGAGAAGGAGTCCATGCCATTTTGTTGGCAGGGAGGAAAGAGTCAGAAACTGGAACAAACTAGTATGTTGAGGAAAGCATTCCAGGACTGCCGCCTGGGAACATAATGTTAGCATTCAGGTGCCAGAGTTAAGTATTACCCACTTAATCTGCACATGTAATAAAGGGTCCCAAATTCTGTTTAGTATAAGAAGTTTTGCATTAACTCTCTAGCAGTCATTGCAAGCACTTTTCAGAAAGTGATGGGGCAACTTTTAGAGGTGGTTTCCATTATGCAAGCACTTTTCAGAAAGTGATGGGGCAACTTTTAGAGGTGGTTTCCATTATGCAAGCACTAGAAAATCTCAAGTACAGTTAACCAGTGATACTGTCCTCAGTACCATTAAGCTGCTAGGCAAGTGTGCCTTTCAGTGTAATACAGAACTGACATTCCAGGTTTTGTTGTTTTGTGGGCCTAGCCTTTGCTGACTGAGCCCTCTCTCCAGCCCACATTTCAGGTTTTTAAATGGCAGCAGTAATTGTATTTTGGTTTTTATTCTAGTTGTTCACTATAGTTTTGGTTTTTTTTTTTTTTTTTTTTTTTTTTTGAGACAGGGTCTCACTGTGTCTCTTAGGCTGTCCTGCAACTCACTCTGTAGACCAGGCTGGCCTTAAACCCACAGAGATCCACCTACCTCCGCCGCCTGAGTGCTGGAATTAAAGGCGTGTGCTAACATGCCTGGCCGATGCTCCACCATAGTTAAGACAACAGTTGATACACATAAGTGAAAATAGTTGGAGTTTAATGATAATCATGGTAATTCTTGAAATAATGCTTATACAAGATGAACTGGTATTGGTTAATTGGCATTTTACACATACCAACCAAAAAAAATTAAAACAAACAAAACCCCAACTATCAAAGGCATTCTACCCTAAGTAGACCATGGTACTGTATTAAAAATGAATGTGAAAGTACTACAAAGAACACTATGGTTTACCTGGGGCAGGGGGATGACTACTCCATACTCAGTCAACCTTGCCAGTCCTCCTTATCAGGATGGGAAACTATTCTAGAAAAGTCAGTATATCTTTTGATAGTTTTACATCTGTAAAAGGATAAGACTACATCTTGGAATCTGAGGAGGATGAAAAGGCCCTCCTTCAGCCATGCTCCGTGGCTCTGGAGGAACTTCATGTGCACTGAGTTCAGCTGTGTGTACATGTGCATGACACCTGAGCCTCAGGGGTAGGTCTTCATAGTTTGCACAAAGATAAAAGTAGGCACAAGTGTAATGGCAACTGTAGTTCCCACCCTGGCAGTTGTCTGCCAGCCCTTCAGTCCAGTGGTGTCTGTTCATTGATTCCACAGAGGTTATGTTGAATGAGGAAGACTGTGTCTGTCAACAGGACTGTTTTTCACTGTGAATGATTTTTTAGTTTTAAAGATAAAACAAACATGTTCACTACTGTTCTTAGGCACAATGATTATCTGTTTGAAGGGTATGTCTCAAATAGTCATCTTATTAATCTTCTCTCCAAAGCCTTTTTTGAGCACCTTGTGTACCTGATCAAAGCTCCAGCCCAAGGAGTTGTCACCATTTATCTGGCCACTCCTTTTCCAAACCTCACACCAACCAGTGAAGAGTTAGCCTGACTAGCTGGACAGACAGACCATCATCGTTTGATTTCCACCTGAGCCCAGAGTTTCTGTCCTGACCCTGACACAAAATAACTTCAGGGGTCCCTCATTTAGTTCCCGCTCTACAAATTCCATCCTCATCATCTTACACAGGTGTCACCGCAGAGTTCACATTGGAGGTCTTGTCACCCACGGCCTCTTGACTAGTGCTCCAGGGACCAAGGTCAGAATTACATGCATTTCTTTACATAAACTCAGTCTCATTTGTTTGGAAGCAGTCTGGATATGGTTTAAGATAAATATTTCCTTTCTGAATGATGGGAGCAGAAGCCTCTGTCGAAGTGGCTAGGTGGTGGAGACAGCAGTTTGGGCTTGGATTACTTTGTTTACCTACAGAGATTCAAGAGAAGGGTAAAACCACATTTTTTTTTTCAGGTATTTTTCTGGACTGTAAAGACCCATGCACCCCACCTCCTCCAGCCTCGAACTTCTGATCCTCCTCTTCTGACCCCCTCGGGACTGGGTCGGAGATGAACACCATCACCCTGGTTTCATACAGTGCTTGGGATTCACCCAAGCTTCTGTGCATGCTAGTCTAGCTCTCTACCAACTAAACCCTTCCTCAGCCCTTCTTTCCTGTATCTTTTCTTTATAAGCAGCTTTGAATTAGTTTAAGATTTTTATTTTCAGTTTCTGTATGTATGTGTGTCTACATATGTATGTGTACATTGGTAGGTGCCCTGGGAACTGGAGTTAAAGGTGGTTGTAAGCCACCTGATATCGTTGTTGAAAACAAACTCAGGCACTCTGCATGAACAGCAAGTGCCCATAACTGCTCGGCCATCTCTCCAGCCCCATGAGGAGCTTTTACAAAAAACTCCACAGTTAGGCTGGGCATGGTGGAACAAGCTTGTGACCCCACGGCTGGTGTCAGGGAAGCAGTAGGATTGGGAGTTCCAGGCCAGCCTGGCTCAGAAAACGAGAATAACAGAGATTAAAATGATACATTTAGCCACATTTTGTTTGTTTTTTCCTGTGGTTTTGCTTCATGTTATTACTGCTTTGGAGGATCAACACTGCAGCATTGATTTCGTGTTGTTTGAAGGCTGGGGCTGTTGTGTTGAAAAGTGAACATGGCCTTGTGCGTGTTTGGCAAGTGCTTGATCACTAAGCCATTTTCCCTGCCAACGTGGCAGCTTTTAATGGCTGTTTAGTCACTCCAAACCTTGCCACTGGCCGCATAAGTTGTTCTCAGCCTTTCAAGGTGATAAAAGGACATCTTAGTTTATCGTCCTCAGACTTCCAGTTAGTTCCTTGAGAAAGAAAACTAGAAATGGATCCTACAGATACAAAGGATGACTAGAGCCTAGCAGATTGGCCCACCAAAGACTCCGTTAAGACTCTAGTGCTGGAGCAGGAGCCCAGGAGTAGAGTGTGTGCTTAGCCTTTGCAGGGCCCTAACTTCAATCTCCATTAAAAAGATGATGGTTGAAATTGTTTTTAGAATCTATTTTTTGTAACTATAGCATGTCTGTCATACCCAGGACATCATTCACAGGAGGTGGGCCCTCACACTGAGCACACCCTATACTTCTTTTACATCTCCTGTTCATCTGAGATACTGGGCATGAGCCACCACACCTGGTGAGAAGTATTTAACAGTCTTATGCTTTATGTTAATTCCATGTTGGAAAATAAATCCTAGCGTAAAGTATGTTACTTGAGTATTATAAATTATTTTCTTAATATCGTGGCCAGATTTTGTTAAAGTATAAATAAAATCGATTAGGAGTTTAGGAATTTAGGAAGGATACGGTAAGTAAAGGTCTTAGTAATGCTGTAGGTAATCGGAAATCCATCGTTTTCTGGTATCCTGCACTTGGGTGTCTGCTGGGGCAGTAGTCTCTTGACCATGCACAGAAGCTGCCCATCTTGCCAAACAGGGCACCATCCATTTCCTTTGGCTTTTTCCCAGGAGCAGGAGAACCAGAAACAGCTCAGCACAGTTAGGAACACACCTTACGAAAATGGCAAAGATGCTTTGGAAATGGACTTTTCTACTTTAGGAGTTCTGTAGTTTATGAAATTAATTTGTTAGCTCTAACCATCAGCTTGACAATAGCCTTCAGGGTCACCTGAGAAAGGAGTCTCAATTGAGGAATCGTGCAGATCATATTGGTCTATTAACCTTTCTGTGATGGAAAGACTCTTGACTCTTTTTTTTTTTTTTTTTTTTTTTTTTTTTTGGTTTTTCGAGACAGGGTTTCTCTGTGTAGCTTTGCACCTTTCCTGGAATTCACTTGGTAGCCCAGGCTGGCCTCAAACTCACAGAGATCCGCCTGGCTCTGCCTCCCGAGTGCTGGGATTAAAGGCGTGCGCCACCACCGCCCGGCGACTCTTGACTCTTAATTGTTGTGGTGTAGAAGGGCCTAACCCACTGAGGGCAACCCCTGGGCAGATGGTCCTGGACTGTATTAAAAAAAGCTATTTAACCAGAAGCCAGTGACTGAGTCAGCAAGCAGTATTCCTCTGTGGTTTCTGACTTTGAGTTCCTGGAATTGTAAGCCAAACAATTCCTCTCCTCCCCTACGTTGCTGCTGATCAGAATGTTTCATCACAGCAACAGAAATGAAGCTAGAACAGAAACGGGAGTGGAACGCAAGGCTTTTGTTAAATTGGTTACAGCTGAGTGTATTTTCACAGGCAATTCTAGGGCCTGGGGAGGAGGAGCAGGAGGCTGGAGGTACAGAGCAAGGCTAGGACAGCAAGACTGTCAGATGAGGGAGACAGAGGAGAAGCCGGATGGGGAAGATGATACAATCTTTTACATATCAGAACCTGTTGGTCTTTTGTTTTTGTCCAGTAGAGTCCTTCTTGTCTATGACATGCAGTTATCACAGCAGTTGGACCTGTTTCCTGAATGCAGAGTGACCCTTCTGTTATTTAAAGATGTAAAAAATGCAGGAGACCTGAGAAAAAAGGCCATGGAAGGATCTATCAGTGGGTCATTGATAAACCCTAGTGTGGTAAGTACAAAATATGAGAATGAATTAACCATGCCAGGCATTTAAGAACATGCTAATTTTACCCTAAAATTCCCTTATATTCAGGTAAAAAGTATTTGCTCAAGTCACACTTGGTGTTTTAAATTTAAAACAGCAAATAGAGTCTGAAGTGCTGTGTCCTGTCTGAGGAAATAGGAAGGGCTGTGGCCCAGCTGTGCCCCGCGTGTTTTGGCAGGTGCTTCTCATGTGTGTAAGCCTGCAGAAGAATTATACTGCCTTTTGTTGCTGTGGAGAGATGCCATAACCAAGGCAGCTTATAAAAGAGAGCACCTAACTGGGGGCTGGCTCACGGTCTCAGAGGGCTCATCTGTGACCATCCTGGCAGGGAGTGTGTCAGGAGGAAGGCAGGCAGGCATGGCGCTGGGGCAGAAGCTAAGAGCTCACATGTTGTTCACAAGATAGATAGAGAGAACGCACCTGGACCTAGTGTGGGCTTCGAGGTTTCAAAAGCCCATCCCAGTAACACCTCAATCCCAGTGACACCAGTGAAACCTCAAAGCTCATCCCAGTGGCACACCTCTCCAGCAAGGCACACCTCCTGTGATGGCTCTTTTTGGTTGTCCACTGACTACATCTGGAATGAACTAGAATCCCCAAATGGCTGACCATACCATTGAGGGAATTTTTGCTTAATTGGATCATTTGAAGTCATAACACTTATAATCCAGATCTTTTGAGTTGGGAATATTCACCTCTAATTAGACCACCCTTTCTGCTTGGAAGCCTATATAAAGGCATTTAAGAACATGCTAGTTTTACCCTAAAATTCTCTTATATTCAGGCAAAAAGTATTTGCTCAAGTCATACTTGGTGTTTTAAATTTAAAACAGCAAATAGAGTCTGAAGTGCTGTGGGCTCTTGTAAAATAAAAAAAAATAAGTAATTTCTTACTTCAAGAGAGAAGAACCACGGCACAGTCACAAATCCAAGCCAAACCAAACTCCAGCTCTGTAAACAACACAATGTCCAATGTCTGGGATCCACTCATGATCACTGGGCTCCTCCAAGGGCTTGGGTCACTTCTCCAGCTCTGCCCTCTGCAGCACACACAGCTGTCTTCCTGTTCAGACAGGCTCCACTCTGCCACTGCTGATGTTCTTAGTGGTCATGCCATGGTACCGGCATCTCCAAAATACTGGGGTCTTCTGCACCTGGGCCACCCCTTCGCCAATGGCCTCTCCTGGCCTCTCACAGTGCCAAGCCTCAGCTGTTCTCCGTGGCCCCTTCGTGCCTTCAAAACCAGTACCACCTGGGTGACTTAACACTACTACCAAGTTCAGCTGCCAGCATGAGGTACAACCTTGACTATCTGGAATAGTCTCTGTGCTCTCAGGAAACACTTCCCAGAAGGTTTCACCTCACTAATGTTGGTCTCTTCTTAATCACAGCTAATTTCTCAGTTCCAGCTGACCAGCATCAATTGTCCCAGGAACTCAAAGGTTTCTTTTCAGTAGTGCTGGTCTCTGGTTAATCGCGGCTGACTCTTCTGTCCCAGCTTACCAGATACCACAGATTTTTCACACAAAAGGCCCTGTAGAGCCTTTGCTTCCCTCTGCAACTCCACAGGCCAGGCCTCCATTGTCTGTGTTGCTCTCAACATTCTTATCTTCCAAGCTCCTCCTCCGGAACAGCACACTGAGCTCTCAACACTCGGTGGCCTTTCTAGCCCAAAGTCACAAAGTCTTTCCACAGTCCTCCCCAAAACAACATGGTCAGGTCTGTCAGATCAATACTCCACTATCCTGGTACCAACTTCTTTCTTAGGGTTACAATTGCTGCAGTGAAACACCGTGACCTAGGCAACTTGGGGAGGAAAGGGTTTATTTGGCTTACACTTCCACATCACTGTTCATCACTGAAGGAAGTCAGGACAGGAACTCAAACAGGGCAGGATCCTGGAGGCAGGAGCTGACACAGAGGCCTTGGAGGGGTCCTGCTTAATCACTTGCTTCCCATGGCTTGCTCAGCCTGCTTTCTTATAGAACCCAGGACCACCTGCCCAGTGGTGGCACCACCCACAGTGGGCTGGGCCCTCCCCCATCAATCACTAATTAAGAAAATGTCCGCTGTAGCCTGACCTTATTGAGACATTTTCTCAGTTGAGGCTTCCTCCTCTCCAGTGACTCTAGCTTCTGTCAAGTTGACATAAAACTAGCCAGTACACCTCCCAATCCTTCCTAAACAATCTACCAGTTGAGAACCAAACATTCAAGTGTATGAGCCTGTGGAACCATTCTCATTCAAACCACCACAGATGGCAGAGTGGTTAATAGTACACATTAAGGCACGAGGTTCCCACTTCCTGTGACTGAGGAAGTCACAGCCATCTTTGTCTAGCACGTAAAGATGTGTCCTATTGTCGTGTGCATTGTGCATATCCTGACAGAACCTGTAGTCCCGCCAGAGCAGAACTGTGCATTGCTTCCCTCTGATAGGTAAGACAGGTAGCAACTTGCCTGATTCCTTATGTGGTAAGCAACAGGGCTGGGATTGAACACTACCCCACACCCACACACTCACCCCCCAGGCATGGTTACCTCATCTGTTACATGAGCAACACTGATTTCATTGAGTATGTGTGGATTAAAGAGAACAATGCTGTTGAAGTTTAGGATGTGGCCTGTTCTGTATTAGGCTTCAAGAATCTTGCAGCTTTAAAATTCTATAATTTTTTTGTGTTGCAACAGTCTTTGAGGCCATAGGTTTTTGTTTGTTTGTTTGTTTTTCTTTTTGGTTTTTCGAGACAGGGTTTCTCTGTGTAGTTTTGGTGCCTGTCCTGGATCTCACTCTGTAGACCAGGCTGGCCTCGAATTCACAGAGATCTGCCTGGCTCTGCTTCCCGAGTGCTTTTATTAAAAGCAGGCGCCACCACCGCCCGCCTTGAGGCGATAGTTTTTAAATACAGCCCATAAGAATGGTGATCATATAAACAGCTGGACTCGAGTTACCTCAAGTCGGGCACATGGTACAGGAAGCTCCTGATTCTCTCTGGGTTAATCTTTGTTTTCTCTCTGCTAGATTGTCGACCCATTTCAGATACTTGTGGCCGCGAACAAAGCCGTTCATCTGCACAAACTGGGGAAAATGAAGACAAGAACTCTGTCTACTGAAATTATCTTCAACCTCTCCCCAAATAATAACGTAACGTGGTGCCTGACTTTATTTCCCTTGGCCTTGTCATCGTAGCATGCGCCTCCCTCACCTGGTGTAGTACTGGGAGCCAGATTCCTCCAAGCCAAAACCATTCCATAGAGAGGTCTAGACAGACATTTAGTACTGCTAATCATAGTACAGCTGTGGGGTCAGTTTCCTGGTTAGTCAGATTTTAAACTACATGAGGCTGGTATAACCTGCCCTGCCCAGGTGTTAAACGGACCCCTTGAGCATTTTTGCTTATGAAACTGGTAGAAACCCACATGATCAAATGTGAGGTGTAGAAATAGCTTGTGTCACTCTCCCTGTAAACTCCTAGAGATGGGATGTGTGTCTTGTTTATAGTCAGTACCAGGAACTTCCTGTGACCTGGTAGAGTGGTTGACACCTGCTCACTCACTCACCCGGGTTATAGAAAGAGTCATGGTTTGAAATCCTCATAGGAATGCTCCCCCAAACCCTGTGTGCGCGCGTGCGTGCGTGCGTGCGTGCGTGTGTGCGGTGTGTGTGTGCGTGTGTGTATATTTGGGTGTGTGTTATGCATATTCATGTGTGGGAGTATGGGTGCCTGAGTGCCACAGTGTGCTTGTGAAGGTCTAGAGGATGACCTCAAGTGTTGATCCAGACAAGGTCTCTGGTATTTTTTGCCACTGTGTACATCTGGCCTTCAAGCTCCTTGGATTCTTCTGTCCCCACCTCCTACCCTCCTGTGGAGCACTGGGGTTACAGACAATTGCTGTTGGGTCTGGCTTTACATGGGTGCTAGGGATTTGAACCAAGACCCTCACACTTGTGTGGCAAGTGCTTTACCCACTAAGCCATCTCCCCAGGCCAAGAGTGCTTTTTAAATGAAAGTATTGAGGTGATGGCATTCTGTGTGTGACATGTGAAAAAGATGTCTGAACTCTGCTGATGAAGTTTCAGTATTACTACTGCTGTTAATAACAACCAGGTACTAGTATTATCACAGGGAAAATTGGGAAGCCTATGGCAAGAATTAAACCACACTTGGTTGCAAAGATTATAAAATGCGGTCAGCATGGCAGCAGAACTCTCCATTAATAGAATCATTGGAAATATTTGAAGACGTCATTCCTGCTCAAGACGCAGCTGTAGGGGCAGAAGAGACAAATGTGTTCTTGAGAAGCAGATGAATGAGGCAAAGGTTAAGACGTCCGAAGATAAATGACAACAGGAATACAAACTATGGTCAGGAAGGTCAGGTGGAGATAGAGGCGGGTGTTTATGTGCAGAGCCGAGCAGTCAGGCTTGATCCGGAGGAGCGAAGTGCCGCTGTAAGGAGAGGCAGCAATGGGTGCTGGAAAGGGATCGGTGAAGGGAGAGTACGCTGTGGGAAACAGGGAGGCTGACTGAGCAGGCCTGCAGCTAGTCCAGACCGAAGACGCTGGCTCATTTCCCTTCGGTTTTTTTATCTTAGATTTCAGAGGCTTTGAAGAAATTCGGTACCTCAGAAAGTGACACTTCTGTTCTGATCGTTTACATTGAAGAGGGAGGAAAACAGATACACCAAGAACACCTGGTATCTCAAGTGGAAGGCCAGCAGGTGCCTTTGGAAAGCCTTCCAGAAATAACAAAGCTCGCAGAAGTCAAAAAGGTGTGTAGTACGCATTTGTAAGAGTTCAGTAGATGAATTACCCTGATGCTGTGTGCTCGTACTGTTAGGAATGATGAAGTAGTCTTTTAACTTTCTAGTTAGCATACGAGATAATGGCATTCATTACATTTCATATTACTGCTTTTACTCATATCTGCCTCCTCTCTCATTCCCAATACCTTTTAAACTTTTAAGAAATAGTGTGGGGGGGGGGACTAGAGAGACGACTCAGCAGTTAAGAGCACTTGCTGTTCTTCCAGAGGACCTGGGTCTGATTCCCAGCATGCTCCTAACTATCTGGAACTCCAGTTCCCGGGGGTCCAGTGCCCTTTTCTGGCCTTCATGGGAACTGCTCACATGTAGTACACATACACAGAGGCAAACAAGTAAAATACAAGTAAAATAAAGAGAGGTTTAGAAATACTAAAATAATTTTACAGACACTTGGAAAATATGTGTAAATTAAAGAACTGGGATGTACAAGTTTGTGTGGAATGTAATTCAGAATGGAGTCATTGAGAATTGTAAGAAAGGGGATCTCTTCCAATATTCAGTGACTGTATGAAGTTAATATCTAGATGTGAACTCTTAAAATTGATACAAATGTGATTTGTATGTTCAGGAAATTTGTTTTTTCATATCAATAACCACACTTAAAAAGGATATTTGACATGAGTGACAAATTACCACCTCCTTTGAACACTTTAAACATATTTGTGATTTCAAATCATTAATGCCATAATAACATGATAATGCCATATGTAAATGTGTCTATAATCACAGTGCAGGGACATGTCAGCACTCACAGATTGTCATTCACTTTTACAGATATATAAACTGTCATCACAAGAAGAGAGTATTGGGACGTTATTGGATGGTATCATTTGTAGAATGTCAACCAAGGATGTTTTATAAGTTGCCTAAAGTATCAACAGAAAATCTCCAAGTTAATCACTAGCTGTTCTTTCCTGGTTATAAAATTAACATTCTCATCGCTGGAAAAGGGAAAAGAAACTACCACCAGCTCTGCTTTCTTTTCACTTCTTAAAGACACCCGTCTCTGGGTTTGCCACTGTCTCCTTGTCTTCTCTTTGTTTCAGTACGTTTTATTTTTCTATACAGTTGGAATAAAAAGTTCAAGCACCCAGTGAAGGCTATAGTGTTCAAGGCTCTTCCTCAGTAATTCATCCATCCGTTTGCATCTCACCTGGTACTGCTGGCTTTTCCACATTGCCCTTCTAAGCATCTGGATCCTTAGTATTTTAAGTATAAGAATTCTCTAACTCTAAACCTGGTATGGCGACTCACTCCTACAGCCCAGGTACTCGGGCAGCTGAGGCAAGAGAAAGCCACAAGTTTGAGGTCAGCCAGAGATATGCAACAAGTTCCAGATCAGCCTAAAGTACCATGTCAAATCCTATCTCAATAAATAAATAATAATTCAGTTACTTCTCATAGCAGCCTTGTTAGGTGGGTATGTCTTTGTGCCCACTTTACACACAAGGCAACTAAAAGTGGATCAGTATTAACTAACTCTCTCAGGGTCCTGTAACTAGTATAAAACCATATTCGATGGTTTCATTTTTTTTCTCACTTTATTTTGTATTTTGATTGTATCAGTCAAGATAGGCCTGGTCAAGGGTCAGCAAAGCTCTGTGAAGAGCCAGAGAGGTGCTGTGCTCCTCGAAGGCTGTCTGGCTTCTGCTACAGTTACTCAACACCACCTTTGCAGTCTGAAAGCTGCCACAGAAGACACATACATAGTGAGCGGCCTCTGTCCGGTAAACCTCGACTCGAACAAGTTGTGTGTGGTGCTGGAGTGGAGGCTGTGGTCTGTGGACTTGGGGTTAGTTAGGCCGCAGTGACAGCCAGTCCCTAAAGCTCACTAGCTCAGTACAGCAGAAGCAGCTGTTATCTTCATGGCAGTGGGGGTCAGAGGAAAAACCCACAGCAGTGCTGGCGGAGCCTGTCTGCTGGAGACCTCTCAGCCTGGCCTTTTAGGTTATTACACAGCTGGGCAGGAGTGCCAGGAACAGCATAGTAGCTTAAAAGCACACACGTGGAAGTGACAGATACTGTTCACCTCATTTCATTCAAAGAACTTCGGAAATGGTGAGTCCGTGTCCTTCCCACATGCACAGCCAGTCCCACCCCTTTGGTCCCCTCTAGAGCTCCTAGTCTGTAAAGCCATGGTGCCCTCTCATATATGCAGTTCTGGAGTTGTTCTCTAGGTTCTCCGTACCCAGAATCCCCTTCTGAGTCACAGCTGAGTACTCTGGGGGACAGAGGATGATGCAGAGCAAGTGACACTTGCCCAAGATTGTCACAAAGGAAAAAAGTCTTCATTCCTCGTCCAAGTATTATGGAGAGATGCTGCATGGTCTCAGCATCCCTGCCTCATATGGGCTGTCACAAGGGACCACATTGAGTGTACAGCTGGAACTTCAGCTCAAGGGAGTGCAGACCCCTCAAGTGGATACTGGTGGACTTTGGGTTATGGAGAAGGTCTCCCAGAAGCCCACGGAGGCCGTTCTAGGTGAGGATGGACAGAAACTATACTGTAGTGACCATCAAGGCTGGGGTCAATGAGAACCACGTAGCAAGGAGTGAGGCATATAATCCCAGTAATCAAGTCACCCGTGTTTGGAATGGCATAGCAAGGCGTCTTTGTGTAGTTGAAATTGGTCCATAACAAGGTTTGTCAGCATGCCAGGGCAAGGCTTGGCTTGGTTGGCCCCTCTGGAGTTAGGCTGTATCAGAGGTCATGTCACAATGAAACAGGACCCCCAATATTGTCCAAATGTCACAAATTACTGGCTCAGGGGTGCCTGGAGCTCTCTGATCAGCAATCTGTAGCCTAGGTTGGGAGACAGCAAGATAGCCCACATCTCTAATAATACCCACTGTTACAGATGAACTAGCTGGAAAAGGGGGACAGCCAAGCACAGAGCCACATCCCATCACAGCCTTGTATCAGAGGTTTACAAGATGCACAATCAGGCACAAAGCACCTGAACTTCTGGAGTCCCCGAGCCTTTGAAGTCAGGCTGGGTTCAGCCTAGATTCCAGGAGTACCAGCTGTAGGGTGCTCCCATCCCCATATCCTCTTAGAAAGGCAGAGCTATATACTTGGCCTCCTTAGAGTGGTGCTGGCATGTGAGACGGCCCACAACAATAGCCACAACAAGCCTGGCCACCATGAAGTGTCAGTTATATCCACTTCTTCCCCATAGAATCAGTCCTCACTCCATCCTAGTCGACTTCCTGCCCTGCTATGACAAAAAGTAACTGTTGATCATTCTCTTAGTTCCACACCCAGCTTCTGGTCTGTGACCCTACAGAGCTTGTAAGCACAAAAATACATTTGTCCCCCCGTCTGGCATGTTCTGCAGGTAACACCTGCAGTGCTTGGAAAAGCCTGTTTGTTTTTGCTTTGCCTTAGCTTTGGCTGCTCTGCCAATCTCTTGAGCCTTGCCCAGCTGGCCTGCTGGAACAGGACAGTACATAGATATTTGGCACTTCGGGCAACTTAGGTGCTCCCACATGTGTCCTGAGGCTAGGTGAGCTGCTCCCTCCAGCAGAAACTTGTGGTCCACAAACTCAAAAGTGAAATACATGCAGTAGTATTTTGCATTGTTCCTAGTGCAACAGTAATATGGGGCTCAGTAAATAAATCACAGGCAGCCCAGAAACCTAGAGTGTAGCAGAACCCCCAAACCCCCACCTCAGCCATCACATGCATTAGAATCTGGTGTGCACCAGCAAGGAGCTTTTATTGTTCATCACACTGACATGACAAGGTTCACTAGTTCCTCTAGAGAGGAGCAGGACTGCTTGCTGCACAGGAGCATAAGTCCCAGCTCCACTTCCTAGGCAGAAGGGAGGGAATACTTTAATTGAATTGTAGGAACATCCACTAACCTCCAGAACATACTCATGAAATACTGGCCTGTCCTCTGGAAGCCCATGCTCAGGTAGAGGGTCTTACCACCTTTCTGTATGGTACTGGTGTCAAGGACAACGTCACTGTAGCCCTGGTCCCGTGCAAACTGGAGGAGAGTTCTGACCAGTGCTTTCGCTATCCCCTGTCCTCGGTGCTGTGAGGACACAGACAGGTGAAGGAGCTCCAGCTGCTTCCTTCCAAACGGGGGATTCTTGACTGGCAGACAACCCACTATGCCTACCACCTGACCACTAGACTCAGCCACCCAGAAGCAGGAGCCACGTGCATTCAGGTAGGACTTGGTGATGTCAGCCATGTCTGTGTGCAAACACTTGGCCACATATTCCTTCCAAGGCTGTCTGGCAAGGAGCTGCAGGAGTAGGAACAGAAAGAAGATGCACATAATAGCCAGCAGCCAGGAGCCAGACACCAGGACCATGGCAAGCGGCACCCCAAGTAAGAGCAGGAGGGTTCGGGGCAGCGTCAGCATGTGGCGGAAGGTGGTGGGGATATGCTCCTCCATGCCCTTTGTGAACACATCCAGGACACTTTTATGGTCACTGTCCTGGTACTGGCGGATGTGATAAGGAGCCATGGGAGACTTCTTTCTGGGTCTCAAATCTTGGCATCCAGGAGAGACAGCTACACCTGCATGCACACCTTCCCTGAGTCCTGCAGAAGAGAGAAGCCATGTGAGTCCCCTGACCTTCCCTCCCAACCTCCCAGGACCCATGTAGGCCCTGTTCAAGAACATGTCTTTCTGCTGTCACCAGAGAAGAAGCAGACACTAATAGTGGGAGAATGTCTGTCCAGCAACACCGGACTACATCCCTCTTCACCCTACTAGAAGCCTTCTGCATCCCTGGGTACATAAACACAGCACAGTGCTGCAGATGGACCCCATGTACCCATGTGTTCACTGTCTGTGGTCTATACATTGCAGGCATTCTGTTTCCAAGTGTGTATTCCTGAAAGATCTCCTTCCCAAGGATTATAAAAGTCTGCATTACAGAGTTGGTAAAACAAAACCACCCTTCCCTACAAGCCCTCATCCTGGAACCCCCAGGTAGGTTCTAGGACTCCAGGCCCACGCTGAGACTCTCCCCAGAGTGCTGCACTTACCTGCTACTACACAACCAAGAATGTCCAGAATGGCATCAGCCTCTGGTGGCATGCAATAGAGATAGTCTAGGTCTGCCTAACAACTGGTGAGCCGACCTCAGTTGGCATCTTGTTGGCCGGCTCTTGGATATTTGTTAATCATAAAGCCCAGGGTCACAGAGCTGACCGGTGATAGCAGGGAGGTCACCTCCATTCACCTTCTGAACTCTGGGTTAATGATTTGTAGAGCAAAGTAGGGTGTGGATGCCCAACAGTTTCCACCCTCATGGAAGGCCTGCCACCCTGCTTGCTATTCCCTTCAGGCTGCAGCTTCTCTCTGCCCTCTCTGAAGGTCAGCCTGGTCCTGCACGTAACTACTTGGAGCAGCCCACACACACACTGGGCTCACAGCAACAAGGTCCGTATAGCTGGACTTTTCTCTGTCCATACTGTGCCTGGTCCTGATAAAATGAATCCTAGGGGTCCCCACATTGCACTCCTGACCCTCTTCCTCACCACCAGCCTTCAGTCAGCCATGGTGTCCTTTTCAGCCCCAGCTCTGCTGCCATCCAGATGGCAGGCCCTAGACAGGGGACAGCTGCATGAGCTCTGGGACCTGCTCAGAGCTTGCATACTATGCTTCCCACATGGGTTAGCTGAATTGTTGCTTCCCTAAGACAAGCGAGAGGGACACCTGTCTCTATAGACCATCCCTGTGGAAGGTGTCCTCTGCCTCCAACCCTGACCTGAAAGCCAGTGAGAGCTGTCCCCACTTCCCCCAGGCCCACAGGAGCCTAGCAAGCAGGCTCTCAGAGGTGGAGAGGAGGCTCTGGCAGGTTCTTACTTTAAGGAAGTTTTCAGGCCAGGGGAGAATGGGACACCCTCAGAGCTGTGACAAGGACCAGAGAAAATGCTGAGATGGCAGCATAGCAGTGAGGCTTCCCAGAAGGATGACCAGAGCCAACACCTCAGAAAAGGTTGGTCTTCTGAACAGTGGGGGGGGGGGGGGGGGGGGGGGGAAGAGAAGCAGGGATGCTCCTGAGACAGCCCTTGGGAAAAGAGGGTCCTTAGAGGAGCTCGTGGCTAACACCAGCAGGGACCTGGTTACACAGGACCCACAGCACAGTCAAGTAGTACAGATATCCTGTTCCAGATGCACGTGAGGCCGTGAGGATGCTGGGAAGCTAAGTGACAGGTGTAGTAGCCGAGGCATGTGGATGGTCCCCGCAAAACAGTGGTCCCCAGATGTGCAGGGAGCATGCTGCAGGAGCTTCTGGCCAACAACATATCTTGCAAGTTAAGTCAGTCCGGGCTTCCAAGAGGAACTCTGTCCCATAGCTGAGTTAGGCACAATGACAAGCACTTTGTTCCCTAATTGCTCAAAGGTCTTGTTTGTCCAAAACACTGTGGACCTAGTACCTTTATTGTTTGCAAGGGGAGCCTTGTTCAGTAAAGACTAAGGAGATATCAGCACTACCTGTGCGCCTAAGATTCATGTCCCCTGTCCATTATGACACAGGCCAGACAGTGAAATGTAGCACCTTGCGGTGCATTTAGTGCAGAAATGACAAGGGTCAGCACCACTCAGCTAGGGATAAGCAGGACAGCTTCCCAGACTTCAGCCTGCAGCAGAGCATCTGGGCTCACGTTTGACTTAGGGTACGACTCAGCAGAAAGCCCTGGATTCAGTCCCCAACACTGCCTTCCCCCCCCCCCCCCCAAAACAGCTGTGACGCTGATAGCAATGGAAAGGGCAGTGACAGGTTAAGTCATCTGAATGCAAACCACAGAAGCACAGCTGACTGCGGAGTTTTTCTTTATTTGAGCAGAACAGGGAGGATTTATTAAGCAAAAAAGGAAGTTCTCGGTCGCTGAAGGTGATCCAAAAATGCCAACTATTTTTTGTTCTAATTATTGGGTCTCTTGAAGGTTTCATCATGTAGTCCAGACTGTCCTGGAACTCACAGACTCTTGCCTCTCCCTCCCAAGGGCTTGGGATTAGAGGCACGCAGCACTAACTAGTGTTTTTAAAAACCTGCACAAAGAAAAAAAATATTGAAAAGAACAATACCAAAACGTTAAGTTTCATTTCTGATTTGCTGGAATTGTCTAAGGTTTTTAACAAAAGTGTGGGGGTGGGGTGGGGGGTGGGGAATGGTTTCTTGATACACATTCAATCTTCAGTCATGCTGTCAATGAGAGGGTACAGAACACTACCATCAACCTGGTGTTCCATGAGGATGTGGTCTCAGGGCACAGCTGTCTTCTGCACTGGGATTATTACTGTCCTCTTAAAGTATTTCCTGGTCTACATTCTGGTCACTGTACAGTGAGCAAACAAAATCTAAGAACTTTAAAACAGGGAGGGGAAACGTGTTTTGTTTTTTCATTTTTAACAATAAAGAACCCTTAGAATGCCTCGAGATAGTTTGCTCTTTAGTGTAACTCACTTAAGAAAGATACCTTACAACAGTCAGACAGAGCTCCCATTTCTCACCATGAAATTCATGTTGAAGTCTATCAGTATGAGATGTTTTAAACGCAGAGCCTTTACAAGGTAATTTGGACTTTGCCCTCATAAATGCACTAATCCCATAAAACAATTATCAAATTAATTGTTTATCTCCAAAGTGAGTCTGCTGTGGGATGGTCTGTATGTCAATTGTGTTGCTGATTGGTCAATAAATAAAACACTGATTGGCCAGTGGCTAGGCAGGAAGTATAGGCAGGACAAGGAGGAGAATAAAGCTGGGAAGTAGAAGGCTGAGTCAGAGAGACACTGCCAGCCGCCATGATGAGAAACAGCATGTGAAGATGCCAGTAAGCCACGAGCCACGTGGCAAGGTATAGATTTATAGAAATGGATTAATTTAAGCTGTAAGAACAGTCAGCAAGAAGCCTGCCACGGCCATACAGTTTGTAACCAATATAAGTGTCTGTGTTTACTTGGTCGGGTCTGAGCGGCTGTGGGACTGGCAGGTGAGAGAGATTTGTCCTGACTGTGGGCCAGGCAGGAAAACTTTAGCTACATGAGTCTGCTTTTAAAACTAATTTGGCAAGGTCTATCTTGCTACGTATCTCTTGCTAATTTGGTCCCAGGATCTCAGGCCAAAATCTCTAACCAAAATAAGCCATTCAAACCAAACCAAACCACCTCCCTCTCTCCCTCTAGACACACACACACACACACACACACACACACACACACACACACACACACACACACACACCAAACACCTCACCCCATGAGGTGTTGTGGTATTAGCAACAGAAAGTGGTCTAAGGCAGATGCCTCTCACTGTTACAACACGGCCAGTGCCCATGTCCTGACTCTACCTCCAATTCTAATTCTGACTCACCCCTCATCAATAGCACCCCAAGATCATCCTCATGGAGGCCCTGCCCACCAGTAATGCAATTCCAACCTATCCTGATGGTCACAGGGTCCTTCAGGAGGAAGTCAGAGCTGAGGCTAAGAACCTAACTTTATGTCCCGGGGTCCCGCATGTAGCGTCTGGTCCCTGCCTGACTCCTCTCCCGCCACGATGGCTTGCCCTCGGCTTCCAGTGGCCGGGCCTCCCAACGGGGCGTCCCTGTCCTCGGGACTTCCTGCCTCGGTCCCTCCCGCCGAGGCCGCTGGCCCGGGTAGGGCCAGGGCGACTCTCTGACGCGCCTCCCTCCCAGCGCCGGGCCTCGCCGTGGCTGTGCGGTCCGCACGCGGTTCCTCCGTCATCAGCCCCCGGCACCGCCGGCAGGGGGCGCCCCGGCGCGCGCAACCGAGCGGCCTTCCGGCCCGAGCTGCGCTCCGGAGGCTTCATCGCTCTCCACCCGCGTCCCGGGAGGGCTCGCGACAAACGCTGGCGACGGGAGACGCACGCCATCGCCCACAAAACTGTGACCGCGCGGAAAGAGCTGTTGTTCGCGCCGGCGGAACTCACCATCAGTCTCGTGTCCGTCTCGGAAAACCGTCCCCTCGGAAACAACGCTCTCCACTTCCGGAAGTTCCCGATCTCCGCCCAAGTAGAGCGGATCATCATGAGTGTGTGTCCGTAGACTCGTCACCCGTGTTAGGGCAGCTTGTGGATGCGAATGCCAACCGAGTCTTGTCGGAACCTTCCTGTGGAAGGGATCCATGCCATGGGTGGAGGCTGGAAATTGAGGTCAGGTTTTGAGTCTACTAAAGGTTTATGTTGTGGCTTTCGAAAGATGTCCCCACTTTCTTCCTGTGATAAGAAAAGTATTAACCTAAAGGAAGTGAGCACACCTTTCCACTACTAGAGACCCCACTATGGGGCTCTTATTGCTTTGTGCTGTCCCAGCAGTCACTGGGAGCATCCCTGGATCCCAGAGCCCTTAGCGACTTGTTTCTGAGGACTTCCTGACCTGAAGTATGGTCTCTTTATTTAGAGTAGTTTAGGAAGGTGATGTGTAATCCCTGAGCCTACCAGCTAGACTAATCGTGTCATAATTTGTTTTCCATTTTCTTTGGTTGGAGTTTGTCTTCATGATTTTCTTAGCATGGAAGGTGTATAGTGATACGTGCAATCAAGACAAATGGAAAGGTGGGGGTGCTAGGCTGCTGGCATTATTCTCCTAATTAGGATAATGAAGAAAGCACATCAAAAGGGTCATTCTGAATCAGTGATTGGAAGGAGGTGGGGGAAGGAAGTCTTGCATGTATCTAGGAGAGCAGCACTTCAGGCCACAGTTTAAGAATTCCAGCTCTCAGGAGGCAAAGGCAGATGGACTCTGTGAGTTTGAGGCAGTCCGGTCTACAGAGCAAGTTCCAAGACAGCCAGGAATTCAGTGAAACCAGACATCCAGAGAAACCCATCTCAGAAAAGAAACAAAAACAAAACCAACAAACAGAGGGAAAAAATTCTGAGACAGAAAACTGGCTTGCAGGCTTACATACAGTGGTGTGTGTGTGTGTGTGTGTGTGTGTGTGTGTGTGTGTGTGTGTGTGTGTGTGTAGGTAAGGAAAAAAGTAAAACCACCCATAAAAAAAGTCTCAACCTCAGTCATGGATGAAATCCAAATTCAAAATAAGCCACAGCCTCATATATTACAGGTCTATGTGTAAAATGGCACAAGCACTTCACAGTTCACTGCTTTAAAATCCCAAGTGAGCACTAGGATATAACTCAATTGCTAAGTGCTCGCCTTGCTAGTTGGAAAACTGAGTTGGAGCTCTAGAACCCACACTTTAAAAAAAAAAAAAGGCTGTGTGTGGTGTTGCATGCTTGTAATCCCAGCTCAAGGGAGGCAGAGACAGTGGCACCACCCAGCTCACTAGCCAGCCAGCCTAGCTTACTTGGTAAGTTCCAGATTTCGTCAAGACTTGTCTCAAAAAGTAGTAGATTGGACTGGGTGTCCACACCTTTAATCCCAGCACCCAGGAGGCAGAAGCAGGCAGATCTCTGAGTTTGGGGCCAGCCTGGTCTACAGAGCTAGTTCCAGGCCAGCTAGAGTTACATGGTGAGATGCTGTCTCAAACAACATGAAACAAAAGATGAATGGTTCCTGAGGAATGCTATTTGAAGTTGTCCTCTGGTTTCCATGTACATGCACAAAAACACACAAAGTGAAAACATTTCCCAAGCCAAAGCTTGTGTGAAGGAGGTTCACTGTGCATTGGTTACCAATTTGTACCAAGAATGTCCCCATACAATTACGAACAGGCAATGACGTGCCAGAGGCCTGAAATCTATTGTGAGCTGGCCTCCCAAGACTCAGGAGAGCTACCCAAAGTGGAAGAAATCTTGCCTACACTTGCCCCACTTCCACCACAGCTAAGGGAACCTAGAAAACACACCTTAGATTGTTACAATTGGTGTATATGGCAATATGATCCATTGGGCTAATATATTAAAGGGCCTTCTGTTACTAAGGAAGGCTGGACCTGGCATCCCAGGCTGTTACAGTACTGCTACATCTCCTGACAGGGATGAGCCCAATGATGTTGAATGACCAGGAGCCAGACATATGAAGAGTTCACACCGACTCCATTTACATAATACAAATTCATAATGCCACAATAGATCGGTAATTCTTTGGAAAAGGTCTGGGTGGAAAGGGGCTACAGATACGTTCTAATTTCATTGTGGCTTCATACATAGGTACATGTAAAAATATACCAAAACAATTTTAAATATGTATAGTGTATGCCAATTGTATCTTTAAAATTATTTCAAAAAACAGTGAGACAACACATCTTTTTTTTTTTAAATCAAAATTGCTAAAATTTGAGTTAGATAGCTCGGTCCATAAGGGGACGGAGAAGTGGGGACAGGTGGATCTCAGGACTGACTGGCCAGTCAGCTTACTCATGCAAGCTCTCTGCCAATGAAACACTCTGTCTTAAAAACAAAACAAAACAGCAGCAGCAGCAACAACAAAAACAAAAACAATGTGGAGCTGGGTATGGTGGAGCACGCCTTTAATCCCAGCACTTGGAAGACAGGTAGGCAGATTTCTGAGTTTGAGGCCACCCTGGTCTACAGAGTTCCAGGATAGTGCCAGGGCTACACAGAAAAACCCTGTCTTGAACAACCAAAAAACAAAACAAAACCCAACCCCCAAACCAAACCCAAACCCAAGGTGGACAGTGCCTCTTGAGGAATGGTGGACAGTGCCTTTGAGGAATTAACATCAGAGGTTGTCCTTGCCCTACACACACACTGACAATACTAATTGTTAGTGAGGGTGTAATGGGAACACTCTTCTTGGTGGGATACAAAACAGTACATCTGTTTGGGAAAGTTTGACAGTTTATTATAAAGTTAAACATACAAGGCAGCAATCCCACTATCCCACTCCAAGGAAAAGAAAAGAGGTTCACATAAAACTCTATACATAAAATGTTTATGGCAGGTTTAAAATTAAAAACCTAAGTATCTTTTAGCTGGCCAATGAATAAGCAATGTTCAAGACAACCATATAATGGAACTCAGGAACAGAGGAAAGAGTGACCAGCCGATCCATTCTGTAGCTCAGACCTCAAAAGCAGCATCTAAACGAAAGAAACCCCACCCAGAAGTGCATATGCCAGTTCTGCCTGCACAGCATTTTAGAAAAGATAAGAGAAAGAAATTAGATCAGCGGCTGCCAGGGGCTGGGTTGGTGGGAGGAGCTGTGAAAGTGGGGGAATTGGGAGGGTGGAGTTTGGGACTGTTGTATATTCCTTTGTCTGCAGGCACTGAAGTGCATATAGAAAGGAATGCATTTTAGTTTTCTTTTTAAAAAGTCATCCCAGCTGGGCGGTGGTGGCCCACGCCTTTAATCCCAGCACTCGGGAGGCAGAGGCAGGGGAATTCCTGTGAGTTAGAGGCCAGCCTGGTCTACAAAGCAAGTTCCAGGAAAGGCGCCAAGCTACACAGAGAAACTCTGTCTCGAAAAACCAAAAAAAAAAAAAAAAAAAAAAAAATCATCTCAGAGCTTTGGTCCCTCTTCCCACAGATGAGAGAGACCATGATATAGCATATGCAAGTTGGTTCAAAAGGCTTGGCAGAGTGTTATGCTGTGATGGAGTTGCATAAACATTCACAACTGCTCTTGTGCGTTAAATAGAATATACTCTTAATCCCCATGTTATGCAAATATAAACCCAAATGAAACCTTAATTACTGATAAATTATTATCTTCAATAACTGATATTGGCGTTCTCAAAAGTCCCAAGTGTTTGTGATAAGTCAGTAGAAGAGACTAGGTGTATTAATCACATGTTAAGGTTAAACAATGTAAGAGCTCACGACTGCCAGATACAGTATCTATAAAACACCCGAGGTCCTCTAGAATGCAGACCCCGAGGCAAGAATTCAGTCACTGGTATCTTCTTTGAGGTATATAAACACAGTGGTGAGAAGAAGGTCTTAAGCAAGGTACAAAGCCCTGAAATACAACGTGTTGCCCAGCTTTAGTAAGTCAAAAAGACATCAGGCAGCCTGGCATGGCAGTCTTAGTCTGGACTTTCTCTGGAAATTATGCAAGTAGTCCACAGCAGGACAGGAAGGGCGTCTGCTTGCTGGGCTCCTTCTATCCTCCCCGGGGGAGTGGATTTTCCACCCTTCTGGATCATCACCTGACCCTCTAGCAGCAGCTCAGGCAGCCAGATCCCACTGCCTACTGTGTGCCTTTCCCTTTACTTGACAGTGGAGTCACAATATAAAAAGAGGACCTGGTGTGGATCTAGAGGTACCATGTAGGCCCAGAGTCGGGCGTCCTAACTGGCTTGGGAATCTTTGGTTTGGTTTTAGTTTTTCAAGACAGGGTTTCTCTGTGTAGCTCTGGCTATCCTGGAACATGCTCTGTAGACCAGGCTGGCCTTGAGTTCAGAGATCTGCCTGTCTCTGCATAAAGGGGAGCTGTCAACAGGATGGGTTCAGGACTCTGACATGGTGGTACAGAACCTGGAGTAGCATGATATATAAATTAAATAACGACACAAGGTACAGTGTATAGAAAGAGAGTATTCATTGGGGATAGGGCTTTGGGAAAGGACTAGTGATTCCTCCAGTTGAGCATGAATGGCTGGCTCAGAGACCACAGGACAGATCCCAGCCAGAGTGTATGGTCTAGTATAACCACAAAGTGACTAGCATTCAGACAGAGGGTGCACAGTGCACACTGAAGGACTTGAAAAGTCAGCTTGCAGCCAGATACAGAGAGCCTTGACAAGGAGAGGAACGTGGAACCCAAGGCCACAAGCCATGTGACACTTCCAAGAGGAAAGGAACACACATGAACTGTTTACAGGATACAATTCTGGAAAGCTGTTAGTTTAACTGGAAAGAATGTTTAATTAGGATCTCACATGGGACCCCTCATAATGTGAGTATATTAAAGACGTAACAGTTAAGATAAAAAATGCAGGCTTCCCCCCCCCCCCCCCCAAAAAGAGCTAACTCTTAGAAATTAAAATTTAGAGCTGGGCATGGGAGCCTGTACCTGTAGTAACACCTGCTCAGGAGAATTAGGGCAGGAAGACTGCTTAAGCCTTGAAAGTTCAAGGCCAGCCCTAGCAACATACTGAGACCCTGTGTCTATTTTTTAAGCATATAGATAATATATTTATATATCAGAAAATTTTCTTTTATCTTTTACTGTTTATATAAATCATATAGACATACAGATCAGAAGGGGACTGGAGGTATAACTCAATAATAGAGTACATGTCTAGCATGCACAAGACCCTGGGTTCAATCCCAGCATCTCCAGCCCAATATATCAGAAAAAAAATACTAGAAAAAGAAATTAATGTGAAAAGGTTAAATAAAAATATAAATATATAATTAAATCAGCGGTCTCAGGAAAGAAATCCAACATCCAACTATAAGTTGCCCTAGAATTAGGGGTTAATGCTAATACAATAGCATTAAATAAGATGGCTCAGTGGTTAAGAGCAATGGCTGCTGTTCCAGGACCCGGGTTCAAATCCCAGCACCTACATGGCAGCTCACTACTGTCTGTAACTCTAGTTCCAGAGGATCTGACACCCTCACACATACACATAGGCAGAACACTAATGTGCATAAATAAACCTTAAAATTTTTTTCTTGCAATTTACCACATTGAAAGGGCTCACTTGATGTATATCATTGTCAATAGAAAGCACATTATGACATCTGAGATAAAGAAGACCCTAAGACTTCAAGAGAAAAATTACAGGGCACAGACAAAGGCTCTAGATTAGAAGATACGAGATTTCAGCAGCCAGCAGTGAAGTTCCCGAACAGCAGAACAGATGCACTGGAAGAGCCCACCTGCAACTGTAGCTACAGGAGCAGAGAAAGAATCAAACAGATGCATTCTGAAATCACTTACATCCCACCCAGCCCTGAGAAGCCAGTGAAAGACCTAACTGATCAAATGGGAAATTACAGTCATGAATGTCGTACCCTGGGAAACAGGAGACTTGAAGAAGGTTCTAAGGAATGACAAGAGGGAAGAGAACCCAGGTCAGGAGCTATGTCCAGGTGTAATGAACTGGCAGAGTGCTTCCTTTGGACTCAGCTCTGCTTCCTCAAATTCCTATGTGAAAGCTCCAAGCCCCAGCATATCAAATATGACTGCATTTGGAGACCAAGTCTTTAAAGAGGCAAATACGTAAAAATAAGGTCTCTAAGGTGAGCCCTGATCTAATGACTGACATCCTTGAGAAGAGTGAACTGGAGAGCATCTCAGCCTCATGGCACCTGAGCCTGTCTCAGCACATCATAGAGAGGGAGGGAGGGAGGGAGGGGAGGGAGGGATTGAGTGGCAAGAGAGGTGTAGTAGGACACAGAAGAGCGAGCACATGAAGACAGTGAGGTACCAGCCATCTACAAAAACCAATTCTTGTCGACTCCATCTTTCCCAGCATCCAGAACTATGAGAAACGGAAAATGCCTGTAAGAAGTTTCAGGGAAGGAGTCAAACCAAAGGGCACATCATTCACACCAAGACTGTTTATAATGTATCAGATATGGAGAATGAATTTGACGTATCAACGGAAAATGGCCAAATGAATGAGCCAAAAATGTGAAGGAAAGGGGAAGACGGAAAAGACCCCACAACCATGAACACAATGGCTCATGAGACTAACATTTACCTAGTAACAGGAATGCATCAAAAGCTGGGAGACAACCGTACGGTGAGTAGGCTGAGCGCTAACTCCTCATGTGCCAGGGGAAGAATTCATCAACACACATCACATACTGGAAAATCAAGAAGTGGTGATCTCTAAGAGTATTACTTAAACAATAGAGGGAAATACATAGAATAAGGCAAAAATACTTAAGCTGGCTACCTCTGAGACTTAACAACTGAATAGCACAGAAGATGCCTTTTACATGGTAATCTCAGGAAAGCTACCTGAGAAAGCACTCATGTGTGCCCTTAAAATAACAATATAACTTAAAAATACTACGTAGACACTAGAAACTTTTTAAGAAGCTGCTGCTTCTTTCCACTAGGCCTTTGGATAGTGGGACATGGACAGAAGCTAGACCAGTATGTGTAAGAATACAAGCTGTGAGTTATCCAATGGCAAGCAAGGCTTTAAACAAGGTGTCGGTAATCCAAAGAGAGAGGAGCAGGATAGGTGGCAGAAACAGTTCCTGAGGGGGCAGAGCCCATGCAATGGCCTCTGCTGGCAGTGTCCTCCACAGAAGCTGCTTGCCAAGGCATTCTTTACACCTTCAAGACTGGATGCACCTCTCTACCTGCTCCAGCTTTGCCCTCTTTGGCTTCACAATTGTCTGCTCCAGTTTCTTACAATGCTGAACCTCCACTGCAAGAATTCTGCAAGGAGAGCCTTGTAGCAAGAAGCACTTTGACTCTGTTAAATGTGGCAAGTATAATAAGAGTCATCACATGAGTGTAGAGCAACTTGACCAAGCAAATTAGCGCCAGGCTGAATAGAACTGCTGGGACTTCCTCAGGGTCAGACCCTACATGCTCACACACACGAGAGAAAGTAACTACCACGTGGAGCGTGTTAGTTGGTCAGTTTTACAAATCCTCAAAATCAGAGGCTTTAAAGGTAGAAGTCAAATTGCCCAGGCATTCACCAAACACTTGCTGTGGACTATGATGAGCAACTTCCTGAGTTCTACAGGTGAAGTAATTAGCACCTCTAAGGAGCCTGAAGTGTGTTCCAGAGGAAGAGCACCATTCCAGTGTGGGAGGCCACTGGACAGATCCTGGAGAGGGCCTCAGGGTCAGCAACACCCTCTGTCTTCCCAGGTATCCAAGGATGGATGGTCGTTCCTAGTCCGCTCGACCTTTACTATCTACAGAGGTCTTCAAGCCTTCTGGACAGTTCTACCCTGTTGTTGGCAGTTACCCTGTCAGAGAAATGATTATTTAACCAGCACTCTGGTTATCGGTTAGTTTCCTTTTGTGCAACTTAACAATCAATCAGTCCCTTAAAATGTACACTTCTCTGGGTTAGATGGCTAACCTGGCAGTTGAGTAAGAAGCTGGTCACATTCCAACACTGACCACCAAGGAAAGACCACTGACCAGGGTCCCACAAGTAAAGAGAGTACGTGCCAAAGAAATTGTCTACTGGCTAGACTTTTAGTAGAAACTTTCAACAGTAAGGGAAAAAAGATACCCTTGAAAACTGTGTTAGTAAAAGAACATGGTAAAACACTATGAATCTTTAGACCTACACATAAATATTATAAGCATGGGCAGAGGAAATATACGGGGGAAAATAAAAGGCAATTAAAAAATTTGCAAGTTCATAATAGTTTTTATCCATTCAGAAATCTTTGAGAAAAGCTGAAGCCTGTAATGAGAAGTGTTCTGGACTGATCACCAATGCAATTCATCTTTAAACTTAATATACATAAAGGAATAATAAAAGATTTTAAAAAGTTAAAAAATATTTTAAAATTTTGTTTAATTCTTTTGACCTGATTTTATTAAAATCCATCCAGCTGTCTTCTGTCCAGCTCTGATCTCAGGTGGCCCTAGAAGAGCCCAGCCAGGTGGGCTTCACTGGGTCCATCCCCAGTAGGCTGGGTAGAAAGGTCTCTGGTAACCACCAGAAGTCCACTTCTTATTCTGGGTTGCTTGACTGCTGTTTGGCTTCACGTTCCAGAAGAATCTTCTGTGTGAATAGTCCTCTCCAGGCGGACCAGGGGGAGGGATAAGGCCTCTCTGGTAAACACTCTGGTTTTGTGAAAATTTTCTTAAACAAGAAGTAATAAATCATTATCAAGATTAACATTAAAAAAACACAAAAAAGATTAACATATAATAAGCTTTAAAAAATAAGAGATATTCTGATTTTACTCTTTCCTACCTGGGTGACCTGGGCAGATAATCACTTATCTTTCTCTTCATTTTTTTTTTTTTTTTTGGTTTTTCGAGACAGGGTTTCTCTGTGTAGCTTTGCGCCTTTCCTGGATCTCGCGCTGTAGACCAGGCTGGCCTCGAACTTACAGAGATCCGCCTGCCTCTGCCTCCCGAGTGCTGGGATTAAAGGCGTGCGCCACCACCGCCCGGCCTTCTCTTCATTTTTTTATAGAATGGAGCTAGGAGTGGGGAGATGGCCCAGGGAGTAAAGCTCTTGTGCACAAGTGTGAGGACTTGGGGCTGGATGCCCAGAACCCATAGAAAGCTGAGACACAGTAGCATGTGTCTGCAATCTCTATGCCCAGATGGGGGCAGACAGGAGGACCCCTGGAAGTTGAGGACAGCTGGCCTAGCATGTGCAGTGGAACTAAGGAGGCTCTATCACAGACAAGGTGGGAGTGTGAAGGGGATAGTGGAGGTTACCTTCACACACACACACACACACATCTCTCTCTCTCTCTCTCCTCCTCCTCCTCCGTTCTTCCCTTCCCCTCTCTCTCCCTCCCTCCCTCCCTCCCTCTCTCCTTCCCTCCCGCCTTCTCCTCTCCTACTTAGTCAAATTTGATCAGATGTTTCTTTGGTCTCTATCCCTTTTCATCTTTCTGACTGTTGTTACAGGAAGTTGTAAGCAGCCATGTGGGTGCTGGGAATCAAACCTGAGTCTTCTGCAAGAGTAGCCAGTATGCTTAACTGCTGAGCCATTTCTCCAGCTCCTGCTACTATTTTTTACTATTATAAACAAACTTTAATTTCAGTGGCTTTATAATACGTCACAGTATGGTTATGGTTACTTAGCTGTATCCCCACTCTTAGAATCACAGGCTACTACCAGTTTTCCTACCATCATTATTTGGGGGATTAGCATCTTATAATATATACTACTGTATGCAGAGCACCTAGCTCTGTATGGGACAGTACAATTTGAGAAGTAGAGTCTCAGCATGGAATTGACCAGGTATGAGCATCTTTATGGCCGCTAAAACTGATTCAAAAGGGTTACTCCCACTCTTAGTGTCAATAGCAGCATCTTTTTGAAAGTGTAACAACATACCAACTTGCTTTAACAGATGTAGCAGGGAACAACCATAGTTATTATGTATTTTTAAAATCTCCACCTCAAAGAATGGAAATTAGAGATGTGGTCTCACCCAAGATTGCACACAGTGTGAATGGCAGAGTAAGGAGACAAGTTCAAATCCAGCCTGACAGTCATGATCCTCAAGTGCTCATAAAAAATACAACTAAATTAATAGCTAAAAGTATCTTCTAAGCTGTACCAGTTATTTTAGGTAGCATCTTGACTAGCGTAAAGAAGCTACAGATCTAGGGAGGCATTATTTTTCTATCAGTCAACAAGAGTGTCTCTGACAAAGACTGATGCAGGAAGAGCAGACTGAGTAAGGAGGATCTGCCTTCCATGTGGGCGGGCACCAGCCTCCGGGCTGAGATTACAGTACAATTACAAAGGCCGAGGGAGGAAAGGCAAATTCACCCTCTCCTGCCCTTCCACCTCTCCCCCAAGGCTCCTCAGGACTACTTAGGACTCCTACAGAGAATTACCATGTTCCCTGGGTCTGAGCCACCCTACTGGCAGCCCTGGGTCTACAGCTTACAGAGGGCTTGTTGAGGGGCTTCTCAACCTCCAGTCACACATGCCAATCACCCTAGTGAAGGCCCCTCTCATCTACCTGCCTACTCTCTCCCCCTTCTTCCTTCTCTTCCTCTCTCCTTTCTTCTCTTTCATTTCTCTGGAGAATCCTACTAGACTATTTTAACTGAATTGAGACTTTTTCATTTCCCATTTCCCAAGTGAGATATGATGTACTTCCCTGGTCTGAAGTAGCCTCCATCTCAGTTCTAAGAAAGGGGGAAGCCCAGGTACCTGAATGACTGCTGTGAGTTCTGGGTCTGGGTATGAAAATGCCAGGGAGGTGGTGGACGGCCACCAGGCCAGTTGTTCCGAGGTCCTTGGTTCACAGGCTTGTTAGTGCTGTGGATGTGTTCCATAAGATGTGCTGAGTCTTCAAGACCACATGACCTCGATGTGCTAACATTCTGGTTCCTAAAAGAGAAGTGTCCCACAGTGTCACCAGATTCCAGTTCCAGTGGCCAGTTCAGTAACTGTGTACTTTGGTGTGTGAACACAGGATCTCAACTCCCCCACTCCTATTTGTTTAGGTTTTGCTCAGCAAGTGAGCAAGATGCCAGGGTAATGTGCTACTTGAATTATACAAAAGAGGCTTCCCTAACCACAAATCTCACCACAAAATGGAAGAAGACTTACTTTCTGAGCCGACGGTTCTGCAGGTTTTCAATGTAGCTCTGCCGCTCTATGCAGTGCCCCCGGCACCTGTTGAATACTGAGGAGTGGATGCGGTAACTGTTAGAAAGAGCTGCACAGAAAGAAATCTTACCCAGAGAAAGCAAACCGCAGCTCATATTCACTGACTAATCATTAGGAGGTTACATCTCACATATCACTTGCAGATATGTTCCTTCACAGCTTTCGGCAAAAGACGACCTTATAGTACTATTATTTTCTTTCTTTCTTTTGGTCCTGGAGATCAAACTCAGGGTTGCACACACGCTGAGCAAGTGTTCTCCCATGGAGCCACATCCCCAGCCCCAAGACGTAGCTTTCCTTCCTTATCTCTCTTCACTTCCTTTTTGGCATCTTCTATTGGATCATATGAATTTTTTTTTTCCAGAACTTGAAAAGTGGCTCTACACTTCCGCCTTTAGCTTTCATAGGAAGGAAAAATAGTGACACCCCCCCCTCCCATACTTACATTCAATTGCATCATCTGGCCTCATGCCTTCTACATCAATCAAATATCTAACAAAACAACATAATTTGGGTCACTTAAAAATACGAAAAGAAAAACAAAAATCAAAACAGGTCTCCACTTACACGTGGAGAGATATAAATCCTAAGAAAATACTACATATCTAATCCAACAGTTACAGAATAACATGCCATGACCACAGAAAACGACTATCCCAAGACTGACCAACTTTAGAAATCTATTAATAAAGGTCTTACATTAATATAATAATAATATAACTAATAACATGACCAAACTGGCAAATATTAAAAGGCAGATTCTGTAGTCATTTTCTTCAAAATGCTTTGTGAACTAAAAAACAGGAGGCTTCCTTAATATGACTGTGTATTCATTAGGAACCAACGACATATAAAGCAACTGGGAAAAATAGTATCACAGCTAAAAATACTGGGTAACCAACTGTACAGGTCAGAAACAGGGGCTATCATCACTGTCACCCACTTTTCCCTCATCTTCACTTACATTCTACCACCAGGGTCCTGACAGTGATGACCACAGCCTTCCACCAGAATGCCCTCACCATCCTGGTCTAAGTGACCATTACACTTCAATTCATACAAAAACCATTTAATGGCTCCTTGCCTCTACCTCTCTAGAGCATTCTTTATTCAGCAAAAATAGATGGTTTCAACAAACCCAAAAAAGTTCAACAACAAGAAAAACCAAACAGACCTAAACATGGCTTTGCATGGCCTAATTGCTCCTGCCCACCCCTGCAGCTCCACTTCTATGGCACACTTACTGCACTGCCCACCCCGCAGCGAAGTATATGCTATCCTTCTGTAGGGTCTCGGCTCAGCCTTATGTCCAGCCTCTTCAGTGTCCCTACTCAGCTAGTACTATTTTAACATTCAGAGTCTCTCAAACTGTCCATGGGAATATACTGTCTTCGTGATGAGATAGGTCAGAGCCTCCCCATCACGGTACCATGTTCCTGTCCCCCTCAGCACTTGACAGTGAGAGTTCTATATTCTTTTTTTTTTTTTTAACTATTATTATTATAGTCTTCCTTATTTCTTCAGAGGCAAGTTAAATCTCTTTACCAGCACCCACACTGCTCACACAAACCAGACCTCAGGATTTTCTGAATGGACAAGCAGCACAGCACAGCACAGCAATTCCTTAAGGGCCATCAGACTGCATCCTATTTCAGCATCTGCATGTCAAGTGAGGTTATTGCTGAGTCAGTGGCATGTGGATCCAAAGATGCTCATACCACTCTAATAGTTTATCATACCACAAACTTCTGGCTTGCATGTTTATCAGTATGCAAAAAAAAAACAAAACAGTATAACCTTTAAAACATAAGGTTTCCAAATACTTCCATAGGAAGATACCTACCACCTATTAGATTGTAAATCTGCATGTCTACTGTACTTGAAGCCACACAGATGTACTTCTATCTGCATCTGTGAAGTCTACAATGGTATTGCTGGTGGCAGTCTCTAGGTGGAGACAACACTGCTCTGTAATTCACCCATTTCTATGTAAGCTTACATTACCACTGTAACCAGACAAACACACCAAACACTATTTGGCTTTTGGGTTGGCAACTCACCTGCAAATGAGGTAGCCAGTCCTGTTTAAGCCATGGGTGCAATGGACACCAATAAGTTTGTCTATAAAACAAGAAACGCAGAATTGAGTAAAGGAAACAAGAGCCACCAAAAATAAGTTAAAGACAATTTTCTGCAGACTAACACAATTAGTGAAATATTACTGCTATATTGAAAAGTGGCTTTAGAAACATGTTATCAAGAATCACCTACCAAAAATTCATTGTTGTGCAAACTTTGCAAGTACTGCTTAGACACACTATGCAAACTGTAGAGGCAGCCATTCGGGTTAAAGCTGCAGCAGACAAAGCCATTTGTCTTACCATGGAGAGGAAACCAGAATGTGTTTGTGTGTGTGCAACGCTGAAGTTTGAAACTGGGCTTATGTAAGCCAGGCAAGTGCTCAGCAATTAAGCTGCAGACCTCAGCCCACCTTCACTTTTGATAATAGTAACAACCACAAGTGTACTCAGAATGGAAAACCAGCAGAAACACCTCAAGTATGTGTGGCAAAGAGGAGAGTCTACTGGCCTATTTGTGCTGTTCTCCTAGGAGACTCGCTCCTAACCTTTGACTCTGGTTGTCTCTTTATGTAACTCGCAGACCCTGATATTCTTAATCTTCTACATCTTACCCCTTAACCACAGGAAAAGGGAAACACTTCCATCATATTACACATTTCTCACTCAAGTTGCTTCTGTGTGGCCAACAAGAGGGAAAACACTTTATTACTAACAGCTGCCATTTTCAGAGACAACAGACCTACTATCAGAATATTAACAATATCAAAAGTTTGGAAACTGCTCTGGAGAGATGGCTCAGTCCTTGAGAGCACATCTGCCCTTGAAGAGGGCCCAAATTCAGTTTTCCAGCAACCATGTCGGATGGCTCACAACTGCCCATAACTCAGATGGAGGGAATCTGAGGCCCCTGGACTCTGTGAGTACCTGCATTTATATGCATGTAGCTACAAGCACACACACATAACTAAAATAAAAAAGATTTTAAGAGTCTCTAAACCCATTCAAAATGTACAACAGAGTTCAGACAGAAAAGAAAAACCACAAGGACTCACCATTGTCTTTATTTTTCTTTAAAAACTCTTTAACTGCACACTTGAACTTAAAAATAGTGTCATTACTGGGTACCTGATGGCCAACTGTAAGAATTTTTATGTAAGAAATAGTTTCTGGCAAATCCTACAAAGCAAAACAAAGAAAATGTACATTATTTCATTTGTAGGTATATAATAAAATGTTTGAGGAGCATGAAAATAAACTGATAATAATAAGCTTACTATGACAGCAATTCTGACTAAAGAGTCACTTCTTACAAAGCTGTTTCAACCAGGAAATAGCACTTGATTTCATTAAAACTGTAGGACAGTCACTAGGTATACAAAACACACCAAATTCCACGTGAATGAGGGTATATATGGTGTGACTAAAAATTATGTGGACAGTTCTATCTAATTATTTCACCTTTCTGTGCCTTCACAAAGTAGTAATGAGCTGGGCAAAAGGAGCTGTGGACACGAGAAAGGAAAGGGCAGGTGAGGGGCTGGAGAGATGGCTCAGTGCTTAAGAGTGCCGGCTGTTCTTCCAGGACGTAGTTCAGTCAGTTCTCAGCACCCACGCCTAATGGCTCACAACAGCCTCTAACTCCTGCTCCAGAGGATCCGGCGCCCTCTTCTCAGCAGGTACCTGCACACAAGTGGCAGACACAGACAAGCAGACACGCACGCACGCACGCACGCACGCACACAGACACAGACACACACACACACACACACACACACACACACACCTTAGGGAAAAAAGAGAGGTTAGGTGAAAAATACATAACTCTGGGTTTAAGTGGAAAGTGCTATCATGATTTTTATACACAGAGTTCCTAGCTCTGTCCACAAGAAAAGCTTCACAACAATGTCAGTCTATTAGCAATGAATCTACCTGACACTCACATGTCTGAAAGAAAACAAAGCTTTCTGCAAAGGCTGAGTCAGGTGGGGCAGGAAACAGTTAAGATGAGCCCGGAGCCGGGCGGTGGTGGCGCACGCCTTTAATCCCAGCACTCGGGAGGCAGAGGCAGGAGGATCTCTGTGAGTTCGAGGCCAGCCTGGACTACCAAGTGAGTTCCAGGAAAGGCGCAAAGCTACACAGAGAAACCCTGTCTCGAAAAACCAAAAAAAAAAAAAAAAAAAAAAGATGAGCCCGGAACTCTTTCATGCAAAGTGATCAGAGATGATCAGGACATGTCAAAAGATTAGGACTAAGAAATGGTTTAATCTAGCTGAGAAGCTTTGGCAGCTGAGAGCTACCTGTAAAGGGAGAATCAGTTTTCTTCTTCAGAAGTGTGGCCCTGGGTAGTTGGCCATTTTCCAGAAGATGGCTTCACACCCACGTGCTCTTGGGCAGCACTAATTTTGAACTCAGTGAGTTGCTTTTAAAAATGTGGTGTCAGGGTAGGGTAGAGAAATGACTGAGGGACAGAGCTGAAGAGCACTTGCTGCTCTTGCCAAGGACCTGGGTTCAATTCCCAGCATCCACATCAGGCAGCTCACAACCTGTAATTCAGCTGCAGGGGCTCTAATCCCTTCTACCACCCACAGGCACCTTCAAGCATGTGTTGAACAAACAAAAAAATGAGCAATACACATAAAAAGAAGAGGACATGACATTGTGAGTGCAAACCAGGAGCAATCGGCTATGGTATTGGGGTCGCTGTGATCAAAATACAAATTATACATGTATGAAATTCTCAAGAATATTTTTCAAAAAAGGTTTTAGGAGCCAAACTGAGAAGCTCCAACTATCTGAAGAGAGGCCCTCCAACTGTGCTCCGACTGGAAAAAGCAACTGCAGGAGAGTTTGTAATGAGAGAAAAACTTAATTAAATTCTGACTAGTCACTATTGGCAGGTATTAGGGACCCAAGGTATTACTTTAAAGGTGTTACCTAGAGGAAAGAATCCTGTTGACATCACTCAGTAAATAAACAAGCAGAAACGTCATTAAATGAAACATGAATGATAACATTCACCTTGAATAGCCTGGTATGGTGGCATACACCTGTAATCCTAGACCCTGGGAGGCTGAGGCAGGAAAATCTTGAGTTTGAAGTCAGCCTGGGCTACACAGCAAGAGCCTGTCTCAAAAAAGAAAAAAGAAAAAGGAAAATCAACTTTTTGAAGCTTCAAAGGAATTAATAGATCAGTTATCAACAATTACTAATACCATAAGAGACAACCACTCATTATATGCCCCCTAATGGAAGGACGCATGACCATCTATGAAAATGTCTTATGTCAGGCATGGTGGCACACCCTTGTAGTCCTTGTGTCCCAACAGGCTAGGTAGAAGAACCACTTGAACACAGGAGTTCAAGATCAGCCTGGGCAACGTAGCAAGAACCCATCTCAAAATATATAGACACACTGGAAACTGTCATGTTAAAAAGAAAATCAAGGCTCACAGTTAAGAGCCTTTCCTGCTCTTGAGAGAATGAGGGGGAGATGGAGAGATGGCTCAGAGGTTAAGAGCACCAACAGCTCTTCCTAGAGGTCCTGAGTTCAATTCCCAGCAACCACATGGTGGCTCACAACTACCTGTAATGAGATCTGGTGCCCTCTTCAGGCCTGCAGGGACGCAGGCTGAATACTGTATACATAATAAATAAATAAATCTTTAAAAAAAAAAAAAAAGAGAGAGAGAATGAGGGTTCAGTTCCCAAAACTCATGAAGCCATCTGTAACTCCAGTTCCAGTGGATCTGACACCCTTTTTTAACTTCTGTAGGTTCCAGCATGAATATGGTACAGCACACAAACACACATTAAAACAACTAAAGACTGTTTAGAAAAGGAAATCAATCTGGCTGTGGTGGTTCATGCCTGTAATCACAGCACTTGGGAGGTAGAGGCAGGAGGATCAGGAGTTTAAGGGCATCCTCAGCAACTGAGGACAGCCCTGCCTATATAAGACGCTATCTCAAATTTAAATTAGAAAAAGAAAAAAAGAATCAAGGCAGGTACAGTACTGTACATCTGTAATTCCAGCATGAGAGAGACTGAGGCAAGAAGACCGTGAGGTCAGCCAGGGCTACATAGTAAGACTCTGCTTTAAATACCAAACCCAAAAGAAAACAGGAAGGAAGGGAAGGAAGGAAAGTGGGAAAAGAAAGGAAATCCCCAGGGTTAGGGGAACAGGAGGAGAAAGAAAGGAGAAAGGAAAACAATCCTGAATCTGGTTGTGCTAGCCCACTGACAGAGAACAATGGACTCGATCAGCACTTGAAGGCACACCGCTAACATCTAGAGAGTACAGGCTGGCTGGATCTCTCAAAGCACAGAATTCAAGAGAGAGACAAATAGAAAGTGAAAGACATGGACAGCAATCTTTATGACAACCAACTTCAAAATGACAATTTTTATGACATTTAGGGGCTATCAGATTATAAATCTGACATCAAAGAACTTATATAAAGGAAAAAAGTATTGTATTTTACATATCATGCATACCAGAAATGTAGAGATAAATTCTATAATGTTTAGAGCTCCTTTAAAATAAGACAGAACATGCTGGGCATGATAATGCACACACTTAATACCAGCACATGGAAGGCAAGAGTAGGCGGATCTTTGTGGGTTGGAACCAGCCTGGTATACATAATGAATTTTAGGCCAGTAAGGGCCACAGAGTGAGACTCTTTCTCATGAAAAAAACAAAACAAAGAACACTCCCGCCCCTCAACACACACACAGACACAGACATAGACACACAGACACACACACATACAAAGTGGAGGATAAGGAAGGCAGAATGGGGTGAAATAGGAGCCACCATGAAATATAGCATATACACATAACTTAAATATGGAGTCAGAAAAGATTCTGGTATGTGCTTCAATAAACATCGGAGACATAATTAGTGAAATAATTCAGGCACAAAAAGACAAGTATATTACATAATACTGGGGCTGGAGAGATGGTTCAATAGTTAAGAGCACTGGCTGCTCTTGCAGAAGACTCAGGTTCAATTCCCAGCATCCACATAGCAGTTCACAACCATCTGTAATGCCAGTTATAGGGGATGTAATGCCAACTTCTGGCCTCCACAAGCACCAGGTATGTCTGCAGTGCATATATATACAAGCAGGCAAAAACATTCATACAAATAAATAAAAATAAATCTTAAAAAAAGGCGCATGCCTTTAATCCCAGCACTCGGGAGGCAGAGGCAGGCGGATCTCTGTGAGTTCGAGGCCAGCCTGGGCTACAGAGTGAGTTCCAGGACAGGCTCCAAAGCTACAGAGAAACCCTGCCTCGAAAAACAAAAAACAAAAAACCAACAACAAAAAAGTTACTCGATGGGCAGTGGTGGCACAGTGTGCCTTTAATCCCAGCACTTGGGAGGCAGAGGCAGGTGGATCTCTGTGAGTTCGAGGCCAGCCTGGTCTACAAATCAAGTTCCAGGACAGCCCAGAGCTGTCACACAGAGAAACCCTGTCTCGAAAAAACAAACAAAAAAATTTCTCCACAGATAAGTATAACTCACACAAAGGTACTTTTTTTTCCTCCTGCAGCAGACAGACTATTTAAAAAAAAAAAAAAAAGCCACAACTAGTCAAAAATACAGACAACAACAGACCGAGCTGCCCAGCCCCAATTGATACATCTAAAACACAGCCCTTACATCTTAAGGCTCAGAGAAAGAACACTCAGAAGAGGGAGGTAGAAAGTTTCTAAGAGCCCCAAAGACCAGGATGTCAGCTACAAGATTACATTTTATACATGCTATAGGGAAGGCTCCACCCATGAAATTTCAACAATGTGGGTGCTTACACAAGATCTGAACAGTAATACCAGTGGACATGCCAACAGGGATGGGAGACACTGCAGAGGGCCTGCCCTAGAGGAAGAGCTACAGGCAGTTAAGAACTGCTGGGAGAGGGAGAAGTCGTCTTCAGATATAAGCATCCTAAAGTGGTCAGCCCTAAAAACATACATAGAAGCAAAACTAGATGGACTCAGCAGGCTACATTTGTATATTTATTTGTATATACATATAGCAAAAAAAAAAAAAAAGAGTAAGAGGCTATGAATTTGAAAAGGGGGGTTGAGAGGGGTTAAAGGAAGGAGGAGGGAAATGATGGAATTAATATTTAAATTAAATTTAAAAATTTAAATATATATTACCTTATGCTACTTGTATGAGATACTAATACTGGGAAATTCATATAATAAAGCAGGTAAGAGGTTACTAGGGGTCAGGAGTATAGGAAAAGGGGGAATTAATGTTCAGTGGTTACAAAGCTTTTGCTAATGAAAGAGACTTAGGTAATAACCACTACATATTATAGTTCAATTCATGTCTCCAATCTAGTGTGTGTGTTGTTGTTGTTAAGACTTAATTATATAGTCCAAACTGGCCTAGAGCTTGTGATCCTCCTGCCTTGGACTCCTAAGTCTGAGATTGTAGTCATTTACTACCATGCCTGGCCTCCAATCCCATTTCAACATGAAATTAGGGAAACTATTTGCTTTTCCTTAAAATTGTTACTTCCCATAAACAAAGCTCAGCTTTCACATCAGCACAGGACAGAAACTATGAAATTACTATGAATTCTTTTTTTTAATTTAGAGGTTCTACTTACCTCTGCTTTATAATAGCGCTGAGTATATGTTAAATCAATTATCAATCCAAGTTCTTCATTTTGTTCGTGGATTTTATGAAAAAGATCCAAAGGAGAGAAGCATTCTTCTGGCATAAGCTTTGCTTCAAATTTCTGTCAGAGGGTGAGGTAGAGAGAGCAAGGCTGCTTAAAGTCCTGCACCACATTCTGTATTTACTCCAGCCCCAAGAGATGAACACGGATGAGAAGCAAAGGGCAGTCCGCCTCGGGAAGCTCCTAACAGCCTCGCTTCCGGTGGTGGGGAAAAAAGAGCCACTTGGAACACTTATTTCTGTGTCTGTTTGATGTCCCCGCCTGAATCCCTTTAGAATGTCCTAGTCAACATTAACTAGGTAAGGGAGAAACAAAAGTAGAATAACCAGCTTATCAACACAGTCAACACTCAACTATCCAGTTTAGTCAGATGGACACAAAATGCAACCAAGTTATAATTAGTCTTCATATTATAGCTAGGGAATTATACTGTCTTTTCCTTAAACTGAGATATCCTACTGATCTGTGAATCTTATTTCAGGTTAGTAAAGTGACATAAAACAGGAAAATAGAGAGCAACCAGGCTGAGAGCCAGTGGGGCTCTCCATGTTCTCCATGGGGAATTTAGATTTCTGAAAAAATACTGAATTAACTTTTACCTTTTGCAAAGGAACTTTGAAAGCAATGAACCGAGTCCCAGGCATCCGCTGTCCAACTGGGAGATAGTCTTTCCACCTGTGACACACAGTATTTGTTAGACTGAATGTCAGCCTTGCCTCCCAACAGAACAAGGCTCCAAGATAACCAGGCACCCAGAACACACAAAATGTCCCTTTACTCTGCTCTGCCTTTTGTCACTCAACCTGTTCATTTTCCACAAATAACAACCTGCACTTTCTTCTTCTGTTTCCCCATCTTGAAAATAAATGCAAGACAACACAAAACAGGAAATACCTAAAACCAAAATGGCCAGAGCTTTCATACCCCTAATAAACCAGCCTAGCATCAGATACCAAGGCAATGTATCAGACATGAAGGCAGAGGGGGGCTGTGTCAGAGGATGGGGGTTGAAGGGGGGGGCAACAAGAGGCAGAAAAGGGGAAGGAGAGCAAATAGTGTACTTTCCCTCCTATGCGGAATCTAGTTTTAAATATATAATGTATATACATACATATGAGACATGAAAAAAAGTGGTGAATTACTTAGGGGAAGAAAGAAACTGGCAAAATGTGGGCAGGAGAAAGGGGAAGGTGTATTCCTGGGGGTGAGTATGAGCAAAGGATAATGACATACATGTAGAAAAATGTCATAATGAGACTCATATTTTGCATGGTAACTAAAAATATGCAAGGAGTAATGAATACCTACACGCTGGCTGAAAGGGCTCAAACACAATACTTGGACTGCACAGTGTTCTCAGTTTCCACACAAGTGACATCAGTTCTTATAGGAGTAGACAGCCTGAACTTCAGTCACGCCAGGGGTCAGCGTGGAGAGTGAGAGCTGAGGTAGTTTATGTCCATGAATTACAGCTAAGCAGGGTTCATTCAGTACACATGAAGATCAGAAAGTGAGGACTGAGTGGAAAGAGACCGGGCTGGAGATAAGAGGACCCCAGAACAGTGGAGCCTACTGTGACAGGCCATGACAAAGAGTTGGTGTTTTATTTTTAAAATCAAGCTTTACCTTACATCTATGAGCTGTCTCCCAATTACTACTCGATATTCAGTTTAAATAATTAACTATATTAAAGTATGCTAAGAATGGATTAGAAGGAAATGAGAGTAGATAAATGGACACCTGTCTTCTGGAACACGTCAAGCAAGTTCTGCACCGGGGTGACGATGGAGGAAAGCTGACAGACTTTAAAAATATTCAGGAGAGCCAGGCGGTGGTGGCGCACGCCTTTAATCCCAACACTCGGGAGGCAGAGGCAGGAGGATCTCTGTGAGTTAGAGGCCAGCCTGGGCTACAGAGTGAGTTCCAGGACAGGCTCCAAAGCTACACAGAGAAGCTCTGTCTGGAAAAACCAAAAATCAGGAGAAAAAAGGAAGCGCTTACTAAAATCTAGGAAGGTAGAGAGGGCATTATGTACATTCTAGATTTTAGGTATTGCTCTTTATGGAGATCAAGTGCTTATTGAAGTCTGGGAATGGGGAGAGGACGGTCTGTCCATCCTGGGTTTTAGGTATTGTTTATTTGTGGAGATAAAACAAAAGATTTGTTGAATTCTAGGAAGAGGAGAGGCCAGTCTGGCCACGCCTGTCTTCAGCTATTCCTTATTTGTGGAAAGAAAACAACTGGCCGGCAGTGGTGGCGCACGCCTTTAATCCCAACACTCGGGAGGCAGAGGCAGGGGGATCTCTCTAAATTCGAGGCCAGCCTGGTCTAGAGAGCGAGATCCAGGAAAGGCGCAAAGCTACACAGAGAAACCCTGTCTCGAAAAAAAAAAAAGAAAAGAAAGAAAGAAAACAACCGACTTTTGAAATCTGGGAAGGAAGCAGGCCGTCACAAGAAGTAAAGCGTTCACAGCATCTGTGAACAAAATCTTAAAACCTACCCACCGGCACAGACAGGGAAAACTCCCTCAAATGACACCTCCGCCTCCGGAGTCCTGGAAGTGACAGAGCCTCTCCAGCGGGTCCTGAGGGCAGGGTGTCTTCAGCTCGGACCGGCTCCCTCACACAGCGCCTACACAGTCTGAAGACTGCGGCTCCCAGGGCTCAAGGGACTACCCAACGCCGGCAGCCGCGCCCCAAAGCGCACTTCCGCGCTGGCCGGCGCCCCACGGAGCCAGCCCTGTCGGGGCAGACCTGAGACCCTAGAACGCGGGGGTCGGGGAGGTTCCACGCGGACGACTCTGGGAGGCGGAAGGGAGCGAGGCCGCCACGGCAGCCGGAACGACCCAGCCCGAAACCACAGCGCCTTACCTTTCCGGGATGTGGTTTTTGACCTTCTTCTTGGGTGGGGCACGGCCGGCGAAGTCCCGGCCCCGACCACGACCATTGCGGCCATAATGCCGCTGGCTCATGTGGGCGCAGACCGGCCGCCCACCCAACGCCAGGCGGGCCAGAGCGGCCAGAGTGGCGACCTCAAGGCCGCCAGGAGACGCCGGGGAATCCACGGCGCCCGCGCAAGAAAGAGCTGTGTCAGATGCCTCGCTGGATGGCGTGCGTCGTGGCCCGCCGTGACGACGTCAGACGACGCGCGGACGGTGGTGCTCGTCAGCCAGCCCTGGGTTGCAACAGCGCCGTCTGTAGCCGGAGGCCGGTATCGCACGTACGCGCATTGTTACCTGCACCGGCAGAACTGCCCTGGCCAGGGAACCCAGAGTCCAGCACGCCCGCCCTCACCCCTGCGTTCTTCGCGACGCCGTCAGTCGTTTACATTTTGTGTATTGTTTATGATATTCTTGACTTTCTCACACAGGTGTGTCCTTTTGTCCGTCGAAAAGAAATACACCAAAGGTTTTAAACGACGTATTTCTCCTTATTTAAATATATATTTATGTTCTTTCTAGTTTTAAACGGCACAGGACATTTAATGGATTATAATCGACATAATTAGAAGTACCCAAACTGAAATACCTCTACCTGTTTGGAGTTTTGTTTGTTTTAAGGCGAGGTCTCACTATGTATCGCTCTCTGATCTTGAACTTGCTTTGTAGAGTAATCTGGCCTTGAAATCGCAGAGGTAGACCTGCTCCTACCTCTTCAGTTCTAGGATTAAGAGTATGGGCCACCTTAGCCTGATTGAAGTTTTTGTTTGTTTGCGTTGTGTTTTTGATCTTCTGTTACAGAAAACGCTGTGGTGTGAACATCCCTATAGGTGTATACTATATCTAAATTCCTAGACAAGGAGTGTCTGGAATGAAGAAAGCACATGGGAACACTTTAAAAAAAAAATCAATATTCTCCAATTGCCAAAAATGGTCTCAGCCCATTTTCCATCCACAGCCAATTTTACTGGTATCACATGCCAGGTGTCACAATAGCTGTGGACACCATGACTTTATATTTTAGCAAACACCAAAAATAATCCAGAGATAAAAGAGGAGCTCAAGTCCAAAATTCCCATACAATGTCTTTATAGACCTGTGCCTGCTGGGAAATATCTGAATTCTACAAGTGGAAGACCAGGTACAGGACATCTGCAGTCAGGGCAGAGAACTAAGTCCCAGGTAGAAATTTATGATAGCGAATTTGAAAATAAGTTTTAGCTTTTGGTTTGAAATTTCTGAAAGTAGCTTGTATTCACTGTTAATAATATTCATAATAATTGTAGATCTGAGTAAGCTGACAAAAAGTCAGAGTTGAAGAGAATGAGTAAATAAATGGGCAAAAGAACATGACATTTTCGGGAAAGTCATATTCTAAGCAATTTTAAACACATCTATATAATTCTGAAAACTCTCTCACAATTAAAACACGGGTTGGGCTGGAGAGATGGCTCAGAGGTTAAGAGCACTGACTGCTCTTCCAGGGGTCCCGAGTTCAATTCCCAGCAACCACATGGTGGCTCATAACCATCTGTAATGAGATCTGGTGTCCTCTTCTGGTATGCAGACATACATACAAACAGAACACTGTATACATGATAAATAAATAAATAAATAAATCTTTTAAAAAGAAAGAAAGAAAGAAAAATGGGTCAACACATTTCAGAAATTCCATTCTTAAAACAGGAATGGACTAGAAGAATTCTAGTGGAGCCAGGGACATAGAACCAGCAAAAGAAAAGAGGGTAATACCTGAAAGTCTTATGTACCTTCATATTTGACATGAGTAGTTGAAAATATCCAACTTGGAGTAAGAACGAGGCTCCTGGGGCTGGAAAGCTCAGAGGGGTACTGGTTGGTTTTTGTCAACTTGACACAAACCTAGCCATGTCTGGGAAGAAGGAATCTTAGTTGAGAAAATGCCTTCCTAATCTTGATCTGTAGGTAAGCCTGTATGACATTTTCTTGATGATCATTGATATGGAAGGGCCCAGTTTATGGTGGGTAGTGCCATTCCTAGGCACGTGGTCCTGGATGATATAAGAAACTTGACTGAGCAAGACATGAGAAGCAAGCCAGTAAGTACAACTGCTCCATGGCTTCTGCTTCATTCCCATCTCCAGGTTCCTGCCTTTGATGATAGATTGTGATGTTTAGGTATAAGTGAAATAAACCCTTTTCTTCCCCCGCCCAAAAAAAACAAAAAACAAAAAAAAGGGTCAACGTTAGTAAATTGCTGAAAAAGAAAAGCTACAAGTTAGAAGAGTGAAGTTTGCAAACATATGTAGATACATTCCACATTGACAATAAATTATGAAGTGCTTGTTCAGAACTTATGAAAAAATGTTTTGATACGTGGCCCAAAGAACAAACAGGACAAATGCCTATAGGCAGACTAATGCACAAATGTGACAAGTTTATCAGGAACACAAAAGCCAAACTGGTCTTTTACTTCAGATTTGCCTAAATGCACATACTTTGGTGAGAACAAACTCACCCTAAAGGCCCCAAGAAAATTTAGACCTAATAATTAGCACAGATGCAAAAATTCTTTTTTATTGGCCATTCAGTTCTTTATTAGACCATCAGGTGTTTTAAACAGACACAGTATCACACCTTAAAATAATATTCTACAACAGAGAAAGAACAAAAGAAAAATCCTGCATTGTTACAGAGTTTTACATAATGTTGAATGCTTTCTATATTCTTGGAGGAGGTCTGGCTGGCTGTCATGGATTCTCCCATGAAGTCTGGTTACTGCGTTGTAACTTGGCTTTTTTTTTTTTATGCCGAATGCTGTTTATTGAAGGAGGGAGGAGGTCCCCAAAATAGCTTGACCACACAGCAGTCATGACAGGCTTAGGGGCCTAGACACAGCTTCTGTGACAGGCTTACTGGCAGGCAACACCCAGGAAATGGATATACCCATGCCCCTGACCTGGTCTGACCACCAGGCATCACCTTCATGTTAGTTTATTTTGTAGGGTATCAATGGAAGTTGGGGGCTGTTTGACCACCAAGAACCTCAGGTCAAATTTCAAGTGTGTTTGGGCCACACTTCCAAACCAGGCTCCATGAACAATACAGGGGAGCCAGGACCAAAGGACATCCTTGCCTGTGTCTGAGCCACAAATGACCATCAGCCATTATGGGTAGACCTTGTGCTTAGGAGCATGTGAGCTGCACCCACATTTCAAGTCTGACCACATGCTGTCTGGACTCCAAACAATACAGGAGAAGTTGATGTGTGAGTTAGCCCACAAGAAACCCTCCAACAAGAATGGACCCACTGTACTAACAAAAGCATTGGTGGTTTAATCACTGAATTTCCACATATTACCTTCAAGATGTATAGACTATGCACACCTTTCACCCAGCTCAGGCAACCATGCTCAAATCAGGGAGTCAAGACTACCTCACAGCCTTCATGACCATCTGGGTCACATATGAATATCAAATAGGCACACACTGGATAGAGGGTGTGTGGGCCGCACCCAGGAATCCCCTGTGCCCAGGTTTTGTCAGGACTACAACAGATCAAGGATAGCACTTTGATCTCAGGTGTGACCTACAGCACATATGACTCCAGAAAGGGTGGACACATTTTAACACCATGGGGTGGTGGTCTGCAGAATGACATCATGGAAAAAGACCATGAAGTGACCTCAATGGGATCCTGCCAGCCAATCAATACCAGTGTGAGCTGGGGGCTAACTTACCAAGAAGCCTGGGTCAAAATTAACTTTGAGGGTTGTGGACCTCACCTCTCTTCATCAAACTCAAGAGATAAGCTTAACTAGGAGGACCCAGGACCACAAAACATGGCCTTCATGATGTCTGGGTCACACCAGAGAAGCAACCTGGACAGACTTTGCCATGATGGGTGTGTGGGCCGCACCCAGGTGTCATTATTTGTCCAGCCACTATCTTGTCTACAAGAGACCCAGGACAAGATGATCTCATGTGTGACTTAGCCAACACCAAGACCTCACAGGAAATTGGAACCACCACAACAACCAGCATTAGTGGTCTGCTATGTGACATCAGCCTCATAAACTTAACGAACCTCACAAGACTGTGGTCCAAACTCTCTTAGCATGACATCTCAGGTTCCCTTCCTACTCCCTGTTGACCTTGGTCCTCAACCTGACCTGATTAGAAACATCAAGTAACCCTGTAGCTAGAGTTTTCCTGCCTGGCCCACAGTCAGGACAAATCTCTCTCACCTGCCAGTCCCACAGCCACTCAGTCCTGACCAAGTAAACACAGAGACTTATATTGCTTATAAACTGTACGGCTGTGGCAGGCTTCTTGCTAACTTTTCTTACAGCTTAAATTAATTCATTTCTATAAATCTATACCTTGCCACATGGCTCATGGCTTACCGGCATCTTCACATGCTGTTTCTCATCATGGCAGCTGGCAGTGTCTCTCTGACTCAGCCTTCCACTTCCCAGCTTTATTCTCCTCCTTGTCCCGCCTATACTTCCTGCCTAGCCAATGGCCAATCAGTGTTTTATTTATTAACCAATCAGAGCAACAGATTTGACATACAGACCATCCCACAGCACTTCCCCTTTTCTTCTTTTTTTTTTAAAAAAAAAAAAAACAGGAAGGTTTTAACTTTTACACATCTCCAGAGCCAGCTTGGTATATTTGGGAATTTGGGCATAGCTTCTCTTACTACTTCCTGCTGGAGGGGGGCACTGTATCTTATGGGGACACAAAGAAAATTTTAGAATTATGGAATAGTCCATGAAGCTGTATTGTCTGAGCCAGATGCCTTCAAACCATTCTGGATGTTGGATCATCTGGGCCATGGTGTCACTGGAAACCTTTCAGGGGGTCTTGGCTAGTCAAACCTGATGTATCTTAATCTGGAACAAATCCATAGCCTTTGCCTTTCTGTGGAAACAAAAGCAGAGACTCTTTTCCAAAGGAACATATCCTTATATCCAAATTTTGAAGTCAAGGTACCTTTAAAATATACATTTTGGCATAACTCAACAGCTTTTACAATCAAATGTTTTTCTGCAGTTAAAAATCCCAAAGACAACACAATCCAGATTCTCTGTGCAATATTCATCTTTACGTGGTTTATTTTTTATATTAATTTTACTGTCTCTTTAAAGACTTTATTTTTTAAAACTATGTACTTGTTTATATAACTGTATATATCACCTTTTCTGTCTCTTTCAAGCCTACGTATCTTTTACACACATTGTAAACTATTACATCTGAATCCGTCTTATTGTGAATCTATTGCTTTAAACTGCAGCAGCTGTGGTTGCTGGCTCTGCCCACCTCAGCTTCCCAACATGGCGGTGGTGCGTTTACCACCAGCTCTGGGAGCTATAGTGGGTCTATGCTTTTATCCAAGCAGCGTGTAGCCCAAAAACCTTTTTTGTTTTGTACTAGCAAAGGCTAAATCCACCATGCAGCTTAATGTGCCACTTGCAGAGGCCTCATTCCCACCATAGGGCAGGTCGAGCACGCATGCTAGGAACCCACCAGTAGCTCAAACCAGCAGCTGCAGCTCATTTGAGAGAGACAATTAGGAAGCTGTTTTTAGCTCTGTTTTAGAATCTTTTCTCAGGTTTTAGGTAGAAACTCTTGCCACCACGTTGGGCGTTATTTGTAGCTAGAGTTTTCCTGCCTGGCCCACTCACCTGCCAGTCCCACAGCCGCTCAGAGCTGACCAAGTAAACACAGAGACTTATATAACCCATTGGGTTAAGAATGTGATGGAGCACAAGTACAGACATAATTTTAATGCTAACCGGTAATGGGAATCCTTGAAAGCCCTCCTCTGGAGGCATGTTTTTGGCATGTTCACCGTCTAGAAGTAGTTACTGAGGATTCCTTAAACTCTCACCAGGGCCTACCTAAAGGAAGATGGAATTATACAGTGATTTCTATAAACCTCTGCCTTCATCTTCTGTATATAAAACAGTTCTGAAGCCATGTAGTCTTTTTTTTTTTTTTTTGAGACAGGGTTTCTCTGTGTAGCTTTGCACCTTTCCTGGAACTCGCTTTGTAGACCAGGCTGGCCTCAAACTCACAGAGATTCACCTGCCTCTGCCTCCCGAGTGCTGGGATTAAAGGTGTGCACCACCACCGCCTGGTGCCTTGTAGTCTTATATTATTCTTTATTATGCATTTCATGCCCTAGTGGTGTGTATATAGTATTCAATAAACATGAGGTTCATCTGCAACCATAGTTTATCCTGGAATGCTCATTTTGGCCCTTTCCCTATACTTCTAACAGAAGGTTTTCAGACTTTGGATTGAAGATGTAAAGACCAGGCTGTGATGGTCATTCACAAACAGCAAGTGTGGGTAGCCAGCCCATCTCTTTCTCACCTGCTGTGTCCATGTAGACAACACATATCTGAATTCTCAGACCTCATCCTGAAGATCATTGCACCTCTGTCCATGCTTTATATCTTTAAGCTGGAGTCTCCCAAGGAAAACTAAAGAACAGGTCCAAGGAGGCAGGAGTGCTTCCCTAGTCATGAAATCACTGTGATAAAATTTCCTAATGGGAGGAGCTGCTACCCACTACACCTTCCAGCTCCAGAATCAGATTAGCATCAATTTCCAGAGAGTTGCTGAAGATTGGCTGCAAGGCAGAGAAGGAACAAAGGTTCTGTGTGGTTCACAGGGCACCAAGAATCTGGAAAGTGTTTTCCAGTGAGACTCCACATGAGGATGAATGCACTCCCAGTGAAATTCCATGCATGGAGCCTAAACACAGTCAGGTCCAGATTCATGTTAAAGGAACAGTAAAATGTGCTGTGCTCCTTCAATTAGAGGAACTAGAGGCTGACATGTTGCAACTCTAGACTTGTCCCTGATGATCTTATGAAGTTTAGGTGGCAGACTTGTTGGCATGTTTACTATCCAGTCATATACACCTCTGCCTCCCTTCCTGTGGTCTTTGGTCAATGTACATTCTTCCCATTGCCCCAGGGACTTTGCAGGATTTCTGTGGAAAACATCCTATGGCTTTGACTGTCTTGTCCATCAATGTCCCTTCCTTACAGATGGACGTCCATGGTCACAGGGCTCCCCCTTCCCAGTCAGGTCTGATTCACTCTGTTCCCCATGCACACATCCTTTCCCTTCAGAGATATGAGGGTCCATCAGACTGTATGAAAAGAAAGGCCATGGATCTTACGTTTTGCTGGCTCTTGCAGTAACTATCACGTGACATTCTAAGGAGATCTGAACCTTCCGCTTCCACTCCTGGAAAGAAGCTAGAAGACTCTGAATGCAACACACTTGGGGCAGCATCAGATGGAAGGGTGTTTAAACGTCAGTGAGTTAGAAACCATCTTTCCTAAAGATAATCAGGTCACCTTAACCAAGATTTATATCATTGCTTGTTCATTCACCTTTGATGGATCAAATTGGGGATTCAAAAAATAGTGAGAGCCGGGTGGTGGTGGTGCACACCTTTAATCCCAGCACTTGGGAGGCAGAGCCAGGTGGATCTCTGTGAGTTCAAGGCCAGCCTGGTCTACAGAGCGAGATCCAGGACAGGAACCAAAGCTACAAAGAGAAACCCTGTCTCGAAAAAAAAACAAAAAAAAATGGTGAGAAACACCATCAGGGATCCTTGGTGACTTACATGTTGGTCCTACCACTAAACATGTGTATTTTAAGTATGGGCTCAAAGCTAACACAAAACTACACCTGGCTAAACCTGAAATCGAAGGAACCTGGAAGAAACCTAAATGAGAGAACCCAGGACAAAGGCTGATAGGAAAGAGCCCTGTCAAAATACGAACCCATAGAAGATCAGGACACAATCTAAATCTTAGGAGTCAGGGATCAAACCCTGTTGCTACAATCCCTGAACAAACCAAGTCCCCCAAAAAGACAAAAATGTATCCTGAAACCAAAGACCCCCCAAGCCAAACCCTCAAACACAAAGACCCTGGCATGAGAAAACTCTCTTGGATTGCTGGTATGTATGTGAGTTTAGGAGACTTCCAAAACAAAATAAGGTAATGCTGCTTGCTGCAGACTACAGGAAAATATTATAAGAACTCAGCTGGTTATGGCAAAGCCACTACTTGAAGGGATCAAGGAATTCCTTAAGAGGAAGCCAAATTTCAAGGAGCTTTTGGTATTATTTGGCTTGTTATATATATCAGCTGTCTTCTGTTATGAAAATCATGTGTACCTTCATAGTTTTCCCAGTTGATTTTTCCCTAAGAAGTGCTAACAGTGTGGACTGATCACTCTCTGGACATATACATTCAAGGTATTTGGAGAACAGCCTCAGGAAAGGCTTCCTTTCCCCCAGCCCATCCATTTCTTCCCTTTCAGCACTGGAATCAGATATCTCCCTTAGCTACATTCTAGAACTAACAAATAAAAGTCCAGATCACCACATACTAGTCTCCTGATTTAAGGCAAATTCCACAAGGAGACACCGCCTAGGTCAGGTGGACCTTAAGTAATAGCTTTACACAATTTAGTTCAGACCCTCCTTTCTTACAGCTTTACTAACTTTATAGACCCCTAACTTCTTTTTTTGTTTATTTATTTGTTTATTTATTTATTTATTTTGAGTAAAACCAAAACTTATTGTAAGCCACAGTCATCTTAGGGTCCCCCCTGCCATATAGCCTCCCTGGTTCTGTGGGTTGCAATCTGATTGTTCTTTGCTTTATATCTAGAATCCACTTATGAGTGAGTACATACCATGTTTGTCCTTCTGGGTTTGGGTTACCTCACTCAAGATGATATTTTGTAGTTCCATCCAGATGCCTGCAAATTTCATGCTGTCATTGTTTTTCTCTGCTGAGTAGTACTCCATTGTGTATATGAACCACATTTTCTTAATCCATTCTTCGGTTGACGGGCATCTAGGTTGTTTCCAGGTTCTGGCCATTACAAACAGTGCTGCTATGAACATAATTGAGCATGTTTCTTTGTGGTATGATTGAGCATTCCTTGGGTATATGCCCAAGAGTGGTATGCCTGGGTCTTGAGGTAGATTGATTCCCAATTTTGTGAGAAACTACCATACTGATTTCCACAGTGGTTGTACAAGTTTGCATTCCCACCAACAGTGGAGGAGTGTTCCCTTTGCTCTGCATCCTCTCCAACATAGACTGTCATTAGTGTTTTTGATTATAGCCATTCTGACAGGTGTAAGGTGGTATCTCAGAGTCGTTTTGATTTGCATTTCTCTGATGATTTAGGATGTTGAGCATTTCTTTAAATGTCTTTCAGCCATTTGTGATTCTTCTTTTGAGAATTCTCTGTTTAGCTCTTTAGCCCATTTTTTAATTGGATTGTTCAGTATTTTGATGTCTAGTTTCTTGAGTTCTTTATATACTTTGGAGATCAGTCCTTTGTCAGATGTGGGGTTGGTAAAGTTTTTTTCCCATTCTGTTGGCTGTCTTTTTGTCTTATTGACCGTGTCTTTTGCCCTACAAAAGCTTCTCAGTTTCAAGAGGTCCCATTTATTAATTGTTGTGCTCAGTGTTTGTGCTGCTGGTGTTATATTTAGGAAGTGATCTCCTGTGCCAATGCATTCAAGTGTACTTCCTACTTTCTCTTCTATTAAGTTTAGTGTAACTGGATTTATGTTGAGGTCTTTAATCTACTTGGACTTGAGTTTTGTGCATGGTGACAGATCTGGATCTATTTGTAATCTTTTACATATTGACATCCAGTTATGCCAGCACCATTTGTTGAAGATACTTTCTTTTTTCCATTGTATAGTTTTGGCTTCTTTGTCAAATATCAGGTGTTCAGATGTGCGTGGATTAATGTCAGGGTCTTCAATTTGATTCCATTGGTCTGTATGTCGGTTTTTATACTAGTACCAAGCTGTTTTTATTACTATAGCTTTATAGTAGAACTTTAGGTCAGGGATGGTGATGTCTCCAGAGGTTGCTTTATTATACAGGATTTTTTTTAAGCTATCTTGGGTCTTTTGTTTTTCCATATGAAGTTGAGTATTTTTCTTTCCAAGTCTGTGAAGAATTGTGTTGGGATTTTGATGGGGATTGCATTGAATCTGTAGATTGCTTTTGGTAAGATTGCCATTTTTTTTTTTTTTTTGGTTTTTCGAGACAGGGTTTCTCTGTGTAGCTTTGCGCCTTTCCTGGAACTCACTTGGTAGTCCAGGCTGGCCTCGAACTCACAGAGATCCGCCTGGCTCTGCCTCCCGAGTGCTGGGATTAAAGGCGTGCGCCACCACCGCCCGGCTAAGATTGCCATTTTTACTATGTTAATCCTGCCTATCCATGAGCATGGGAGATCCTTCCATTTTCTGATATTTTCTTCAATTTCTTTCTTTAGAGATTTAAAGTTCTTACCAAAAAGGTCCTTCACTTGTTTAGTTAGTGTTATCCCAAGGTATTTTATATTATTTGTGGCTATTGTAAAGGGTGATGTTTCTCTGACTTCTTTCTCAGCCCTTTTATCATTTGTATATAGGAGGGCTACTGATTTTTTTGAGTTGATCTTGTATCTTGCCACTTTACTGAAGGAGTTTATCAGCTGTAGGAGTTCCCTGGTAGAATTTTTGGGGTCACTTATGTATACTATCATATCATCTGCAAATAGTGAAAGTTTGACTTCTTGTTTTCCGATTTGTATCCCTTTGATCTCCTTTTGTTGTCTTATTGCTCTAGCTAGAACTTCAAGTACTATATTGAATAAATATGGGGAGAGTGGACAGCCTTGTCTTGTTCCTGATTTTAGTGGAATCGCTTTTTTGAGTTTCTCTCCGTTTAATTTGATGGTGGCTGTTAGCTTGCTGTAAATTGCCTTTATTATGTTTAGGAATGTTCCTTGTATTCCTGATCTCTCCAAGACCTTTATCATGAAGGGGTGTTGGATTTTGTCAAAGGCATTTTCAGCATCTAATGAGATGATCATGTGGTTTTTGACCCCTAACTTCTTACCTAACCACTTCTCGGAATGTAGACTGAGCACATAGATTCCCCTTTTCATATACTAACTGGTCATTAACACTCAGTTGACTTCCTCTTTTACCACTCCCATTTTGGATTGTAAAAGAAAGCTTGATGGTCACTGCCTGAGGAAAATTCTTACCTACTTTTATGACCCCGTAGAATTCAAGCCTGGTGACCTTCTCGACCAGGGGATTGCTATTGCTTGGGTTTATAACTGGATTCCTGAGAGACTTGGAGAGAACTTTGAGACGGAAAATGGAGAGGGATAAAGAGGATTTTGACCAGAGAGAACGTGTGGACGAGATGGAAGATGAGGAAGGGTCAGATGGGGAAGTACTAGCTGGGTAAGAACGAGATGAAAAGGACCTAGATGAGGCAGAATTAAGACAAGAGAATTAAGATAGAGGGAACAGTAGATAAATATAGAGAGAAATCAGGCGAGAAAGGAGCTAGGCACAAAAACAGAACTGAAGCTGTGTAAATAGGATGTTATCCCAGAGGAATTAAAGTAAGTGGGCTAAAGAGCTCTGTGTGCTGAGATTCTATTTCCCCAAAATAGTCCTCGCCGTTCGTAGTTCTCTCTCCTGAGCCCCTGGGATCTATAATATTAAGGCTGGCCCTTTAAATATTATAAAAGAGCTGCTTCCCTTGGTCACTTCCCAGAAATTGAAGGTAAGGCCCTATTTCTGAAAATGTCAATGTCTTGGGACATGGGACGTAGAGAATTTGGGCTGATGTCACACTAAAACCTTCTCCACAAGGACTAGCTTTCTTAATCCTGGCAGGTGCTATAGTAACTGCCAAGGACCAGAAGCATTCAACAGTGATTAACCCATTAACCACAAAATGACCCACATGGCTGTGTGTCCCAAAGAATGCAACACTGGCACTCATGTATGGCAGGTTCTGGTCTGCATGATAAGGCTTGTTCAACAGAGGGGGATATACTGCCTATTTATTACTGGAATACTAGTCAATCACTATGGCTACTGCAGTCATGGATCTTATGCTAGAACCTATTATTGTCACTCTACTAAACCATTGTAATTCCTGACTATATTCTCCATATTTATCCTAATAGGCACAGGGCTAGTGTCTCCTAGAAATGGTGTGGAACATGGACCCAAGAAACCACAACAATATGGCTGCCTAGAAAAGACCTACACAAGGACAATGCCATTGGATATGTTAGTGTGGATGGGGGAAACCTCACGGGGACTCATCCCAAGCTATAGGCAACTAAACACTCCTGAGAGAGGAATAATTGGTCTTTCCAGGAGATGAACCCCATAACCGACTATCCAATACCTAGTGTTCAGACCTGAAAACATACACATGCAAGCATTACTGAGCAGACTTGGCACATTGTTGGCATACATTTATGCAATTTTTGTTTGATAAATATCAATTATAAATAAAAAGGGGCCATGAATTGGAGAGGGAGTGAAAGAATTAAAATGGTAAGAGAGAGAAAAGGAGTATGAAAATAGTGTGATTTTATTTTTATTTTAAAAATGGTAAAATAATTTTTTTAGAATTATTTAATGAAAGTCTTAGACTGGGTTTAAGACTCAATATTATAGTGTTTATGCAATGACACATATTTCATGTATGCCTATTTTGGTTGGGCACTTCTGCCTGCCCCCCTAGATCTCTCTTCTCACAAGGAGTCACAACCACAGACATTACAGCATCGTGTTGGACATGTCCATGGTGACATGGAGCCCATATCGTAAACCTTTAAATCAGCTGACATCCCAGGGTACATGCTCTATCCTCTCCTATAACCCCATTCCACCCACACATTTCCTCAAGCCCTGTCTCTCATATTAAATCCATCCCTACTGTGCTGCCCTCATCTGGAAGGAGAGAAACACAGAAGAGAGGATTGTAAGCATGCTCACTTCTCACGGGAGCAGCAGAAATCTGATTGGCCTTTTGTTTCAGATTTATACTGAGTGTGTCAGACCCCAGAAAGTCAACAATTATCCTATGAATATGGTTTGTAAAAATTCTTTTATATTTAGATATACATTTAACTATCTTCCCACACCTCAAACGCACATACAATGCTTTTGTGGTATCCACATACTTAATATAGATTTTTCACTTTTTATGCAAATCATGTGGATACTTGGTCCATGTAAGAAAGAAAGCTTTTGAGGTGTATATAATTCACTGTGGAAAAACCAATGAAATGAGACACTCTGGCAAGATCAAGGAATGCCTGTATTACTGCACATTAGGTAATATGCTCGAACACATTAGGACCTTGAGTGCTCAAACACTAGCAGACTTAACATGTTGTTTTCAATATTTGACACATATAACTGTTCAATCAATCAGTATTTTGTCTATTTGTAAGGCCTGGTTTTATTTTTGAGACCAGGTTTTGGTACACAGGCCATCCTGGCCTTCAACTCACATTGCTCCTCTTGTCTCTCTCTGTCAGGTAATGAGATTCAGGGACCACCACACCTGGCTCCATTCCTGACATCTGCAATAAGAGCCTCGTCTATAGATGGAAGCACACTGACTCACAAGGCATGCGTTCTTGACACCAGACCTCAATGTTCTGCATTGACAGGGAGGATCAAGAACAAACGGAATGTTCATCAGCACACCAGAAACCAAGGACGTCTGCCAACCTCCCAAAAGGTTACACTGATGAGTGTTACTTGTGTTGGACACTAAAGAAATGAGAGGTCAAACAGCAAGAATATTCAATAAAATTTCAGTTATAAGTTAATTCAAATTAGTAGCTTGTAAGGCTCTACCTTATACATGAAATAGCTCCAAAAAGCATTCTGTAGAATGGACTCCTGACAGGGATCAGGCAAATCTTCATCTACTACCTATCTTCATCTCTCCTTGTGTTCCTCCAGACCCAGTCTCTGAGTCTCATCCCCACAGCTCTGCTACAGAACACCTGCTTCCCCTTTTCCTGTCCCCTGCCTTCATCTACTGTGGTTCCAACAGATCTTTCCCTTCTAACCTGACTCCCCCCCTCCCCCGACTTGTTTCTTTATCCCAGCCCTCAACTCCAGCAGCCACCCCCTTGACAACCCACAGGCCACTCCTCCTGGAGAAGCAGATAGGCTGACTGCAAATCCTCTCCTCTCCTTCTGCTCTTCTAGTCCCAATCTCCAAATTGCTTTCCCTAATCTGTAGCAGAACACCTGCTGCAGGGTCCCTTTTCTCTCTGACCCCTTCCAGAATGGATCACAAAGATCGCCTCCATCTCCCTTCCCTCAACACATCCCATTATTCCAGTCTCCAACACCAGCAGACATTCCCTATGTACACACCTGCTGAGCAGACCAGCGAAACAGGTAAGCTAACTGAAGACCTTCACCTCTCCCCACTCTCCTCCAAATTCCAAACCCCAGGCTCATCCCTATCACTGGGACAGAACGTCTGCTGCAACCTTCATTCCCCCCTTCGCCCACATCTCCTTTAGGTCCTATAGCCCTTCCCCTCCTAACCTCTCTCTCCCCCACATATGCTTTGTCCCAGTTCCCCAACTCCATGAGGCACCTCCTGCTAACCCAAAGACCACTCATACCATGGAAGCAGATGGGCTGTTTGTAGATCTTCCCTTCTCCCTCTGTTCCTCTAGATCCGGTCCCCAAGTCTCAGATCCAGGGCTATAGCAGACCTTCTGGGGGAAACCTCTCTTCATTGTTCTACCCCTTCCCATTCCAAGGATATGGAAATAAACATAATAAACAGAAATAAAATAAGCAGATCCTGGTTGAACACTCTGCTTTTCTCACTCCTGTGAACCACTTCAAATCCCTAGCCTATCCCCCATTCCCAAGTGTCAGCTCCCAATATCAAGAAACACATTTTACCCTGCAATCCTCAGTGACCACAATTATAAGATAAGAAGAAATTGCCCTATCAGTCAACACACACCCATCACACTCTCCAAAAATCCAGAGAGGCAACAGAAACCATAGACCACACTACCTCAACAAAGACAAACCCAGAAACCAGCTCCTAGATCTATAGTCATCCCAAGCCCAGATGCCTATATGCAGCGTAAAAATACAATCAAGACATCCGGGGGCAACATGTTCCCACTAGAGCTCAGCTGGCGTACCACAGTAGGTCCAGAATATTCCAGGAGTACAAGAAAAAGTCCTTATGCCACTTGTATGATAATGGTAGAGGACTTAAAGATTTTAATGAATCCCTTCAAGAAATTCAGGAAAATACAAACAAACAGTTTAAGGATATGAATAAATACCTTTTTAAAAAGTCAGGAAAAAGACGAGGTGAGGAAACAAATAAATCCCTTAAAGAAATCCAGGAAAATACAAACCGTGGAAACCTAAAAATGGAAATAGAAGCAATACAAACTGAGAGAATTCTGGAAATAAAAAATTTTTGAAATGCAAACAGGAACCACAGATGTAAGCCTCACAGACAGAATATGAGAGATGGAAGAGAAAAATCTCAGGCATTTGAGGTTCGATAGAAGAAATGGATCCCCCGGGTCATAGAAAACATTAACTATAAAAACCTGCTGACACAGAACATCCAGGAAAAGCTGGGACATTATGAAAGGTCAAAACCTAAGAATAAATGGGAATAGAGGAAGGAGAGGAATACCAGCTCAGGCCTAGAAAATATTTTCAACAAAAATCCATATGTTTTCCTAATCTAAAGAAGGAAATGTCTATAAAGGTACATGAAACATACAGAACACCAAATAGATTGGACCACAAAAGAAAATCCCCTCCGCACATAATAAAACACTAATGATGGAGAACAAAGAAAGAATTTTAAAAAGCTGAAAGGAGAAAAGACCCAAGTAACTTATAAAGGCAGACCTATTAGAATTGTATCTGACTTCACAATGGAGATTCTAAAAGCAGAAGGACCCTGGACAGATGTGTTGCAGACTCTAAGACATCCCAGACCACAGCCCAGAATAATACACCTAGCAAAACTTTCAATCACCATAGATGGAGAAAATAAACTTCCATGATAAAGACTACCTTAAATATCTAATACAAATCCAGCCCTACAGAAGGTGCTAGAAGGGAAACTCCAACCTAAGGAGGTTCTATGTGGGGGAGCTCAGAACAGCTTGACCACACAACTGCCGTGACAGGCTTAGAGCCCCAGACTCAGCTTTGTGTTACTGGCAGGCAACACCCCTGATCTAGGAGAAGCCATGAGCTGACCCCCACCCAGAGAGGGCCTACATCTAAGGGGAAATACTTGACATTGCAAACATTCCCTATACCCCCTAGACAAATGTCAGCCAATCAGGGGTCCTGAACCCTGGAAATCCCCTCATCCCAACCTCTGCTATGATAAAAACCTCACCCTGCCTGGGCTCGGGGGCTCTCTGCTCTCACCACTGCATTGGCCAGAGAGACCAAGTGCTGAGCTTGAAATAAAGGTTTTTTGCTTTTACATATGGGATTCGGTCTCTGTGGTGGTCTTTTGGGGGTCCCTGCGATCTGGGTATTACAGTTCACCATACAAAAGAAAACACAGGGAAATAATAATCTCAGACCAACAAAATCAAAAGAAGGGAAGCACACACACATCCACACACACCACCAGGACCACCACCAACAAGTAATAGATCATTGTCATTGATATCTCTCAATATCAATGAACTCAATTTCCCAATAAATAGGCACAGACTAACAGAATGAATGTGAAAACAGAATCCATCCTTCTGCTGCATTTAGACCTCATCTCAAGAATCAGCATTACCTCAAGTTGGAAAAAATATTCCAAGCAAATGGACCTAAGAATCTTCAAGCTGATGTGGCCATTTTAATATCTTTTTTTATTAATTTTTAAAATTTATTTTACACACCAACCACAGTTTCCCCTCCCTACTCTCTTCCTGGTCCCTCCTTCCAGCTCCTTTCTACCCCAACATCCACTGCTCAGAAACAGTTAAGGTCTCCTCCCATGGGAGTCAACAAAGCACTGCATATCAAGTTGAGGCAGGACCAAGTTCCTCCCCGCTGCTTCAAGGCTGAGCAAGGCATCCCACCATAGGGAGTAGGTTCCAACAAGCCAGTTCATGTGCCAGGGACAGATTCTGGTCCCATTGCTAGGCGCCCCGCAAACAGACCAAGCTACACAACTGTCACCCACCTACAGAGGGCCTAGGTCAGTCTCATGCAGGCTCCCTAGCTGTTGGTCTAGAGTCCATGTGACTCTCAGGAGCTCGGGTCTTCTGTCTCTGTGGGTTTTCCCGTCATGATCTTCACCACCCCTCTTGTTCATATAATCTCTCCTCTCTCTCTTAACTGGACTCCTAGTGCTCAGCCCAGTGCTTGGCTGTGGATCTCTGCATCTGCTTCAATTTTAATATCTAACAAAACAGACTTCAAACAAAAACTAATTAAAAGAGGTAGGTAAGGGACATTACATACTCATGAAAGGAAAAATTCAACCAAGATGATATTTCCATTCTTAAAACCTATGCCCCAAACAAAAGGGCACCCACAATTGCATAAGAAAACATTACTAAAACTTAAATCACATACTGAACCTCACAAACTGATAGTGGGAGACTTTAATACCCAACTCTCACCAATGGACATGCCATCCACCCAAAGACTAAACAAATGAATACTGGAGCTATCAGATGTTATAAAACAAATGGACTGAATAGATATTTTTAGACCATTTCACCCCAACACAAAAGAATATACATTCTTCTCTGCACCTCATGGAACTTACTCCAAAATTGACCCTATACTCAAACACAAAGCACATCTCAACAGATACAAGAAAATTAAAGTAACTCCCTGCATCCTATCAGAACATCATGGATTGAAGCTAGATATCAACAACAACAGAAACAACAGAAAGCTCACAAACTCGTGGAACTCTCTACTGAATTGAAAATGGGTTAAGGACAGACATAAAGAAAGTAAAGACTTTCTAAAATCCAAGGAAAAGGAATACACAACATAGTCAGACATATGGGACACAATGGAAGTGCTCATGAAAGGAAAGTTCATAGCACTAAGTGCCTACATGAAAAAGAAAAAAAAAACTGGAGTGATCTCATACTAGCAACTTAACAGCACACCTGAAAACTCTAGAACAAGAAGAAGTAATCACATCCAAGAGACACAGACATCAATTAATAATCAAACTCAGGGCTGAAATCAATGAAACAGAAACAAAGAGAACAAATACAAAGAGTCAATGAAACAAAGAGTTGACTCCTTGAGAAAATCCACAAGATAGGCAAACCCTTACGCAAATTAACTAAAAGCCAGAGAATAGCCAAATGAACAAAATCTGAAAAGCAGGCGCAGAGGAAATCCAAAGAATCATTAGGTCATCTTTGAATAACCTGTACATCACAAAATTGAAAAAAAAAATCAAAGAAATGGAAATTTTTCTTGATAGGTACCACTTACTAAAGTTAAATCAAAATCAGACAAGCAATTTAAACAGACCTGTAACCCCTAGTGAAATAGAAGTAGTCATTAAAACCTCCCAAACAAAAGAGCCCAAGGCCAGATGGTTTTAGGGAAGAATTCTACCAGACTTTCAAGGAAGAATTAATGCCAATACTCCTCAAATTGTTTTACAAAATAGAAACAGAAGGAACCATTGCCCAATTCACCTTATAATGCTATAGTTACCCTGATATCCAAACCACATAAAGATCTAACAAAGAGAATTACAGACCAATTTCCCTCATGAGTATTGATGCAAAAATATTCAATAAAATACTCACAAACTGAATGGAAGAACGCATCCAAAAGATCATTCACCATTGATCAAATAGGCTTCATCACAGAGACACAGGAATAGTTCAGCATACAAAAATCTGTCAATGTAATCAACCATATAAACAGACTGAAAGAAAAAAAAACACATGCTCATATCATTAAATGCTGAAAAAGTCTTTAACAAAATCCAACACCCCTTCAAGATAAAAATTCTTGGTGAGATCGGGGATACAAGAACATATCTAAAATAATAAAGGCAATGTACAGCAAGCCAATAGCCAACATTGAATTCAATGGAGAAAAATTCAAAGCAATTCCGCTGAAATCAAGAACAAGACAAGGCTGTCCACTCTCTCCATATCTATTCAATATAGTACTTGAAATCTTAGATAGAGCAATAAGACAACAAAAGGAGATCAAGGAAATACAAATAGGAAAAATAAAAGTTGAAATATCTTCATTTGCAAATGTTATGATAGTATACATAAGTGACCCTAAAAATTCCACTAGAGAACTCCTAACGCTGATAAACACCTCCAGCAAAGTGGTTGGATACAAGATTAACTCAATAAAATCAGTAGCCCCCCTATATACAAATGACAAATGGGCTGAGAAACAAATTGGGGAAACAACACCCTTCACAATAGCCACAACTAATATAAAAATCTTGGGGTAACTCTAGCCAAGCAAGTGAAAGACCTGTATGACAAGAACTTCCAATCTTTGAAGAAGGAAATTGAAGAAAATATCAGAAGATAGAAAGATCTCCCATGCTCACAGATTGATAGGATTAACATAGTGAAAATGGCCATCTTACCAAAAGCAATCTACAGATTCAATGCAATCCCCATTAAAATCCCACACAATTCTTTACAGACCTTGAAAGAATAGTACTCAACTTCATGTGGGAAAACAAAAACCGAGGTTAGCTAAAATAATCCTGTACAACAAAAGAACTTCCAGAGGTATCACCATCCCTGATTTCAAACTATACTACAGAGCTATAATAATGAAAACAGCATGGTACTGGCATAAAAACAGACAGGTGGATCAACGGAATTGAATTGAAGACCCAGATGTAAACCCCCATGCACCTGATTTTTGACAAAGAAGCCAAAATTATACAATGGGGGGAAAAAGCATCTTCAACAAATGGCGCTGGCATAAATGGATGTCGACAAGCAGAACTATGGAAACAGATCCATATCTATCACCCTGCACGAAACTCAAGTCCAAGTGGATAAAAGACCTCAATATAAATCCAGTTACACGGAACCTGATAGAAGATAAAGTGGAAAAGAGCCTTGAATTCATTGGCATAGGAGATAACTTCCTGAATAGAACACCAGTAGCATAGACACTTAGATGGACAATTAATGAACAGAACCTCATGAAACTGGAAAACTTCTGTAAAGCAAAGGATACTGTCAATAGGACAAATCAGCAACCTACAGAACAGGGAAAGATCTTCACCAACCCCACATCTGACAGAGGACTGATTTCCAAAATATGTAAAGAACTCAAGAAACTAGACATCAACAAACCAAATAATCCAACTCAAAAACAGGGCACAGACCTAAACAGAGAATTCTCAAACATAAGAATCTCAAATGACCCAGAAACACTTAAAGAAATATTCAACATCCTTAGCCATCAGGAAAATGCAAATCAAAATGACTCTGAGATTCCATCTTATACCTGTTAGAATGGCTAAGTTCAAAAACACAAGTGACAGCTTATGCTGGCGAGGATGTGGAGCAAGGGGAACACTCTTCCATTCCTGGTGGGAGCACAAACTTGTACAGCCACTTTGAAAGTCAATGTGGTGGTTTCTCAGAAAACTGAGAATTGACCTACCCTCAAGAGCCAGTTATACTACTCTTGAGCATATATCCAAAGGATGCTCAATCATACCACAAGGACACCTGCTCAACTATGTTCATAGCGCATTATTTATAATAGCCAGAACCTGTAAAAAACCTAGATGTCCCTCAACCAAAAAATTGCTGAAGAAAATGTGGTACATTTACACAATGGAGTATTACTCAACTGTTAAAAACAATGATCATCATCATCATCATCATCATCATTATTATTATTGGTATGACTATGAAGAAAATTATAACAAATGCATGGGAGGTTACAATTACATTGTAAATTAGATCATCATCTAGTAAAGCTCCCGTTGCCCCAGTTTAGCCCGAATAAGGATGCTTAGGGCTGTCCCTATTATACTAAATATATATATATGACTCTACTATACTAAAATATGAAGCTGGCAGGCAAATGATGGGAACTAGAAAAAAATCATCCTGAGTGAGGTTACTCAGACCCTAAAAGACAAACACGGTATGTACTCACTTATAAGTAGATATTAGTTACAAAGTCAAGGATAACCATGACTAATCCACAGACTCAGAGAGGCTAGGTAACAAGGAGGGCTCAAGGGGAGAATGCTAGTATCTCCCTGGGAAGGGGAAATAGATCTCATGGGTGGTCTGAGGGCAGGTGGGGATGGGAACCTGAGGGATCAGTTTGGGGGATAGGTGGGGGGCGAAAATACAGAAAGAGATGACTAGAATGGGTGGGCATTTCAGGGTCAGGTAGAACCCTGGTGCAAGGGAAACTCCCAGGAATCTTAAGGATGACCCCAGCTAAGACGCCTAGCAACAGTAGATATGTGGTACCCAGAACTGGCCATTTCCTGTGACCAGGCAAGACTTCCAGTGGATGAGGACACCAACCCAGCCACATAACCTTCAACCTACAGTCTGTCCTGCCTATGGGATGTGCAGGGGTAAGGGCGGTGCAGAGATTGTGGGAGTGGCCAAACAATGACTAGTCCAGCCTGAGACCCATGCCATGAGAGTGACCCTACCCCTGAGACTGCCTGGAGTGCCAGGACCCAGAGGCTGGATGGCTCAGAGACCTAGGATAAAACCAAACACAATTGGAGAAAAAGATAAGTCAACATAATGATGCCCAATATTTTGCTATACTCCTGGATTGGTGCCTAGCCCAATAGTTATCAGAGAGGCTTCATCTAGTAACTGATAGAAACAGATGCAGAGACCCACAGGCAAACACTAGGCAGAGCTCAGGGAATCCTGCTGAAGAGAGGAAGGATTGTAGGAGCCAGAGAGGTCAAGGACATCACAAGAAAACCCACAGATTCAACTAACCTGGGCTCATAGGAGCTCACAGTCTGAACCGACAACCAGGGAGACTGCATGGAACTGATCTAGGTCCTCTACATATATGTGGCAGTTGTGCAGCTTGGTCTACTTGTCGGACTCCTAACAGTGGAGCAGGGGCTGTCCCTAATGCTTTTGCTGGCTCTTGGGAAACAATTCCTCATACTGGGTTGCCTTGCCCAGCCTTAATACAAGGGGAGGAGCTCAGTCCTACCACAACTTGATGTGCCATGTTTTGTTGATATCCATGGGAGGCCTTCTCCTTTCTGAACACAAACAGAGGAGGAGTGGGGGGGGAGCATGCAGAAGGGAGGTAAGGGAAGGAGGTGGGAGGAGAGGAGGGAGGGGAAACTGCAGTCGGGATGTAAAATAAATAAATAAATTTAATTAATTAAAAAAAAAAGAATCACGCGGCAGCATTTCACATTTCTGAAGAACCAAGAAAATGGTTGACAAGCGTCACTGAGCCCCACCCATCATCCGGCTCCACAGCCAGATCTTCAGTCCAGTGTGCAGAGAGCTGAACTTGAACTGCAGTAACAGTGACTTCCAATGTCACAGAGCAGAATTCAGTGACGGTGAGTGTCTCCCACTTTTCCTTTAAAAGAGAAAAGATTTCCTAAGAATTTTAATAGCACTAAACAACAAAGTTTTCAGCATTACATTTAAAGTAACTCCTTCAGAATGTCATACACGAATATATTGTATTTTGACCACATGCCTCTTCATTTCTCCAAAACCCTCTCTGATCTCACACTCAGCCGTCCAAAATTGGTGTATTTTTTTTTTTTTTTTTTTGGTTTTTCGAGACAGGGTTTCTCTGTGTAGCTTTGTGCCTTTTCCTGGAACTCACTTGGTAGCCCAGGCTGGCCTCGAACTCACAGAGATCCGCCTGGCTCTGCCTCCCGAGTGCTGGGATTAAAGGCGTGCACCACCACCGCCCGGCTACGGTGTATTTTTTTAAATGACATACCTAGGCCAAGATTTCACTCTCATATGCTCATGGGTATGGGGCCACCCACTAAGTTTTGCTCAATATATCCAGCATCAGCACCCTAAAGAGAACTGACTCTTCTGTAGAAGCATTCAACTGTCAACAGCTTCTCAGTTAGGGGAGGCGCCAGTGGGCTCCTTTCCCTTCCATGCGAGAAGACTGACTGACTTGACCTCAGAGTTCTTTAGTGCATCAGGACTCTCATGTCCAGAAGACACTGTTTCAATCCTTCCTGACCTCTGGAATTTAAAATCTTTAAACATCCTCTTCTAGAAACACCTCTGAGACTTAGAGGAAGGTGTACTATAACTCTCACATATATGCCTGAGAACTCCACAGACGCTATCTACATTATGACTGTTTCCAATGTTGACACAGCTCGCTGGGATAAGAAACTTCTCAGAGGAGGTCTGTGAGCTCACCAACCTCTGAGTGCAGAGATGTCAATTCAGAGGGCAGTTGGATATGACCATTGTGCACAGTAATTGTGGTAAGGTCACCCTGGGGATCTGTGAGTTTGCCAGCACGGCTATTCTCCAGATTTACAGAACGGGCATGTTTCGCCTCCTTCAGCAAATCCTACCGGCGTGCGCCACCACAACCGGCGACACGGACCTACTCGAAGCTGCCCAGCGATGACGCGGGACACAAGGCCCCCTCACACCGCACGTCCACACGCCGCCGCACCTGCTGTGTGCCAATGTCTGCACACAGCCTTTCGCAGGTTCCCACTCCCGGTGTCCCTGCTCCACTCGCGGACTCACTTGCCCGGACTCGGGCGCGCGGCCGACCCCTGGCGGTCGGGTCGGGCACTGACACTCACTGCAGACCAGAGCCCTCGCCTACCCACTGGCTGCCCCACCCCCTCACAGGCTAGCCTGCTGGCCCTGACACTGACGCTGACCTCTCTTCACTCGGCTCCTAAAACCCCTCTCTTCCTAAAGCCCTCCTCCCTCCCCAACCCTCTGCCACCCAGCCCACGCGCCGATCGCCTGTCTCTACTCGCTGCTGCTCCCGCCCCTGCCCTGACGCCGTCCAGACTCGCTTGGTAGCCAACCTTCCGGGAATGATCAGAAGCAGCACCGGCCCCCGCAGCGACCCTGCCGCACAGCGCGCGTGGCCCTTCCTCCCTGGGAACGGAGGGACAGCGAGACCCAAACCTCAAACTCTCAACTGTGGCTGGGCTTCTTCTCCACCGCTCCTCCGCCCTCCCCGAGCTCAAGCTCTCCCTGACACTTCTCCACACCTTCCCCAGAGAGCCCGGGGGCTCAGCCGACGCACCCGTCCCCACCTATAGGCTTCCTGGCCACCCGTGGGTTCGGGATCGCCACGCGTCAGAGAGTGGCTGCATGGCTGCATGGGTGCTGGGAGGTGATGGGGGTGGGCGGGGCGCGGGGGCATGCCCTGGACCTGGACTCCAGCCTGTTAGAGACAGCCAGGTGAGCAAGCTGCGGGGGACACCCAATGGAGGACGCTGCTCCCTCTCCCACACTTCCCTTCCCACAGTTCCTCCCGGAGGACTCTCTCCCCTTAGATGTCCCCAGGAAAGCATGAGGTGTGCGGTAGGGGATGTGGGGGGCAAAGCCCAAGCCCCCAAGCACAAGTCGGGGACTTTCACATCGAGATCCAAGTGGGTCAGGACTTCCAGTCATTAGCATTATTGAAGAATAAGGAGAGCCAGCCCATCCCCTCCCCCACTTCTCTCTCTTTCAATACAGGGTCTTTCTTATTGTGTAAGTTTGGCTGGCCTGAAACTTGTTATGTAAACCTGGCCAGCCTTGCCTTCACAGAGATCCTCCTGCCTCTGCCTCCTGAGTGCTGGGATTAAAGGCATGGACCAGCATACCAAGATCACTCTCCATCTTTTTAAAGGCAAGAACTCTTCCAGTCCGTTCAGCATCAAACTTGCTACATAGTCAAGAATGTCTGTACGTCTGATGCTCCCGCCTTCACCTACCAACTTATAGGATTACAGGCATGTGTCGCAACACATCTAGTATTATAAAGTGCTAAAGAGGGATCCCAGGACCTCATGCATATTAGGCGACCACTACCAACTGAGCCACATCACTTCCTGTTCTTTGTCCAGGCCTTGAGGTGAGCAGCTTGCTCCACTGACTGCTCCTTGCCATGACATCCTCCCATAACTGACTGTTATGTGAAATCTCCCGCTCTGTCAGGCAAAACAACACTTTCTATTTATAAGCTAGCTATCTCAGGTGTTTTTATGATAAAAAGATAATGACTACAACATCACACTCCTCTCAATCTTTTTAGAGCATTCCCCCTTAACCTGTGGTGGTTGTGGAGTCTCTTGATTTCCATGAGAACATAGATAAAATAGAGACTTGTTTGGCTTATAGAAATATATATATACATATATGTATATAGGTACAATATGGAAGCAGGCTATCTGAAATACAACACTAAGCTAAAAGGAAAGTAAATGCTTTTTAAAAATTCACTGGTTTAGATCATATTTCTATACTGCTAAATCTTCCACATATATTCACAGAAAGAATTCATATTTCAACCTCGGTGGTGGTGGCACACGCCTTTAATCCCAGCACTCAGAAGGCAGAGTCAGGTGGATCTCTGTGAGTTCGAAGCCAGCCTGGTTTACAGAGTGAGATCCAGGATCGGCACCAAAACTACCCAGAGAAACCCTGTCTCAAAACAACAGCAACAACAACAACAACAAATCATATTTCAAGATATGGGGACAAGGGCTTTCAAGGTGTGCCTCTTTTCCTCTATGCACCCCTGGAACCCTGCATACAGAGGTCACATCTCAGGGCCTCATTTTGACATTTTCCGTACATCTTCGTCATTCTGATCTCTTTCCTTAAACTCTTTATTGAGAAACTGCTGAAATGCAGCAAATGTTGAACAACTGTAGTCACTTCGAGAAAAAAAGAACATCCTCGGGGCCTGGAGAGATGGCTCAGCGGTTAAGAGCACTGGCTGCTCTTCCAAAGGTCCTGAGTTCAATTCCCAGCAACCACATGGTGGCTCACAACCATCTGTAATGAGATCTGGTGCCCTCTTCTGGCCTGCAGGCATGCATGCAGGCAGAACACTGTGTACATAATAAATAAATAAATCTTTAAAAAAAAAAAAAAAAAAAAAAAAAAGAACATCCTCAGTGTGGGTCTTCCCTGTCTCAGTGGCCTGGGGAGAGAGCTGGCACCACAGAGCAGCAGAGAGGAGCAGGATGGCAGGTTCGGGGTCAAGTCATGTGTGAGACAGGGCTGCCTCTCCCGACCTGTCTTCTCTCTTTTCTGACATTAAAACTGTTCTCATTTGCTGTCAGTGCTGTATCTCAGACTGAAAAATCATCTTCCCAGAGCCTGAAATGTCACCTCCTACAGAGGTACACCAGGGAGTACAAATATTGCCTGGCAGACAAGGTTGGTGTGAAGAGCAGAAAGACTTTCTCGCCAGAGCATAGGTGTTTCAGATGTCGGGTGTGGGAAGTTTAGATCCTGTGCTTGTCCCTAAAGCTTTTTGTAGCTATTCATCTTCCCAGTGGTGTGCAGTGGGTCTGGTTGGGGAGAGTCAGTTTTGGCTCGTGGAGAGGAGTCCAGGGCTCTGCAGGGCTCCGGTGTGGGGCTGGAGTGTACACTGTAGTCACACACAGACTGTTACTGGGTTGTTCTGTATGCAAGTGTTGATGGTCTGCCGAGGGCTGAGCTGCTCTATTCCAAACATTTCTCCTTTTTTGAAGATTTATTTATGTGCATTGGTGTTTTGGCCACATGTATGTCAATGTGAAGGTGCCATATTCACTGGAGTTGGAGTTGCAGACAGGTGTGAGCTGCCATGTGGGTGCTGGGAATTGAACTCGAGTCCTCTTAAAGAGCAGCCAGTACTCTTAACTGCTGAACCACCTCTCCAGCCCCCAAACATTTCTAAAGCGCCAAGTGAAGGGAGTTTATTACTTGGCATTTTGTGCTGTTTTAAATGTCACTGGAAGTGAGCATCAGAAACAAAATGGAGGCTTTATGTTCAGTTCAGATTCACTAGAGACTGCTGATCAGCGGGTGTAACATTTACTGTCAGCCTTGCCTGGGATACAGAATATACAATGTCGGCAAAGCTACAGAATGGAACTGTGGATGACAGGTTATCAGATACAGACAATGAAGGTGCATCAAGACTTCAGGAAAGAGTAAAGTGCAGGTCTGAGAGATCCTCAGGCCATAAAGTGCTTGTCAGGCAAGCACGAGGACCTGAGCTCTAGGCCCTGAACCCAAGCATTAATAATAATAAAATAATAATGATCCTACTACTACTATTAATAATAATAATAATAATAATAATAAATAATAATAATAATAATAAATCCAGACAGGGTAGTGTATGCTTGCAACCCCAGCTCTGGAAAAGCAGAGACAGCCAGCCTGGCCAATGGTGTGAGTTTCCAGACCAATGAAGCATACTTTTTGGAAAAAAAAAAAAAGGTAGGCTACCCCTGAAGATCAGCACCAAAAGTTGATGGCTAACATTCACGCTTACTTGCAAACACATTCGCATGCATGCATGCATATGTCAACACCACAGACACGCACACGCACACGCACACGCACATACACGGTCCTGAGAAGAGTGAGACCTAGCTGTTACTGAAGACAGCTATATTGTAGCTCAGTAAGGAACTAGCAGATGTGTTCCATGACTCCAGGGGTATCCAGGGAGCATGGATTCTGAGCTGGAAAGTCAGACCAGAAAAGAACTACAGTTTGAACATCTCCATGCTGACAAGGCTTTTTCTTCCAAGATGTGGAGTATCAGCCTAAATCCTTTTCTTTTCTATAGGAGGAGGAAGAAGGGGTGCAGAATGTTGCCTTCTGACAAGAAATCCAAAACCTTCTACAAAATCTAGCTAAACAGTTGACCAACTGGGCTAGGGGTTGCTGAAGCAAAAAATCTCTGGGAGGAAGTGGGTCCTGCTGAATCATGGTCATCTACAAAGGCTGAAGTCTCTTCTGTAGGAACCACACCTGGCAAAACACTGCTGATGTGACCTTGAGGAAGCCTCTGACAACTTAGCCCCCAGCACATCGGCATCAGCCACTCAGCCCGGGGAAAGTGTGATGCTGACAAGGCCAGGTTAGTCACCACAGGTTCCTGACTTGGAAAAGACTTGTGTAGAAGTGGTCCCCATTGCGTCTGGGTCAGCCCCACAGGAGTGAGACTGGAGCTCATTGATCAGCTGAGGCAGTGCTGGTGGACAGGTGTCTGGAGTCTGGAGCACTGAGCACCACAGAGAATGCTGTGTCCCCTTGTCCACGTCCTCAGGCTTTTGCTCCGTGGTCCGCTGACTCCACTGTGGGGACAGAACCTCGTGTGATGAGTGCTGTGTTTGTGTGTCCTGGCGCCCTGACTGGCTTGTAAAAGTGGTGTTTAACTTACGCCAGGTCAGTTTTCTGAAAACTTGTTGGAAGTCAGATCCTCACCTTTTAAGAGATCTGAAGCACTCCATGAACTAGATGTCAATGGCTGCACTTCCTAGAAAATTTTAAAATGGTTAGTACCACATGCAAAACAGTGGCTGACTTTTTAAAAAGGTCACCGAATCATCATGCCCTGGAGTGCTGCTGATCTGTAAGCAGCATGGTCAACCTGAGCGGTGTGCCTGGCAGGCTACTTGGTCATTCATAAAATCTAGCGACCTGTCTTCAAATACCTGTAAGAAAGGAAGGAGGGCTGTGTTGTGGAATAGTACTTTAACTACATAAAGATGTGTTACATTTATGTTGCAGAATATTACTTTAACTATGTAAAGGTGTATTGCATTTGTTTATGCTGCATTTGTTTATGTAGAATGTGGTGTTGTTTTATCTTGCTTGCCTAAGGCAAGGTCATGGAGGAACTTCTGGAATCTGGATTTCCCAGCTTAGCATGGTAGCTAAATTCCTATGTAAGGCTTTGAAGGAACCTGAGGATAAACCATTAGCTGGATCCCTAGAAACTGACACAGGCCATAAACCTCCTAAAACAAGCATATCCCTGCACCCTAGTGCTGCCAACCCTGACTCTACTGAACCCTTTCTAGCACTGGGAGTTTATTATTTTAATTTATTTTTATTTTATGTGTGTGAGTTGTCAGGTCCAAGGGAAACTCCATGTCCCCAAATTCTAGAAGGGACAAATGGCTCTCTGCAGAGCTGGAGTTACAGTGATAAAGCAGTAAGCACTCTTAACCACCGAGTCACCACTACAATACCATAAGACACATTTTCCGCATTAAAATGATGAAAATGGAGTCCAAGTCAAGTAGCCTCTAATGCTGTGCCCTACACAAGCACTGGAAAAGGACCAGCCTGGTGTTCCTCTGCACCCAACATTAATCATCCGTGAAACACAGAGCACTAAAGACAGGAAAAAGTGCAGAGTTTTATTATGAAAAATCCAGGGGAGTCTGTTTCAGAGAGTAACAGGGATTTGTTAAGGTAATAACAGGGGAGATACAGTCACAAACACAGACCCAAGTGAACAGCCGTCATCCGTTCTGCCGGGGAGCAAATGGATCCAGCCGTCTGAATCCACCCCAGGAAGTGTCGGCTCTGCCTGGGTGAGACAGTGTGCAGCTTGACCTGCTTAAGGGGCCCCTTGGCAGTGGGATCAGGATCCTTCTCTGGTGCATGTGCGGGCTCTTTGGAGCCCAGTGCCTATGGTGGGACACCTCACACAGCCCTGGTGCAGGGGGAGGGGCTTGGACCTGCCTCAACTGAATGTCAGGCTCTGCTGACTCTCCATGGGAGGGAGGCCTTGCCTTGTAAGAGGTGGGAATGAGGGGGAAAAAAAGACGGGGCAGGACACACTCTCCTTCCTTTTAAGCGATCAGACGCCATGCCCTAAGACTTATACCTCAAAGCTAATTGGTGGAATGAATTTCCACTACAGATTTCTCACACCATAATGGATGAGGTACTATCACCTGACAGACAAGGCCCACTGAGCCTTAACAGTGACATGCACAGCATCACACAGCTACCCAACACTGAGCTGCCTATAAAGGAGACATGAATGGCGCCACCTACACTGGAATTATCGTTCTGCTTTACTCTCCTACGCTTACATTTTTAATCAGCCATATTATTTTCAAAAGATAGTAGTCCAAATAGAGAACTGTCAAACGTTGAAGAAAAGGGAGCATTATAGACTGAAGATGCGGATTAGTGTGAAGAGTGCATATCCAGTGTGCACACACCCTGGTTTGATCCCCAGTGACACATAAAACTAGTGTGAGTGAGTGCTGGAGCCAGGAGGCTCAGGATTCAAGGGCACCTCTTGCTACATCACAAATGCAAGGATAAGTTGGGGTATGTGATACACTTGTTGAGACAGAAGAGACACACACACAGAAACAAAGAGGAAGGAGTGTGTATTGAAGAGGGAGTGATGAGGCACACCTGTGATCCCAGCCACTCGGGAAGCCGAGGCACACAGCCTCAAATTTAAGGCCAGGCAGAGCTACATAAAGACCCTGTGTCAAAACAACAAAAAGCTCATTTAACAATGCCATTTTATTTCCAACATAGAAAACATATTGCAATGATTTGCAGAGGGGCTAATGCCAGTAGAATTGATCAAGGTGGCCTTTGCTTCCAAGTGCAGCGCCATCCTCCTCAGCTTCTGAGAGGCACCTCATCTCGTGCTGCAGAGAGGTGAGACATCCAGGTGACCCACCGTGCTAACAAAGCTGGGATCACCTTGTCAGCCCACTAACTGGAATCTGCTCAGCAGTAATAAGAGTCTCCAAATCTTGGCTTGCTGGGCTCTGTCAACCATAGAGCATCCAGAGAGGACCACCCCAGTGTTCTCAGCAGCATCACCCTGTCTCATTCTCCTAGGTCTTGCTGACTAGGATGCTCCTGCACAGAAGGTCAAGTTTTCCTAAAAGCTACCTGGTTCTGTAAGTAACTTTGTGCTTCTTTATCACTATTTTTACTTCAGTGTGTGTGCAGATCACTCACACATTATATGTTTACACTTGTGTGCTTGTACTTGTGTGTCCTTGAATACATACACGTGCATGCTCAAACTTGTATGTATGTAGCACATGTATTCCCTCAAATGTCAATTCACAGATGCTGTACACATTGTGGTTTGGACACAGGCTTTCTCAAGGCCAGCAAGATTGATGCACCTTCATCAAATGGAAGTGGTGGTGGAGCATGCCTTTGATTCCAGCACTCAGGAGGCAGAGGCAGGCAGATCTCTTAGTTCAAGGCCAGCCTGGTCCACAGAGCCAGGGCCAAACAGAGAAACCCTGTCTTGGAAAAAACAAACAAACAAACCCAATACATAAATTACAACAGCAAAACAAAACAAAAAAGGAGATGCACCTGTCTTCATCTCCAAGTGCTGGGGTGACAAGCTTCAGCAAGCCTACTCGCCCTTTTTCTTGCATTCTGGGGAACGAATTCCTATCTCACAAAAGAAGCAGGTAATGTAAAAACAGTCACTGTCCCGGTCCTCTTGTGCTTCTGAATCTCGCCCAGAGTATCGATTTCACACTCTTGACTCACTGCCCAGTCGTCTAGCCTAATAAACAAGAGGGACAGGAACAGCACTATGTGTCTATGCAATTTCTTCAAGGCCATCTCCTGGTCAGCAGAGCTATGAAGGGTATTTGGTTACTTTATTATGATAATGGGGAAAAGGAATGAAAGAAGGAAGGACAAAATCATGTTAGATGGGTATAGCGGTGCAAGCCTACCCCCACCCCACCCACAAACACACCCAAGCACCCCAGTTGTTGGCACAGGTGAAGCAGGGGTCCTCAGCCAACCAGGTGCACTAACGCAGAACTGGTATAGAAGTGCCACAAGGGGGCAGCACAACACCAGAGTTTCTGACAGGTTGCAGGGCCAGCAGCCTTCCTGCCTTTCCTATTGGCACAGGTGGGGGTCTCCATGCTCTCCAAACCTTCCTCCTGACTGCCCCCCACAGGATCAACAGGGAGTACTACTCACACAGCTCCCCAGCGCCTCCCACAGGGCCAGCAGGAAGTACTTGTTGAACAGCTCTTCTGTGCTGTGCACAGGGGATGAACTCAATGCTCAGGCCAGTTCCAGATGTGAGTCACAGGGAAAAAAATTACTGCACTGCACATCTAGATGCCCGACTTTCTTCTCTCTATCAGAAAGGTCTGAATCACATGGAATAGGTGGTTGTTATGGGCTGCCATGTCACTGTTTTCTGAGATTTGGGCATTAAGATTTTGGGTGAGGGGTTGTTTGCTTTTAAAATAGAGTGTCATTCCTTCTAGACTGACCTCCAACTCTCCATGTTGGAAGATGACCTTGACCACCTGATCCTCTTGTCTCCACCCTCCAATACTGGGATTCCCAGCATGCTCCATCTGGTTTTATTTTATGCTGGACAAGAACCCAGGGCCAAGAACCAGTGTGCATGCAAGGCACACAGAACACTAGTCCTGTTGTTCACTTTCTGTTTTAGAAAGAGAGAGATCTCACAGTGCCACCAAGGCTAGACTACTGCTCCTTATATAGCCCAGGCTGGCCTTGAATTTATGGCTAGTCTCCTGACTAAGCCTCCAGAGTCTTGGGATTATAGGCATACACCTTCACACTGGCTAGTCTTAAGAAAAATGCACAAACTCCCTAGAACTGGCTAAATGTGAGGGGTATGAGATCTCCTGAGGGGTGAGGGGACTAAACCTTCAAGCAGTGGGGGTGAGGCTCCATCTCATAGTGTCATCAGCTGCAGTTCTGGACATGGGCTGGTTGAGGCTTGTGCCTTCCATCCTGTCCCACGGAGCTGCATAGAGAGTTAGATGAGACCAACTTGAGGGCCGCTAGTCAGAACATCTTTCAAAGCTGCCCGGCTACACAGGGGACAGTCCAGGGACTGCTGCATACTGACCTGAGTGTCCTTGAGAGGGCATGGGACTGGGACAGCCTCCTTTCCCTCCCTCCTGCCCAGATCACAGCTCACCAGCTTCAGAAGAAGAGTGGCATCCGGATACAGCTCATGATTGTGGCACTCCAAAAGACTCTCAGTAAAAAGACTAGGTCATCTAGAAAGGTTAAAAGAAAAAGAGAGCGAAAAAGTTCAGGGTCAATGGTGTAGATCTGTAATTCCATCAGGAGGTCTTCTCAGCTACATAGTGAGTCCCAGGCTAGCCTGAGCTACAGGTGTGACTCAGTTGGGACAGCTCTTGTCCCCAGGACCAAATAAACCAGGCTTGGTGAGGAATTCCTGTAGTCCCTACATTTGGTAGGTAGAGGCAAAAGGATTAAAAGTTCAAGGTCGGGCTGGAGAGATGCCTCAGGGGTTAGGAGCACTGGCTGCTCTTCCAGAGGATCTGGGTTCAATTCCCAGCACCCACATGGCAGCTCACAACTGTCTGTAACTCCAGTTCCAGCAGATCTGACACCTTCACACCAATGTGCATAAAAAAAATTATAAAAAAGTTCAAGGTCATCCACCGCTACATAGATAATTTAAAAAACAAAACCCCTCAAACACACTAAGACCAGGTGCACACCTGTATCCCCTCCAATCAGTTGGCTGAGGGCAGGAGGGTCTCCAGTTCTTGGCGGCCTGGACTACAGACAGAAAACCAGAGTCAAAACAAGAGGAGAGAAAAAATGAGAGGATTCCTCATTAGAGGGGACTGGTAGTTATGCCACAGTGGGGTTTAAGAGTCGTGTGCTTTGGCAAAGAAAAGAAAAGGTCATGAGTATAAGGAATAGACAGTAGTGAGGGGTATGGGTAAGGAAAGGGTTGGAGAACTCTGCACAAACAGTATGTGTGTTTGTGCATGATGCATGCGTGACCACAGGTAGGTGTGTGTGTGTGTGTGTGTGTGTGTGTGTCTGTCTGTCTGTCTGTCTGTCTGTCTATTCTAATCTAAACATATGAGCACACATGTAGACGAGGAATATTCATCAAATGCTCAAATGCTTTTGCATTTGAATTATTTTTTTGTTGTTTGCTTTTTGTTTTTTCAAAACAGGGTTTCTCTGTGTAGTTTTGGTGCCTGTCCTGGATCTTGCTCTATAGTCCAGCTGGCCTCGAACTCACAGAGATCCACCTGGCTCTGCCTCCCAAGTGCTGGGATTAAAGGCGTGTGCAACCACCACCCAGCATACCTTAATTCTTTTTGTTTGTTTTTGAGACAGGGTTTCTCTGAGTTTACCTGGCTGTCCTGGAGCTGGCTCTCTAGACCAGCTGTCCTTGAACTCACAGAGAACTGCCTGCCTCTGCCTCCCAGTTCTGGGATTAAAGGGGTGCTCCACCACCCCCGGCTTTCACCTTCATGTTCGAGACAGGGTGTCTCACTGACCTCAGGCCAGCAAGCTCCCACACTTGCCTCTCTTCAGCACCAGGTCTGTGTCCAGCTCTGATAGTTCAAAATGTTCAGAATTCCCAGCCGTGTCCAGCTCTGATAGTTCAAAATGTTCAGAATTTCCATGTTCTTTTTGAGATGGGATTCCACTCAGCCTGCAACTCACTCCTGCCTATACTGGCCTTGAGCTTTTCATACTTAACAGGGCAGAGTGGCTCAAAACTGGAATTTCTGCCTTGGGAAGTTAGAGACAAGAAGATGAGGATCCTGCTCAAGGTCATCTTTGGGACAGAGTGGCCTGCCTGGGATATATGAGACTTTGACTAAACCACAAATGCTAACAGTGTTCCAGTGCACCTAAGAGGAACTGAGGCAGCAGGATCCTCAGGAATTTAAAGCCAGTCTGGACTACATACTGAATTCAGTCGAGCCTGAGTTATAGGGCAATACTCTGTGGAACACTAAAACCAGCAGATGAAAACAGTTTGTAGCAATACTATTCCTGTTGACCAAAGTAGACAGAACCAAATGTCAGAAAATAAAATGGAAGTGTGCATGTGACACCTTAATACACCTGTCAGGGAATGAAAGCCAATTTCCATCTTTGGTTGTAGGTGGAATGTGTTCCCTTAGCATGCTTCTGTGAGACTGTTATTATTAGGGTGAGTCATTGAAGGTTTTATGTGTGGTTTTTTTGGTTGGTTGGTTTTAATTTCATATATCTATTTCAATCAATTGCAATTTTTATTTCATGTTTGCATTTTGGGTTTGCTGTTTATAGCGATCTTCAGTGTTCAGTGATTCTCTGGGGGTCCAGTTTAAGACAGAACAGCTGACCTGCCTGGAAATTGTTCATGTACAAGACACACACACACACACACACACACACACACACACACACACACACACACACAGAGAGAGAGACAGAGACAGACAGACAGACAGACAGACAGAGACAGACACAGAGACAGAGACAGAGACAGAGACAGAGACAGAGACAGATACTCACCAGTGGCTTTATATTCCAAGGGGCAGGTGAACAACACAGTTGTCTTAGGAGGATCACAATGCGAGAGGCCAGATCTCCCTCCCAGACTGGCCAGAGTTGCCTGAGAAGTCCTCCTCTGTTTCGTCTGAGCAGATCCAGTGGCTGAGGCCAGCAAAGGATCCTGTGGAACGTACTTTCCCAGAGTTGTCAGTGGGTTGGGAAGCATGGGGTTCTGGGGTTCTCTTCCCATCCCAGAGTAGAATAAGATTCTCTTTCTTTCGCAGATTGAGCACACAAAAAAATGTCTGTCCTAAGAGTTTAGTGTTGCTCAGAGGACCAAGCAGATAAGATAGATGTATTCTCCTACTGCTGGAACACTACCAAGACACACTATTGGGCACAGAAGCCATCCCAACATAATTATCATCCCAGGACCCTTGTTTTCATGTCACATTAGTGGAGACACAGACAGATGTACCATCCACATCAGTCACACAGACTTTTCCGGGTCTCATGCTGTGGCATGTTGGCACCGTCTAAGGAGAAAGAACACACGAGATACACAAGATGAGAACTTACTGCTGTGGGATGTTCTATATGGCAAATGTGTTGCTAATTAGTCAATAAATAAAACACTGATTGGCCATTGGCTAGGCAGGAAGTGTAGGCGGGACAAGGAGGAGAATAAAGCTGGGAAATGGAAGGCTGAGTCAGAGAGACACTGCCAGCCGCCATGATGAGAAACAGCATGTGAAGATGCCAGTAAGCCACGAGCCACGTGGCAAGGTATAGATTAATGGAGATGGATTAATTTAAGCTGTAAGAACAGTTAGCAAAAAGCCTGCCACGGCCATACAGTTTGTAACCAATATAAGTCTCTGTGTTTACTTGGTCGGGTCTGAGCGGCTGTGGGACTGGCAGGTGAGAGATTTATCCTGACTGTGGGCCAGGCAGGAAAACTCCAGCTACAAATGGCGCCCAACGTGGTGGCAAGAGTTTCCACCTAAAACCTGAGAAAAAAGATTCTAAAACGGAGCTAAAAACAGTTCCTAATTGTCTCTCTCAAATGAGTGGCAGCTGCTTGTTTGAGCCACTTGTGGGTTTCTGGTGTGCGTGTTCGACCTGCAGTATGGCGGGAATGAGGCCTCTGCAAGTGGCACATTAAGCTGTGTGGTGGATTTAGACTTTGCTAGTACAAAATAAAGAAAAGAGGTTTCTGGGCTACATGCTGCTTGGCTAAAAGCATAGACCCATGATAGCTCCCAGAGCTGGTGGTAAACCACAGCCATGTTGGGAAGTTGAGGTGGGCGGAGCCAGCAGCCACAGCTGCTGCAGTTTAAACTAACAGATTCACAATAAGACAGATTCAGATGTAATAGTTTACAATGTGTGTAAAAGATACGTAGGCTTGAAAGAGACAAAAAAGGTGATATATAGAGTTATAGAAACAAATACATAGTTTTAAAAAATAAAGTCTTTAAAGAGACAGTAAAGGTAGTATAAAAAATAAGCCACGTAAAAATGGATATTACACAGAGAATCTACATTGTGTTGTCTTTGGGATTTTTTTTTTTTTTTTTTTTGGTTTTTCGAGACAGGGTTTCTCTGTGTAGCTTTGCGCCTTTCCTGGTACTCGCTTTGGAGACCAGGCTGGCCTCGAACTCACAGAGATCCGCCTGGCTCTGCCTCCCGAGTGCTGGGATTAAAGGCGTGCGCCACCACCGCCCGGCGTCTTTGGGATTTTTAACTGCAGAAAAACATTTGATTGTAAAAGCTGTTGAGTTATGTCAAAATGTATATTTTAAAGGTACCTTGACTTCAAAATTTGGATATAAGGATATGTTGTTTTGGAAAGGAGACTCTGCTTTTGTTCCCACAGAAAGCCAAAGGCTATGGATTTGTTCCAGATTAAGATACATCAGGTTTGACCAGCCAAGACCCCCTGAAAGGTCTCCGATGACACCATGGCCCAGATGATCCAACATCCAGAATGGTTTGAAGGCATCTGGCTCAGACGATACAGCCTCATGGACTATTCCATAATCCTAAAATTTTCTTTGTTTCCCCATAAGATACAGCGCCCCCCTCCAGGGGGAAGTAGTAAGAGAAGCTACGCCCAAATTCCCAAATTATATGTAATTTTATTTTGTTAAGGTTAAAACCTTCCTTTTTGAAAAATAAATGGGGGAAGTGCTGTGGGATGTTCTGTATGGCAAATGTGTTGCTAATTAGTCAATAAATAAAACACTGATTGGCCATTGGCTAGGCAGGAAGTGTAGGCGGGACAAGGAGGAGAATAAAGCTGGGAAGTGGAAGGCTGAGTCAGAGAGACACTGCCAGCCGCCATGATGAGAAACAGCATGTGAAGATGCCGGTAAGCCACGAGCCACGTGGCAAGGTATAGATTAATGGAGATGGATTAATTTAAGCTGTAAGAACAGTTAGCAAAAAGCCTGCCACGGCCATACAGTTTGTAACCAATATAAGTGTCTGTGTTTACTTGGTCGGGTCTGAGCGGCTGTGGGACTGGCAGGTGAGAGAGATTTGTCCTGACTGTGGGCCAGGCAGGAAAACTCCAGCTACAACTTACTAATGTGACTGTGGGATGGAGAGGGGAGGTTTCTGGGAAGCTCACCCAAAGGATGTGCAAAAGACTGCTTACCTGTGCAAGAACAAGTGACCTTACAGATATGTCCTCTGAGTGCAGACTTGGGCTGGCACAAGGCAGGGCCCACAGCAGGTTGCTGCCCCATCATAAGGGCTTTTGGTTCGATCCATATCATGACACCTATCACTCCCTCATGGTGTGGCACGTGGTAGTGAGTGCAGAATCCAGTTCCCAGTGGGAATGGTGGCCTTGAAGGAGCAAGCATGGAGAGGCAGCAGGTGAGTAACTAGAGGGCAGAATTGGTGGAGAGAGGAGACTCAGCCAGCCCTGGAGTCACTCCCCAGTAGAGATTGTCCCAAGCTTTGCTCTGAGTTGAATCTGAGGACTCTAGCAATGTAACTTGCTGTGATGACTTTTGGGGGTTCTTGCGAAAGGTTGGCAGGAGGCTGCCCTCTAGAGGAGTCCTACAAGGCTGCTTGCACATCACATCCTCAACCTGGGAACCCATCTTGGGGCAGGTGGGACAGGCTGACTAGAAATACTCTCCCTGGGGAGAGAAGTCTCACCTCATGGAGAAGGCCATGTTCTCTGCCCAGAAACAGGGAGCAGAAGAGAGTCACTACCCAGAGGGCAATCTCTGATGTTTAGCCAGGTAGAGGGAGAGGGCAAGGGGCTATTTTTCCCTGAGACAGCTTAGGGCCCTTTTGCAACTCAGCCCTCCCCTCTGAGCAAGACCCTGTGGAAAGCCTGTCTTTCCTGCCTGGGATTTTACCTGGAGAGATCTGCGCTCTGGTGGACAGCTCTTCCTCTGCAGGAGGGGCCTGTGTCCACACTGCCTCCCGGACATCTGGCCTGGCTCCCCATGGGGCTGTCCGATTCTCAGCCAGACCAGTCCCCAACCCGTGGTTCACAAGCCATGGAACTGGGGCTTGACCTCTTCAGGACTTCAAAGCAGAAAGACACAGGAAGGAGACTCTTAGTGGCTTTGGAACACACAGGACTTACTGTGCTGGCCCTGCAGTGCCTAAGCACCCCACTGGTCCTCCATGGGATCTTTGCCTCCTTTGGCCTTGCCCCGCTTCCTGCTCTCCCTGCTCTCATCAGCATCTCTGCTGTCCACTTGTAGCTCAAAAAGCCTGAGGTCACACTTTAGGGGATTCTCTGGGATTGGTCTCTCTGAAGTGACAGGTTGATAAGTTCACAAGTGTGCCACAAGTGGGCACAGGCATCATTTATCACAAGGGACAGGAGGAGAAGCACAAATAAAATGAAGTGCACCCACCTGGTTCTGGGGGCGACTCCATGATCCCTTCCCTTTGGAGCCAGGTTCTTGCAGGAGGCATGGCCTCTCTCTGCAGGAGGCAGGCAGCAGCAACAGAGGTTTCTGAGGCAGTTCATAATTGTTTTCTTGACCCTCTTCCAGCTGTGGCGCCTCCGGGTTCGGGAAGAAGCTGGGCCTGCATCCTGGGGCTGGCCATGGGTGATGATCACTTCCTGGGTCATGGCCATGTCCAGAGTGATAGCCTCTTCCTGGGTGATGGTCTCAACTTGGGTCATGGTGGCTTCTGGGATGATGTTTGCCTCCCGAATGATGGCCTCTACAATCATGATGTTCGCTTCCTGGGTCATGATCGCTTCCTGTGATATGGCTTCATCATGGGTCATGGTGGCTTCATGGGTGATGGCCTCATCCTGGGTCATGGTGGCTTCATGGATAATGGCCTCTTCCTGGGTCATGGTCTCTTCCTGCAATGTAACCCAAGAGGAGGAGCCTGTGAGGGTGAAATACTGAGATGCCTCCTGGGAGCTCCAGAGTTCCTCTTGGGGACTGCAGGAGAACATGTTGTCTGTGTCACTTGTACTCTCATTCTGGTGTGGCCTAGCAGAGGAGGTGTCTGGAAAGAGAGATGGCTGGACACTGGCCATGTGGCTGCCAAATGACCTGATCTCAGACTGTGTGAAATACTCAGTGATTTCCAGGTTGCTGCCCATGAGGGAATCAGCCACAGGATAGCCCAGGTGGGGTAGGTGGGGAGGGTGGGTCCTCTTTGGCTGGCAGAACAGGGTGGCAGGCATGCTGTGCCTTGTGCCACCCTGCCTGACATTCTTCTCATCTTTCTCCTTGGTCTTCGATGGCAAGGTGAAGGTGGGGGGAGCAGGCTCGGTAGCTCTCCCTAAGGACACAGGGAAAGTGTGAAGATCTGCCAGGTTGAGGTCAAGGCCTGACTGCATGGCTCTCACTGGTTTCTCCTGGTGATGGTAGCAGTCTCCCCCAGGTGACTGGTGCTGTAGAATTAGGTAAGTGGCCATCACCTGGTTGTATTTCTGGTCTCTCAGAGACTCAATGATTTCTTCAGATTTATACCCCATGACTGTCATGGCCCTGACAATGCTAGGGCTCGGGGTACCTGGGAGAGACTGGGTAGAAGTAGGCGGTGAATGTGCCTTGCTGCTCTTGACCATGGGGTGCCTCATGATTTGGTCTATGGTGAGCCTCCCGTAGGGGTTTATAATCAGCAGTTTGAGGATGACATCACGAATATCAACGGAAACATGCGGAGGCACCCTGAAGTCTGCAGTGAGGATCTGTTGTATCACCTTCACAGAAGAGTGATCATTGAAGGGAAAGCGTCCAGTCACCATGAAGAAGAGGAGCACACCTAAACTCCAAATATCAGTGGCACAGCCATCATATGCCTCATTTCCAAAGAGTTCTGGGGCACAGTAGTGTAAAGTGCCACAGTAATCACCAAGTTTCTGCCCAGGGATGACCTTAGTAGAGAGGCCAAAGTCACACAGCTTCGCATTACCTCTATGGTCGAGGAGGATGTTATTGGCCTTTATGTCTCTGTGGATGATAAGGTTATCATGGCAACACTTCACAGCATGCACTATCTGGATAAACAGTCTTTGAGCCTTGCTCTCCTCTAAGGCCCCCAGTTCCAGGACGTAATGCAGCAGGTCTCCCTCTGATGCATGCTCCATCACCAGGTAGGTGGTCTCCCTGGTCTGGACCACATGAAACAATTTAATTATGTTGGGATGGGCAAGGGATTTCATGATGCTGATTTCACTGTTGATAAGCGAGGCATACCTCTTCTTGTTTCTAAGAATTTTTACCGCCACACAAGATACAGTGGGGATATGAAAGGCCAGTTTGACTTCTGAAAAATGTCCGTGGCCCAGGGTCATCATCATCTTATAGTCATCGGTGAAGGTCTCCTCAGCAGAGCAGTGGGCCTCCCTGCCCTGCTCCATGGTCAGGTCCTCGTTGATACGGCTAGAACCAAACTCTCAATGGGGGGAATTTTAAACAGTCCAAATCAGGCCCAGACTGTTTATCAATACAAATTCCTACATCCAAAAGGAAAAGAAAGTCAGAGAAATACTTCAGACAACCTAACAGGGACTCAATGCTCAGAAAGAGAAGAAAGCACCTTCCAAAGCAGCAGACAGCAGAATAAGACACAGATCGTGTTGGGAGGAATCAACCAGAAACAGAGAATAAAACAAAGGGTCACAGAAGCTAAGAGCTGTTTCTTGGGAAGGAAAATCATCCTCTTACCCGAGCTCAGCACTCACTGAGAGAGAAGGCACTAATAAAATCAGATGCAAGAGCAGTTGATATGACAACAGACACCCCCAAACCCAGAGTGCCTGGGTGGGGAGATGGCTTAGGACTTCAGAAGACCTGTATGTGGTTCTCAGGACCCAGGTCAGGTGACTCACAACTGCCCTAACTCCAGCTCTAAGAGATCCTACACCTCTGGCCTCTGAGGGCATCCATACATATGCGAGCATGTGCTCATGTGGGCACACGTGCACAGACACGTGAACCCTCATAGGCACTATACATAACTTAAAATAGTGATAAAAGTCTTTTTGTATTATTTCTTTTCTATGACCTAGAAGGTCAGAAGAGGTCATCAGATCCCCTAAAAGTGGAGTTTCAGGCAGTTATGATCTGTTATTGGAGTGCTGGGAGATAAACCTAGGTCTTCTGTAAGAACAGTACATGGTCCTACCTGCTGGGCCATCTCTCAAACCTACCCCACCCCAAAATTAATCTGTTTTTTAAACCCACATTTATTGGAAAATGTGGATGAAATTGAGAATTTTCAACAAGATTGAAGTATTTATGAAAAACGACTCTGCACAGAAAAGCCCAGGACCAGGCACTTACTGATGAGTCATTCCAGCCCCTAAAGAACAACAAATGTCAGCACTTCTCTAAACTGCACAAAACAGAAAGGACTTAACAGTTCCAAACTCATTCATGCCAAAGCCAGGAAAGGAAACTATTAAGAAAAAAAAGGCTGTTTCCATGATGAACATGGATGTGAAAGTCCTTCATAATAGTACTAATACTTCTCACCAAATTCCACAACACATTAATAAGGCCATACTTGATGGTTAAAACACACTCACAAGGATCCTTGCAAGAATTGCTCTGCATGCTTAGAGGACAAACACCACAATATAGGAACGGAATGAAGGGCAAGAGTGCCACAGTCAAGCCATGGGAAGCCATCCAGGATGAAACTGGGGCTCTCAACAAGGACAGACTGGAGCAGATGCTTTACCTGGGAAAAGCCAGTCCTTCAAATGTACTGCTTGTTTTCTCTCCTCTGTGGGGTTTGGGAGCAGGAGGGGGTCGTCAACTTAAAAAGGGGCTACTAGGAAAGTGGAGGGGGAAGTGGGAGAAGAAAGCATAACAGCACAGGTTAATCACATGATTAATGTGATCAAAATGCATTACAGGTGTTCCTGTGATTGTCATAATTAAATCGCTTCTATGTGCCATATTCTGTACCAAGAAAAGGCTTGAAATAGGAGAAATAAACGAAGAAAAACACGACAAAAATAAATGAAGAGGTAAAAATAAACACAGAGGGGCTGAAGAGATGATTTAGTGTTTCAGAGCACCTCCTGCTCTTTCATAGAAGCCCGGTTAGGTGCCCAACAGCCACATGGTGGCTCACAACCATCTGTTACTTGAGTTTCAGTTAATCTGTCTCCCTCTTTTGACCTCCACGGGTACCAGGCTCGTGGTGCACAGACATACATGGAGACAAAATACTCATACCCATAAAATAAAAATATCAAAATATTCTACCTCAGTAAACATAGCCTAAAAATGAATAAAAACTGGTGGGCAGTGGTGGCACATGCCTTTATTCCCAGCACTCAAGAGGCAGAGGCAGGCAGATCTCAGAGTTCAAGGCCAGTCTGGTTTACAGAGTGAGTTCCAGGAAGGCTAGAGCTACACACAGAAACCCTGTCTTGAATTACCCCATACACACCAAAAAGAATAGAAAGTCAAATAGAAGATAACAAAGAACATGAAAAAGTAAGTGCAAAAATAAAACAAGCCAATAGACAAATTCACTGAGAACAAGAAACCAAATAAAGTCAACAGACTTGGAGAGAAACTCACAATGTCGGGGTCCAACAGCTCCCGAAAGTCCAAGTCGACTCTTTCTTTCACCAGTGCCGAACACCACCTCTCCAACCAACCGACAGCTCCTGCACTGTGAGGACAGGAGGCAGCCTCAGCCAGAGCTGTGAGTGCACAAGCGTCTGTCATTGTGACATCACAGCAAGAAATGGACCAATGAGGGCTCGGCACAGCTCACTGGTCTGGCCAGTGGGGCAGTAGGGGCCTGAGGAGCCTGGTTACACTCAAATGGCTGTCCTCAGTGTTGCCCAGTGACCCACCTCTTCCTGCTAGGCCCACGTCCCGAGACCCAAAAATTCCCCAAATGGTGTCACCTGGTGGGAGCAGTGTCCAAACACTCGATTTTTGGTGGGGCATTGACACCCAAACCTTAACAAGGACCCTTCCACTTTAATAATTAAACAAGGAGTCATAAGAATGACAACGGCTCCTGAGCATTGGCCCTGCCTCGGTTACAGACTGATAGTCTCCCCTTAGTAGGTGGAGAGTGTTTTGCTCTTCATTTGGACCCTAGCCTTCTGTGACAAGTTTGTAATAACTCATCATGTCTACACTCAAAGAATTCAACTTATTTTTCTTTAACTCAGATTAATGGGTCCTATAGGATGACAGCTCCTGACTACATTGGGATATTGTGAGAAAATACTGTTTTCCATGGCACCCCAGGACTTAGGACTAACATCTGTGGGGCTGAGAGAAAGTTGACACCATTTTTCTCATGGTCCCCATTGTTCCTGAGACTTCTCACCAAAGTCCAGGATCCCAGAAGACAGTGGCCTGATATGTTCAAAATGGTCAAGAAAGTACTTGTCAGCCAGAACCCTATAGACAACATGTGTAGGAGATGGAGCCCTATCCTGGCACCCTAGGCCTTCTGCTCTCAAACAAAATGCCTTAGTTTGTCCCTTATAAACAACAGAAATTGGTTGCTTGTGCATCTGGACGGTGGTCAAGGAAAAGCATGAACTCAGTCTATCAAGCCCTTTTCTAAAGGGCACATGTTCTGCTGTGTGGCAGGTCTTTAGTGCTTGTGAGTCCCCAGATCTTAATACTGTTGTTTTGTGACTGATGTTTCAACAGAGACTTGGCAGGACACAGACACAGACTCACACTTATACACACACTACACTACACTACACACACACACACACACACACACACACACACACACACACACACACACACACATACACACACACACACACCTCTCACAATTAGGCATGATACAACTAGCTGTGTCCAGCCTGAGAGGAGTCCTTCAGGGCAGGTGATGTACATTATATAAGAGCTCAATGGGAAAAACAGGAAAGTGTTATGGGATATCTGATGGCACTGAGAAACTCAGAGACTGGTAATAAAATTAACCTTGGGTCAGGGGGTGGAGCCAGCAACTAGTTGACAGGAATTAGTCACAGAGAGGAAGGAGGAGCCAGGAATATGGATAGAGAGATGTACAGGACGGAGGAGGGAGGGACTTAGAGATTTGGGTCTTTTTGGTTTAGGACAAGTGTAGAGACACTTTTCTCCTTGGGTCTCTGGCCAAAAAGGAAGGTCTTCTGGTTGCTTCTCGACCTCTGTCTTCTAGTAGGTTTAGGTTTTCTCCCCAACATCTGATTCCCGAGTTCTTATTGGTAAATAGAACAATAGTCTTAGTTAAAACTTACATTTGGCGGCTGTGGCTGAGCTGGTACCAGTGGGACCAGAAATCCCGCTAGGCCTTGGGCTGTATGGTGGGGTGCTGCCTCTGGGGCCTCGGGGCACTGATTGTAGTTAAAATATCAGTAGATTCGGGCGAGACCACTAAACTGACAGAGAAACAACCCAAGTCTCATAAAGGTGAGCATATGGCAATTATTAAAGCTAGGAGAGTGGAGGCAGGAGGAATAGCATGCTGTTCAAGTCGTCTTTGGCTCGACAGTGGTCTTGAGGCTAGCCTGTGCTACAGCAGACCCTGTCTCACCAAACCAAAAAGCAAAAGCAAAGAGAAGAGCAGGAACTGCTTTTGTTTTGTACATGATTGAGGTTCCCACTGCTTCAGAAATATCATTTGCTGTGAGACACAGGGCATGGACACAGTGAGTGTGACATCAACAACTGAGGTGGGAGGACTGTGGGCAGCCTTTTCCATGTTCTTGAAGCGACGCTGCTGTCACCTCCCATCAGAAGTCATTGGTTTTACACATTAGATGTAAAACCAATGACTCACAGGACCCACCCAGAACCAGCTGTGTGACATGAGCCAAAGAAACTGGATGGAAGTTTCCAAGAGGTCAAGAAGGACGTTTTCTGTCAAGAAAACCTTCCCACCACCTGAAGGCATCACGTGTCTACACATTCCACACTTAAGCACTGGCTAGCAATTCTAGCAAACCAAATCATCACATGATGAAAGGGAGACATGGGTACTGTCCAGCAATGGGCACTGAAGTCCTACTTGCCAGTTCTCTATCAGGTATTAGGTTTCTGAAAGTCACAGGATAGGCCCTCCCTCATCATCAACACCTGGGAAATCCAGGAAGGAGACTGAAGGGCTTTGGTGTTGGACCATGAAGGTCCTGCTACCCACCACCTCCCCCCATAGATGAAAAGATTAAGATTGGAGGTGGTGGCACATGCTTTTAATGCCAGTACTTGGGAAGCAAAGGCAGGCAGACCTCTGTGAGATCAAGGCCAGCCCGGTCTACAGAGAGAATTCCATGACAGCCAGGGCCACACACAGGGAAACCCTGTCTGAATAAACAAATGAAGAAAAGATAATGAGTTTTGTTCAAGGCCAGGTTTGAGAAAACCAGGTAAAGACTGTCCTTGTCAATGAAATGCCCCCTCCTTTTCCAAAGGGACCGGTGTTTGGGGTGGGTCTGTGGAGTACTGGTCATGATTCCAGCACTAGGTAGTTTTGTCCCTGGACATGTTCTTTGAGCTCTTTGGCCATCAGAACTGATCCTTTGCTTCAAAATCATTATTGTCCCCACCCTCTGTGCGTGATAGCACACAGTTTTAGTCCTGTGATCACACCCCCACTTAAGTTAGAAAATGAAAATGACCCATGAAAGGACAGCTTCCATCAGACAGAAGGACAGAAGATGGTGGAGGGACAGGGTGTGGTAAGTCCCACCAAGGAAAGTTCTTTTCTTCCTTGAAGAACAGGCTCTTTTTAGACTTTCATTTTTTCTCTTCTTGAATTCTTTTCCGCTGACCTGTTCCATATATAACATGAAAAGAATGGAATCTCATCTCTGACCTGCTCAGAGCCATGACTTTTGACCTGCCAGCCTAAGTTAGCCACCTAGGAGGAGACTTTTTCCTAAAGCACAGACACAATGGATGCCCTTCCTTAAACAGCTTCTAGCTAGGCAGTGGTGATGCATGCCTTTAATCCAGCACTAGGGAGGCAGAGCCACTCTGATTTCTGGATTTGAGGTCAACCTGGTCTACAGAATGAGTTCCAGGACACCAGTGCTACACAGTGAAATCTTGTCTTAAAAAAAAAACACACCCCCCCCAAAAAAAAAGAAAGACCATCCAATGTGGCCTCTCAGTCCTTCGACTAGGAGTCCACAAAACATAGAGTGGGAGGGCCTGAAATAAAAAGGGAAGCACTAGAGACTTGGAGTCAGTGGGCAGGAGTTAGTGAGAAGAGAGGAATGTGTTCAAAGTTCATGTATATGTATGGAAATGTCACTGTGAGATTTTTTACTCATGATGTGCAGTTAATATAAACTAATGCATGTTTTTTAATTGTGGAAAAGGGATAAATCAAAGTGAAAGTGACATAGATCAAGAAAGAACACTAAAATAAAAGTGGGAGATTATAAAGAAAAGTAAGAGTAAGGACAATCATTCCTGAAACCAATAAATGAATAAATAAACAGAAAGGCCACAAAAGCCATGGCCTCAGAAGGGAACTCACTCTGATGAGGTTCAACAGCTGTGCAGTGTCCTTGTGGAGCTCACCAGTGTGGAGATCCACCAACCAACAGCTACCACACTATATGGACAGAAACCAGCCCTAGTGCGTTCTGTATATGGCCAGATGTCTATCATTCCTCACAATGGCTCCTTTTGACGTCGCAGCAAAAGATGAACTAACCATGTCTGGGCACAAATCATGCTGATTTCCTCAGTTTCTGAACTTGAGTACAGGGATGGCATGTTAGCAGGAAAAGCAGGGATCTAGGGCAGTAGGAACCTGAGGAGGCTGGTTACATCCAGTTCTCCCTTGTTGCCAGTGATTGACTTCTTCTGCAAGGCCCCCATTCCTAAGATCCACACCTTCCCCAAACAGTGACTCCTGTTTAAACATATGATTCTTTGTGGGACATCTGCCATCAAAACCATAAGAAGGATACTTTCCACTTTAATAATAATAGAGGGAATGGTGGTAATGCCAGCAACAGGCTCCAGAGTGTTGTCCTTCAGTGGGTTGTGGACACTGATATTCATCTATTAGTGGACAGGCAACATGGTTCTTTTTCCACTTGCTAACACTTTAATAACTGTCTACTTGTAAAGCTCATCATATACACACTCAAGAAAGTCAATTCCCTTCTCCTTAGACTCAGACTATTGAGAAATGGATGGTGGTCTCTGGTTGACGTTGGGAGTCTGTGATGGCTAATCTTGTCAACTTGAGTATATTAGGAATTAACTGAAACCCAGGCAGTTGGGCACGCCTGAGAGGAATTTTCCTTGGTTGAATTATTTGAGGTGGAGACTCTCCCTAATTCTGGATCATATGAGTCAGTAGATCCACCCTACATCTGGCCCACACCTTCAGCTGGCAGAAGGAAGCTTGGACTTTCTCTGTCTGCTTGCCCTCACTCTCACTGGCAAGTTCATCTAGTCTGAGCCTTCCTTAGCCAGTGTTAGAACCCACTTCTTCTGGATTCCAGTGTGGACTGAAAACCGGAAACTCTTTAGGATCTTCCTGGGACTCCAGCACCAGACTGGGTCTGCTAAGTCACCCAGTGTCTTGGTTATTGTTCTACTGCTGTGAAGAGACACTATGACCAAGGCAGTTTGTAAAAGAAAAGCATTTAACTGGGGACTTGCTTACAGTTTCAGAGCGTTGGCCCATGACTGTCATGGCAGGGAACATGGCAGCAGGCAGGCATGGCGCTAAGGCAGCAGCTAAGAGCTTACATTCTGATCTGCAGGACAGGGAGAGAGAGAGAGAGAGAGAGAGAGAGAGAGAGAGAGAGAGAGAGAGAGAGAGAGAGAGAGAGAGGTTGAGCCTGGCATGTATTTTTGAAACCTTAAAGCCCTTTCTCAGTGACATACCTCCTCCAACAAAGCCACACCTCCTAATCCTTACTAAACAATATCTTAGAACCAAATACAAAAACTCAAACATATGAGTCCCTGATGGGCACCTGCGCTCTCATCCAAATAATCATTCTTAGTATCCCAGTGAGTTGATAGTTGATATATTGAAAATGAGCAAGAAAAAAAAAAGTTGCTGAGTGGTGGTGTTCCCCCTGTTTAATCCTAGCACTTGGGAGGCAGAGGCTGGTGGATCTCCGAGTTCAAGGACAGTCTAGTCTACAGAATTAGTTTCAGGACAGCCAGGGCTACACAGAGAGACCATGTCTTGAAAAACAAAAACAAACAAAAAAGTCAATGAGAATTATCTATACAGCAAATCATCCTTCCCACAGCTGTGAGTGATGGAGCCATATCCCAGCATTCTGTTTTCTTCCTGATCTCCAAAAATTCCTCAGTTTGGGTAAGTTATAAAAAAAAATAGAAATTGATTACTTGTGCTTTTGGAGGTTGGCAAGTCAAGATTAAGGCACCAGCAGATTGTGGGTGGAGTGAGGACTGCTTTCTCCATCTACTGTGGTTCTGTGTTGTGTTTTTCCACATGGTTAAGAGAGGAATTGAATTCAGTCCTTCGAGATCTTTTAAAAGACTGCATATTCGAACTCTTCAAAAACTAGCCTCATGTGAATGTAATGTTTCCCCCTCTAAGCCCCAAATCTCCCTCAAAAGGTCCAATTCCTGTGTCTTAATGCTAACCCCAAGCATAGTGGGCCTTTCTAGTCATTACAAGGATGTTCCTTATCTTGGAAACCCAACCACAAAACAAGAACTGAGGGAATTCTTGGTCTAATAAAAGGCTGAATGGCCAATAGCTAAAGAGTAAGGGTAGGCAGGTCTAACAGACAAAGAGAATAAGTAGGTAGGAGGAGGAATCTAAGCGCAAAAGAGAGGGAGAACAAGGGAGAAAGAGAAGGAGACACCCAGGGCCAGCCAGCCAGGCTGTGGCCATCCAGCCACACATGGAGTAGGACATACAGAACAAAAGAAAGGTAAAAAGCCCTGAGGCAAAACGTAGATGAAGAGAAACAGGTTAAATTAAGGTATAAGAGCTAGTGGAACAAGCTAAGGCTGGGCATTCATAATTAATAACAAGTCTCCATGTCTTTATTTGGGAGCTGGTTGGCAGCCCAAAGAAAAATCCAACTACAGGACTGTGCTCTGAGGCTTGGCCTTCAGACCTTCTCCCCCCATTCTCAAGTCTTCTGTCCCTCTACTGCTCCTTCCTAGATGGCCTGTACTCATATTAAAATAATAGCTAAGATAAGGCTGAGCATTCATATACTAATATTAAGTCTCCATGTTGCTGTGGGATTTCTTTCTGTATGCTATGAATATGTGTTGCTCTGATTGGTTGATAAATAAAGCTGTTTGGCCAATGGTGAGGCAGAATAAGGTTAGGGGGACATTCCAACTAGAGAGAGAGGAAGGAGAAAGACAGATCTGAGGAGATGCTGCTAGCTGCCACCGAGAGAAGCAAGATGTAAAGTACCGGTAGCCACAAGCCACGTGGCAAAGTATAGATTTATAGAAATGGGTTAATTTAAGGTGTAAAAGCTAGCTAGTGAGAAGCCTGAGCCATTAAGCCATATAGTTTGAAAATAATATAAGCCTCTGTGTGTTTGTTTGGGTCTGAGCAGCTGTAGGACTGTGCAGCACACAGGAAAACTTACAACTACACCATGTCATGATTTGGGAGCTGGTTGGTAGCTTAAAAGAAAACCTGATACTGCGTCTCATCACAGTAAGCCCTTTCTTGAGCTGTTCACCATTTTGAGTCGGCACATGAATACAAGACTTCAAGGCTGTCGTGAAGAAATGACTTCTAAAGTCCCAGTGACAAGAGCACTGTGTGCTGTGGGATGTTATGTATGGCAAATGTGTTGCTCTGATTGGTTGGTAAATAAAACACTGATTGGCCAGTAGTCAGGCAGGAGGAAGTGTAGGCGGGACAAGGAGGAGAATAAAGCTGGGAAGTAGAAGGCTGAGTCAGAGAGACACTGCCAGCCGCCATGATGAGAAACAGCATGTGAAGATGCCAGTAAGCCACGAGCCACGTGGCAAGGTATAGATTAATAGAAATGGATTAATTTAAGCTGTAAGAACAGTTAGCAAGAAGCCTGCCATGGCCATACAGTTTGTAAGCAATATAAGTATCTGTGTTTACTTGGTTGGGTCTGAGCGGCTGTGGGACTGGCAGGTGACAGAGATTTGTCCTGACTGTGGGCCAGGCAGGAAAACTCTAGCTACAGTGTGACTGAGGAAGGGGATGATGGGAAAGGTCTTATCTGTCGTGTCTAGTTTTCACTTTAGTAGTCTAGGATCTGAAGAGTTGCCCATGACTCAAAGGAGCTCAGGGCCTCAGGAGGGATTTCCTTAGCATAATTTCCTTGATCTTCACAGGGTATTATGCACCGAGTAGGCAAATAGCTCTCCAGCTCTCTTCTACAGAAGAGCAAACTCAGGGTAGGGATGAGCTTGGCTTCCATTTTGTAGTAAAACTTCCCAGGTTTGCAACTCCTGTTTCAGGCTTCATTCTAGAACATGGGTTCTTTTTGTTTTCCAGTTAGACTTACAGAAGGCAGTCTCTAGAGATTATAGTAAACTTACTGCCTTCTTTCTCTCTTAGCTGACATTAGAACTATCCTGATTCTCCATTTCTGCTTTGTATCACAGACTCTAAATAAAATCCTCTTTCCCAAAGCTGAGCAGCTGAAGCCCCAGGGCCTACAGAGCCCCATGAGTATGAATGGCATGCGGCAGACAAGGTCAGTGTGAGCTGTACAGAGATAGGAGGGCAGTGTGTTGGCTTCCCAGAATGTGCCCTGGGTTGTGCTGTGCCACACCAGTGAAGATTTTTATTTAATGGGAAAGTTCATTTGGGGGCATAAAGGCCAGTTACTGAAAGTTGCTCACCAAATATAGGATTCTCACAGATTGAGCCTATGTGTCCAAGAGGATGACTTGAGGACAGACATCTATGACCTTTCTGTCATATCAAGAGCAGGCAATCTGACCACAGTGAACATTGTCACCAGAGCATAAGGTGTTTCAGATCAGGAGTGGGAATTTTGGATCATGCACTTATCCCCAAAGTTTTGTGTAGTCACTGACCTTCCCAGTAGTATGCAGTGAATCTGTTGGGAATAGGTAGTTTTAGCTCGTGGAGAAACACCTAGGAATGGGCAGTGCTCTCTTGTTGGGCAGGAATACACACCATTGGCAGCAACACACTAATTTATAACTGTCTGCTGGGCTGGTGTTGAAGGTCAACAGGGCTGAACAGCTCTGTATCATATATCTCCAAATGAGTAAAAGAAGTTTATTACTTAGTATTTTGTGTTGTCTTAAATGTCACTTAATTCATGTGCTCATCAGAAAAAAAAAATGGAGGCTTTATTTTCAGTTCAAATCCAATAGACTGCCAGCCAGCAGGTGGAATGCTTCCTGTTCAGCCTTTCCTGGGATACAGAATATACATGCTGGCAAAGCTGCAGAGTGGAACTGTAGATGACAGGTTATTGGACACAGACAATGAAGGTGCATCAAGACTTCAGGCTTGAGAGATCCTCAGGCCATAAAGTGCTTTCCAGGCAGCTCGAGGACTTGAGCGCTAGGCCAGAACCCGAGGACCAACCATGCTGACGACAATGCTGGTGATAAAGCAGGAGGGGGGTGCACACTTGTAATCCCAGCACTGGAGGGCAGAGACGGGCGCCGTGCTGGCCAGCAAGTCCCTCCAAATCACTGAGTTTCAACACCAGGGAAAGGCTCTCTCCCAGAAAGAATAAAGTAGACCACAACTGAAGACGGACACTTAAAGTAGATGGTTATGCTCCACACACACACACACACACACACACACACACACACACACACACACACACACACACCCATATATATGAACACACACAAACACAAAAAAGAGCAGTGGATATTAAGGATATTAGACTTAGCTGTTCCTAATGACAGATATATGGTAATTCAGTAAGGATGTGGTGGCTGTGCTCCATGGCTCTCAGGGTATCCAGGGGAACATGAATTCTGTGCTGGAAAATCAGACCACAAGGAACTATGTTTTTGAACTCTCCATGCTGAGGAGATATTTTTTCCTGAGATATAAACTGTAAGTCTAAATATTTTCTCTCTCTGCACAAGAATCAAGAATAGGAGTTGGAGCCGGGCGGTGGTGGCGCACGCCTTTAATCCCAGCACTCGGGAGGCAGAGCCAGGCGGATCTCTGTGAGTTCAAGGCCAGCCTGGTCTCCAAAGCGAGTACCAGGAAAGGCGCAAAGCTACACAGAGAAACCCTGTCTCGAAAAAAAAAAAAAAAAAAAAAACAAAAAAAAAAAAAAAAAGAATAGGAGTTGGCCCAGTATATTGCCCTCTGGCATGAGTTGGAAAAGTTGGAAGTGGTCCTCATTTCATCTTCGAGGCTGTGAAGTCAGCGATTCACCAGTGGAGAAATAGGAGTAAGGTATTCAGTTCCATTTCAGAGGGGAGAAAAAAACAGGAGAGGGGCAACTGAACCTAACTATATCCAGAACCTTGCTGCTATGACCTTGCTCGGCTAGTCTATCTATTAGCTGCTCACAGTTGGAGTCTCAGAACTGCAGCTTTTCCAGGCTGCAGGTATTCATTGACAACCTTGCAGTCCTAGGCTCTCAAGAGGTCATCCTATGCCTACATTTCCATAGAGGAAACTCTGTGTAGTTCTCCCCTTGAGACAAGTCTCTGCATGGACCACAGGATGACAGCAACACCCTTTGATATCTAAGTCCAGTTCTTCAGGGCTGCACTTAGAGGGATTGGCCTACATGGCTGAGCATTCCCACAACAGACTTTTTCCAAGGTGGAGACTCTGGAACACCGGTGGCTGAAAGGTAGAGGCCAGAGACCAGAGGACTCAAGGAAACATAAGACCACAACTCAGAGTCCAGGAGACCTGGAGTTCTGAGGTCTAAGGACAGAGGAGTGCATGGCAGTCCCAGGAGAGACACAGAGGAAATGCCTCAGCCTGTTTTTCCGGTGTGGTTCTCAGCTGGCTTCATGGTACCCACACATGTTGAGAGTGGACCTTGTCCACAAAGCCCTTGGACCCACATATCAATTTCCTTAGAAACACCTCATGGTCTCACCCAGAAATGATATTCCATCCAATCAGATTGACACTAAATTCCATGGTCAGAGCTTCCAGTCAGCTGTGGCCAGAGGATGGAGAAGAGATTTTGTGTCCCCTGTGTGGTGCCACCATGGGAGATTGGCTCATGCAGGGAATCCCAGTGACTTAACTTTTGACTCCCAGGGTGCCACCTCTGAGTTGCACTTGTGGAAACCTGGACCTATTGTAGTGGTATTTGCTCTGCCCATGACCTTGGGCTCTACGGCCAGAAGGAGGAGGCAGTGCTTCTTGCCTTCCTATGTGACCTCTTCAAAGGAGAGGAGAGAGAGGTCACATGTTTCCTTCTTCCTTTTTCCTGGCATGCCTGGAATTGAACCTGGGTCCTCTGGAAGATCAGTCAGTGCTTTTAACTGCTGAGCCATCTCAGCCCAAAGGAGGTAATGCAAATACCACTACAACCTAAAATATTAATGAAAATATTAGGAGTAGTGAATACATGCACACAGGCTGAAAAGGCTCAAATTCCATCTTTTCACTGAAAAGTGTCTCAGTCTCCACATAACTGACATCAATTCCATCAGTAGAAAGCTCCAAGTTCTTATAGAAGTAGACAACCTGAACTTCAGTCACGCTAGGGGTCAGCGTGGAAAGTGAGAGCTGGGGTAGTTTATGTCCATGAATTACAGCTAAGCAGGGTTCATTCAGTACACATGAAGATCAGAAAGTGAGCCGGGCGGTGGTGGCGAATGCCTTTAATCCCAGTACTCAGGAGGCAAAGCCAGGCGGATCTCTGTGAGTTCGAGGCCAGCCTGGTCTCCAAAGCAAGTTCCAGGAAAGGTGCAAAACTACACAGAGAAACCCTGTCTTGGAAAAAAAAAAAAGAAAAGAAAGAAAAAAAAAGATCAGAAAGTGAGGACTGAGTGGCAAGAGAAGAGACTGGGCTGGAGACATAGAGGACCCCAGAACAGAGGAGCCTACTGTGACAGGCCATGACAAGGAGATGGCTTTTTTACTTCTTAAACTTTTCCTGTATTTGAGCTGTCTCCCCACTCCATTCCAATTTTAAAGAATTCACTAGATTTAGGGTTTCTTGTGTAAAAAATGCATCAGGGTGAAATGAGAGTAGATAAATGGACAACAGGTGTAGAACTCTGTCTCAGCAGGTCTGGCAAGTTCTGGCTGGGATGCAGAAGGAGGAAGGCTGCCAGACTAAGGATATCCAGGAGATAAAACTTACTGAAGTCTGGGGACAGGGAGAGGGCAATCCGTCCATCCTGGGTTTTAAGTACTGCTGGTTTGTGGAGATAAAACAAAGGACTTGATGAATTCTGGGGTGGAGAGAGGCCGGTCTGGCCATGCCTGGCTCAGCTATTCCTCACTTGTGGAGATAAAACCTTGGGAAGGGGAGCAGGACAGGGACAGTCGCAAGAAGTAAAGCGTTCACAGCATCTGTGAACAAAATCGTAAATCTAACCACAGGCACAGACAGGGAAAACTCCCTCAAATGACACCTCCGCCTCCGGAGTCCTGGAAGTGACAGAGCCTCTCCAGCGGGTCCTGAGGGCAGGGTGTCTTCAGCTCAGACCGGCTCCCTCACTGTGTGCAACTAACAACCTGAGGACTGCGGCCCCTGTGATCAAGGGGCGACCCATTACCGGCAGCCGCACCCCTCTGCCTTCCGTGCTGGCCCGAGCTCCACAGACAGAAGACAAATCCCAGTCCGGACAGACAGACAAGACCCCAGAAGGCAGAGCGGCAGCGCTGAGAACTCTGGGAGGTGGAAGAGATCGAGGCCGCGGAGAAAAGGGTGACCTAGGGCTGCCAAAACTGGAACAGAGCGCCTTGTCATTCCGGGATGTGGTTTCTGCCCTTCTTTTGTAGGGCACAGCCAGCTACATCCAGGCCCCAACTGGGGCCACATAATATTACATAATATATACTACATAATATTACATACATATATACTATACACACACACACACACACACATATATATGTAATGCGAATTTTAAAAGGTCTTATGAATAAAAAAACCAGAACCAGATATTGGGGTGAATTCTGAGAGATCAGAGAGACAGAACAAGCCACAGCTAACCTCACCTCGCCAACTCCTCAGCTGATCTTGTTTCCTCAGACTAAGAGCCTTTCAGTCCTCACCCAAATGGATCTCAGTTGAACTGCTGCTCAAAAGCCTAAAAGCTTAAAAGCGTCTAGTTCCTGGTCCTCATGCCTTGTATACCTTTCTGCTTCCTGCCATCACTTCCTGGGATTAAAGGTGTGTGTCTTTCCCAAGCAAGACATGAGATCTCAAATCCTGGGATTAAGGTGTGTGCCACCATGCCTGGCTCTGTTTCCAGTGTGGCCTTGAACTCACAGAGAGCTGAGTGGATCTTTGCCTCTGGAATGCTAGGATTAAGGGTGTATGCCACCAGTGTCTGGCCTCTATGTCTAATCTACTGGCTGTTCTGTTCTCTGAACCCAGATAAGTTTGATTAAGGTTCATGATATATTGGGGACACAATATATCACCACATATACATATTATATACATATATATTTATATCCATGCTAGTTTTAAAAGCATCAGAGTATTTCACTGATAATGAATATAAGTCAACATACCACAGTTCATTTAACCTGTCCAATATTTTCAGACATTTGCCTGTTTTCAAGGTGGGATTTTTTTTTGTGGGGGGGGCGTTGATTGTATTTTTGATCTTCTGTAACGGAAAATTGTGCAATGAACATCCTTGTAAATGTATACAGGGAAGAACAAAACACACGCTAATATTTTTAACAATCCTGTCGAATTGCCAAACTCTGTCAGCCCACCCACCCACTGACGGCCAGTTTTCCTGGCATCACACAGCAGGTACCACGACAGCTTTGCACAGCGTGGTTTTCCGTTCAGGAAACACCAGAGAGAACAGAGACAAGAGGAGCTCAAGTGTAAGATCCCCACAGCACTCAGGCAGAGGCTCCTGTGCCTGCTACGGAATCTCTGATTCACCTACAAGAGGAACCAAAGGATGGAACATTGACGTCAGAGCAGTGGACTAAGTTCCTGAGTAGACTGTGGGAACTCATGGTGGCCACTAATAAAAACATTTACCTTAGTTTATAATTCCGGAGGTACCTTCCATCCACTCATGGTAATATTCACAGCAACTTAGATCTGCATAAGCTGACTGAAGTCAGTTATTTTTAAAAAAATGAATGACAGTGAATTCATTCAGTGAATGAATGGGCAGATGACTGCTAGTTAAAATTTCTGGCTGATGGTCATATTTTAGTCAATTTTATAACCATGTATATTTACAATTATGAAAAGTCTCCCATAATTTAAAAAGGTCAATATTAGAAAATTGCTAATTGGAAATAGAAGCCATATGTTACCAGACAAAGTCTGTTTACCTTTGAAAAGATTGTAAGCAAGAATTAAGCATATTCTAAGTTGACATTAACAGAATAAACAGTCCTTTGGAAATTATAGAAAATTGTTGGTGTGTTATCCTAAGAACAAATGGTACAGATGCCGACAGGCAGGAAAACACCCAAATGTGGCCTAAATCTCTCAGGAACTACAAAAGCCAAATTGATCTTTTACTTCAAATCTGAAGCACCAAACAACTCACTATAAATTGACCTGAGATGAACAGAAATGCAACAACTGTTAATAAAATACTTGCAAGTGGAATTCAAGAAAACAGCAATGAGTAATTCTCTGTGATGGACATGGCTTCATCCCAAAAATGCAGGAATGGTTCAACATATCAAAGTCAATAATACATCAAATAAATGGACTCAAAGACAGAAATCAGTAACAAGTTAAGGATGCCCAATTTTCCCACTCTCATTCAATATTCTTCCTGAAGTCTTAACTAGAGCAATAAGACACGTAAAAGAAATGAAAGGGAAATAAAGCAGAAATCCAAGTGTCTGTATTTGCAAAGGATGTGAGTCTCTATGACATCTAAAGACTCCACCAGAAAACTCTCAGGTATCACACAGAACTAACATAGAAAGTGGACACAGAGGGTGCAGGGCAGGGAAGGGAGCAGAGGAACTGCATACTTCCATGTGGAAGCATCAAATTGCTATGAAAATGACCTTTCCACAGGCTGTGTTGGATCAGCAATGCTCACACAAGTCCATGTGCTTCTGCTTTAGTCCCAGCTGAGGTCTATGACTAGAGGGTGGAAACTTTAGGAGTGGTCCTAGGCTTCTGATCATTGGGAGCTCGTCCTTGAAAGGGACCCAGCTTTCTCTCTCCTCTCTCTCCTCTCTCTCTCTCTCTCTCTCTCTCTCTCTCTCTCTCTCTCTCTCTCTCTCTCTCTCTCTCTCTCTCACACACACACACACACACACACACACACACACACATTCTCTTTATATAGTTGCTGGAAACAAACCAAGGGCTTTGTACACACTAGGCAAGCACACCACCAACTGAACTACACACCCAAGCCCCTCTTTCTCTTGCTTGTCCTGTGATGGAGAAGGGACTTGCTCCACTGAGTGTCCCTTGCATTTGACACAGGACAATAATGCACAGGACCAAGTGCCTGTGAGGCAAAACAAACCTTTAAAGTTCTAAGTTAGATGTCTCAGGTGTTTTTCATGACAGAGAGCTGACTGTCACACCACACTAAGTTGGGTCTTACTATACCACCCACCCTGACCTGGGCAGCTGTGCATTCTCCTGATATCCATGAGAACACAGGAAATAGAGATTATCCTGACTTACAGAATCATCGCATGAAGGAGGATTTGTGGCAAGCCTGGGCTACATAGAAGCTTTGTGGGTTTTAGTCACAGGTATCTGAAGTATGGTGCTGAGCTAGAAACAAAACCAAACAAGTTTGAAAATATTATAGCTCTTTAGGCCCTGTCTCTGTACTACCAGCTCTTCCACATATAGACACACAAAGAATTCCTACTTCATGATAAGCATGAGAACCCTAACTAGAAAAGATGAATGGGGATCTATGCATGCAGTACTCATCTTCATAGGTCCTTCCGCGAGTATGCAAAGCATGCAAAGTCAGGACTTATCCATGGAACAATTCCTACAGTTAGGCAGAAAAATAGAAATGACAAGAAACAGATGTAAGGATGACCTGACCCAGCCCAGCTCAAGTAAGGTAGGGCTCGAGGAGAATAGGAAATCTGCAGACAGGAGGCTTGGACCCTAGACAGCTACACTTAGGGAACATCACTCTCCTCAACTGATCTCCCAATGGAGCTCCCCCACTCTTCTCTCTCCTCCCTTTATGTTTAGAGGTGGTTTTTTAAAAAATACATATGGAGGTGCACCATGTGGATGTCTTGTGTCCAAAGGGGCTAAAAGGGGGCATTGGATCCTTTGGAACTGGGGTTACCTGTGGATGTGTACTAATAAGTGGTGGCTGAGAAAGGAACCTAGATGGCATGGAAGAGCAGTCCGTGTTTTTAACTGCTGAGCTACTACCTGGAACCACAAAAGGAGCTTTTCAAACATATCCTCTGGTCCATGGCAGCTGCTGTCAGTTTGCAAATCAGACTGAATGACAAGCTTTCAGAATGACTGTTTTTACTCAGCCTGGGGTCTCCTTTCTTCCCCAGCAAGGACCTAATCTGTCCGTACAACATACACTGATGTTATCTGTTTGAAAGTGAACATCACAAGTCAATGATAAATGACTTGGTCAATGACCACTCGTAAGAAACATGTGCCTCTCTCTGGAAAAGGGAACTGTTATGTCTGGGTTGTGTGCTTTCAGCTGCCCAGACGGCAGCCATGTAGGGCTGCTCTAGCCTTCCTGCAGGGTGTCCACTCTGTCCCTTTTATACATGGCTTCTGAGATTCCTATTGGATTTCACCTGCTTCATGATGTCATTCTCCCTCTCAGCCAATCAGCACCTGATTGAGTCTTGGGGTTCCTCTGGAGCTGACAAACCAAATTTGCCTCAGTGTTCAGCATCTCTGATCCTGGACACACATGATTATTCTGAACCTAACAAACCATATTCCATCCCATTATTCAACTCCTATACTGTATTCATATCCCCATGTTGACGATGTAAGGAAGGGAAAGAAACTTTAACAATTTATTAGACAGACCACTACACTTGGAAGAATCGAAACAATGTGGGATAAAAGGGAAAGCTCTGAACCATGATCTGGCGCCCTAACTGTGGCCTTGGCTCTGACATTGTCTAGGGTTGTGACACCGGAAAGAGCATTTCCTCTTTCACTAAATGTGTCTTCACCTTCCTTGTGAGATGACATGCTGGAAGGCTTCGGGGCTGTCTAAGTTATTGAGTCTTTAGGAGCATGGAAACCAGGGAGTTCCTGGGACTGTTTTAGCTGAAGCAGAGAGAGAGAGAGAGAGAGAGAGAGAGAGAGAGAGAGAGAGAGAGAGAGAGAGAGAGAGAGATCTGGGTATGCAGAAATGAACACTCAGCTCCAAGATGCTTCATGTCAGCAGCTGCCCTCCACCCACTGTTCAACATCAGCATTTTGAAGTTGATGCTGATCAATAGTAGTTTGGGGTATGGGGGGAGGGGGATCAGCTACCACATGTACCACTGTTCAATCAGCAGCCGAGGCTGGCTGACTTACTAGACAGATGTCCCTTCCTGCTCCGTGGCAGCACTGTGTCTTCCCTGACACTGTGGGGTAGAGGAAAGTCTTCCTCCCCTGGCAGATCAGGACTGTTCGTTACAGTCAAGGGCACAGGAGCAGCTGTGCTCCCTCTGACATCGCACACTGGGTCAAAGTCAGGCACCTTCCTGGTGGAGGAGGTCACCCAGTTTTAGTGAATGACTTACAGGTAGCTGCTACACAACCCTGGAGACATTCCAAACAAGCTCTAAAAGAGTTTAGTCAAAGCCTGGTGGCATACCCCTGTAATCTCAAGCCTTCGGAGCCAGAGGCAGGAGAATCAAGGAGTTTCAGGAAATAAAACAATATTCCTAATGTTTGGAGTCTTCTGTCTAGATAAAGAGAACTAAAGAGAAGAGTGAGGCGCACAGGGCAGTGAGGAGGCTGATGCTCTGGAGGAGCAAGTTTGGGCTGTTTACAGAAGGCACAGGCCACCTGGACCTGGAGACCACAGAGAAAATAGAAAAATAAGGAGAGAATAAAATAAAAGGGAGAACACCGAGCATGGAGATATTACCACAGTAACAGATAGTTTGGGACTGAATGCTGAAGGGAGCCAAAGACTATTTAAAAATAAATTTAAAAAGAGATTCAGAGTGGGAATTTTGCAGTGCAGGGCAAACAGGGATTTAGCGAGCATGTAGGTTAATAGACCAGGAAGTAAACTGAGGCTGGGACACGGTGCGACTCGAAGGACCAGCTATCAGGAAAGACACCTTTGGTATTTCCTTTTTCTCCGATTCCTTGAACATGGACGTTGCTTGACAATTACAAAAATGAGCGTTCTATACATATATCGTAGCTGCAATTCCTAGCTGAGTGTCTGGGTGAAACTCCAGCTCCAAAGTGGCTGAGGCTGGAGGATTGCTGCTGGTTCATGGCAATTCTAGGACGACCATGAGTTACAAGCCAGCTCTGGCCACAGTCTAAATTGTTCCTGAAACAGAATTCTTCCTGCACACACGCTGCTGACCGGGTCACAAAGGGCGACAGTGCTGGGTCCTTTCTTTTGTCCCAGCCATCGAAGACCACCAGAGTGTAGAAATCATGGGGACCCTGCGTCCCTTCAGGAGCATCTTTCAAGCTAACGCTGCTTTCTCATCCTCTCAGTCATTTTCCTCACAAGACACTGCAAACCTGGTGACAGGAAGGAAAGACGGAAGGAACCTAACAAAATACGAGTTCTTTGAGTTTTTAGCAGGAAGTCTTGGGTTAGGGCTTCCAGTGTAGCTTTATGATGTCATCCTCTATCTAAGCTGGTCAGCACCTGGAGGGTCTAGGGGTCCTTCTGGTGCTAACAAGCCTAATTTGCCTCAGTGTCCAGCATCTCTGATCCTGGATGAGGGAATTTTGCTTCTAAAACCTGACAGTGTTCTCATCCTTTTGTCTGATTCCAGTTACTGTGTTTGTATTAACCTCCTGACAATGTCTGGTAAAGAAAGAATCCTTTTTTTTTTTTTTAGACCTTTTATTGATTCTTTGTGGATTTCATATCACACAACCTGATCCCATTCATCTCCCTTGTCCCTTTGTATCCACACTCTTCCCTTGCAACTCCCCTCCCCCAAAGATAAAACAAAATAATATTTGAAAGAAAAGAAAAATCCCATTGTGGAAGCCATAGTGTGACATACATCTTACTCGAAAGTGTTCATAGCAAAGAGTCATTGGTCCTGCTTCGAGGCCTCTGGAACTTCTCTTGGCTATCTTGTTCTGTCATGGAGATGCTTTAGCTTTGGATCTGCAGGATGTGCCCTTCACATTTTCCAGTAGATCATAGATGGGGTGGATGTCAGGATGGTCCAACTCGTAGCCTAGTTCTGGGCCTGGGTGGTTTGCTGGGTTGGTCAGCCCACCAGCTCTGCCTCATCCTCAACAGCAGTGTGAGCTCTCCAGCACCACCCCGGCTAGCTCACCCTGTGCAGTAAGCAGCAAGGGGCAGGCTGGTTCCCCTGCTCTCAGGCTCTCTGGGATGGCTCACCTACACCTACACCACCAGGGCCAGCTCTACTGTGTTGCCTGGGCGAGGTGCAGGGGCCATTCTGCTGAGTGCTGTAGCTGGTAAGAGGCAAGGCCAGCCGGGCGGTGGTGGTGCACGCCTTTAATCCCAGCACTCGGGAGGCAGAGGCAGGCGGATCTCTGTGAGTTCGAGGCCAGCCTGGTCTACAGAGCGAGATCCAGGAAAAGGTGCAAAGCTACACAGGGAAGCCCTGTCTTGAAAAACCAAAAAAAAAAGAGGCAAGGCCAGCCTTTTGTGACCTCAGGGACAGCTCTCCCACCTGCCACAGGCAGTGAAGAGGAGGCTTTTCTTCCTCACCCACACCACCCTATGGCAGATGAGGGGCGGGGCCAGAACTTTCACACTCAGGTTCTCAGCAGCCTACTCACCTGAAACCCCCTGTTAATAGGGTCAGCTCTACTGTGATGTCCAGGTGGTGAGGTGCAGCTGGTGAGGGACAGGGGCAGCTTTCTTGACTACTAGAGGTGGCAAGGGGGGAGGAGGGGAGGGCATCTTTATCTTGCTCTTATCACCATAAGGCAGACAAAGCATGTGGGGCCAGCTCTCCCACTCTCATGCCCTCAGGGCGGGCTCACTTGTCTCTGCCAGCAGGGTCAGCACTACTGTGCTGCCCAGTCAAGGTGCAGGGCCTGCTCTCCCGAGTGCTGAGGGTCAGGACCAGCTCTTCCACTCCCATGGCCCAGGGGCTTGCTCTCTTGCCTGCCACAGGTGGCAAGGGGTGAGGAGCAAGGGGACATCTCTCACTCACCCGTACCACCATATGGCAGATGAGGGGCGGGGTCAGACCTCTCATGCTCACATTCTCCATTCTTGGGGATGGCTCACCCGTGCCTCTGTCAACAGGATCAGCTCCATTGTGCTGCCCAGGTGAGGCACTGGGCCTGCTCTCCCTCGTGCTACAGTAGGTGAGGGGCTGGGTCAGCTCTCCAGCCTGTGCAGGTGATGAGGAGTGAGGGGGGAGGGCAACTTTCTCTCCCCCATGCTACCACATGGCAGACAAGTGGGGCAGGGCTTGTTCTCCCACTCTCCCACCCTCAGGGCCAGCTCACCTCTGCCCCTGCCAACAGGGTCAGCTCTGGTGTCCTGCCCAGGAGAGGTTCAGGACCTGCTCTCTCAATTGCTGCAGCCAGTGAGGGGCAGGGACAGTTCTCTCTAGTGTGGCAGCCCGTGTGGGGTGGGACCAACTCTGTGCAGCCCTGTCCTCTCGGCCTTCGATGGTAACAGGAGCCATGGATGTCAACACAGACCACAGCTGCTGAGGGCCATGGGTGCAGATATGGCCCTTGGCAGTCGCCCAGGCCTGAAGAGCACCATGGACCGGGTGGCCAGCAGGCTACCCACCTCAGCCCAGTCCTCACCGACTTCACCTCTTCTGATCTGCTTCTCTCCACAGGACACGAACCATTCCGTCTCTCTCTCTCTTTCATACCCCACCCTATATTTGCTCACCGTCATAGATAGAGCCTGAACACCCGGAGCCACAAGGTGTCAGGTGAATCCCTGTTGTCTCCTCCTGGCCCAGGGTGGACAGCCCTGTGCGGGCATCAAGAAAGGATCTTTAACATTTGTTTTTATTCAATTTCCCTCTACATTTGAACAGTTCAGACACTGGAATCATGAGTTATTGGTGAAATTATTAAGGCCACTCCACGTAGTTAAAAGGGAGATTTATTTTGTGGGGTAACTTACAAGTGAAGGGATAGGTTGCAGGGTCTGGGAAAGGTGTAGCACAGTCCGGCGGTGTTCTCTGGAGAACTCTGCTCGGTTTACCTCCAGTGTCCAGGGTCCAGGAACCAAGAGAGCTGGCGCATCCAGATCTCAAGTCTTCAGGGTCCTCTCGCCCACACCGCCTTGTAGGCGTGACAGTTACCAAAGCCTCAATGGGGCTTGGAACTTCCAGATCAAAGCTGGAATGGCTACCCACTACAATGAGGAATGTACTGAACTTGAATCTAGGCCCCTAACTTCAGTTTTGCCTCTGATATATCTTGGGGTTGTGACTTTGCACAGAGTGTTTCCTCTCTTACTCAGTGATCTTCACTGTGATGGCTAAATAAACTCCATTTTACGCTCAGCATCTACCTTGGTTCCTACTAGCCCTTTGTCTCTGACTCCTGTGCCTGGAAGAAAAGTTCCCAGTAACCCCGACTCAACAACCCCACCCAGAAATAGACACATGACCGGAATCTGCTTGTTGTGCTATGGCTGCTTTGATTTTTTATTTTTATTTTTATTTTTATTTTTTTGCTACAGCAAACATGCTTATGCAGACATTCAGGGACCTTTTTTAGGTCGCCTTGAATACCTAATCTTGGCAAAGCAAAGCAATTCTTGGCCTGCTTGTGCAGACACGCACGCTCTTCTTGCAGTTTTTGCTTTAAGAACCCTCCTCTCAGCGACTTCATGCAGCAGTCTCTAGCTCGGCTCGGAGGCCGTTGTCCTGCTAGCAGCTTCAGTGAATTTCACTAGTTATAATCTTAAGTGAGTCTGTGGTCTTCTCCAAAGTGTCTTGAACCGTCTGACCTTTGGAGGCCCCATGAGATACCTGGCAGAGCCCAGACTCAGGGCTTGGGATTCAGGACAGGCCCAAGTAGGGGAAAGTCTGAGGTGGACTTGGAGGCCCAGGGGATCTGGGGACTATGGCTGCCACAGATTAAAGAGGGATAGGCCCTAGACAGAGAAAAGTGCCACAACTTGGAGGCCCCAGATGATGGTGAGGACATTGTGGACTTGGAGGCCCAGGGGAGTCCCAGACCGTGACCACAGCAAGAGATATCTTCCTGTCCCTTTGGTTCTGGTGTATAAATGAAGGTGGCCATCACATGTTCATCTTTCTCTGGTCATCTCTGACTGTGTGGACTTACTGTCTTTTTGCATTGTTTTCTTTTGTCTGCTGGATTTGTGTTTCCAAGTTTTGTTGAAGAAATAGGAATTGGACGGACCACACCCAAGTTTCCCTTGAGCTCCATGTTGTAACACTTCCAGAACTTCTGTTAGGTGGACTACAGAGGAATCTCCACACTCTCTGTGAACTAGAATGGCCAGAAACATGGTTGTTCGGCCCTCAAACTGCCAAGTGAGTCTGGCAACTGGTCCCAGGGAACCCTGGCCACCCTGACCAGTTTCCTCACATGAAACTGGCTTGGCCTGTTCCTTGAGCCCCCTCCTTGGCTGAACTCTGTTTCAGTCACCAAGTTAATGTGTCAGAGGCTGAGTAAAAACCTCAGGAAAATGCCTGGACTCTGTTCTGGCTTCTGCAGAGGAGAAGGGAAGAGATTCCCCACCTTACAATCCACACATCCAGCCAGCCCAAGACCTGACAGTGTCTGAAGGGTACCATGTGCCTGCAGTCCCAAGAAACCTGACCTGCCCTCACCTCCACACCCCAGCTTGCTGGATTATACTCCACAAGCTAGGCTTCAACTATTCTCCCTCCTTAGAGAGGCACCCCCTAGTGGACCCCCACTCCTGCCAGAGAAAGGGACTGATGGGGACAGGAGACCCAGACCTCCATCTTCCACCTGTGATTTATATAATTGAAAGACCCAGAACCCTCCCTTCTCTAAGAAGCCTCGGGCTCTCATCAGCATGTTGGAAACTATTTTCTTTATCCATCAACTCACCTGGGCTGGTGTTAAGAAGTTTCTAGGTACCCTTTTTACTACATAGGAGAGGGATTGAATCATGACTGAAGCCAGGAAGGCTGCAAAGGGTCCTGGGGTGACTGGGTTAGATGCTGAAAGAAGAGGCGAGGGAATATTGCCCTCAACTCTACCAAACTGGAACCTCAACACTGATCAAGGTAAGGGAGAACTAGACACCTATCACTGGGGCCTCCTGACCAGAATGCGAGCAGCATCTAGAAACCAACTAATTTTCAAAGGTATCTGAGGTAACTCAGGGAAATCAGAAATCTCCTGCTGGATTCCTGGATCATCTCCAAGAGGCTTACCAGGCATTTACTCCCATTGATCTGGGTGCCCCAGAAAACCAGCGGGCTGTTTATAATACTGTTTAGTCATCCAGTTGGCCCCAGATATTTGCAGGAAGTTACAGAAAGTAGAAGAGGTCAGGGGGTGAATAAGTCACCGTCAGTAGAAATGGCTCAAATGACTTTTAACAATAGAGGTCCAGGTGAGAAGACAGGAGGCCGAACAAAATAATGGGGACTACATTTAGAGAAAGGCCCAATCAAAATCAAAAGTACCCCAAGCAACCAAACCAGCCTCAGGTCAGGTCAGAGAAGGACCAATGTGCGTATTGTAAAGAAAAAGGACATTCCAGCTGGATCAGATTGACGGGGCCAGGGCTCCATACTAATGAGCCACCAGAAGTCCGCGGTCACAGGAAAAGCAGGGGGTTCCTGATGGATACAGGTGCAGCCCATGCAGTGCTAACTCAACCCCTGGGCCTTCTTACTAAGAAAAAGACCATCACCCAAGGGGCCACAGGGACTGGAACTTACACTTGGACCACCATCCAAGAAGTGGGCCTTGGACAAGGTACTGTGACTCATTTCTTGTTATTCCAGATTATCCATAACCCCTGATTGGTAGAGACTTGCAGAGAAAACTTGGTGCCACCATCAAGTTCAGTGAGAATAAAACCAGTCTGGACCTAGGGAGTCCATAGTCAGCCATCCCGTTCACTTGCCCCTCACCAGAAAAAAATATCAAATTACAAAAAGGAATACGGAAAAAAATACTGGGAGTGGCCAACTCCCTCCTAACAGAATTAATGCTAAAGTTCCCTGGAGTATGGGCAGAGACCAGTCCTCTGGACTGGCCTCATATTGGCAGCCAATTCTTGTTCAGCTCTCAAGCTCAGCCTTGCCTATAGGTGTTAAACAGTGCCCCATCTCAAGGGCAGCTAGGGTGGGTATTAGAAAGCACAGCAGCTGCCTTAGGGATGCGGGAATTTTGGTCCCCAGCACTCGCCTTGGGACACTCCACTGTTCCCTGCAATTGAGCCTGTTCAGGACTTAAGTAAATAGGAAGTGGGAATTATCCACAAGAGTGGTGCAAACCCCTACACTTTGCTCAGCCTGTTAGATCCAGGAAAAGCTGTATATATTGTCCTGGACCTGGAAGATGCCTTTTTCTCTCTACCCCAGGGCCCTGTGAGCCAACCTGTATTTGCTTTTGAATGGACAGACCCTTAGTCAGGGTTCAGTGACCAACTGACCTGGACCTGACTACCACAGGGGTTTAAGAACTCCCCTACTCTGTGTGAAGCCCTTAGTGCAAATCTGCTTGAGTACCTCCAAGGGCACCTAAAAGTCACCCTCTTACAGCATGTGGATGATCTCATTATTGTGTGTACCCCGAAAGAATGCCAACAAGCTACTGAGGAACTGCTTAAAATACTCTGGCAACTGGGCTATCACATGTCTGCAAAAAGGCCCAATTATGCTCCAATAAGATAACTTATCTGGGGTATTGCTTAGAGGGTGGCAGCAGGACTCTGTCCTTGAGCAGGATCTAAGCTATTTTGAATATTCCTGAGCCACAGGATAAAAGGCAGATGAGAGAATTCTTGGGTAGAGTTGTATACTACAGACTATGGATACCAAACTTTACAGAAATAGCAAAACTGTTACTCTAGAGTCAGGGGAAAATGGCCTCCTGATCTGGGAAAACCAAGAAAAGGAGGCATTCCAAAAACTCAAGGAGGCTTTGATGTCAGCCCCAGCACTGAGGCTACAGGCCATTACCAAGCCTTTCCATCTGTATGTGGATGAACGGCACAGGGTGGCCAAAGACGTACTGACTCAGACTTTGGGACCCTGGAAAAGGCCTGTGGCTTGTTTATCTAAATGCCTAGACCCTGCTGCAGCAGGATGGCCATGTGCATCCGGACTATTGCCTCCATGCACTATTGCTAAAGGAAACTGACAAACTGACCGTGGGACAGGAGCTGGTTGTCACCAGTCCTCACACCATTGCAGTGCTCCTTCGGAGAGCTTCTGAGCACTGGATGTGGAACACACACCTCACCCTTATCAAACTCTCCTTTAGATGCACCCAGGATCTGTTTCTCACCATCCACATTGTTGAACTCAGCCTCCTTCCATCCTGACCCTGAAGAGCAGCCAGCCCGTGACTGTGCCCAGGTCATTGACCACCTACAATATGGACAACGAGACCTCTGAGACCAGCCTCTGGGGAAGGCAGATATGACCTTATTCACCAGTGGGAGAAACTATGTACAAGGTGGGGTTAGTTATGCAGGAACAGGTGTGGTGATGCTCATGGTGGTAATCCAGTCTCAATCTCTTCCCCAAGAGACGTCAGCTCTAAAGGCAGAGCTGATAGCCTTGACCCAGGCACTAAGGTGGGGAAAATAGCTATGCTGTCAACATCTATACTGATAACCAGTATGCCTTGGCCACTGCACACATCCATGGTGCTTTGTGCCAGGAACAGGGTCTGTTGACCCACTGGAAAGGAGATCAAGAACAAAGAGATCTCTGCTCTTTTAGCAGCAATTTGGATGCCAGAGAAACTAGCTATTCTCCATTAACCAGGACACAAAAAAGGGGACTTGGTTGAAGCACAAAGCAACAGATTTGCTGATACTACAACAAAAAGAGCAGCTACAGGCCAGTGAGGCCACTGCAAACATTAGACCATCCTTAGAGTCTCACCCCCTTCCTGCACCAGACCTGCTAGAGCATCCTACATACACCAATGAGAAAAAAAATTGGGCCAGCAGCAGGGGTCCACTAAGACAGAGGACTGGTGGGCGCCTTCAGATGGTTGCCCCATCACAGCAAATGTCTTGGGGCTACCCCTTCTCTCAAAGCTTCATCAGAGTACACACCGAGGACCAATCAAATGGAAAGAACTAATCAGAGACAGGTACTTTCTACACCACCTAGATGAGAGGTTTGAATAAATCACTGGCCACTGTGCCATCTGTGCCCAGGTGATCCAAGAGGAGGAAACCCAGCACCTACAGGTGTTCAAGGAAAGGGCACAGTCCTGGTGAACACTGGAACTGGGCTTGACTGGAATTACTCTGACAAAGTTTGGCTAATGGTATTTACTAGGTTTTTGTAGATAATTTTCAGGATGGGAGGAAGCCTTCCCACCAGGTCAGAAACGTAGTCTTACTAAGAAGTTACTAATGGAGATCATTCCCCAGTTTGGCCTTCCTTCTTCTTTCGTGTCTGACAATGGCCCTGCCTCCACAACCAAAGTGTCTCAACAAGTGGCTAAAACTCTAGGAATACATTGGAAATTACACTGTACCCACAGACCCCAGAGATCAGGATAGGTAGGAAGAGTTAACAGGACCATTAAAGAAACCTCCATTAAATTCTGGGCAGAGACTGGGGAGCGGTGGACAGAGATGCTCCCTACTGTTCTTTTCGGGACCAGGGGCTCCCTCTACTGAGATAACTCCATGTGAAATGTTTGACCTCCCACCTCCACTTATTGCTACAATTCGAAGATCAAGCTACACAGAGTCACCTGTCACCTCCCATCGCTGGTTTTAACTGAAGCACACAAGTCCCAACCTGGGGACTTGGAGTGGGTCTGCTGCCTGCCCAACAAAACCCTGGAACCTTCCTGAAAGGGGCTGTACCCAGTAATCCTAACAACACCCACAGTTGTCAAGGTAGCAGGAACTGTGGCTTGGGTCCACCATTCCCATCTAAAGGCAGACATGATGACCAGAGAAAAGGTGAGAAATGGAGGTTAATGCGAGCTCCCTGGTGCCATCAGAAGGTACAGCTCATCTGGACCTCAGACTCAGACTGATAAAAGAGTTGGGAATCTTGACAAGTATCTCTTATGCTTGGCCATCTGAAAATGTTAAGGTTTGGGATTGGGAATTGCCCAGGGAATCATACCTCTTTTATATCCATGGTCTACTAGTAGAAAATCAACAGATGTTCTCCAGAATGTTGCCTCCCAGCCTGTGTTTAAATTTGATTTTTGTGACCTTTTTGAAAGTTATTTAATCATGGCTGACAAAAGAGATCGTGGCCAATCACTTCCAAAATGTGGTTTATTAGCGGTAGCATAACTCCCGGGGGATAATGAAAATACACGAAATAAACCTTTTCCCATATATGCCAGCACATTGCCATCAGAAAAACAAATCACTTTTCTGACCCAAACTGTGAAACCGAGTTTGTCCAAGAAGGGAGAACGGGTACCTAGAATGACATATCCTTTTTGAGTGAGAAAGCCCTCCCTCGGGATGCACCGATGTGAATGCAGCCTCTTTAAGAGTCAAGACCTGGAATGAATTGAGCACCCACTCCTGGTGTAAGGGCCTGAGCTGGGGCTTCCACTTTAACATTAAAGGTTATCGCTTGTAATTGGGCTGTGAAATTCTTTCTCCGAAAGATGCTGCTCTGTCAAGTTCGCCCTACAGGCCAAGGAAAAAACTGGCTGCCTCAACCAAAGACTAGAATGTCTCCCATTCTGGTCCTCTCTCCCTCAGACCACTCCACCACGACAAAAAGTCAACTCTGGGTCTCAACCAAGGGGTCTCAGACTCAACCCCAGCCCCAATATAAGGTCATGAAATAATCTCATCTCCTGGTGATGTCCCCGAGCTTGAGAACTTAAAGTCACTACAAAGCTGGATACCTTCTCCAGCCTGGGGAATGAATTACTGTTGCTTTTGCCTAGATCCTAGACTTCCTTTTTATGTGGTGATGGGGATCAACTTTTCTATCACCCCAACTACTACCCCACCAGAGAATTTCAACTGTAAACTGGAGAAAACTAAAGTCCCCTAGAGACTTCCAAGGAGTAGGTTCTTGTTTAATCTCTTCCACCAACAGTTACTCAACCTTCCAATTACGGCCAATCCTTCAGTGCTCACATGGATACCAATAAATCTGAATGTATTAGAATGTATTTTCTGGCTCCATTAGAGACAGAATAATGGGCCTGTACATGTGGCCTTGCCTAGATGTGTAACAGCTGAGCATCCAGCACTGGACCACAGGAAGGAAATCTCTGTATTCTAACCCATATCCTTCCCTACGTAGACACGAATAATGAGAGGAGGCTAGAAAACCACTGCCTGCAGGAAAACCTCCGACTATGAGGTCCATAGTTAGAAGGAAAACAATAGCAATTTCAGCTATACCGCCCCTCATGACAACAGAGATCACAGGCATGGGCTGACTTGGGGACAGCAGCATTAATTATTCAAGACCAGAATTTTAAAACCCTAAGTAAAGAAGGAGACCAGTATACAGAACCTGACAGATTCCACAGGACAGCTTGGAAAACAAGTGGATCCCCTGGCAGAGACGGCATCACAAAAACGTTAGAGGTGAGACTTGTTTTTCCTAGAAGAATGAGGCCCCTGTGCCGCTTTAGGTGAGAAATGATGTTTTAATGCCACCAGATCGGGAGTTAGACAAGGCGCATTAGACATGGTTCAGAAAAACCTAGATACAAGAGCAAAGGAGCATGCTGAGGCCTCTGGTTGGCAACAGTTCATGGCTTATCATCCTCTTTACTGCCAGAGCTGGGCCTGTTATTTTACTGCCCCTTGAGGTTGTGATCATCCCCCACAGAGATTTTTTGTTTTTATCTTTTTTATTAAAGTTCCTTTTATTCTTTGTGTCTTTCACATCACATATCTCAATCCCATTCATTTCCCATCCCTTCGTATCCACCCTCTGCCTTTGCAAACTCCTTCCCCAAAATAAAATAAAATTTAAAGAAAAAAATTTAAAAAAAAATAGGAAAAACCTTGTCATGGAAGCTGTAGTGTGACACAGTGAGTCACGCAGTAAACCCTTTTGCTCATATATCTTTACTTGCAAGTGTTCATTGCAGAGTCATTGGTCTGTTTTGAGGCCTCTGGTTTCTGCTACACTATCAGTGCTGGACCCTCACTGGGACTCCTCTTGGTTATCCTGCTGTTGCCCTGTGTTGTGGAGATCCTGAAGCTTTGGGTCTGTCAGGCTGGTCCCTTCACATCAGATTATAGATGGGGTAGATGTTGGGGTGGGCCGACTCATAAACCTGGTCTGGGCCCGGGTAGTTGCAGGGTTGGTCAGCCTGCCAGCTCTCCCTTGTCCTCACCACCAGGGGGAGCTCTCCAGCATTGCCCTGGCTAGTTCGCCCCTTACTGCAATGAGCAAGGCTGCTTCCGTATTTTAAATTGGTTACTAACTTACATTAGAAAGGAATCAGTTCTGGTAAAATATTAGCTCTAGAGGCTCTGTACCAGCCTGTACATAGGCACCATCAATAATTTAAATCACATGATCTAGAGCCAATAGAGAATGTGATGGCTAAAGAAACTCCACTTCATGTTCGGCATCTACCTTGGTGCCTACTAGCCCTTGGTCTCTGACTCCTGTCCCTGGAAGAAAAGTTCCCAGTAACCCCGATGCAATAACCCCCACCCAGAAACGTACACATGACCATCTGTTCGTTGTGATATGACTGCTCTTTTGGCTTCTGTAACCTGCTTGTGTAGACATTCAAGGACTATTTTGAGGTCGCCTTGACTACCTAATCTTGACAGAACAGCTCTTGGATTTCTTGTGCAGATACTCCAGGTCTTCTTGTGGTTTTCTAACTTAAGAATCCCTCAGTAAGGACTGTATGAGCCAGAGGGGTCAAAGACATCACAGAATCAACTTACCTGGGCTCAGAGGAGCTCACAGAGTCTGAACTGACAACCAGGGAGACTGCATGGAACCAACCTAGACCCCTTACATATATGTGACAGTTGTGTAGCTTGGTCTACTTGTGGGACTCCTAACAGTGGGAGCAGGGGCTGTAACGCTTTGGCTGGCTTTTGGGAACCTATTCCTTATACTGGGTTGCCTTGCCCAGTCTTAATACAAGGGGACATGCTTAGGCCTACCACACCTTGATATGCCATGTTTTGTTCATATCCATGGGGGGCCTGCCACTTTCTGAACAGAAGCGGAGGAGGAGTGGCTTGGGGGGTGGGGAGCAGGAAGGGGAGGGGAGGAGAGGAGGGTGTTGGGGAATATTTGTTTCCACTGTGTGAAGATGTGTCACTGTGACTGGTTTAACAAAGAGCTGAATGGCCAATAGCTAGGTGGGAGAGAATAGGCGGGACTTCCAGGCAGAGGGAGGAAGTGAGAAGGAGGAACCTAGGTGCAGGGATTTCACCAGCAGACTCAGAGCAAGTTGGACATACCATACTGAAAACCACAGGGCAGAATAGAGATTAATAGAAGCAAGTTCATTTGAGTTGTAAGAGTTAGTTGGAGACAAGCCTAAGCTAAATAAGTCTCTGTGTCATTATCTGGGGGCTAGTGGTCCAAAGATAGTCTGACAAGGAAGTTTGCTACAGGAGGGAGGAGAAATTGTGGTTAGGATGTAAAATAAATAAATTTAACTACTACTATTACTAATAAAAGAATCTGCTTGTGCATTTCATGCAGCAGTCTCTAGTTTGGCTCAAAGACCATTGTCCTGCTGGTAACTTCAATAAATTTCACTAATTATAACTGATTTTATCTGTGATCTTTTCCAAAGGGTCTCCAACTCCATAACATCACCTTCCACCATGGAATAACCGACCGACTTCTCTGTGCTCACTGGGGTATCGAGCGTTTAGGAGCACAGAATAGAGAAGGAAACCAGGGAGTCCCCAGTGTTTCAACAGAAGCAGAGAAAGAGCTGGCGTGCAGACAGGCACACTCAGAGCCAAGATGCTTCACTGCAGGAGCAGCCCTCCACTCAGTTTTCCACATTGGCATTTCCATGTTGGTGCTGTTCAGCAGTCGCGTTGGGATGTGAGGGGAATTGGCTGCCACATCTGCCTCCCCTCCATGAGCAGAGTTGCCTTGGCTGACATGGAGAGGCAGCTGGGTCCTGCTCAGGGCTCAGTGTGCAACTCTCCTAGACCTGGGGTTTACAGTTAGGACCGGACCTTCAGGAGAGAGAATGAGACTGTGTTTCTGTCTAGGGCACAGGAGCATCTGTGTTCCCTGCCGTGAGCCTCCAAACAAACTCTAAAAGTGTCAGTACCAGGACTGCTTGTTCGGGTGTGTCACCTCGGCACGTGGGGGCTGAGGTAGCTGGGTCACTGTCTTACTCAGTGTCCTATTGCTGTGAAGAGACACTATGACCATGGCAACTCTTACAAAGGAAAGCATTTAATTGGGGCTTGCTTACAGTTTCAGCAGTTTAGTCCATTATTATAGTAGAGAGAAGCATGGTGGCATGCAGGCAGACATGGTGCTGGAGAGGTAGCTCAGAGTTCTATATCTGGATCAGCAGGCAGAAGGGAGGGAGAGAGAGAGAGAGAGAGAGAGAGAGAGAGAGAGAGAGAGAGAGAGAGAGAGCCACAGGGCCTGGCTTGAGCTTCTGAAACCTCAAAAGCCACCCCCTAGTGACATACTTCCTCCAACAAGGTCACACCTACTCAACAAGACCACACTTCCTAATAGTGCCACTCCCTATGAGCCTATAGGGACCATTTTCATTCAAACCACCACAGTCACCGCTAGTTCATGGCTAGCTTCTGTTTCATAATGAATTCCTAGCAAGCCTGGCCTATCTTGTGAAAAGTGAAACCCTATCATGTTTTTTTTTTTCAGAGCTGAGGACCGAAACCCAGGGCCTTGTGCTTGCTAGGCAAGCACTCTACCACTGAGCTAAATCCCCAACCCCCCCCCCCCATCACGTTTTAAAGGAATTTTTTCCCTGTGTAAAAATTCACTGTAAATTTGTGTTTTAAAAAAGCATTGCTTTAATCCTATTTTTTCATTAAAATTGTTTTAAAGTGTGCCATTCTGCCATGAAGTTTGTCTCTACAGTCCGGCCTCTGCCACTGAACTGAAGGACAGCAAGCCTGTATCACCGTGCCCACTGGGGTCACTATCTCAGAAATGCACTTGCTGACAACCTTCCAGACACACAAAGGAACTTGCTTTCATAACTCCTTGCTTATCTGATGACAGGAAGTAGCCATATTAAAACCTGCAGCTCAGACCACCAGAGCCGTCCAGGTACTACAGAATGTTTGACAGCTGGAGATGCAAATGATGTAAGTCTCACTACACTTGAAAAGAAAGATAACTTGCGTGCAGTCATATGTGGCAAACTGAAAAGTCCCGGGGCCTTTTTTCCTGTGTTTACAACAGTTGGTCCAAGGGGCCACACCTCACTTTTTCTTACTTTGCCAGTGGGATCACAGAGAACAGGTCAATACTGTGACCAGTTTGTCTTTAGAGTGCATCACACTTTTGCAATTAAACACCCTCACTCCTGAGCAACGTTCACGACAGGCTTGTGCAGTGCTCTGGTACATGGAGCTCATTCACGGCTCTCAAAGGAGTGTTTCCTTCTCCTGCCTCTCAGCCCTAGACCCAGATATCCTTAAACAGCAGGGACAGAGTTTTCCTTCCTCGTTGTCCCTCAAGTGTGCCTGCAGACTTGAGCATGAGAGATACTAAGTTAATGAGCACACCCATCACAACGCCGCCTGCTTCTAGCAGGGATCGCACTGTGGAAGACATGAGTTGTGCTCCCCCCAAGCTTAGATGCTCCCTCCTTACTAGTGATATCAGGGAAGCCTGTGTGGTGACTGCCGGGTTTACGCTTATGCACAGCCCTCTGACATGGGCACAACCACTAATAGCTGCTAAAGTCTTCTAGTGCTATCCTCAATAAACGGGCTGGGTGTAAGGTCTGCTCCTTAAGGGAAAGGTTCCCAAGAGCTCCTTTGCATTATGTTTTCAAGGGGCACAGACACTGCCCGTCCCTACACTACCACTTTACTGCCATATTAAGGGTATGCCAGGCTTAGAAAATTTCCATTCTTAGGTATCAAGATGTCAGTCTCCCACCACAAGGGAGACTCTGAATTTTAAGTACTCATAGCCAGAATGTGGAAACAAACAGCAAATTTTCCTGTGTCTCCTACACCAACATGGGGGAAAACACCATAAACACGGACGTCTAGAAGATGCCTTCATGCTGCACCACAAGATTTTAACATGAGAACCTGCAGCTTCCATCTCCTTTCCCGTGACGGATTCCTCACTCATCCTGCCCTCCTCTTCATGCTTTTCATCTTTGCGGACAGTACAGAACTTGACATTGTCATCTTTTAATCAGGTTTCTGGCCGCTCACACACATGCTTGCCCTTTCAAAAGACATGGGGACCCAAAGTGGTGTTGTCGTGACTCGGGAATTCTATGAGTAGGAGACTTGGGTCTGTCTGTGCCCACATGGCTCAGCTGTTAGACGAGCTGGCAGGTAAGCAGGGTGTGTCCACATTGGTGAGTGTTTTGACTGTCTTTTCTCCGATCAGGCAGCCAGTCACAGGCTTATCGCTGGTGTGTGGCAGAGTCCAGATTCTTCTTCTCTTCATCCTGTAGCCTACTGAGTGATACAGCAAAGAGGTTAGCCTTCCCTGTAGCTACACAGTCACCAGAGGGTGGTGGACCACCTAAGGAGATGTATGTGGCTCTCAGGGTGGACCACCTAAGGAGATGTGTGTGGCTCTCAGGAGCTCAGGCACTGAGGAGGGGTTTCCTGGGCATGACTTCACTGATTTTCACAACTCTGTGTGTGCTGAGTAGGTACATCACCTTCCTGTTCCACAGAGGGGGAGTAAACTCAGGTTTAGGATGAGTTCAGGTTCCACTGTTAGCATTTCTCAAGTTGTGCAATTCCTACATCAGGGTTCATTCTAAAAGATGGGTTTTTTGTTTTCCATTTTTGGTATTCTGTAAGAGGAAGGCAGTCTCTTAAGATCATAGTAAAACTCCCTCTCCCTTCCTCCCGCTCTTATCAGGGAGTCATGTGTCCTCCCAGACATCAGTTTGTCACACTGAGTTTCTGAGCACAGCCTCCTCTCAAGCAGCTTGTGACACAGTCATGAATCTTCCCTGGTTCTTTGACTGATGTGAGTGTTGAAGCAGGTTAGCAGCATCCCTGGGTCCAGCATCCCGTTAGGTCTCCACAGCACAGCTCCTCCTAGCTCCGGGCACCCCCTCTGTCTCCTGTCATTACCTAATGATCTCTAAGGAGAGCCTGTGTCCTGATGAGAAACAATACACTAAGGTACTGGATGAGCAAAGATCCATATTGCTATTGGGAATGGAAGAAAGAGCCCGCTGTCTTTATTTCCTGTTTGGAAGTTGAGCAGTATGGCCTGTTTCTTTGAGGTTCTAGAGATCACTAATTCAATCCTCAGTCTCCTGAGCACTGGGATGGCAAGCAAGCACCACGTCAGCTTAGCCACACTTCTTGACAGCTGCTGTTTGCTGAGTGTGCTGGTTGACTGAGAGTGCGAGCCTCTCTCTCTTCAGGCACCGGGATGGAAGGGATTCGGGATTTCAGAGTGCGCCTCCAGGCATCTCTGAAACTCTTTGTGCAGAAACACATTTCCTCAGGGCCTCATTTAGACATTTGGACATTTTCTGTACATCTTAGTCACTCTGCTCTATTCCCTTAGATGCTTTGTTGAGAAACTGAAAAAAGACCTTAGATGGAATTACTGTCGGCAATGGGACGATAAAGAAGGTGGCTCTTCCCTGTCTCAGTGGCCGACCTAGAATCTCCAGAGCAGCACAGAACTGCGCAGACAGAAGCCTCAGACCCCCAGCACTGGGGGGAGGGGAGCTGGCGCCGCAGAGCAGCAGAGAGGAGCAGGATGGCAGGTTCAGGGTCAAGTCATGTGTGAGACAGGGCTGCCTCTCCCGACCTGTCTTCTCTCTTTTCTGACATTAGAACTGTTCTCATTTGCTGTCAGTGCTGTATCTCAGACTGAAAAATCATCTTCCCAAGGCCCAGAGCCTGAAATGTCACCTCCTACAGAGGTACACCAGGGAGTACAAATATTGCCTGGCAGACAAGGTTGGTGTGAAGAGCAGAAAGACAGGAGGAGTGTATGACAGGCTACTCGGCCTGTGCCCTGGGACTGCGCTGTGGTCACCAGTGGAGTCTGTGATTTTAACGGACTAGTTCATTTTGGGGGAGTAAAGGCCAGTGACTCAAAACAGTCAGCCTCCAGTGATGATGTGGAGGATTCTCACATTCAGCTTATGGGCCCAAGAGGGTGACTTGAGGACAGACATCTGTGAACTTCCTGCCGTATCTACAGCAAGAGACCTGACCACAGTGAACATTCTCGACGAAGCAGAAGGTGTTTCAGATGTCGGGTGTGGGAAGTTTAGATCCTGTGCTTGTCCCTAAAGCTTTTTGTAGCTATTCATTTTCCCAGTGGTGTGCAGTGGGTCTGGTTGGGGAGAGTCAGTTTTGGCTCGTGGAGAGGAGTCCAGGGCTCTGCAGGGCTCCGGTGTGGGGCCGGAGTGTACACTGGAGTCACACACAGACTGCTGTGTGTCTGTCTGCTGGACCGTTCCCTAGTCTAGTGCTGATGGTCTGCCGAGGGCTGAGCAGCTCTGATCCAAACATTCCTACAGCACTGAATAGAAGGGGTTTATTAATGACATTTTGTGTTTTTTATCTGTCACTGAATTCAAGTGATCTTCAGGAGCAAAATCGGAGGCTTTACTTCCGACTGGAATTCACTTGAGACCGCCAAGACAGGTGGTGTAACTGTGGAGCTGGTTCAACTGTTCAGCATTGCTTGGGATACAGAACGCACCTATAGACATAGCTACAGAACGGAACTGTAGATGGCAGGTTACGGGGGACAGACAAGGAAGGGGCACCGAGATTACAGAAGGGAACTGTAGATGGCAGGTTACGGGGGACAGACAAGGAAGGGGCACCGAGACTACAGCAAAGACTAAAATGAAGGCTGGAGAGTCTCAGTCCATAAAGTGCTTGCCAGGCAAGCATGAGGACCTGAGCCTAGCCCAAGAACCCAGCATTCATAATGATAATAAAAAAATAATGCAGGGTTAGGAGTCTTTGCAACCCCAGCACTAAGAAGACAGCTACAGGTCGACCCCTGGGGCTCACTGGCTAGCCAGCCAGGCCAACTGTGTGAGTTTCCAGACCAGTTATAGACCCTTTCTCAGAAAAATAAAGTCGTCCGTATCTGAAGAGGACACCAAAAATCTATGGCTCACCTCCACACTCCTGCATACACATGCATACAAGTCAATTGACACACACAGATACACACACACACACACACACACACACACACACACACACACACGATCCTGAGAAGATTGAGATTTATCTGTTACTGAAGACAGCTAGCAATTCAGTAAGTGAGGGGTGGCATTGTTCCATGGCTCTAGGGGTACTGAGGGAAGCATGGTTTCTGTGCTAGCATGTCAGACCTGAATAGAACTACGCTCTGGACATCTCCATGCTGACAAAGCTTTTTCTTCTGAGATGTGAAGTATTGGCCTATATCCATTTCTCTTTAATAGAAGAAAAAACAAGAGGAAGTGTTACAGACTGTTGCCTTCTGGGGAAAAAATTCAAGAACCTACAAAAAACATCTAAATAGTTTACCAAGGGAGACTCTGGTCCTACGGGGCCAATTATTGGTGGTATAGAAAAGAGTGGGGAGGTGGACCCTGGTGCACACGGTCATCTACAAAGGCTGAGGCCTCTTCAGTACAAACCACACTTTTCAAGCCAGCGCTGGTGTGGCCTTGAGGAAGCCTCCGATGAGTTAGTGCCCAGCACATCGACATCAGCCCCTCAGCCCGGGGAAAGTGTGATGCTGACAAGGCCAGGTTAGTCACCACAGGTTCCTGACTTGGAAAAGACTTGTGTAGAAGTGGTCCCCATTGCGTCTGGGTCAGCCCCACAGGAGTGAGACTGGAGCTCACTGGTCAGCTGAGGCAGTGCTGGTGGACAGGTGTCTGGAGTCTGGAGCACTGAGCACCACAGAGAATGCTGTGTCCCCTTGTCCATGTCCTCAGGCTTTTGCTCCGTGGTCCGCTGACTCTGCTGTGGGGACAGAACCTCATGTAATGAGTACTATGTGTATCCTTCCACCCTGTCTTGTAAAAATGGCCGTTGACATAGGTTAAGTCAGGTCATATGTCTTCAAACATGTTGAAAGTCAGAACTTTTTATGGGCTCTGTAGAGATTTAAAAAGTCACAAGTAAATATCTACTGAAATCATCTCCCTTCGTAAGGAGTGTGTGGCGCTGCACTGTTTTTCTCCGAAAGCCAGACTCTTGGACATAACAGAGATATGAAGGTAAGAGAATTTCCGTTGCATGAGATCATTCTCAGCATTTGGTAGACCCTCAGAGGAAATCCTCAAGTGTAGCCAGGGAGATGGTGACTCCGTGGATGAAGCGCTAGCAGTGACTGTATTAGGACCTGGGACAGAACCTCCAGAAAGCACATGAATATCGGGGAGGGTTGGCCACCTCTGTATTCAAAGTTCTCTCAAGGTGGGGGGCCGTGGAGACAGGAAAAGCCCCGGCTTCTGACAGCACAGCCAGCGGGGCAGACACAGCAGCACAGAAGAGACTCTGTTTGACCAAAACGTCAGGGAAGGACAGCACTTGAGGCCGTCTGCTCACCTCTACAGGTGTGCTGAAGCACCTGTGTGTTCTTGCTCACACATGAACGCACATTTTCAAAATAGACACAGATCATTAACACATACTCACAGAACACATGTAAATGATTTAAAAAAGAAAACCTACAAACATCTCAGAAAAAAAGAAAGTTATCAAATATCTCAGTGAATTTGTTTTCCATTTGTTTTGTCTGACTTCTTAGCCGGAGCAGGCCTGATTTGAGATCTTGCCACCACGTATATATCATCAGGCCGAACTATTTGGAAGCTTCTAAATGATTGGTTGATTCCTGTCTTACCTTTCATGAGTCAAAACTTCCTCTTGAATGAGGAAGATCTTCAAATTGCAATGCCCTGTCTCAATTAGACACAGGTGAGATAGTCAGCCTTCCCCAGCTGTGAGCCTGGGGAGTCAGGGACCAGCACACCTCCTGACACAGGTGAGATAGTCAGCCTTCCCCAGCTGTGAGCCTGTGCAGTCAGGGACCAGTACACCTCCTGACACAGATGTGACAGTCAGCCTTCCCCAGCTGTGAGCCTGTGCAGTCAGGGACCAGCACACCTCCTGACACAGATGTGACAGTCAGCCTTCCCCAGCTGTGAGCCTGTGCACTCAGCAATCCTTACACTTCCAGATGCAGGTGAGAGAGTCAGATGTTTTCCCCAGCTGTGAGCCTGTGCAGTCAGGAGGAATCCACACACTTGCAAAGTGCAGTGAAGGAGGAGGAGTAAGCTGTTCAGTTCCTGGTCATCTGGGAAAGGGAAAAGGAAAGGGGTGACTGATCTCAGCTAGATTGAAGACCCTGTCACTGTGGCTTTGCTAGGCTTAGTGCACCGTCTTCACACACAGTTGGAGATTTGGGCTTCAGTTTTTCCAGGCTGCCATGTGCACACTGATCACCCTGCAGTTCCAGGGTCTCAAGGCGCTGCCCCATCCCAACAACGTTGCTTTACTGGGGACACTCTGTGGCTATATGCCTAAGCATTCCCTCAACAGGTGGGAATTTCTGCAAGGTGGAAGCTCTGGAATACTTAGAGCAGTTTGGTGCAGTCCATGTCTGAAAGGCACAGACCAGGGAAACCTCTTTGGTGAGTTTCAGTTTGAGGGGAGAGACCTGAGGATACAGGGACACCCAAGTCTACACCCCAGAGGCCAGAGGCCGGCAGACCTGGAGATCTGAACTAACGATAAAGAAAGCATGCCTCTCCCAGGAGAGGCACAGAGGAAGTGTCTTTTTTTATACCAATTTGTCCTGTGGCTCCCAGATGGCTTCACATTGCCTACCCGAGTTGAGGGTGGACCTTGCCTACTGAGCCAGTGAACCTCCACATAAGTTTCTTTAGAATCACTTCATAGTCAACTCCAGAAATATTGCTCCATCCACTCAAGCTGAGAGCAAAGTCCACAGTCACAGCTCCCAGTCAGTCTTGGCCTGACGTTTGAGAAGAAATTTTCTGCCCACGTGTGGTGTAATAACAGGAAGAGGAGCTGATGCAGGGAATCCCGGTGACTTAGCATTTCTATCCCAGGATGCCTCCTGGTCTTGTTTGGGGACACAGGGTCCTGTGGTCTCAGACTACTCTCTTTTGTCCATTGCAGTTCTGAGCATCAGAGTTCTGCACCCTGTGATCTGGGGAATCATGGTGGGGCCAGTTGTTGAAGCTCCTTGGGCGTGCCTACCTGAGTATATCAGACATGGCTGGCTGGCTCACTGGGAATTCTTGGATTGTTTTGTCTTCTCAGACCCATCCAACTCGAACAGCCTTGTCCAGCATCAATTTACACACACATTTTTGCTACCAAGAAATGCTTCCAGAATCAATTGTATGTGGGATCCAGGTCTAGAAGGTACAAGAGCAAAATGCTAGATGTCTCAGGAGTGTTTTAAAACTCAATAATATCCCCCAAGTGTCCCAACTGGTTGCTCTAATAGCCTTCCTTTAAGGCGCATATTCTGATTAATATAAGTTGCTCTTAAAAGATATTGGGGCACTACTTCTGGTTTTCTAAGACAAACCCTCAAGTAGAGACCTCAAGACTCAGAGGTTATAGAAATTCTGTATCAGACACTGTATGTGAGTGTCATCTCTTTTCATCCCCAATGTCATATTTACTCTGAATTCCTCAGCAGAGCTACTATTGGGAACGTAATGAACATCCTGCTTTTTTTTTGTAAACATTTTTGTACCCTAGATGTCCCACAGGGACCAGTGGACTCTGGTGTTAGCATTTGCCCCCTCTTGTTCCTCACATTGATTGATCTTAACAGACCTCATTCTTTGCTTGATTCTTTTTCTTACTCATTTCTACTGTTGACTTCCTCTGCCAGGTTAGGTCATTGTTCAAGAAAAGGATTCAGAGAGATGGAGACAGACAGAAATGGAGGGAGACATATGGGGGGGCCCCGGTGGAGGAGAAGGAGGAGGAAGAAAAGGAGGAGGAGGAGGAGGAAAGAGGAGGAGGAAGAGGAAGAAAAAGAAAGAAAGAGAGAGAAAGAAAGAAAAGAAAAGAGAGGATGAGGATGATTAGGGTTAGGACAAAGAGGACAAGGTCTAGGAGGAGGACAACATGACAGGATGACTAGGAGGAGGAGGAGGAGGAGGAGGAGGTCCATAAGTACTAGAGGAGGGAGGAAGAATTATACAGAGATGAGGAGAGATGGGAGGAGAGGAGAAGAGATTGAGAAAGTGAAAGAGATGAAGGGAGGGGTCTAGGAAAGGAGAGGCTAGAGAGGAGGAGAGGGAAGGGAAGGAAGGGGAAAGAGGAGAGGAGATGGAGACAGGGCGGAGACTTGGGGGCGGAGACTTGGGGGCGGAGACTTGGGGGCGGAGACTTGGGGGCGGAGACTTGGGGGCGGAGACTTGGGGGCGGAGACTTGGGGGCGGAGACTTGGGGGCGGAGACTTGGGGGCGGAGCTGCTGACCTTGAGTCTGCTTTTTCTCATTTCAGAACTGGAGTTCTCACACTGACACCTTTTGTTGTGGAAGAAATATCGTTCTGCCCACCGAGGGGTTCCATCTCCATGAACAGGACGCACCTCTCTTCTGTATATGATCTATTACGAGAAATCACAGCCATGTTTGCAGGCAGGACACAGAGCTGATAATTCCCGTCCTTTCTGACCCACTTGGGAGTTCAGCCTCAGCACTCTCCTTTTAGAATTCTGTGAGGACCATGTGTCTAGGTAGCAGTGGGCACTGGAAACGGGTGCTCAGATCTGCCACCCGGTCACTTTCTATCTGAGAGGATGCTGACCCCTCCTGCCCCCTTTTCCTGACATCTGGGGATTCTAATACTGGTACTTTACAGGCTGTTGAGAGGATAAAGGATCAGGACTGGGTGTAGCTCATGGGCAGAGTGTGTGTTCAGCATGCTTGAGGCCTGGACTCCATCCCCAGTAACACGGGGAAATAAGTAACAGCACAAAGAATGGAATCCATCAGCTTATTCGATGCTTATTAAATGTTACTTTGTTCTTCATCAATGTCATATAAAATAGGTAAATTTATAGCAACTCATAAATGAACATTTAATTGGGGCTTGCTTACAGTTTTAGGGGGTGAGTCCATCATCATCATTGTGGGGAGCATGCTGGCAGACATGGTGCTGGAGAAGTAGCTGAGAGTTCTACAGCTGGATATGCAGAGTGCAGGAAAGGGAGCCACTAGGCTTGGCATGGGCTTTTGAAACCCCCAAGCCCACTTCTAGTAACACACATCCTCCAAAAGGCCACACCCCCAGTTCCTTCTCAAGTAGTTCCAATCCCAGATGACCAAGCACTCAAGTCTATGACCTATGGGGGCCATTCTTACTGAAACCATCACCATCAGCTTTCTGAATGCAAAGGGGAAAACCATGTAAGATGGGAAATTAAGCATATTTGATTCTGGAATTTTGCCTAGAAAGTAGAGTTCTCACCTGCCTAGGAAGTGGTCTCTTCTCCCAGGTTGTGTCCGTGATTACACACTTAGTGTGATCAGATCTCAGGGTGTCAGATCAGCCTCAGATCAATGAGATTCTGGCACACTCCTCCACATCAGCCTGGACTTTTTCATTGCGTTTGGAGTCAGAGGAAATGCAACAACATAGTGAGAACTATGTCCCATAAAATATATAAGAGCCAGGGATGCAGCCACAGAGACCCAGGAAAGGCTAAGATTCTGGGATCAAAGTGCGAATTCCAAGAGGTGGAACTCCTCTGTGTGTGTGTGTGTGTGTGTGTGTGTGTGTGTGGTGTGTACTTTTCTATATGTGAGTGTGGTGTATGTATCTATCTGTGTAAATTTTCAACCTGTGTCATATATGTTCACTCATGTGTATGGATGGCACACTATGCTCATTCACAGAGCCCAGAGGAAGACACTGATGTGTCATCTATTAATGAAGCTTATTTCAGGGTAGAACAGTACATTAGGAGTTCATAGACACTAGAAATTGATTCTCTTAGATGGTATATTTGTTAACAGGTTAAGATAATATTTTCTGGCCAGGAACCAGTATGGCTGTAAGGGCCCGGCACACCCACTGCTGGTCTGCCTTGGGGTGCCTAGAGGATGGGTTATAATAACGACACTCAATAGCCAACTGAAGAAGAATGAAGGTCTCAGAGGGTCCCAGCCCTCATGTCTGACTCTGCTCAGAGGGCTTCTGTGAGAGACAAAGGTTTGTTAGAGAAGTAAGGCACAGACGTGAACCTAACTGATAATGTGTAAAGTGAAGTTTCTGACTCAGGTGAGCTTGCTTTTTAATTGACTGGAAGCCCAGATAAGGCCTACCACCAATGTGCAGTTTCAAGTAGACGCTGAGGTTCCTGATGCAGACAGCGCAGTGTCTCCCCAGGTGAGGTGCTTGACTACAGCCTGGTACCCCAACACCATGGAAACCGGGTCAGAGCTCCCAAGAGAATATCCTAGTGATGGCACTGGCTGGGCTCCCACCAGAACCTTAGAGGGTGCTTTTTGGGGCTTGAACTCTTCACGCCTTGATCCTTTGGGTTTTTATGATCTGCAGAACATCACACGTGGGATAAGGACTTCCGGAACAAAGTGGGACCACCTCACAAGCTCTGTGAGACAACAGAAGATGTCTGCAGCTCTGTGGACTGTGTCCTAGGTGTCTAATGTAAAACAGCATGGGGTAGCCTTCCTCCCTGCCTCATACTCATTTGAGGCCCTCCAGATTGTCCAGTCCTGCAGCAATGTTGTCCTGATGGCCATCTTCTTGACTGTACTGTGGCCACCAAATACAACACAACACAAAAGTCTGTCTAGCCTAGAGAGGTCTGCTTGCCTGAACATGTTTCCTTGAAGGCTGGAATTGCTCTGAAGTTGTAACGACCTCATCATTGAAGGTAGTGCTTGCTTCTGTCCTCCAACGAAATGAGTCCTGCAAGGGGATGAGAGGACAGACACACTGTCAGTGGCAGACTCTGAACTCTGGCTGGGTACACGCTCTCTTCACTGCTTCTGCTAATGTTGGCCCTGCCTAAAAGGGAAGCTACCCAGAACACACAGTCCTTCTCCATGAAGTTTCCTGAAACTCATATTTTATTTCAAGTAAGTGTGTTTAAGAGGATTTGTAATTTCTAAAAATGTGTTATTTAATTCTACAATAAAAGTTAACTTCTGGGGGCTGGAGAGATGGCTCAAAGGTTAAGAGCAGTAGTTGCTCATCCAGAGGCCCTGAGTTCAATTCCCAGCAACCACATTTTGCCTCACAACCATCTGTAATGAGATCTGGTGCCCTCTTCTGGCCTGCAGGCATACGTGCAGGCACAACACTGTATACATAATAAATAAAAAAAATACAAAACAACAAAGAGGGGAAAAGAGGGTGGCAGTAAAAAAAAAAAAAATTTTAAAGTTAACTTCTGTGACATGCTCTGGAGTCTTTTCTCTGACCCGGTATCATATGTTAAATGAGAGATGCCGTCGTCAGCAAGAGGGACTGACGAGGTGCTGGGAGGCAACCTTGTCCTGGTTACTTGCCTTTTTCTCCTTTGCCCTTTTCTGTCTTCCTTGTTTTTTTTTACTGTGGCTGGAGCTCAGTGTGAAGCAATGTCCAGCCTAGAACTCACTATGTAGTCCAGGCTGGCCTGGAACTTACAAAGATCCACCTGCTTCTGCCTCCCAGGTGCTAGGATTAAAGACTTTTAATTCCTGTGGCTGTAAGTTTTAAAACGTATTCTTTGTCATTGTTCTCTATGTCTATAATGTGTCTTAATCATATTTACTCTTCACTGTCCTCTTGCGTTCTCCAGCTCCTTCCAGAATCCCTGTTCCCAACACAGCCTCCCCACTTTTATGTTTTTAAAATGTATGTTTATTTACTCTGTGTGTGAGAGAGAGACAGAGACAGAGACAGAGATAGAATGCTAGAGGCTCTGTGGTGTTCAGGATAACTTGCAGGAATCAGTTCTCTGCTTCCACCCTGTGGGATCCCAGGATTAAACTCTGTCAGGCTTGATGGCAAGGGCCTTGTCCCCTGAAGCCAAATTGCCTGCCCCATTTTCTGATTTTGAACAACCCGCTGAGTTTCATCGGGGTTTCTTCCATGCGTGTGTTTGTGGGGTCCTGTTGGATCCTGGGCAACTTCCCAGGCTATACACCCCTAAAGAAAAATGACTCCTACTCCCTGCAAAACAGTTAGCTGCCAATAGCTGCTCAGCTAGGGCTGAGGCGGGAGCCCTTACCCCGTGTGTGCTGGAACACTGAAGGGCTCCACCTTGTGAAGCTTTAGTTCCTCCACTTGCTGACTGAACCATTAGTAAAAAGCGTACACTACTCCAGTTCCACTTCTGTTTATTCCATAGTTCACAATGATCTCGAACCCCTGACGAGGATGGCTGGCAGATTAGAAGAAAGTGTACAGTACACTGTCCCTCAGCCAGTGCCCCCCAACTCCTCCATACTCTAATTCTGTGCTACATTTCTTGGCCAGTCCTGTTATTCAGTCCCAGGGCCATCTTTCCTTGCTTCTGCACCCTCACCCCACCCAATAGAGGACCCTCCTACAGAGTCCTCCCAAGAGCCAGGTATCAATGGCTCTGCTGCTACCCTGGGAAACTCTTACCACAGTCAAAGGGCACTAGTGCCAGAGAGAGGAGTGAGGAGGCGGGGCTGCACTTGGGAGGTGGGAAGGCCCATGAGCTTCAGAAGAGGGATGCTTCTGTGGATTCCTTCTGCAGGATGAGGCTGAGGGCTGCAGGATCTACTCCTCAGCTGCTTCTTAGCTCACTCCTCGAGTGCCCAAAGCAGTTGGACCCTAATACCATTTTCGAGGTGTGCATTGCTATGGGTGTGGGTGCATGTGGGTGCATGTGTGCACAACATGCAGGTTTGGAGGTCAGAGGACAAACTTAGGTGTTGGTTTTCAGGCACTGTCCACATTCTGAGACAAGGTCTCTTGGCGGCCTGAAATTTTGCCACATGAGTAAGGCTTAGCGTAGTGCCTGGCTTTTCCGTGGACCTCAGAGATCCAAACCGACGTCTCCAGGCTCCTGAGGTTGAACACTCTACTCACTGAACCTTCTCCCCAGCTTCCTATTGCCTTCTGAGTCTCCCCAAAGTCCTGCCTTTCTTGTCATCTTCTGTCTTGGGTCTCCTACAGATCCCGGGACTGGCAGTCTGGACCCTTTGACTGTGGTAAGCGTTTCCCAGGGTGTGGGGCGTTTACTCACCAACCCCACAGCTCCTCGGAGTTTTCTTGAGTGTGAGCAGCAGGAAACATTAGATAGAAGGATTTATTGCAGAGAATATCGCAGAGATTAAACAGATAGAAAATAAAGGATAGCCTCAAGAGGGCCTGGAACCTTTTCCAATGGGCCCCGACTGTCTCTGTCCCAGGGTTTTTATAGAGATGCCAAGGGTGGAGCAAAAGACCTCCTCCCCCAGCACAGCCAAGTGCAGACCATCTCAGACACCTGCACTCAGGCCCGTGGTCCTAATCATCCTCTATGCGGACATGCTGGGTAAAGCCACGAGGAACCCGAAAATGGGCTCCCACACCATGGCAGCAGCAGAGCCAGTGATACCTGGCTCTTGGGGGGACTCTGTAGGAGGGTCCTCTATTAGGTAGGGTGAGGGTGCAGAAGCAAGGAAAGATGGCCCTGGGACTGAATAACAGGACTGGCCAAGAAATGTAGCACAGAATTAGAGTATGGAGGAGTTGGGGGGCACTGGCTGGGGGACAGTGTACTGTACACTTTCTTCTAATCTGCCAGCCATCCTCGTCAGGGGTTCGAGATCATTGTGAACTATGGAATAAACAGGAGTGGAACTGGAGTAGTGTACACTTTTTACTGGCCTTTGGGCACCTTTCTCACACCTCTGAAAAGGTCACCTGAACTGAGTCATGCCCCTCAGCAGTTCCTCTCAATGCTCTGAGAGCCTCCTGTACATGCGCTCTGGCCACCTTCTGCCTGGGCCCTCTCCATCTGTCTGGACAATAGCAGAGCTCCTACATTGTCTGGTTTAGAACCATCTTTGCTATCAGAGCCTCAGTTTACCTCATGGGCTGTGCCAGGCAAGAGGGGTGGGTACAGCTCCACCTTAGCCTTTGTAGGTAGGAGAGCAGCTTTCTGTGTCTGTTTCCTCCTCTATGGCATGGCAGTGGCTAGAGAAGACCCTCTTGGAGCTCATGTGGGAATTGGAGCCACTGCATAGAACCCAGCCTGGAGGACATGTATGTTATTTCCTACTTGGGAGTTGAAGGCAGAAGGATCAGGAGTTCAAAGTCATCCTTCATGACAGCAAGTTAAAGGCCAGTCTAGACTTCATGAGACCCTCTCTCTAAAAGACAAGTTACTGTATAGGATGAGTTTAGAATCAAGTTTTCCACATAGATCCCACTGTCCACATGTGCAGAGATCACTGTGTTTTCCACATAGATCCCACTGTCCACATGTGCAGAGATCACTGTGTTTCCACATAGATCCCACTGTCCACATGTGCAGAGATCACTGTGTTTTCCACATAGATCCCACCATCCATGTGTGCAGTGCTCACTGTGTTTTCCACATAGATCCCACCATCCATGTGTGCAGTGCTCACTGTGTTTTCCACATAGATCCCACCATCCACATGTGCAGTGCTCACTGTGTTTTCCACATAGATCCCACCATCCACATGTGCAGAGATCACTGTGTTTCCACATAGATCCCACTGTCCACATGTGCAGAGATCACTGTGCTTTCCACATAGATCCCACCATCCATGTGTGCAGAGATCACTGTGTTTTCCACATAGATCCCACTGTCCACATGTGCAGAGATCACTGTGTTTTCCACACAGATCCCACCATCCATGTGTGCAGTGCTCACTGTGTTTTCCACATAGATCCCACCATCCACATGTGCAGTGCTCACTGTGTTTTCCACATAGATCCCACCATCCACATGTGCAGAGATCACTGTGTTTCCACATAGATCCCACTGTCCACATGTGCAGAGATCACTGTGCTTTCCACATAGATCCCACCATCCATGTGTGCAGAGATCACTGTGTTTTCCACATAGATCCCACTGTCCACATGTGCAGAGATCACTGTGTTTTCCACACAGATCCCACCATCCATGTGTGCAGTGCTCACTGTGTTTTCCACATAGATCCCACCATCCACGTGTGCAGTGCTCACTGTGTTTTCCACATAGATCCCACCATCCACATGTGCAGTGCTCACTGTGTTTTCCACATAGATCTCACCATCCACGTGTGCAGAGCTCACTGTGGTGAAGATGGACTTTCTGACTCCCTACTCACTCCGAGGAGAGTTCTCTCTAGTCTGGCCCTCAGCAGATGGGGAGACAATGCTTCAGAGCTTTAGAATGTGCACAAAATTTACTCCAGACTTCTCTGGACATGTCCTCTGCTATGGCTCCCAGTCCTGCCTGAGTGGCAGCTGCTCTGTGGATAAAACACACAGGGCTCTGCACTGGCATTGTCTTGTGACTCGTGGCTCTGAAGGCCCACGTGGAGAACAGGAAGGGTCTGTCAGTGTCCTGGTGAGGAGATAATCTGTCTGTTCCCTAGGGAGTAAATTGGGGCAGCACCTGTGTGTCTGTTCCCCTTCTCTGTTTCTGCTGGAGATGCACTTTTGACCACTGTGAAGCCTGTGGTGGTGTGACCAAGACAGTCACCCCAGCTTGCATGTGGTGAAGGTGCAGAAAGGGAGCCAGGGAGAGCAGAAAGTTGACTCTTTACTGCATTCCTTCCAACTCCCCGAGTGAACAAGCAGCTTCCCCAATTTTATCTCATTTTTTAATCTCTTCCCCCACTGCCCAGATGTGGGTTGACATGCCTGTGACTCCAGTATTCTGGAGCCTGAGGATGACTCTGCCATGTGGACTCTCTTCAGAGCCTTGGTCATGTTACTCTCTGTCTGTCTATGGCATTAATGACTCGTCTAACAAATCCCTTAGCTAGAAGGCTAGTCCACCTCAGTGAACCCCGTGAGCCCCAAACCCAAGACCTTTCACAGAGCATACAGGAGCACCAGGGAAAGAGGTTTTATGAAATAGGACACTGAACTGGAAAGAAAACAACACCTTGAAAACTTCCCATATTTAAAGCCATATTCCACACTCCCAAATCTTCCAGGCACGATCATGGCAAGAACACACACTTTTAAAAGGACTATACATGCAGTATTTATCTGTAGAGGCCCATCCCATGTCCCTATGGCTTGTGGCCCTTAAAATCTTGTGTCATGTATTGCCCAGTCACTCATTCCAAAATTCCTAGATAGATTCATGCAGGTACCCCTGAAAACTTAGTGGCTCTGACACGGATTATATGGATTTCCTACCACTACCCCCTGAAACCTTAGTGGCCCTGACACAGATAATAGCCATAGATTTCCTACCACTACCACTCCAAGGGTAAATCATTAGCAACTCGGCCCTGACTCCCTTTATCACTGACACAAGAAGCTGGTGAGAATCGCTCAGAAATCACAGCAGAAGCACTAATCAGGGACTTAAAAGCAAAAGGAGCTCATGGCAAGCTGGGCTGCAAATACCTGACCTTGCACTTGAGGCATGGCGTAACTTACCCTACGGCATTTCTCAAGTACCTTTCTTTGCTGTTTCCCATAAAGTCCATCAGGGCAAGCTGGCTCACGCTACTTTGAAATATCATGAGAAAGCATACGGTATGCCTCCCCATGTTGCTTCCTTTAAACATAGTAATAGAATATAAATAGGAAAACATACATGTAGTAAAATATCAGCAGAAACAGCGTCTTTAAAAGACAGCTATAAGGTGTTTTAAATAATGGGCTCACGAGGACTCTGACCCGGTCAGTGTATTGACCCTTTGGTGGGTTCATAATGTGAAGGCACTACTGGGAAGTGACAGAAACTAGCAAGTGGGGCCTTGTTAAAGGCAGTGTGGTGCAAGGGATGTGCTTCGAAACTTGGATCTTATGCCTGTCTCCCCCCCTCCCCCAGTCTCTGTATCAGTCTCCTTCTCCGACTCCTGCTGATGCTCTGCCCCACCACTGGTCCACAGTGATGAGGACAAGGATGTTCTGCCCCACCACTGGTCCACAGTGATGAGGATAATGATGCTGTGCCTCACCACTGGTCCACAGTGATGAGGACAAGGATGCTCTGCCCCACCACTGGTCCACAGTGATGAGGATAATGATGCTCTGCCTCACCACTGGTCCACGGTGATGAGGACAATGATGCTCTGCCTCACCACTGGTCCACAGTGATGAGGACAAGGATGCTCTGAAACAGCTGCAACTGTGAGTCACAGTAAACCTCTCCTCCTTTGAATTGTCCCCTCTGGTATTTTGTCACAGTGATGAAAACTGACTGACTCAGCATCCTGCATGAATAGATTTGCTTGGGCCACGAAAGAATCTGGTTAGGTGAAGGAGAAAGGCAATCCAGGCTTTCTGCGAGGCAGACATTCCTCTCACAGTGTTTTACCCAGCACTACTCAAGATAAAAATATTTGTATGTGAAGAAGGGTTTTTTTTTTTTTTTTTTTGGTGGTGCATGCCTTTAACCCTAGCTCTTAGAAGGCGGAGGTTGGCAAATCTCTGAGATGGTAGCCAGCCTGGTCTACAGAGTAAGCCCCAGGATGGCCAGGGTTACACAGAGAAACCCTGTCTCAAAAAGACAACAAAAAGATTTTGTTGAGCTGGGAATGTAACGTAGTGGTAAAGGACCAGTCTAGTGAGCATGAGGCCCTGGGTGAATGTCTAACACTTCAAAAAGTATTGAAGGATACAGTTAATTGAATGATAATTAATTAATAATAGTTAATTGAATAATAATTGGATAATTAAGTGAGTACAGTTAAAATATGGCAGTATCTTTGTGGTTGCTTTTTTTTTAGGCCACTAAATATGAACTGTGTGTAAATGCCTTTGTGAACCATAAAAGTGACCTACCATTTACACGAATTCTAATGGGAGAGATAACATGAGAAAACATATTTAAGTTTCTCTTTTCAGTGTGCAGATTTCATGACCATTTCTGGACTCTCTTGATATATACAAACATCCAATTGCCATTTCTGAAAACATGAAAGGAGGCAAGATGTGTTGGCTCATTTCCCACAGTAAAATAACAACAACAAAAAAATCCACACAAATCCCCTTTTTCTGGACCTGTACTTTACCTGGCCTTCACTAATGTCTTCTTCCTCCAACTCTTCCGTTTTTTGCTCGGTCCTGCACCCAAGGTTGATAGAGAATGCTGGAGGGTCAAGATTCTATACTGGCAGTTTGCAAGCGGAAGTAAGCCAGTTATAACTGCCACACTGGCTGCACCCACGAAAGAAGAGAGAATGGAGCTGGGCAGGTGGCTCACACCTGTGATCCTAGCACTTCTGAGGCTGATGCAGGAGAATCTCCTGTGCGTTTGATGCCTGCTCAGGCTACCTAGTGAGTTCCAGATCAGGTTGGGCTGCACAGTGAGACCCTGTGTCAAACAAACAAACAAACAAAAAGAAGGAAGGAAAGCATCTTTGATGCTTTTCAAGCATGAAAGACCCAAACAGTGGGCTGTCTACATGGTCTAAGGAAGAAAAAGCAGCAGAGTATGGGCAAGATTCAACTCAGTAGAAGGAAAGCTTGCAGTCAGCTGCTTCTGCCTCTCTGCTGCTTGCTTCTAGTGGGTGGAGTCCATTTTCAGAGCATCCGGATACTGAGGAGAGCCCTACTTCTGGAAGATGACCAGAAGTGACATCTATGAGTTTAAGAATGCAAAACAAAGGCTTTTTCCAACAAATATTTCACACAATAAAGGGAGGAGGGATGAAAGTAGAAAGAACATACATAGATGTATGCCCAGTCTACCACAAGGAAGGTAGCAGTTATGAAGAAAGTGAAAGATAAGAACTTTGGACCACATCATCCCTGAGAGGTGCATCCGATGAACTTCACCCTACTCCTGACCCAAATTAAAGATATATAAAAAAACTTTAATCCCATTGTTTGGTCCTTGAAAGCTTCCAGAAGTTCATGGATCAGATTAATTCAATCTAGAGGTTTTCCTTTCTCCCCAAGAATAGATTCTGTCCATATAACATATACTAATGTCATCTGTTAGAATGGGGGAATCTATGCAGGTACATTTAAAAGAAACATTGAAATGATCTCCCTAACCTAAGAGCCTGGGGGAAGAGGGACTGCCATGTCTGTCTTACTGGCTTTCACCATCATGTCTGGTTTAAGCATTCATTTTAACAACACAAATGCACGTTGAAGAATTTCCCAATGACTATGAGAACTTATTTCCCTAACTAATTTGTTCTCGGTGACAGGAAAGGCCTGCCTTCAAACAAAATGGAGCTCAGAACCACAAGTCCATCCCAATGCTGCTCTGAGTTCTGCACTGGGAAATTTGAGGCAGCTAATTGAGGTGTGTTCTACAGCTGGAGGTAAGTATCAAGTATATAATTTGCCTACAAGAATAGTGCACAAATTCAAGGTCGTGGTGCCTTTTCCTGGGTTTGAGCCCATAAAACCACATCTTTCCCCCTAAGTGTTCATGGCTCACCTGTCTTTTTCAATCCCAATGAGCTCACAACGAAGAGGCCAATACTGTGAGCAGTCTGTCTTTAGAGTGCATCACACATCTCTTCACGAACACCCTCACTCCTCAGCAAAGTGTAAGACAGGATTGTGCTGTCATGTGGTGCATGGAGCTCACAGCTCATGCTAGCGAATTTCCCCTCCTGCATCTCACCCTAGACCCTGGCAGCCCTCACAGCAGGAACTTGTCCCTCAAGTGTTCCTGCAGACTTAGTATCACAGATACTTATTAACACGGGCGCCCCATCCCACTGCTGTGGTGATATTTTGCTGGACTCTAATAAAACCAGCCTGAAGATCAGAGGACAGAACCAGCCACAGAGTTAGCTACAGAGGTCGAGGTCAGGCGGTGGTGGCACACATCTTAAATCCTAGCACTCAGGAGGCAGAGATTGGTCTAGATCTCTGTGAGGTCAAAGCCACCCTGGACTACACGAGACTAATCCAGTTTAAAAGAGAAACAGCCAGGCAGTGGTGGCACATACCTTTAATCCCAGCACTAGGAAGGTTGAGACAGGAAGTGATATGGCTGGGCAGGGAAAGGAATATATGGCGGAAGGAGACAGGAATTAGGCCCTTTCAGATGAGAGGACTCAGAGGCATTCAGTCTGAGGATTCATGGAGACAAGATCTTCTCTTTTCAGCTGAGGAGTTGGCGAGGTGAGAAGTGGCTGTGGCTTGTTCAGTATTTATTCCAATATCTGGCTCTGGGTTTTGATTATAAGACCATTTAGGATTCGTGCAACACACTGCCTTCTCCTAGTTCTGACTGTTTCGTAGAGAACATTTGGTCCCAAGAACACAATGGCCAGCCTGTCCTTGTCATCGACACTTTCACAATCGGTGAAAGTGATTTCACCATCCATATAATCTCAATAACACCTGCACATGCAAGAATATGTATTGAGTTTGGAACCACAAACCATTGTGGGCACTGGGGATAGAGCCATAAGTTAGAAAAATCTCCCTTCTTTCAAGTAATTGTAGTTTAGGAGAATCCTACAGTGGAGGGGACTATGAAGAGAATTAAAATAGAACCAGCATGGGCTGGTGAGATGGGTCAGTGGGTAGATGCACTTGCCGCCAGGCCTGATGACCTGAGTTCAGTCCCCAGAACCCATGTGGCAGGAAAGAAACTGTCCCATAAGTTGCCCTCTGACAATCACCATCCCTTGCGGCATGCTCCCACGCACAGGCGGCGAACGAACACACACACACACACACACACACGTACACACACACACGTACACACACACACACGTACACACGCACACACACGCACGCACACACACACGACAAAAATGAATGTAAGTTTAAAAAACAAAAACAAAAGCAGGACCCACTGACAGGCTGGCTGGGTGCTGCTTAGCTGGGTAGTCGTTTTGTTTGAAGCGGTGCTGTCATCTGAGCCGTGAATGTCAAGCTAGACAGCAATCCCTCATGAAATGTTAAATTGCTATTCCAGTGGAGGAGCCATTGGCAGGAAACTGCTGCTTCAAAGTTTTAAAACATACTCGTTCGGTCGGCAGTTCCGTTCCCTCCTTCGCTTGGTTTCCTTTTCTTCCTGGTTCATGTTCCTCTACCGAGAGGGCAGCTGCAGAGCTCGTTCTCATTGGTGGAAGATTCCAGCCCCACCCACCCGTTCTCCACACCAGGTCTTAAATCCTTGGAGTGTAATTGAAGGAGTGGCGAGAGTGGGCGTGTCATCGGAGGTGACGTTTCCGGAAGCTCCGACTGTCATCCTTCAGGAAAGGTGGGAAGGGTCCTGGGAATGCTGCGGGACGGGGGATCCTGGTGCGGTGGGGCCCCGCGGGGAGAAGCCATGAGTGTGGGACCCGTACCCCTGACCCCGGCCCGCCGCGCGCGAGCTCCGGGATAGCCCTGTCCCCAGACCAGCCAGGCTCCTGACCAGCCAGGCCCGGTCTCAACACTCCTTGCATTTTCGAGAAACCTGCCTGAGAGCCTTCTGGAGGGCGCTGCCAGCTGTTAGAGCTGGATCCCTCTCCGGTGCACACGCCCCTCTGCTCCTTCCTTTCGCCTCCTCCAGAGCCCCTCCTGGCCCCTCCCCCTTCTTTTCGGACACTGTCTTAACTCTGCATGGTTGCTGAACCCCATGTTGACCCAAGCCACTCAATGGCTTCCGGAGGAGAGTCCCTTCTCTACCCACAAGTGCCTCCCCCACGCCCGCCCCCCCCCCCCCCCCCCCCAGCATCCCATTCCAGTGAGCTCTGCTGGGCTCTGCCCGGTTCAACAGTTAGGGGCTTGGGCGGGTTTTACCCTCGCAGGAGGAGATGTGTTATATTTGCAATGCCTCCACGTTCCTAGCAGCCCCCAGCTTTTGCTAGGAAATAAGGAGCTTTAGTGGGGAAACTTCATGGAAGAAATGCCACCCAAAGGTTGAAGCAAGCTAAAGTAGAATTGGCCTAGAGAAAACAGGACAGGTGAGTAGAACTCAGAAAAACAAGGGCTGAAATTCAAAGGAGACTGTAATCGGCCGTTCCCGGGTAGGTGGGAATCCTGACGGAGGAATACCGTACAGAAATGGAAAAGTGAGACTGCTCCAGCAGAAGAGGAGTGTATTCTAGACTAGGCTGGCTGGGGTGTGCTGTGATCCAGTGCACAACAACAACCCGGATTCTGCTCTGGATTCTGTGGAATGATGGTGTGTGGAGCCCAGGGCCTGTAGTCGAAGGGAAGCGACATCTAGAAAGAATGTAGACCCACTGGAGTTTGGATTGCAATGAGTAAGAATCCTAGAGTGTCCCACCCCATGTGGGGTAACTGTCCCATTGCTGTTCAAGCCTTGCTTGTCTTGTGGAGACAAGGATGCACTGATGCTTCTGAGCGCTACCTGCCTGGCCCGGAAGGGTAAATGTGATGGACGGAATCAAATAGTGGTTTAGTGAGCAGAGTTAGGAACATTTGCCCCAGAAAGAAGCCCCCCCCACACACACACACAATGGCCTTGTATTCAAAACTGAGGAAGTGTATTATAGTAAATATCACTTATTTAAAATAGTCAGCATGAATTAACAGAGCAGTCTTCGAGAAGGTTCACTGAACCCACTCTGCCGGGTATTGGGGAAATGGAAGCAGGAATCTGGATAGAGAACAGAGAAAAATAGCTGGTGCTTCCTTACCTCCACTGTGCCCTAGGCACGCCTTCCCCTGATGAGTGATTAAGGAACAACAGACCCAGCCCACAGCGGCCTATTAATGGCTGTATTCCTTGTAGCATCAAATTGTGGGACATTTGATGTATTTGAGTATTCTTGGGGATAGGAGGGATAATTTATTGATCAGAACCACTGTGTGTAGTGTTTTATTTTCTCTAATTTTTGTTTGTCTGTTTTGTGCTTTGTTTTTGTTTTGAGACAGGGTCTCTCTTTGTAGCCTTGGCTGTCCTGGAACTTGCTATGTAGACTAGACTGGCCTTGAATTCAGAGGCTGGAATTAAAGGTGTGCTCAACCATGCCCAGCTCTTTCTATAATTTTTTGAGAGATTTGTGATACACTCATCCTGTGCTAGACCTCTGGGGAGATACGATCCTGGCTTTGATGTTATCTGTTTGTTTGTTTGTTTGTTTGTTTTTTTGTCCCAGAACTCACTGGTCCAATGTCTGACCATGGAGATGTGAGCCTCCCACCCCAAGACCGGGTGAGGATTCTGTCCCAACTTGGGAGTGCAGTTGAATTAAATGAAGACATTCCACCCCGTCGCTACTTCCGTTCTGGTGTTGAGATCATCCGCATGGCATCCATTTACTCTGAAGAAGGCAACATTGAACATGCCTTTATCCTCTACAACAAGTACATCACGTAAGCCACCCACAGTTCTCCTCCTTTTTTCGTTCCTGTGAATGACGCCCCTTGCATCTGCCCCAGGGCTCACCTGTGGTTCTCACAGTGGCTAACAGTAGGGAACTTGACCGTGTCAGCCACTAATCAGGTTCCAGGCAGCTTTCACCTGTGAATTGTCCTTGCCGTTCAAGGACTGAGGACCAAAGGTGGCATTATTTGACTCAGAAATTTCCTGGGTAGGAGCCTTAGTCCTCGGTCTGTGCCCACATGTCCCCGCTGTTAAGACCCAAGAGTTGGCAGGTAAGCTGGCTGTATCGGCATTGGTGAGTGTTTTGACGGCACTCTCTCTGCTCAGGCAGCCAGTCACGGGGCTGTTGCTGGTGTGTGGCTGAGCCCAGACTCCTGTACTCATCCGCTAGCCTATTGAGCAGTATAGAAAAGATGTTTCCTTCTTAGCCGTCACTGCACACAGTCACCAGGTAACTGTGGACCACTTGCTGTCTGACTTATCACAGTAAGACATTTCCCGAACTGTTTGTTCATGGTGGCTGGATAGGCAGCACAAATACAAGGTCTCAAGGCTGTCACCAGGGAAAGACTCCTAAAGCCCCAGGGACAAGAGCACTGGGTGACTGAGGAAGGGCATATGGGAAAGGTCTTACTTGTCATTGCTAGTCTGAAGTTTAGTGCAATAGGATCTATAGCGTTTCCTGTGACTCGGGGGAACGCTGGGGCTCAGGAGGGGTTTCCCTGGCCTTGTTTCCTTGATCTTCACAGGGCAGTGTTTACTAAGTAGGCACATCACCCCTCCAGTTCTGTTCTCAGAGGAGCAGACTCGGGGTCAAGAATGAGCTTGGGTTTCTGTTTGTACCGACACCTCCTATTTCAGGCTTCATTCCAGAGCATGGGTTCTTTTTGTTTTCCATCTAGACTTACAGACAGTAGTCCCTTGAGATCATAGTAAACCTCCCTCTCCATTCCTCCCTCCCTAAGACACCGACTCTAACCAGTTCCGCATGTGTCCTCCCAGACAGACAGCCATATATCAGTCCTCACACTGAGTCTCTTATCAGTCCATCAGTCATGACACACTGAGTCTATCAGTCTTCTCAAGCATCATTCTGACACAGTAGGGACTACTTCTGGGTTCTATGACTGAGCTGGGTGGTGAAAGGTAGCAGCATCCCTGGTTCTGTGACTTGAGCTGGGTGGTGAAGGGTAGCAGCATCCCTGGTTTGTGCCCACTAGGTGCCAGTATCATCCCTCTCCTCACTCTGGCCAACCCCAGTGTCTGGATTTTTCCTGGTTGTTTTTTCTTGGTTTACAAGAAGAGATAGCTAGCTGGATTTGGCCCACTAGTTTTATTTTGCCAAATCCTGGTGTAGACAGGTTGATTTTTGTGTTTTGGAGTGTTTTCTTGGCGGGGGTGGGGGAGAGGGTTGGGGGGGGACGCTGGGGATTTTGGTTTGTTTGATTTTTGTTTGATTGTTTTAATTTTTTTGAGACAGGGTCTCCTTTACATGTCCCTGGCTGTCCTGGAACTCACTACATAGACCAGGCTGACCTTAAACTCACAGATTCTCCTGCCCCTGAGTGCTAGGATTAAAAGTGTGAACCACCATGCCCAGCTTAGACAGCTCGTTGTAGAAACTTGGGTAGGATACAAAGTAGAATAATGAGAAAGTCATTGAGTGGAGATGAGAAGTGTGAATGTGCCTCTCTATATTTTAAGATGGGAAATTCTAGAGCATGGGTTTGTTTTTTTTTCATAAAGAAAGGCTCTTGTGAAAAAGCAGAGGCTAATGGTCCAAGAGAGAGGGTTGTAACAACAAGCTCCTGAGAAATAGAATCAAATGTATTAATGCTGTCAAGAGTCCATGTAAGGGGCCGGGCGGTGGTGGCGCATGCCTTTAATCCAAGCACTCAGGAGGCAGAGCCAGGAGGATCTCTGTGAGTTCAAGACCAGCCTGGCCTACAGAGTGAATTCCAGGACTGGCACCAAAACTACACAGAGAAACCCTGTCTCGGGGGAAAAAAAAAGTCCATGCAGGGCTGCAGATACAGCTCAGTGGTACAGAGCTTGTCTAGAATGTGGGAGACCCTGGGTTTGGTCCCCAGCACCAGTAACAACAACAACAATAATACTAATGGATGTGGAAGGAATTGGATTTCGTCTTTTTTTTTTATGTGACCCAGTGTTACACTGAATGACAAATGTTAAGTTAATGGTGAGACTGACATGGGGTAGGGGGTCTGCCCCTATACACAGTGAGCCAGGCCTGGGGCAGAGTTATGGATTGGGGGTTTGCACTTCATTTGCTTGACTTGTTGGGTTTGGAATTTGATTTGGGACGGCATTGGGTGGACTAGGCCTGAAGCAATAGATGCAGCTACCTTCATTGTTCTGGTACCTGCTTTCCAGACCCTGATTCGAGTCTGTGAACTGACAGGTGGGTGGTTGCAGGAAAGTTGTAGCCCAGTGACTGGGAGACTGATTTTCACTTGGTGAGTTCCTGCCAGTTCACACCAAGTGCCTTACTCTACCAGTTACTACAACTGGAGAGGGGCGTGGGCAGACATCTGCCTCACCACCCTTCTGCCTCCCCGACTCGTAAGAGTATTGTTCGGCTCTTTCATGGATGCTTTAGTTCAGGGTTTAAAAGGCATGTCTGCCTTTCCTCCCCTAGCAGTTCAGGCATCTTAATAATCTCAGGCGTATCGCCCCCCTTGGTAGTAATTTTCCTGCTAAAGGAATGCGTTGCCTTTTGCAGACCCCAGTATAGAAGAAAGATCTTGAGCATGTGGGATCAGTACATACTTTCATGATGAGCACAGACAATAAGCCAGGCCGTGGATTCTTTCACAGCTTTTTATGGGCATCAGAAGGCTGCACAGAAGGGACTTAGAATATTCAAGCAGTTCCAGTCTGCTGTACTGTGTGAGCTTTCCCTGACACAAATCCTCTTTCTGCAAGTGAACTATCACCTGTACTGAAGGCATTTACTGGGACTGGGGTTTATAGACCAGAGAAAGGGTCTCCCATGCTTAGGTTCACTTCGACAATTAACTTTGGAAACTGGAAACTATGAAATAAAGATCCTTAATGCAATCTTCTATTGAAAGTCTGCTTCTTTTTCTTTTCTTTCTTTTTTCTTTTTTCCTTTTTTTTTTTTTTTTTTTTTTTTGACAGGGTTTCTCCATTTAGTTTTGGTGCCTGTCCTGGATCTTCTCACTCTGTAGATTAGGCTAGCCTCTAACTGACAGAGATCTGCCTGGCTCTGCCTCCTGAGTACTAGGATTAAAGGCATGCTTTTTGAATGAGTTGTTTTCATATAAAATACCTGTTCATGATAATTTTCCCTCAAATATTAGAAGGGAGGAATTCAAGTTAAAACAAAAAAATTAGATGGCAGGTTAGTGACATGTCTCAGTGGGTAAAGCACTTGCCATGGAAGTTGGTGTTAAATCCCTGGAGCCCACGTAAAGGTAGAGGAGAGAACTGACTCCACAAGCTGTCCTCTGACCTCCACATGTGACCACACACACACACACACACACACACACACACACACATACACACACACACACTAAATAATAATAATGATGATGGTGTCCCATCCAGCAACTATAACACTTAGGGTTCCTACAAGATAGCATTTACGCATATGCAAGCATCCCTGCTCCTTTGTCCTTGAAGCACAAATGTGGCCGCAGTCTGTGTTCTGTTCTGAGCTCGTTCTCTTAGTGACACTGTTTTTCCACTTGGGGCCACTTGGAGCCTTCTCCTTCTACCTGAACAGTCTCCTGGATCTCTTCATGGCCAGTTCTCTTCCAATCCCTACTCAGACGCCATCTCGTGTGCTTCCCTGAGCTACTCCACCTCAAACCCGTTCTCCAGTCACTGCCCATCCTCCTTTCCCGTTGATAATGACCTTCCTGGCACTGATGCCTTCTTACGTATTTCCGTTATATACTGGGGAGTGTTTTGTCTGCTTGTATGTCTGTGAACCACATGTATGCCTGGTGCCAGAGGAGGCCAGAAGAGACTGGAATTAGACAGTTGTGAGCTGTGGGTGCTGGGAATCAATCTCAGGTCCTCTGGAAGATCTGCCAGTGCTCTTAACCGCTGAGCCATCTCTCCAGCCCTAAGAGCACTGATTCTTTGACATACTTCCTTTTTTAATGTCTTTTCTCCATTGTAATGGGCGCTCCATAATGAGGGGAAAGCTTGAGTGGATCATTTATGGTGTATCCCCAGCCATCAGAACCCAGCTCAGCACCTTATAGAAATGCCCAGTAAGTAGTTTCTGAATGAATGGGTGATTGACAAACATTGTTTCACAGTTGGATATGTAATGATTTATTCAATTATCCTGCCTCAATGGACATTGTTGTTTCCCCTGCTTTTATAATTCCATATTGAATCTTCTGGTGTGCCTATCTCGGTGTATGCATAGATGTTGTATATTGATCTCCTCCGTAAGTTCCTTGAGGCCAAACTGTGAGTTTCTTGGCTATGTCCATCTTAAGTTTGAATAATCATCTCCCACGTTTTCCTTCCAATAAGGAAGAAAGGTTAGATCTCTGCTTACCATCTTGCTAACACACAAGAGCACACATTTCCTACACCTGTGCCTATGCCAGGCACAATCTACCTTGAAGCCTTTGCCAATCTGATGGCAAAACTGCTACATCACCTTTCCTTAGCGTTCCCTTCACTAAGGTGAAGCTGAAAACTCTTCTGCTGTGCGTTCACTGCCTGTCCCTTTCCCCATTTTGCCTCCTCCTCTGTTGCTCTCTGAGGTGGTTTTTGTGTGTTGGCTGATATGTCTTTGTTTTGACGATTTCCTTTCTCTAGTCTGCAACCAGCTATAACCCCAGACAGAAGCATCCATCTGGCCACTGCTGTGTTGTGTTGGCACCTCGGCAGTTTCCAGCCCTGGTGTCAGATCTCCTCCATGATAATTCCCACCTCCATCTTTTATTCCTGTGTCTGCTACTGACTATAATCATATCCACACCTGGCAGATATTGGCCATGAGTGCAGTCCTGTAATTTTTTGTTTTTTAATTTATATTTATTATTATTATTTAGTAGTAGTAGTATGGAGAGGTATATGGATCGCTGGCCATGTGCACGCACAGAGGTCAGAGGACAACTTTCGAGAGTCACTTCCCTTGGCCTGACTGGCTTGCACAGCATGTGACTTTACCCACAGAGCTACCTTGTGTCTTGTTGGCCTGTGCACTTTACCTTTAAGTAAGTCTATGATTCTGTGTTGGCTGCCTTCATAGTTACCCTCAGTTGCATTTGCCTGCGGATCGCAGGCTACACATGCCCGGAAGCATTCCCACACTTGATTTGCTGCAAAATATTCTTCTCTGAAGGATTATGAGTCCCGGGAAAAACTTCTAGTGCTCAAGGTCACAAGAGCAATGATGGCCATGGTTTTCTCTTTGCCTCCTACCCCTGGCTGCCGATGGCCTCTGTTCTGCTTAGCATCTTTGCTGCTGGGATAAACCACTCTGATCGAAAGCAGCTTGGAAAGCAAAGGATTCACACAGCTGATGGGAACTCAAGGCAGGAATCTGAAGAGGAACGCAACAGAGGATGCTGCTTACCGGCTTGCTCCTGCTCATGTTTGTCTACCTTTTTCATACTGCCCAGGCCCACCTGCCTAGGGTTACCACCACTCACAGTGTACTGGGCCCTCCTTCGTCAATTAGCAGTCAACACAGTGTCCCACAGACAGGCCCACAGGCCAATCGGATGGAGGCAGTTCCTCAGTTGAGGGTCCCTCCTCCCCCTGTGTGTCAAGTAGACAACCAAGATTAGCCAGCACAGAATGAGGCGTGTTTTATGATAGAGGCCCTTTCTGTCATATCTCAAGGAAAAGACCTTTTCTTTGGAGTTACAATTGGGGCATATCACAGGCTTTTATTTACATTTGGTTTGGAGTTGATGGGGGAGTGACTTTTTTTCTGTTTAAGACATTCTCACTAAGTAGTTCAGTCTAGTTTAAAACTCACAGTGCCTCCTTAGGGCTGGAATTATAGGCATCAACGGATGCTACATCCTTCTTGGCCATTTTTTTAATTTACCTTTCTATATTTTTTGTTGGGGTAAGGGTGCCTGCAATGTGGCATTCATGGAGGTTGGTAAACTACTTGGCTTGCTCAGTTCTCTTCCTCCACCATATGAATAATAAGGGTTAAACTCTGGTCGCCAGCCTTGGCTGCAAGTGCCTTTACCCACTGAGCCGGCTCGCTCACCCTGAGGCTCTCCTTTTTTTTTGATGTAGGGATCTTGTGTTTGCTGTTACTCCCTGTTTGGGGAGAAGAGATCAAAACGTCTATGCAGGAACAAAGCTGGTAGAGGACAAGGCCTGTATGCTGTGCCTGGTCTCCCCCACACCCCTAGAAACTCTTGTTGCGTGGCTGCATTGTCTCAGGGTCTCATGTGGCATTTTCTGTGTACCCTAATCATTCCCGTCTGTTTCCGTAGGCTGTTCATTGAAAAACTTCCAAAACACCGAGACTACAAGTCAGCCATCATTCCTGAGAAGAAAGATGCGGTCAAGGTGGGTCCCAGTTTTCACTGGTGTCTGTCTCTAAGCTCCAGAGCAGCGTAGAGCGACTGACATGCAGCCTCAGTGCATTCATCAGAGCCAGAGAGTAGAACTGGACTGCCTCTCCAGTGCAGGAACGGGTAGCGGGATGGCGGGGTGAGGGGTTTGAACCACATGTAGGAGGGACAATGCTGTCAGGTCACTCTAGTCCTCTTTCTCGCTTCCTTGACTGACATTAGAATGTTCTGATTCTCAGGTTCGGTTTTGTATTTCAGAAATTAAAGAACGTTGCTTTCCCTAAAGCAGAAGAACTTAAGACTGAACTCTTGAAAAGATACACCAAAGAATATGAGCAGTATAAAGAACAAAAGGTCAGTGTGAGCAGCCTTGAAGAGCTAGCAGGACGGTGCGCTTGCTTCTCAGCCAGCCCCAGGGCTATGCTGTGCCATGGCAAATGGAGTCTGATTTTTAATGGGCTGGTTTGTGTAGGGTGAGGGGGCACAAAGGCCAGTGACTCAAAAGAGTCACTAATGAGTGGTGATATGGAGGATTCTCACAGATTCAGTCTATGTGTCCAAGGGGGTGACTTGAGGACAGACACCTGTGACCTTTGTCATACCTACAGCAAGAGACCTGACCACAGTGAACATTCTCGACGAAGCAGAAGGCGTTTCAGAAGTCGGGTGTGAGAAGTTGAGATCCTGTGCTTGTCCCTAAAGCTTTTTGTAGCCATTCACCTTCCCAGTGGTGTGCAGTGGGTCTGGTTTAGAATAGTTTCAGCTTGTGGAGAAACACACAGAGCCCTACAGTGCTCCCTTGTAGAGCAAGAATACAGACTGGAGGGGTACCTGCGTGCCAATGTGTAGCTGTCCGCTGAGCCGTTCCGTACACTGGTGCTGGCAATCAGTGGAGGGAGTAACGGCTCTGAGCCATACATTTCTAATGCACTAAAGGGGGTTGTTCATAGATATTTATTAGTTTAAATGTCACTGTATTTCAGTAATCACTAGAAAAGTTTGGAGACTCGCACAGGTTGTCCTCTGACCTCCACATATAAGCCTTGGCACATGTCCCCACTCTAGTAAACATATACGTAAATGTAATTTTAAAAATTAAAAAATAGAACAAACAGCATGAATGCGCACACTGGTGCTTGGCTCCCTTTGTTATACACTCCAGGATCCCCTGCACAGGGAATGGTCCCATCTGCAATTTAACATGGGTCAAGATCATCCCCTACAGACATGTCCAGAACCACCTTCTCAAGATGATTCTCGAGTCTGTCAAGTTGGCAAGGAACACTAGCTGTCACCCCAAGGCACCTTGAAGACAGGAACTCTAGCTATCCCTGAGAATAGGTATATGGTGGCTTGGTAGAGCAGGGTGGTGACTCCTCCATGGCTTTAGAGGTATCTAGCAAAGCACAGATTCTGAACTGGGAAATCAGACCAGAGCAAAACTGTATTTTGGACATCTCTGTGCTGGGAGGGCTTTCCTTCAGAGAGGTGAAGTGTTAGCCAAGACCCTTTTGTTTCTCCTCCCGTAGAAAAAGGAAGAGGAGGAACTTGCCCGGACTATCGCCATCCAGCAAGAGTTAGAAAAAGAGAGACAGAGAGTTGCCCAGCAGAAACAGAAGCAGCTGGAGCAGGAGCAATTCCATGCCTTTGAGGAGATGATCCAGAAGCAGGAGCTGGAAAAAGAGCGGCTAAAAATTGTCCAAGAGTTCAGGAAGGTGGACCCTGGCCCGTGTGGGCCTCTGCTACCTGATCTGGAAAAGCCTTGTGTAGATGTGGTCCCCACCTCGCCCACGCAGACTTCAGACTGTAACAGAACCGTGAGGCCAGCTAAGCCGCCCGTGGTGGACAGGTCCCTGAAGCCTGGGGCACTAAGCATCATAGAAAACGGTGAGCCCCCTGCTTCTGTCTTCCGTCTCCCGTCTCTCTTGCTTCCGTGTCCCACTTCCTTGGCTCTGTCAATAGAACCTCTTGTGATGAGTGCTGTCTTTTTCTGTCCTGCCATCCTGTCTGTCTTGTAAAATGGCCTTTAACTTAGGCTAATCGGCGTCAGTTTTCTAAAACCTTCCTGGAAGACAGGCCCTCAACTTTTAAGGGTTCTGCAGAAATGTGAAGTGTTCAGTGAACTAGAGGTCACAGGTGGCACTTCCTGGAAGCAGTTTTAAAACGTTTAGTACCACATGCAACTCTTGAGTGGCTTTTTATTTTGTTTTGTTTTTCAAAACAGGGTTTCTCTGTGTAGCTTTGGAGCCTGCCCTGGATCTCACTCTATAGACCAGGCTGGCCTCGAACTCACAGAGATCCACCTGGCTCTGCCTCCTGAGTGCTGGGATTAAAGGCGAGTGCTACCACCGCCTGGTGTGACTGGCTTTTTTTTTTTTAAGGCCCCTAAATCACCCACCGTGCCCTGGAGTGCTCCTCATCTGTAAGGAGCTGCTCAACGAGAGTGCTGGACATTGCAGGGAGCTGCTTAGTGCCTTCAGAAAACCTTGTGACCCATCCTCAAACATCTAAGAAAGGAAGGAGGGCTGTGCTCTGAGGCTTGCCCTTCAGACCTTCTCCCTGGCTCCCTCTAAAGCCTTCCGTCCCTCTGTGGCTCCTTCCTGCATGGCCTGTGCTCTGGGGAACACTCTCTAATGCCTTCCCCACAGGTCTGTTAGCTTCCATCCAGCCTTAGCGGCCGCCTTCCCTGCTTTTCTTGATGGTCCTCTCTGTTCAGTCAGATTGATTCAACGCCCACAAAACCCCCAGAGATCTTCTCATCCTCAATATTTTTGAAATCATTTCTGGTAGTGCCATCATTTGTCAATAAGTAGATTCTAACTTCCTGCAGGCGAGGCCTCTTGTGTCTCCTGTGGGTGAGACATGCCTTCTGAGAACGGACTGAGGGATCGCTGGACTGAAAGGAAGACTGTGCCCAGCCTTGACCCGTCATCCACAGAAGCAGCTGTCCAACTGCTGTAGCCCTGGCTGCAGCTCTGCGCTGTCTCCTCTGGCAGTTCAGGTCTTGCAGTTCAATGTGCAGATGTGGCACGTCTGTTTCACCTTGTTCTTAATATGAAAACGTGGCAGAGGAAGTTCCTTCCTCCCCCAGCTTGCTGGGTCTCACACAGCTTCTCTGTGGAGTTCATGAGTGGATCCACTCTTGGCATCCTGGATAGGTTTTACAAGCTGCTTTGGAAATGCCTTCTCAGGGAGCTTGATCTTTAAACTTTCTTTTTTGTTTTGTTTCGAGACAGGGTTTCTCTGTGTAGTTTTGGCGCCTGTCCTGGAACTCACTCTGTAGTCTAGGCTGGCCTCGAACTCACAGAGATTCTCCTGGCTCTGCCTCCGAAGTGCTGGGATTAAAGGTGTGCACCACCACCACCCAGCTAAACTTTGTTCTAGCAGGTGTTCCAGAGGGCACCAGGGGGTCAGACGACAACCTTGAGGGTCAGTCCTCAGCTTCCACCTTGTTTGAAACAGGGCCTCTCTGTTGTCCGCCATGAGCTTCTGATGACCCTTCTGCTCCTGCCATTCATCTTCCCGTAGGATCCCCGGGCCTGTAGATGTGCCCTACTGTTCCTGTGTTTTATGTGGCTTCTGGGGATTTGAACTCAGGTCCTCATGTTTTTATCCAGCAGTCTCTGTACATGGAGCCATCAGCTCCTCAGTCTCTTTTTGTTGCTTTGCTTTCTGAGCCTGACTGTACAGGCTGACTAGCACCAGACCTGTGATTCCCCTGCCTCAATATTCCGAGTGCCGAGATGACTGTGTGCCTTTTGCCGTCATACCTTTCTTTTCAAAAAACTTTAAAAAGTAGAAGGTGATCCTTACCTTGAAAATCAAAACCTCCTCTTCTTGAAGGATCAGGGTCATCAAAGAAGAATCCAGAGTTCCATCTAAATCAGATCTGGATGAGGCAGTCAGCCTTCTCCAGCTGTGAGCTTGTGCGGCCTCGAATCCACATTTCCAAAATACAGCGGGGAGGCGGGAGTGAGATGGCACCATTCGGAAGGAGGAAAGAGCAGGAGAGGGGCGGCTGGTCCCAGCTCAGTCCAGAATCGTGTCGTTATGGCACTGCTGGGCTCAGTCACCAGCTGTACTCACAGTTGGGGTCCTAGGATGCAACGTTCCCAGGCTGAGGTGCACACTAGTTGCCCACAGCTCCAGGGTCCCAAGACACTGCCCCGTTCCTACCACACTGCCCTGTAGGGGGAGTCTCTGTGGACCTCTGTCCTTGAGACAGGTCTCTTTGTGTGCCACCAGGCGACCGGTCTGTAATGTCCTTTAAAGTACAAGTGGAGTCTCCCATGGTCGCACAGCTCTTCGGGGAATTGGCCTGCATGGCTGAGCATTCCCACAACAGACTTTGCAGGTGGAAGCTCTGGAATACTGGTAGTTTGGCTCAGTCCATGTGTGAAAGGCACAGATCAAGGAAGCCACTTGTGTGAGCCTCAGTCTGAGGCCAGAGATCTGAGGACTCAGCACGCGTCCACAACCCAGGGTCCAGAACCTAGCAGACCTGGAGTCTAGGGACAGAAGAAGAGCGTGCATGTCCTCGGAGGAATGCACAGGAAATCTTTTCTCTGTTCCCTGCAGCTCCCAGCTGGCTGCATGCTGTCTGCCCATGTTGTGAGTGGACCTTGCCCACAGAGCCCCGGCACCAAAAGAAATACCAGTTTCCTTAGAAATTCCTCATGGTCATATTCAGAAATAGTGCTCCATCCAGACTGGTTGATACCAAAGTGTGTATGTGGTCACAGCTCCCAGTCAGCTGTGGCCAGATGGTGGAGAAGAGACTTTATGTCCCTCTGTGGTGCCACTGAGGGGAGAGGGGCCCATGGAGGGAAACCCAGTGACGTAGCGTTTCTGCTCCATGCTGCCAGCTCTGATTTCTGCTCAGGGACTCCTGTCCCTATGGCCTCAGACTTCTCCCTCTTGTCCATTTCAGTTCCCACCATCGAAGGCCTGCGCCACATTGTGGTGCCCCGCAATTTGTGCTCGGAATTCCTCCAGCTTGCCAGTGCCAATACTGCCAAAGGCATTGAAACTTGTGGAGTCCTCTGTGGAAAATTGGTAAGGAAGTGGTACTTGCCCGAGCTGGAACTGTCTCCTCTGTGGCCTCCTGTAACTCTCAGACAGGATATCCAGGGTCTGACTCGGCACCAAGCCCTCCACAAAGAGTGTATGGCATGGCTTCTGGGGAGGTGGAGAGGCAGGTCCCTGAAGTTTATGGGTCAGACAGACAGCCTACTTTACGATTCCCAGGCCAATAAGAGGCCACGTCTTCAAAACAAATTAATTGAATGTGAAGAACAACATACAAGATTTTCCTCTGGCCTACACACACATGCGTGCACACACACACTGTAATACTAGTCAGGAGTGGTGCCTGGGGCCTCACGCCTGTAATCTTACCCCTTGGGAACCTGAGACAGAAGGCTTTCCACAAGTTTGAGGTCAGCTTAAACTACACAGTGAGTTCTGGCCAGTATTGACTATGGAATAAGACTTTGTCTCAAGAAAGAAAAGAAAGAAGGAAGGAAAGAAGGCTTAATTCTAAACTGAGCAGGAAAGCTTACTTATTTTCTCCTCTTTTGAGCTCCTCCTGAGTGGTGGCCTGAGGATATAAATTATCTAAGGTCTTCGTATGTGTCCATAAAGTGTGCAGTCCTTTGCAGAGATGGAAGGAACCCTGGGATAGAGAGAGTGCTGAGCAGTGTGTTCACTAGGAGATGTGGGAACTGTGAGGAAGGCAGGGCCACTGAGGGAGTGCTTCAACCCATTCCTCACTTCCAAACAAGTCAAGGAGTAATGAGTAACTTTGAAGCGAACCTCACCTAGACCATAATTAGGAGGCCAGAGCAGGGAAGCTGCTCTAGGCAGCAGAGAGGTGGGGCTCTTTCCAGAACACCTCAAGAACACTGAGCAGACCTGTTGACTGCTACAAGAAAACCCCTAAGCTGGCCCAGCCTGGGCTCAGAGGGAGATTCGGGGTTTGTCTCAGCACCTGTGGCTTTATTGAGTACCTAGAAAAAGTACAAGAACACCCACTGTTGTGAAGTGCTGGGGTGGGGGATTCAGGGAGGAGGAGTGAGTGTCATGCTCAGGGTGGAGAGGCTTCTATTTCCTCCGTCAAGAGGGAGTGGGGTTGAGAGCCCCAGGGAATTATGACCTGTTGTTTTCTCCTTTGCAGATGAGAAATGAATTCACAATTACACATGTTCTCATCCCCAGACAAAATGGTGGGCCTGATTATTGTCACACAGAGAATGAAGAAGAAATTTTCTTTATGCAGGATGATCTTGGACTCCTCACTCTTGGCTGGATCCATGTAAGATCTGACTTCCACAGGGTTCCTCTTATCTGTTAGAAGCACACTGCCTGCTTCACTCCCTGAGCCGAGTAAAGCCTATCCAAATCCTTTGTTTCTCTGCACACATGACTACCAGATTGTTTCTCTGCACACATGACTACCGGTGCTCCAGTATTGACTCAGAGCATTGCCAAGAGCTTTTGCAGTTTTTCTCAACTGTATCTTTTACTAAAACTAATTCTTTGATGTTCTGGTATCAATGGTGAAGGGAAGCTGACCTGGGATGTTTGTGGACACGGCATAGAGACCATGTACCTGAAAGCTGTATAACTGAAACTATTTTAAATAGCCAAGGGAGTTCATTCTGATGGTTGCACTCTGTCATTATGAAGCAGCACTTGCTTTTACATGCACAGTTTTCAAGTGTTTGCACGCTCATGCACACTTTTGGTGATGTCCAAGGAAACACCCTAAAGAGTGCTTCTGAATGTTTCTCTCATTTTTTTGTTTTGTTTTTGTTGTTTTGTTTTGGGGTTGTTTTTGTTTGTTTGTTTTGTTTTTGTTTTTAAGACAGGGTTTCTCTGTGTACCCTTGGCTGTCCTGGAACTCACTATGTAGACCAGGCTGGCCTCGAACTTGCAAAGATCTGCCTGCCTCTGCCTTCCAAGTGCTGGGGTTTCTCTCATTTTTAAGGCCTCTGACTCAACTGAGCAAGCTGCTTTCCTTGGCATATGGCAGGTGTAAGCCACAATCAGGTGGTTTATTTCTAGATTTGGGGAATCATACACTCTTGTACTCAGAACTAGGGAAGTGCTGACGTGTGGGGCAGTCTCCCGCCCTTTCGTCCTTTTCAGTTCAGTTGTATAAATAACTGGTTTGCCGAATGCAAGGACATGAGATGGCAGACAGGAAACTTGCCCTGCTGTGCTGCCTGGGGACACAATAAAGGGTCACGTAGAAAACCGGCACCTGTTCACATGAGGCAGAATGCGTTATATTCCTCAGCGGGTGAACACAGGGCACTGGGGGTTTCAGAGCAGGGGGGGTCCTCACAATCGAGGTGACTTATGATGACTTGTAACAAGGGGCCAAAGGAGAGTTTCATGGGGGAGGGGTCAGCATTGGATGGGTACACTGTGCTCCGGCATCAGTGAGTGGTCCTGTGGGCTGGAATTTGTGGATTGTCCTCGGAAAAAGAGGCAAGGTCAAAGCAGGAGAGCGATCTGGGAGGCTTTTGTATTCAACTGGCCCAGTCATCCCTGAAAGTGGGGAGGGTTGACAGGAAGAAGTTACTTGCTGGTAGCCTGGAGGCAGGCTACTAAGGGAGCAGAAAATGCAGTGAGTGGGAAAAGGAAGCGAAGATGTGGGAAGCCAGGGAAAGTGGAAGCCACAGAAGCCACAGAGCAGGGACATTAAAGGGGGATCCGGGATGCTCACCTGCCTTAGGCACTAGCATGAAAAAGACTCGACCTGCTAGGGTTGGGAGCTCACTGAAGACATTAATCTTAATTAATTAATTAATTAATCTTAATTAATCCAGTGAAACCCACTGTTGCAACGGTGGAGCAAAGACTGTAAGATTTTCAAGTCGTGGGAAGCCGGGTGTGGTGGCACAGCCTGTAACCCTAGCACTCAGCAAGGAGGGTTATGAATTGTGGCCAGCCCGGGCTACATAGCAAGCCCCTGTCTCCAGACAACGAAACAGGAAGTCATAGCATGAAGATGGTAGGAATGGTAGAGGGAAGGGAGAGAGATGAGGTAGCTCTTGGCCGAGCTGCCCTGACAGACTGATTTCCTGTTTGTTGGGTGTGGATCGGCTTGATCATGTTTTGTTTTGATTTGGCTTTGATTATCCTAAAGCATTGTATGTTAAAATGTAGCCTTGCTTTGTCTGTACCCAGACTAACGCTGCAGTTCAATGGATCATTATGCCAGCATCTTTGTGCACACACTACCTAAATAAGGAAACCAGACCCTGCCAGCAGCCTGCTCCACCCCTCCCACTTCCTGTCTCCAAGAGTGCTCCCCCTCTGCTTCTATCACCCTGTCCTAACTTTCTTTAGAGTTCACCCCCTAAGCCTGACCCCCTACTTGCTGTCTGTCCTTCTGCTCTGCTTGGTTCTAACCTCGAACTGCAATTGTAAGATATGTAATTTTTACATCCGGCTTCCTCTGCTTAACCCTTCAAGATTTATCCACACTCTGGTATGCAGCTGTCTGGGGTGTGTGTGTGTGTGTGTGTGTGTGTGTGTGTGTGTTTACATCTGGTGAGCAGTGGAGGAGGGGTGAATAGGCAGGCCAGGCAAGACAATGTGCCAGCAGGACAGTCCATCAGAAGAGCACAAGGGACTCGTATTTGCACAAGGACAGAGCACACAGCCCTCAGAGTCAGGATTGAGGTCAGAGAGCTGAAGATCTTTCCACACACTGGTGTTAGACTCCATGTGTTTACAGTGCTGGGAAGGAACTCACTGTGAGGGTCAAGTGTGTTCCTTATGGCTGCAAATAGCTCTGTACTTGAGGAAGGGGTTGGGGCCGTGGGAGTTCCTTGGAACTGCCGTCCTTAGAGGGCCAGGCATGGCAGCTGGGCCACTGGAAATTGTCTGACCTGTTTCATCTTTTCAGACTCACCCAACCCAAACGGCCTTTCTGTCCAGTGTGGATCTGCATACTCACTGCTCCTATCAAATGATGTTACCAGAATCTATAGCAATTGTCTGCTCCCCCAAGTTCCAAGAGTGAGTACCAAGGATGTGGTTCTGGGTCTTCCAAGGAACAAAAGTTCTCTATTATTGAAACCAACCGTGTGTATGTGTGTGTGTGTGTGTGTGTGTGTGTGTGTGTGTGTGTGTGAATGTGTTTGCTTACATGTGTACACGAGCATAGGAGGGTGCCTGTGCACAAGTGTTCATGTATGTGTAGAGGCTAGAGGTTGGCATAGGCTATCTTTCTCTGTTGCTTTTCTACCTTATTGTTTTTGACACAAGGTCTCTGGCTGAACCTGGAGATCACTGGTCAGGCCAGAGAGCTCCACTCTCTGTCTCCCTAGCTTGGGGAGTTTAGATGTATACCATCACACCAGGCTCTTTTGTAGATGCTGGGGGTACAGTCTCAGGTTCTCGTGTTTGTATGTCAATCATTTTTACTGGCTGAGCCATCTCCAGGACCCTAAACCTTTTAAAAATAAAATTCATAAACTGTCTTAATTGACTGCTCTAGAAGGCTTCCTTTAAGGTCCATATTCTGACAAACACAACCTACTCTTTAAAAGATATATTAATAATGTCGGTTTTCTAAGAAAAATCTTCAAGAAATTTGAACTATTTGACTTACAGTGATAAGATCTCAAGAGCCTGAGGTTAAAGGTTAAAGAATTCCCACATTGGACACTATCTCCTAGGGTTAATTCTTTTCATTCCAAATGTCATCTTTACTCTGAATTCTCCAGCAGAGCTAATAATGGAGACAGTTGTGAACTAGCCTTCTTATTTTTCATTGTTTTTAGGTTTCACTTTTGCGTACTTGGTGTCATCCCACAGGGCTTTGTGACTCTGTTCTTAACATCTCCCCTCTATTCCTCAGACCGAGGACTCTTAATTCACCTAAGTAATTGTTCATTGGTCCTTTTTTATTCCTACTTAAATCTGTTGTTGATTTGCTCAAAGGAATTTCTCACTTTTAGTTTTAATTTTCAACTAGAGAATTCCTCTTTGGAGACTGGGAAAATGGCTTGTTAGAGTACTTGTTGCTTGTGGCAGAGGACATGGGTTCAATTCCCAGCACCCACTCTGTGGTTCACAATCATCTGTAACTCCGAGGCTTCTAACACCCTCTTCTGACCTCACTGTGTACCAGGCCTGTAGGCAAAGCACTCATAAAATAGAGTAAATAAGTCTAAAAAAAATTCCTGACTCCTATTTATAATCACCAGATAATTTATTCTTTAACTATGACCCATTCCCCAGAGAAGAGAGCTATAAGCCAGTATACTGTGAAAGCTGTCTCAATTCCTCTGTCCTGCTGAGTCAGTGTGCTTGCCTGGAATGTGTAAGTGTAAGAGACGGAAGGAGACAGGCAGACAGTGTGGGGACGGGGTACCTTGACTCTTGACTCTGAGCCTGCCCTTTCTTATTTCAGAACTGGATTCTTTAAGTTAACCGATTATGGCCTTCAAGAGATTTCAACCTGCCGGCAGAAAGGCTTTCACCCTCACGGCAGAGACCCCCCTCTGTTCTGCGTATGTATCTATGTAAAAGTCAGAAGCCTTGAAGTGCATGCTCCTTTCTAACCCACCTGAGTTCAGCTCCGTCACTCCTCACCTTTCCAGAGTTCCATAGTCAGCATGGACACAGGAAGCAGTGGGCGGTGGAGATAGGTTTGGATCTCAGCTCTGTCACCCCATTAATTTCTGTCTGTGAGGCTCTGACCCTTCCTGGGTCTTTCATCTGATATGTGGGATAATAATACTTACTTTACAGCGTCCTTGAGAGGATGAAATAAGTGGGGCACGGGTATAGCCCAGACAGAATGTGTGTTCAGCATGCATGAGGCCCTGGGTTCAATCCCCAGCATCACTAGAAAAGGAAGTAATAACAGAAAATACCTAATGCATTATCTACTTATTAAATGTACTTTGGTCAGTGTCAGTTACTAAGTGTCAGTGAGTGACCTGAATACAAAGGGAAAAGCCATGTAAGCTAGGTAAACTAAGCGTGTTTCATTCTATGCATTCATTTTGCATAGAAAATAGAGTTCTCACCCCCCACCCCAGGAAGTGGTTTCTTCTCCCAGCTTGTGTCCACAACAGGCTTAGCTGATTATAGATCTCAGGGTGTCAGATAAGCCTCAGGTCAATGAGATTCTGGTACTGACTCCACACCAGCCTGGAATTTTCCCTCTTCTTTTTTTGGGGGGCTGGGGAAGGGGTCCAGAGAAAAGCAAGCAACATAGAGGAAGGAGCCAGAGCCCTATGCCATAAAGCATGAAAGAGCAGGGAATGTATCAAAGAGAACCACAGAAGGACAGGATCATGGGATCTGAGAGCTGATTTTGTATGATAGAACAGTTATTTTATATATATATACATATATACATACATATTATATATATACACATATGTACATATATACACACACATATATGTACATATATACACACACATACATATGTGTGTGTGTGTGTGTGTGTGTGTGTGTGTGTGTGTAGGTGTACTTCATACTTTTCCAAGCACAAAAACTTAAGCTTCATAGAATAATAGTTTCTGAAAATGTATATGTATTATTGATTTATTATTTTTATGTTTTTTATTGAACTTTATTTTCAGTCTTGTGGACCAAACTCAGATAATAGGTTTCAGCTAAAAGTGAGGAAGAAAATATAAATCTTAAAAAATAAACAGGGCCAGGAGTGCTGACTCAGGAGGCAGAGACAGGCAGATCTGTGTAGGTTTGAAGCCAGCCTGATCTACACAGTGTGTTCTAGGCAAGCTCTGTCTCAAAAAGTATATATATTGGTCTACCTTGGGATATAGTAATGTTTAGATGCCAGAATGTTGAAATAAAGATTGCACCATCAAATAGGCCTGGGACACCAGTACCCAGGTTTCTAGTTCTAAAGGTTCTTTCTGAAGTTGCTAATGGTGCAACGTACCTGTAATGTTAGCACTCAGGAGGCTGCAACAGGAGAATCACCAGTTTGAGGCCAGCCTGAGCTACATAGCCAGACCCTGTTGACTCCAATCAATCAATCAATCGATCAATAAGCAAGCCTTTTTATGCCAGAGTGAGAACCTGCCCCCCACCCCCACCAGGTGGTGGTAGGTGGTCTTTATTTTCTGGATGATATAATGCCCCCAACACTGCCAAAAACCTACTAATTCTTCTGAGTAAAGGAATATTTAACAAGTGACTCTAGAAAATCTATGGGAAGATGCTGATTCAGACCATGAGTAGAGCTTGGTGGGAGTGATGATTCCCCGGCCTGTTACTGTAATTGCCACTGACATCATGGTCTGGCTCCCAGTTTAGGAATCACTGACCTTGAGCCAGCATTTTCTTTATTTACTCACTTACTTATTTTCCAGAACTTCACAAGGGTGCTGTATCTACATCACTCCCACACCTCCCTTTCCCCTCAAGTTCCTCCTGTGTCCCCTCTTCTCCCTCCCTAATTCATGATCCCTTCTTTAATTACTATCACACACACACACACACACACACACACACACACACACACACACACACACGCACGCACGCACGCACACACGCACACACACACACACACACACACGTTTATACAGCCTACCGAGTCCATTTAGCTCTGCTCATGTAGACGTGTGTTCTGCGATGACCACTTGGGATTGGACAATGTCTGCAGGAGCTCATCCCTTGAGGAAACTAGTTCTCCCTCCCTCCCTCAGCAAACAATGACCTGGAGCTTTCACCGAGGGGTGGGGCCGTGTGAAATTTCTCCCATCCATGTTGGCAGGTTAAACTGGTGTTGTCAAATATTCTGTCTTGTTTATGCAACCGTACTGTTGATATTTCATGGATGCATTTTTCCCTGTCAAGTCTAAGGGTCACAGTTTCACAGCAGGCATCCTGGGCCTCTGGCTCGCACACTCTTTCTGCTCCCCTCTTCTGAGATTTTTCCCTAAGCCTTGGGCTTCCTGGTTGCACTGTAGATATGTCACTTATTTCTGGTATTTTAATCAGTTGCTGCTCTCTAATTGTCTTCATCTGTTGCAAAGGGAAGCTTTATTGCTGAAGGGTGAGAGCTCCATGTGTCCATAGGTAAAAGGGTGTTTAGAATACAGTCAGAAACTATATTGGTTTAGGAAAACGGCACTAGTAGATTCTTCTCTCAGGATTGTGACCTCTCCAGCCATGGCTACGTTTACACTACCAAATACGCATTCGCTCCCACTGAGAAGGCCTTAAGTCCAACTAGACAACTGTTAGTCACTCCCAGGATAAAAATGCCACTGTTGCGCCACTGTGGATAGTTGACCTATCTGGTCGTTATCATGAGTCGTAGGTTTACAGCTGGATAGGACATCCAATTGCTCCTCTTCCTTAGCAGCTTACATAGTACCTTTCAATACTCTGAGAGCCAGTTCCAGGTCAGTTCCAGCTTGAGTCCTCCAAGTACTGTGTCCAAAAGAGTGTGGTATCTTCAGCAAGTCTTACCTTCAAGGTCTAGGGGGCAACCAAGGTCAATGACAATAGCTCATATTGTTTTGCGAGACTTCTAATCCTCCAAACAATGCCCAACAATATATATTGGGAGGGACAGTGTCTCAGTAGCCAGCTACTCACTGTGTAGACCAGGCAGCCTTAAACTCAGATATCCACTTGCCTCCTGCCTCCCAAGTGCTAGGATTAAGTATATATGCCACTGTACTTAGCATATTGTATGTATTTTTAAAGTAAACTTATATATATGTACATGTACACACACACACACACACACACACACACACACACACACACACATATATATATATATATATTAGGGGAACCTATGTTTTTAGGCACCCTTATATTACTTATCTCTTCTTCCCTCTCTCCCTGTATTATCTTTCCTCCCCCTCCCCAGATAACCCCCCCAATTATTCTCTTAAACCCCTCTGTAGCACTTGACTCCTACTGCTCCCCTCTCACTCCCCTCTCTAGAGCCTCGTGACCAGTCTCGCTGCCGTGGCCCCTTTCTGCTTTCCTGGCTTCTTCTGACACATTAGGGTATAGACTCCAATGTAAACGTTCAGAGCTGGGCCCCACAAGTAAGAGATAATACTTGGAATTTGTCTTTCTGCATCTGGGTTACCACTGGAGTGGGCATTTTAAATGAGAGGTTTAGGGCTGGGGGTGTAGCTGAGCTGGTGGAGCGCTCTCTGCACAAGCCCCTGAGGCGCCTGGCTCCAGTCCCCAGGCCTAATGAACAGAGCAGAGCAGTGTATACCTGTAACATCAACACTGGCGGAGCGGCTGGAGGAGCAAGGCCCTCCTAGGGAGTGTGACTCCATTCATAAAAGCCAGGCTCAAGTCAAAAATAAATAAATGTGTGGTTTTTTAATGACTCCAAGGATGTTCCACAAGTTCATTGTCCTTCCTTTCTCCCTGCTCCAGGACTGCAGTCATGTCACTGTCAAGGACAGGATTGTGACCATCACAGACCTTCGATAAATCTCAGTCGTCACCCAGGGAGTTGGCTCATTGGGTAAAGGCACTTGCCCTCAAGCCCAGAAGCCCAAGTTCAATTCCTGGGACCCACATGATGGAAAGAGAGCATCAACTTCCCCCAAGTTGTCCTCTGACCTCCACTTGTGCACTGTGGTATGTGTGTGCGCGCGTGCGCACACACACACACACACACTCACACACACACACACACACACACACACACACACACACACACACACTAAATAAATAAACAGATGTAGTTTACAAAAAGTCTTACCCTCCTCCTGAGTTACGCACCCTGATCAGTTTACTGCCCATCCACCCCGCCCCCCGCCATGGAATTAAGCTTTTAAGACAGAATATGAAAGGGTCAACACCAATGGGAGACTGTTGATCTTTTTAATTTGTTATTTGAAAATAAGCCATTTTATTTTTTTTAAGGCAAATCTGAAAAATGAGCAAATCACACCAAGCAACTAACTCAAAAATTAGGATGGAAGAGAAAGCATCTCTTTAGACCCAACCACTGGCCTTTCGTCCCTCTCGTGATTTATCTACCAACTTGTTCATCTCTACCTTTGGACTAAATAAGGGCATCTATGCAAAACCGTGAAAGCCATTTTGAAGGATTTGACTTTTTCTTGTTTGTGGCATTACTAAGGGAACGTATCACTCTGGAGGGAAGTGCATGAGGAGCCCACAGCCCCCTATAAGTTGATTTTGTTTTAAAAAACAGAAGTATATTATTTAAAAGCTTAGGATGTTATTTTCTTCTGTAATAAAACAGCTCACTGGTGGTGTGCTCTAGAGTTTTCTGTCTGATTGCGGGCACATGGGATGGTGCGTCCCTGCAGCGAACTGTGTGGCAGTTCACTTGTGGTCAGTGTGGTTTGCCTGCCCACTGTCCCCTCCACGGGCAGGAAGTCGTCTCTTGTTCCAGTGTTGTTTCAAGTGGGTCCTCCCACTTTCTCCTCAAGCCTCACAGCCAAGACACTGAGCCTTTCAGAGTCCCAGCAAATGGAGCAGTTGCCTAGCCACCCACCCTGCTAAGCCACTGGGCTGGCTTTGTCATCTTTGGAATGTCTAGGATGGCGTGTGAGACTATGGGTGATAACTCACTTTTCTTCACGAACTGAGCAGGTGTTAAAGGTGGCCTAGAAATCTGTGACCCCAACGTGAAAGAAGAGTAAATATGTTGGATAGCAAAACTATTATTATTTGTGTGTGTGTGTGTGTGTGTGTGTGTGTGTGTGTGTGTGTGTGTGTGTGTGTGTGTGGTGTGTGCACCGTGTGCGTACAGATGCCTGCAGAGCCAAAACACAGCTTTGGATTCTCTAGAGCTGAAGTTACAGGCAGTTGTGAGCTGCCGTGAAGAATGCTGGGAACAGAACCCAGATGCCCTGCAAAAGCAGAAAGTGCTTTTGACTGCTGAGCCATCTCTCTAGCCCCTAAATTGATGCTCTCAACCATACCACAATGCTGCCTTCCTGAAATATACATGGGCACGTGCGTTCAGAAAAGGATGGATTCGTATCAAGGGGTAGGATTATGAGATGATTATTTTCCCCTCTCTCCTTTTTCAATTTTTCCCAACTTGAAAGAACATATACTGCATTCTAACTGGATAAAAAGAATAGTACCTCCTGTTTCCCAGAAACCAAAACTCCACTGCCCCCTTAATGTGGGAACCCAGCCAAGACCTGCTTCTCTGAACAGCCTTGGGGGGGCCGGGGGGCCGGACTCGGTAACACTCTCGGGCAACGCAGCAGGCATATGTCATATATGGGAACCTTCCACGAGGCTGACCTCACTGCTGGAACTTGTTCAACATAAACCTTTGCCTTGAGATCTTTGGACAAAGCCTGGTGGATGGAGAGCTGAAAACTGCCTAAGCAGTGAATCGCTGGTGTTATGCCTGAAGAAGTCCGGGCCGTGCTTCTTCTGGGCTATTGCTGCTGATCAGTCCCTGAGGAGGACTGCTTTTCCTGTCACCCTCCTCCTGAGAGGAGCTGCTGCAGTGGCCTACCACTGTTTCTGACTTCTGAGCTTGGCGAGCACACAGGCTGTTGCTTAAATTGAACACTACAATGGTTGCTGGTGGGTGACGGAAGTGGAACCATCTCCTACACAAAAGGAAGCGAGGCCGTTCTTAGCTACTCCTCTGCCTGCTCCCTGCCATCACAGCTTCGCCACCCCCAGCAGTCTATGTTCACCTCATTTTGCCTTGGAAAAAGTTAATGATTCTGGGCATGGTGACACATGCCTGTCACCCCCAGAACTGTGGAGGCTGAGGCAGGAGGCTCAGCCTGAACCACACGGTGAACCCATCTTTAAAAGGTCAACGCCATTGCACCAGAGCAAAGTTCCATCCTATTGTGTCATCCGTGCTGTCCAAGCATTGGCCACGCAGCCACCTTGAACAGCCCTTAGTCCCTGTTCAGCACACGAGGCCTCTGTGTCCAGAGCATCTCTGACCCAGCCTAGTGCTTCTGCCCCTTTTCAGAGACTTGGAGCTTAGAATTACCTTTAATTGATTCATGGTAGACCCAGGATATGGTCACACAAGTATTTTCATTCCCAGTGGCATCATGGCTTTGAAAGCACACCATCTCTAAGAACTATGACACTTGAAGCTTCAGCTGGCCCAGAAAGAGACCACAGAGAAAGGAATTTGTGTTCGTTCAAATACTTTTCGTTGTATTAGCAGACAATTCAGCTAATGGTCAGACGGAGCTGGACCCAGTGTCCACCGTGACCACAATTCCCTTGGTTCAGAGTGTGGTTGTTTGAGTGAGTTATTCCATTAAAGTAATGAAGACAGCTGTAGTTTAATAACCTATTGTCCCGATAAATCTAGCTGAAAATGAACTTCTGGGTTTCAACACAACTGTAATTGAGTTATTGGGTCATAGCTTTGGCCACAATTCATCCTGGGACCACTGTGCCTGGAAGGATGGAATGTTCTGGTTGGTCAGGCCTGCACTGAAAGCCTATATCCCACCTGAGCTGCATGGTCAGAGATTAGGGAGCATTCTTTTTCAAAGAATATCATGACAGCATTAGAAGCAGAAGTGGATGCTGAGCAAGGGGAGGCAGCAGCTATCTCCAACAGATGCCAAGGATGAGAATCTAAGTCTGCCAACGGCAGTGGTCCCAAAAGTGGTTCCACTTACCAAGTCCTGTGGAACTTAGGTAATGACAGCTAGACTAGGGGGTACTGACTCACTCCCCCAAAACATGAGTCATACATCCAGACCATGGCTCATTCAAGAGTACCTACTGTGTGAAGAGCACTGTTTAAAATATGAAAAAAAAAAAACCATGCTCTGCCCTCTGCCCTCCAGAGCCATAGTCCTGTGATAGTATGAGATCAATTTCCTCACAATTGACAAATGTACACAGGATAGTGACCGGGAGACCCTAAAGAGAGAAACATGTTTTCATTGTAGTTAAATGTATTCCACTTTCCATTCATTCAGCAAATGTTTACCATACACCTACTAAACACCAAGTCCCACAGGATTTGATAGAGGCAGGAGAACTTCCAGGGAAGATTTCAGACAGATCTGGGATATATAAACCATTGCAAAGAAGAATTGGTTGAATATGGAGGGAAATGGAAAAATCAAGCCCACAGACAAGTGGATTCAGTAATTTTTTTAAAAAGGGGTAATCAACCATGGGCTAGAAAGACGGCTCAGTGGCTAAGAGCACCGCCTGCTCTTGCAGAGGACCCTGGTTTGGTTCCCAGCACCCACATGGAAGCTTATAACCAGTAACTCCAGATCCAGGGGACCCAGCACCCTCTTCTAGCCTCTGCAGACACCAAACATATGTGGTACACAGACATGCATATAGGCAAACACTCATACACAAATTTAAGTGTGAACTACAATCACTTTGGATGAGGCATGTCATAATCATCTGTATAGTAACATAAACCCAGCATCTTCTGGTAAACAGGATCTGTCTTCCAATATAAATTACGGCATCTCACTAAAGCACATATAGAAGAAAAAGAACTCTGCTGGCACTGGAATGGGCACTGTAGGTTCCAACTGAGACTCCCTGGATTCTGTGACTGGCTTAATGTAGGGATGAACTCTGTCACACCTGGAAGCTCTGATGTATTGCTTGGAATTTTCTTTTGGGGATGGCAGAGTAGTGGAGGTCATTATTATGTTGATGATGATAGTGGTGGTGATTTCTTGAAAATGAATCTGAAATGATTTGTATTATGTTGTGAGATGCTCATCCTTACAGCATCACAAGTGACCACTCCAAAAGTTCTTGGCAAACATCAGGCTCTCTCAACACTGGGAGGAGAGTCACGTTCAGGTTCAAAGGCAGGACCTGGTGCTAGATCAACCCGGAACAGGTGGATTCCTGACTTCCATAAGAGGCTTCATCTCCCTTGACCTCAGAGTCTCCGACTCTTTTTTTCTTTTGTAGTCCATAATACCAAGATTAAATATGATTACTCAGGGGTCAGCAAGATGGCTCAGTGATCAGAGGAACTTTGTACAGCAAGCCTGCGACCTAGTTCAGTTGAACCCATGGAAAGAGAAAATAAACCCTACAGTTGTCCTATGATCTCCATACATGCACTATGGCACACAAACGTGCTCATATATATCATACTCATACATTCATAAGCACACAATAATAATAAATTTAAATATATGACTGTATATACAGAGGATTATGTATAATATATAGCATGTAGACACAAATCAACAAATGGCAGCTCTGATAACAACAAGAAAGTATGAACCTGTGTCAGTCACTCGTTCAAATTCAACCTTGGAGACTCTGGTGTTCTAGAACATTCTGGTCTTGCCTAACCGGGTAGGCTGAGGGTCCTAACAGCCCAGATTTGGTTCCCTGCTCTTCCTACGGAAATCGCAGTATTGATCAAAAACAGAAGGGAGGGTCCTGCTTCCACTTAAAGCCATCTTTCTGGTGACAGGCCTGAGTTTCATGTGAAGAGTTTGATGTATTTTTGTTTTCTTTGACTGCTATTTTGAGGGTTTTGTTTGTTTGTTTGTAGCCCAGGTTAGCCTTGATTTTATGGTCCTCCTGGCTGCTGGAATTATAGTTTTACTTAGTTCTAGGCTAAGGCTAGGATAACTCAAGTGGTTTGCCAGAAGATGAATGTGGGTGTGGGAATGAGAAAACTGATAATTAGATGGGGATTATGGAGACCCAGATCCCAAGGCAACTCCCAGGCCAGCTCAAGGCTTAGGACTCTTGGAAAATAGAAGGAATACAGTCTGTTCCTAGCTCTTCTAGGTTCCCATCTCATGGGATGACGAGAGAAACAAACGTCTTTTCACCTAGCTGATTGGCAGGTTTCAATTTTTTCTCTTTGGACCTTGGAATGTTAAGCTTTTCCCTTTAGTGCTGAAGTCCAAATGGTGGCTCCGAGCCAGTGTTCACATGGGGAATTCCTAGAAGTTCTGGCCGTCCACGTAGTTCTTTGTAGAGAAATCAGTCTAGTCCAAAGGCTTCCATCTGGCCACCCTACCCCCTTCCAGAGGGACCCACAGCCTTTTATCGAAGGAGTCCGAGGTGGACTGGCTGTCCCCTGGAGTGGGGCTGACAGGAAGGCTCAACCACCTGTCCTGTGCCCATTTGACAAAGCTGGCAGCGGGCTGCCTTCCGCACTCTCTTCTCCTCCCCACTCAGGTGGGCACGGCACCCAGGCAAGAACAAAGTCTCATGGCCAATCTAGATCTCCCGAAATGCCCTCTTGGGATGCTCCTCACTCCCCTTCCCACAGAAACAGGAGAGGTCCTCTTGTTCACACTCTGTCCTCACAAGCCCCAGAAGCTCTTTCCATCTTTCTCCACAGCCTGGGAGACAGCCGGAAGCTGCAGCTGGGACAGTAGGAGCTCTAAGTGGGGGTGAGTGACCTGAGAACGGGGAGGAGTTCTATGCAGGGCCATCCAGAGCCTGTGATTACAGCTGGGGCTGGGGCAGAGTGGCACTCTGACGTCTGCCAATGGGTTACCTAAGGAAGATTTAATCCTGTTGCTTAAACACTGTGTTCTTTCTTGTTTTTCTCTTCTCCCTTGTTCATCCATTGCTGAAAAGATGTTAAAAACCTCTGAGTGTGAAGTAGGCTGTGGTGAGGCAAGCCTCTCTATAATCCCAGTACTCAGAAGGCTGCCTTGTCTTGTTTTGACATTGTGTGTGTGTGTGTGTGTGTGTGTGTACACGCATGAGTGCATGTTCATATTTCTTTAATTAAAATATAATTACATCATTTCCTCCCTCCTTTTCCTATCTCCAATCCTTCTCAGGTACCCCTCTGACACTTTTTATAAAATGTCTCTACCTTTATCACTGCTTCTTACCTTAAAATTGTTGTGCCTAGGCTGGTCTAGAATTCATGGAACTGTGCCCAGGTACCTGGAGATGGAAAAAGAGAAGCTTCTAGACTGACTGGCTTTCCTGAAGGACAGAGTGAGAGGAAAGACTCTGGGGGAGGGAATCAGGGCGTGTGACAGTTTTGGGGCGGGGGGGGGGGGGGAGAGACAGGTTTTAGACAGCTGAGCTTTAAGAGCCCACAGTCACCTGGATGCAGCTCTCCAATTCACAACTGATCATTTTGGTCTGGATCAGGTGTGAAGTGTGAAGTCGGAACTAACTGCCACAGAGCTGGTGGTGGACACTGTGGGACATGGAACAGCTACCCAGGGAGAGAATGCATTATGTAAGAAAATCCACGATCACAGGACTCTGGACACTTGTGCTGGCCCGTGGGTCTTGCTAGGTGTGCTCAGTCTTGAGGCAGGGCCCTCATTCTGCATTTCCCAGGACTGGGGGACTGGCAGAGCAACTCCAGGAGGGAGAACTGGAGAGTTTGGAGTTCTGAAGGAAGTTTAAGGGCACTGGAGGTTCCAGGGCAGCAAAAACAGTAGGACACATGGGATATTTTGCCAAGCGCAGATGGAATTTCCCCCTCAGCCCTCTGCTGTCCTGGACTTACACCTGACAAAGCACAATGGCACTCATTCTGTGGCTACAGCATGCATGTCCCAGGCAGACCCTGGGGCAGCAGTCAGAGGGCCTGAGGAAAGAGGCGGGGACAGAGGCAGCACTGCCATTCTTGGTATGGTTCCCTCTCCAGGAGCACAGCCCTACCAGGCCTCACTCTGGGCAGCTTATAAGGCCTGGTGTGATTTTTTTTTTTTTTTTTTTTGTTTATGCAAGTATAGCCTAAAAGGAACAAATCCATAGCCCGGAGACTGTTACCATTCGAATCCTTTTGCATACATTTTTCAAATGATAATTCACTCTACCCACCCTCCATCCACGCCCCCCAAGGCTGGTGTATTGAAAAAAAACCACCTTATATGGTAATAGTGTTACCACACCGTCAGCTGGCCTTTTTAGGGACTCTGTTTAAAGAAGATCCGCCTCAGGGGTTTTATATTGCTCTGGTGTTTCTGCCAAAGACTCCACGGCCCTCAGTCCCTGGGAAAAGGACTTCTCACACCTTCGGTGAGTACTGCCCGGCTTCTGCAGCCTCTTCCTTTCTGGGGCTGTCAGGCCTCCTGTTTATCTGTGCAACTCCAGATCTGCTTGGTTTCTGTGGCCCAGGTCACAGGTCAAGGCCCTTAGTGGTTGTGGTGCCTGGAACACGTTGCCGCCTGCTGGGAAAAGGCATTTCTGATCAGGGAGCGTCCTGGGGACAGGACAGCTTGGGGACTGTCCAGGGTATGACTCCTGTAGTCTACACCTGTCCTGTTCTCCTTGCCTTGGGTCACTGTGTCGCTGCAGAAAAGCAGCTTCCCCTGGGTATTTGGGTCACAGCCAATGGTGGCCCTGGTACCCATGAGCTACCTGTATTAGAATAGGAAGGCACTTCCTTCCTTTGGCCTTGGCTGGTCTCTCTGTCCTCCAACTTGAGCTTGGCTGAGATGAGTGGAGAGTTTTCACAGTATCCGAAGGCTGTAAGGTCATTGTGGGATGTGGAAAGTGAGACACGAGGGAGGAACAAATGTCTCGTGGCTTCATGATGTTGAGGGGCTAGAAGGCAGCTAACTTGTTCTCCTCTGAGGAAGTCGCTGAGGCCCTTCCAGGGCAATTAAGCAACTTTTCCAGAAGATGCGCCCTTGCTGGTCATGGTGGTTCATGCTTTTATTCTAAGTACATGGGAGCCTAGGGCGGGTAGATTGCCCAAAGCTCAAGGCCAGCCTGGTGTACATAGTGAGTTCCAGGCCAACCTGGGCCTCAGTATGAGACTCTGGTTCAAACAAAACAAAACATCTCACACCATCTGTGAAGTAATATGCCAAGGCCACCATCTCTGCAACAGACACACACACACACACACACACACACACGAGTCGGGAGAGCTCTACCACATTTGTGAGTTGCATCCAAGTGGAGCAGGCTGGGGTCAGGATGCTGACCTCCATGTCCTCACCCATAACATGGGCACCCAGAACACCTCTCAGATTGACTCAGAGTGAGGAGTAAATGTGTATAGTATAGCACCCAGCCCAATGTGGCTAGGGTCTATCTAGCCTTGCATTCTCAAGTTTAATAGGCACTATGGAGAATGTGGCGATGCAAGCCTACGTTCCTAGTGCTTGGGAGGTAGAGGCTAGCAGATCAGAAGTTCAAGATCACCTTTGTCTATATAGTAAGTTTAAGGCTAGCCCAGGCTTTACAAAACACTGTATCAGAATAAAATGAGATTAAAAATAGAATCACAATGGAGTATCTAAGTGTACGAACAGGGGAAGCCCAGAAGAAGCTCCTGGTTAAGCTACAAGCAGGGAGGGCTTCCTGGGGAAGAATATCTGAGCTGAGCTCCAGAGAAGGACAGTCCTGGAGGGGAGGAGGGAGGAAGCATGGTGGTCTTTGGGACAGCAAAGGACTCAGCTCCACTCCATTTGGATTTCATGGCGAAAAGCAGGCCCAGTAACTTTAGAAGGGTGGGTAGGTCAGTTGTTTGGTTTCCAGATGCTAAATTAAAGGACTGAACAGTGGGCAGCATGGAAGAAGTCAAGCCTAAAGGATAACAGCCAGAGATGTATACCACGGAAGGACTGCTCTGGAGGGCGAAAGGCACAGGGCAGAAGTGCCATCACCTATGTGGTGGTGTGGAGGCAGAATCCAAAAGGGCTATGATTGGTTAGGAGGGAAGAGAGAGTACAAGGTGCCGGCTCTGGGTTCTGGAGTGGGTGGCATACCTCTCTGGGTATAGCTCCAGCTAGAAGCTAATGTTATCAGCCAGCTTGACGGTACCGGGTTGGGATACCTTGGACTGCACACACCTCACACAGCTCGCTTGGCAGGTCTGGAGCTCAGGGGAAGGGTCTGGTCAAGAGCTGAGCTGGGACCCTTGGTGGGAGGCTGGGCGAAGACCAGAAGAGTGGGTGATATGGGTAGAATCTTGAGGAACAGAAAAAATGAGGAACCACCTTGCATGTGATTAGACACCTGTAATCCCAGCACTGGGGACCAGAGGAAGGAGACTCAGGAGGTCAAGCTCATCCCAGCTACACAGGGAGTTGTTTAGGCTTTTGACACTAAGGTCTATCATAACCACCTTCAACTCTGCAGCTATAACAAGAGCAATCGCAGACAATGTGGGCATGAGTAGGTATGCCTGGGTCCCAATAAAACAATTTACAGAGGCCAGTTAGGATTCCGAAGCCTATGATTTCAGCACTCAGAGGTGGAGGCAGAGGAGCAGGAATTCAAGGCTGTCCTCAGCTACAGAGTGATCTCAGAGCCAGCCTGTCTTGAGAATAAAATAAATACATACACTAAAACTGAATCATACATAATTTTCACAGGTCATGAACTATTAGTCTTCTACCATTTTTAAAAAGAAAATATGTTTTTTTTCTTCTTTTTGGCTTTTTGAGACAAAGTTTCTCTATGTACCTCTGGCTGACCTGGAATTTGCTCTGTAGACCAGGTTGGCCTTGAACTCACAGAGATCCACCTGCCTCTGCCTCCCGAGTGCTGGGATTAAAAGTGTGCACCACCACACCCAGTTAAATATGCTTTTTAAAAACTTTTATTTGTGGGTGTGTTGTATACAGGTGTGTGTGTGCAGGTGTGTGTGTGTGCAGGAGTGTGTATGCAGGTGTGTGTGTGTGTGTGTGTGTGTGTGTGTGTGTGTGTGTGTGTAGGTGTGTGTGTGCAGGTGTGTGTGCGTGTGCCCTTGTCCACATGGGTGTCTGTGGTGGCCATCAGCTGACATGGGGTGTCCTCCTTATCACTCTCCGTCTTATTTTTGAGGCTGGATCTCTCACTGAACCTGGAGCTCACTGACTCAACTAGCTTGGCCAACTGGCCAGTAAGCTCTGCTCTGGTGGTTCTTCTATCTGCATCTGCCCAGAACTGGGATGGCAGAGGAGCCAGCAGTGACCCCTGGACTTTCTGTGGAGCAGGGATCTGAACTCAGGTCCTCACACTTGCACAGCAAGTGCTTTGCCCACTGAGCCATCTACCAAGCCTGTCTTCAGCCACTTAAAAAACGTAAAAACCATCAACATTCAGTCTATAAGAAAGTAGGCCAGAGTTTGCCTATCCTGGGTTACAATCTGAGCAACCCTTTCAGATCCCTGTCTTTGTTTAACCCATCTTCTTCCTTTCAATGTATTTTTAGGGTTTTTCTTTTTAGGTTTTTTTATTTTACTTTATGCATATGAGTGTTCGCCTGCATGTATGTGTGTATACCATGTGTATGCCTGGTGTCCTCAAAGGTCAGAAGAAGGCATCAGATCCTCTGAAACTGCAGTTATAGATGATTGTGAGCCGCTGTGTGGGTGCTGGGAACTGAACTCAGGTCCCCTGTAAGAACAGCAAGTGCTCTTTACCACTGGACCATCTCTCCAGCCCCTAATCTTTTCCTTGTGAGATGGATGTCCTCATTTCAATTTTGTAGTGGAAGAAACTGGGAGCTGGGGAGGGGAATGGGAGGGGCTGTGGGGAGAGGGTTCCAGGAAGAATAAAGGGGCACTGAAGGAGAGATGAGCCCCCAGAGCCAACCCAGCCCCTTTGCAGTGCCAGAGATGCCTTCGGGGCCTCTAGCTCTCTCAGCCTTCAGCGCCCTACCTCATCTCTGGCTCTGCCACAGAAAAATATTTCTGGGGTTGGAGAGATGACTCAGTGGTTGAAGGCACTGGCTGCTCTTGCAGAGGATCCGGGTTCAGTTCCCGGCACCCACACGGTGGCTCCCAACCATCTGTAACTCTAGTTTCAGGGGTTCTGATGCCTTCTTCTGACATCAGTAGGCACTGTTCACATGTGGTACACATCCATACATGCAGGCAAAACACTCACATAAACATAAATAAATCAGAAGACAAATTTTCAAAAGGGAAAGTGATTCTAAGTCCCTGAAATACTCTGCTGGGAGCTGGTGACAATTTGAAGTTGCTCAGTGGATGCCTCAGTGGCCATACAACCTGGAAAAGAAAGTGCGGGGCTGCGACTCTTTGCGGGGCTGAGTTGGGGTGGGGTGGGGGCTCAGTGAAACCAGAGAGGAGAGGAAAGAGTCATTGAAAAGCCAAAGGGACCGGGCGGTGGTGGCGCACGCCTTTAATCCCAGCACTCAGGAGGCAGCGCCAGGCGTATCTCTGTGAGTTCGAGGCCAGCCTGGGCTACAAAGCGAGTTCCAGGACAGCCAGGACTGTTACACAGAGAAATCCTGTCTCAAAAAAAAAAAAAAAAACCGAAACAAACAAAGAACAAAAAAACAAAAAAAAGAAAAGTCAAATGGGAGTCACCCTGGGATGTAGCTCAGTCAGCAGAGTGCTTACCCAAGCATGCACAAAGTTCTGGGGTTTGATCCCCAGCTTTGCATAAGTGTAAGTATTAAGTATCTTTAATCTAGTACTGGCTGGTAGAAGGATCAGAAGTTCAAGGTTATCCTTGACTACACTGGGAGTTCAAGGCCAGCCTAGGGTACATGAAATCCTGTCAAAAGAAGGAGGGGTTTGGGAAAGGCACCCAAGAGAAACTAGGCTTGAGGCAAAACACCTATAATCCCAGCATTTGAGAAACTAAGACAGGAGTGTTGCTGTGAGTTAAAAGGGGCTACCTGCAGTAGACAAAGAACTCTGACTCAAAACAACTAAAGCAAAATTAAAAAGGGGGAAAGCCATAGGCACCTGAAGTCTGAATAAATCACCCGAAAAGAAGTGTGGTTCCCGGCCTCCTGGCCTCCTGGCTCTTCGGGCCGGTTTCCCCTCAGGAGGATATTCACAATGTCAGTGAGCTGAGGACTAGCTAGGGGAGAGGGAGCCAAGTGCTTGAGATCCCAGGAACAGAGCAGACAGGTCTGGCAGGGGGCCCACTATGTCAACATTTATTGAGCACCTCCTGTGTACCAGACATTGAGCTGTGTGTTAGGGTAAACCTGGTCCCGGTGTAGAAAGAGCTCAGAGGATGCCCAGGGAGAAGAAACAGGGGCCCCTTTGTGTGCTCCTGGAAAGCAGGGGAAAGAAAACTTGCCATACAAGGAGAAGCTCTGACCGTCTCTCGGCCGTGGCAAGGACAACACAGCACAGGCTCTGGCACTGTCCACACCTGGCCTGGATCAATGCCTGGCCTGGCTGCTCCCTTTGTTCTGGCTAGGAGGTCTCTAGCTGAGTTCTTTAACTTTTCTGAGTCTTGATGTGCACGTCAATAGAATGGGATTTAAAAATATATTGTCTCAGGGAAATTTTGAAGTTTAACTAGATGACACTATAAATTGTAAAACTGAGGTAAAATTTTTAAAATATTTATTTTTATTTTATGCATGTGGGTGTTTTGCCTGCCTGCATGCCTCTTGCATCATGTGCATGCATTCTCTCAGGAGCTCAGAAGAGGGTATTAGATCCCCTGGAACTGCAGTTACGGGTGGTTATAGATGCAGAGAACTGAACCTGAGTCCTTTGTAAGAGCAGCAAGTGCTCTTAACCACTGAGCCACTTCTCCAGTCCCAAAACCTTTTTTAAAATTAAAAATACAGTTTGCCAGACATGGTGGCTTATACCTGTAATCTCAGCACTTGGGAAGTAGTGGCAGGAGAATTGCCCTAAGTTTGGGCCAGCATACAGAGCTATCCTGCCTCAAGATATATATATTATATAAAAACACATGCTGTGTCACCCAACTTGGAAGCACTGGCCGAAGTGTGATGGGAGTAACTTGGTACCTTTCTCATTACATCACATACTTTCCTTTCTCCATTGGGTGGTAGGGTGGAGGGTTCTAGCAATTCAGAGCCAACTAACTTTTTCAATAACTGCTTTTCATTATTAAAATGGTTCTCTCTCTCTCTCTCTCTCTCTCTCTCTCTCTCTCTCTCTCTCTCTCTCTCTCTCTCTCTCTCTCTCTCTCTCTTTGAGACAAGATGTCTCTGTGTAGCCTGTCCTGGATCTCACTCTGTAGACCAGGCTGGCCTCGAACTCACAGAGATCCGCCTGGCACCGCCTCCTGAGTGTGCGCCACCGCCACCCGGCTCTGATTGTTCTTAATTTACTTTTATTTTATGTGCACTGGGTTTTCTCTGCATGCATTTCTGTGTGAGGGTGTTGGAACCCCTGGAACTGGAGTTACAGACAGTCTTGAGCTGCCATGCAGGTGCTAGGAATAGAACCTGGGTCCTCTAGAAGAACAGCCAGTGCTCTTAACCACTGAGCCATCTCTCCAGCCCCTCAATTCTGATTGTTTTAAACAAAGCTATGCTCACAGAATGGCTCACTGGGTAAAGCATTTGCTGCCCAAGCCTGATGGCCTGAGTTCAATCCTCAGCACTCAGGTAAAGGTGGAAGCTCCATAGTTTCCTGAGCTCCACCTCATGCCAAGGAGCATGTGCCCTCACCACCACCGCCCCCCCCCCACACACACACACTGTACACACATACAATAATGTATTTTCTAGTTGTTATTTTATTTTATGTGTGTGGGTGTTCTGCCTGTACATACCACATTCACACCTGGTTCTCAGGAGGCCAGAGAGGGCGTCAGATCCTCTGGAACTGGAGTTACAGTTGATTGTGAGCCACAGTGTAGGTGCTGGGAATCAAACCCAAGTCCTCCACAAGAGCAGCCTGGGCTCTTAACCTCTGAGCCATCCTTCTAGCCCCAGTGTTAATAAACTTCTGCCCTGACTCTGTCTAGCCTTCATGATCTCGATCAAAATCCCAAAACATAATCTCTTTGCCTGGCTCATGATCTTCACTGCCTGGCTTCAGCACAAGGCTGTTTGGGGTCAGTCACAGCTGTCTGGAGCACCTCTCTCCTCCCATCCATAAGAGGGCTAGCTGTGGTCACACACACCAAATGACACGTTAGAGCCCTTCCTTCCCAGAGAGTTTCTCTATTCCTTGTTCTATGCCTCTCTTTTGCATGAAATTGTCTAATAAATAAATTTTTAAGAGACAGAGAAGGAAGGAGAGAGAAAGGGAGGCTTTGTCTCCTGACCTACACACACATGCACATACATGGACACATAGCTGCACACATACACACACATACAAACATACCAAATGTGTGTGTGTGTGTGTGTGTGTGTGCGCGCGCGCACGCGCGCGCTAGGTGGAAGTGGCTTTATTTGTCAGGGAGGCTGGGCGTCTTTCGTTGGGACGGTTTTGCTTCCCTTCCTTGTCAACTGTCTTCTCACAGTCTTTCTTTCTTTTGGGCTGTCTGCTTTCCGGTTTGTGAGAGGTCTTTCTTCTTGTAAATACTAATCCTGCCTCAGGTATACTGTAAAACTTCTCAACCTGTTTAACAACCGGTAAGTGCTCTCACGTTTCTCTCCACTGAATGAAAGTTGTATGGCTATTTCATCTTTAAAATCAAGTGTAGTAAACTGGGTACTGTGGTGCACACCTTTAATCCCAGCACTTAGGAGGCAGAGCCAGGCTGATCTCTGTGAGTTTGAGACCACCGTGGTCTACACAGTGAGTTCCAGGCCAGTCAAGGCTACACAGTGAGACCTCAGGAATGGAGAGATGGCCTAGTGGTTAAGAGGACTTACTGCTTTTGCAGAGGACCTGAGTTCAGTTCCCAGCTCCCACCTAACAGCTCATAAGCATTCTGAACTCCAATTCTAGGGGATCGGAAACCCTCTTCTGGTCTTCACAGACACACGCATGGTGCACATAGTGAGACCCTATCTCAAAAACTAAAATTAAATAAATAAAAATAAAATGTATTTCTTGGCTGATTGCCATACCACACAACACAGACAAGGGCCTTTAAGGACAGAAATTTGTTTTCTGACAATCCTGGACCCTAGGAGTCTGAGGGTCAAGATGTCATCAGGGTTGGCTTCTCCTCAGGACCCTCCCCTGGCTTGTAGATGGCTGCCTTCTGGCCATGTCTTCATATAGTCCACACTCTCCATATATCTGTATTCTAATTTTCTTTTCTTACACAGATACTACCCTCTGAGAGCAGCCATATTGGAGCCCAGCCATGCTGGATTTATAACCTCATTCTAAACTCAATTTCCCTATGTAAAGACCTGGCTCTAAATCCAGTCATATTTTGAGGTGTGACGATACTGATGTACATTCCATATATGAATTTAGGGTAGCATAATTCAGTGCTTAGCAGCTGAAGGGAGGTATGAGCCACAGCTTCGAGAAACAAGGAAGCCAAACCTATGTCTGTCTCTCCTAGAACAGGACCCCAGTTGCTCAGACTCCAGAGCCACAAAGACCGCCGTCTCCTGTATTACCTGACACATGGCTAACTATTTATTCTCTTCTCTTGCAACCCAAAGGTGCTCCAGCCCCCAGCTCACTCAGCCACACCCACCATGTGTGAAGAAGAGACCACCGCCCTTGTGTGTGACAATGGCTCTGGCCTGTGCAAAGCAGGCTTTGCCGGAGATGATGCCCCCAGGGCTGTCTTCCCCTCCATTGTGGGCCGCCCTCGCCATCAGGTGCTTCCCTCTGGGTCCAAGACTGAGTTACTGGGAGTGAGCTGCCTAGCACCTGCACTGAAAGAATTATCCTGAGCGCTCTCTCTCTCTCTCTCTCTCTCTCTCTCTCTCTCTCTCTCTCTCTCTCTCTCTCTCTCTCTCTCTCTCTCCCTCTCCCTCTCTGCAGAGAGTATAAATAAAAGGGGATACATACATCTATGGGCTTTGTTCTCTCTCAGAAAACCACATAGTCTTCTGTGAGAGAAAAGGATCAGCCCATGAGAAATCCCCCACCTCCTCTTCCTGTCTCCGCCCACCTTCGTTTCCTGCTTCCTGTCCTCATCTTTCCTTTCCAGGGACATTCCAGTGACTGAATCTCTTGTGTGTGGACCCCTAAGCCAATTCACTTTTCTCTCCTTTTCTTTCACGTCACAGGGTGTAATGGTGGGAATGGGCCAGAAAGACAGCTATGTGGGGGACGAGGCTCAGAGCAAACGTGGGATCCTAACCCTCAAATACCCCATTGAACACGGCATCATCACCAACTGGGATGACATGGAAAAGGTATCTGAAGCCCCCAATGTGGCTATTTTAGTGGTGACATCTCCTCTTGACTCTCCTATCCTACAGTCTTCCTCGGGAATGCTTCCCACAGCTTTCCTCCTTCCCTTTCCATTCCCTAGATGATTTCCAGCCTGAGCCCCCAACCTCTCCCCCTGGGCCATGGCAATGGCTTCCCGCAGTTTCCCTTTTCCTGTGCCCTTATTCATCCATACACTTCTCCATATTCCTAACTCTTCGTCGCACCCTTTGAGGATCCGGTCACACCTAATTTCCAGCTTCTGCCTCTCCTGCATGACTCCATCTGGCTAGGCACGGGCCCTTGTTTAAAATGTCGAACATCTCAGCTGGGGCTGAGAGATGGCTCAGCTGTTAAGAGCACTTGATGCTCCTGGAGAGGACCCACATCAGGCAGCTCACGGCTCTCTGCACTCCAGCTCTCCCTCCTATTTCTTTGCCCTGACATACGTTCAGCGAAGGGCAATGCTCATATAGTATTTGCCAATGAAAAACTTTAGTACTAAGCTAGGAGTTTCTGGAAGTTTTTTGTTGTTTTGTATAAGAAAATGCAGAAGGCGGGGCAATGATGACATCCCAAGTGGAAATGTCAGCAGCACCTTTCTAGTTCTTCTAGATACAGCCAACCATTGTCTCTGAACCCCTGCTTCAGCTATGACTGTCTTCTAAAATGTAACAGAGAGCTTCCTGAGCAGGTGGCAATGGGGGCTGAATGGTTGATTTGTAGTATGTAATCCACTTAGTTCCTTTGCATCTTCAGGTGTGAACTAGTCTTCAGGTGTGTCAAAGCCTTCTCATTCCAGAGAGGGGCAGGCAAGGCGCTGGAGTGAACAGCAAAGAAACGTGTGTACAAACCGGACACCAGCCTTAGTATCTTCATTTCTGAGCTGGAGATTAAAAAACAAACAACTTTCCTGTGAGGTGCAGTGGTTCATGCCTATAATCCTAGAGCTTGGGAGGCTGAGGCAGGAGGATTGCCACTTTGTTGTGAATTCAAGGCCAGTCTGGGTCACAGAATGAGACCCCATCTCAGATCAAGCACTCCACGAGAGTGCTTTGGCAATGAAATTAGACACTGATTTATTGTGATCCCAACATATGGATTGGAGTTTTAGAAACGACACTCATTATTTACACACATCTCTGAATACTTAATTTGAAAACATAAGAAACAAAATATTTTCTCACAGTAGGGACAGTGCATGAACTCTTTAAAGAAAGCCCTAGCTAGGTATACATTATGCATCTTAAAAGAAAAGCTGAATAGGAATCGGATGGATTGTTCTGAAATAACCACTTAGTTATTCAGGGATGCAGAATCTTACATCATACCATTTCTCTGAAATATCAACTGGACCTAAAAAAGTTAAATATAAAAACTCAAAGACTGCAGATACAGTAAGGTGGATGTAAACATTTAGTCCGCTTTCTGGTGAAAGTAGTCATAGAAGAAAAAAATATAGGTTTGACTTCCTGAAAGTCACAACTTCTAGTGTATATGTCCAAAAAATGAAAATCTGAAAGTCAAACAACATATTGCAAAAATATTACAGCAAGCATACTGAAAGATCATTAGACAGGCAGCATAGATTTATCATTAAAATACAAAGGGCTAGCGTTGGAGAGGTGACTCGGCAGTTAAGAGCATGGCTGCTCTCGCAGAGGACCTACATTTGGCACCCAGCACCCCATCAGGTGCCTTACAGTCACCTGTAACTCCCACACCAGGGCATCCAATGCCATCTTCTGGCCTCTGAGGACACCTATGCTCATGTGCATCACACACACACACACACACACACACACACACACACACACACACACAAATACACATAATTTTAAAAATCCCCTTTTTAAGAAAAGAAAATTACCCTCTTAAAAAAAAAAAAAGATCCACACTTCGAAATAAAATAAAAGCAACCAAGGGTAGTGACACACGCTTTTAATCCCAGCCCTGGGGAGGCAGCAGGCAGATCTCTGAGAGTTTGAAGTCAGTCTGGTCTACAGAGCAAGTTCCAGGTAAGTCAGGGTACATAGAAAGACACTGTCTCAAAAATATTTAATTAATTAATTTAAAACAAATTTCAACATGTAATGATAATAATAATAATAACAATAACAATAATGGATATGAAATGAATAAGAAATAATAGCCAGGTGGTGATGGTGCATACCTTTATTTAATCCCAGTGCTTGGGAAGCAGAGGCAGGCAGATTTCTGTGAATTTGAGGCCAGCCTGGTCTACAGAGCAAGTTTCCAGAACAGTCAGAGCTGTTACAAAGAGAAACCCTGTCTCAAACCGCCCCCCAAAAAAAGGGGAAAAGGAAAGGAAGTAAATTACAAATAACATAAAGACAAGAGTCACAAGGGAAAGATGTCAAAATGTTAACTATAAACAACAGATGGGATGAAGATATTTTTTGATTTGGCAACATTCCTAAATGGAGTCCTAATAGTGCTGATTGGCAAGTCTGGGCAGAGCTACGCCAGCTGTGCCTATACTTACAGGCCCAGGGGAGGCTGAGCCAGAGCAACTGGGGAAAGTTTAGTTTTTTAATTTATTTATTTTAATGTGTGTTGGCATTTTTGCCATGGGTGTCAGCGAAAATGGCATTACAGACAGTTGTGAGCTGCCATGTAGGTGCTGGGAATTGAACTCAGGTCCATCTGGAGGAGTAGTCAGTGCTCTTAACCTCTGAGCCATCTCTCCAGCCCATGGGAAAGGTTTTCAAACCCACTTCACGCCACTGAGACCAGTCCCTGTCCCTTATCTCTGTGAAACGTCAAGGTCCAAGGCCTCTGTTAGTGGTGTCCCTGTGTCTCAGAGGCCCTCTGAAGCCTTTGGGGGCCTTCTCTGCTTCCCGGCCCATCCCAGTCACCCAGATAGTGATCATTTCTCTCTCTTCCATTCATTTAGTTGCTTCTTGGTATTTTTGTCTTTTGGCCTTTCTCTCATCCAGACTAAGAAGTAGACATCATGTCCAATCATAGTGGCTCTTGTCACATTTATTAACATTCCAGCAAACCCACAAATACAGTAGTATGATTTAAGGCCTGTTGCTAAAGAAACTGAAACCCCATGTCCCTGACACTGTTTGCCAAACCCCTCTGAGGTAAAGCCCCTCATCTGATCATCTTGAAGCACTGGATAAGGAGCTAGTCATTGGCTCAGGAAACTTCCTCTATGGCAGGGATTCTTGTCTACGATAGGTTTGCATGTGTGGGCACACACACACACACACACACACACACACACACACACACACACGATAATGTCTGGAGATAGAACCAAATTTGTGCTAGAGCCAATAGGTGCTCTCCAGTGAGGAGACTAGGAATGCCACTAAACCTCCCATGATGCACAGGTCTGTCCCACACAGCACTGACTGAGCCAATCTAAGATGACCGAGTGCTGACGTAGAGAGGCCCTGCTCAAAGCACCAGCCCGGTCATTAGTAAACACTGAGAACTGGGTCCACGTATATGTATCAGGATCACAGCAGGAGGCAGTATACACTTTTGATGAGGTTGACAAAATGAATACTTACAGGGATGTGAGCAAGATGAAGGCAACCAGAGGATGAGTACTAGTTACTACAGGAGCTCTTGTGATCTCAAGAGTCCCCTGCAGAAACTTTGAGTGGGTAGACAGTGTCCTTGGAACACAGCAACACCTGGAGTGTTGAAAGAGGGTCCATCAGCTAATGGGTGTTTATGGTAGGCCACACCACAGCAACGCCCTGGCTTTTCTCTCCTCCCACTGTCCAACCTCTTGCCAATATCACTCATCAGCCAAACACAACCAGGAGCCTGAAAGCAATAAGCACTGCGGCAGCCTGCCTCCTGGAAGGCACAAAGCAACAGGAGGAAGTATGAGGAGGGAGGAAGAGGGAGGGTCAAATGGTAGACATGAGCACAGACATTGGCTCTCTGTCTGGCATGCTGCGGGGGAAGGAACAGATTCTCTCCACGTCCATCAGAGATTCCCCGGGGATGAGAAGTCTCTCCAGATTCACTGTCCCGTGTAGCTCTCGGCTGTCCTCCTCCAGTACACACGGGCCAGTCAGATTTTGTTCACGCCCCTGGTCTGAAGTCTGCTGGGCTTCTCTGGCTTTTGTCTCAACCAGATCTGGCACCACTCCTTCTACAATGAGCTTCGGGTAGCACCAGAAGAGCACCCCACCCTGCTCACAGAGGCCCCCCTGAACCCCAAGGCCAACAGGGAGAAGATGACCCAGGTAAGAGCACTGTGCACAGGGAAGCAGCCTGGCCAGGTCCTTCTTCCCCATCATGTACCCACGCGGCAAAATGTCTTTACAGACGCGCTGTATGTGTGGGCCGCCAAGGCGAGTCCCGGGGGAAGTGGGATAAAGAAGGACCACTGAGTTGGCCTAGTTCTTGCCCTTGAGAAGATTACAGAGCATCCTGTAGGCCGGGAGGTGCTGTGATGTTTGCGAGACAGTCCTTTCCTCCTTGTTGTCCTTGCAGATCATGTTCGAAACCTTCAATGTCCCTGCCATGTATGTCGCCATTCAAGCTGTACTCTCCCTCTACGCATCTGGCCGCACCACAGGTCGGTAGAGTTTCGGCTCCAGGCTTCCTTCACAGTCCTGAAAATGACCTGTGGTGGTCATACTTTCGGTTTTTTGAATGACAGCGTCTGCAGCGAGTTTATAGCAAGCCAAAGAAAAAGAATAAGTAGCAAGAGACGGATGATAAATCCATAGATAGCAGAACATCATCAGATTGGTTACTCAAAACATCCAGTAGAAATCAGCTGGGAATGCCCCACTGAGGCCGTAGCTGGAGTTTTCAGTAGAGAGTCCTGGGCAGGGAGAGTGTCCCCTCCAAGGAAAAGAACAAATAACAGCAGATAGGTGATGTCATCGAACTGGGGACTTACAAATATCCAACCGAAACTGACTGGGGGAGCTGAGGCAGTCAGCCACAGTTCCTGACTGAGTTTCTCTCCATGGCTGAACTTGTGGCTCCCCTTTCCCATTACAGGCACTTTTTATACCATGGGCTAAACAGTAGTAACCTTTGTTGGACATGATTTAGCTTCTAGCTGTTCACACTTACTTTAATCTCTCTTCCCTCCCTGCCACAGAGTCAGGGGGCCGGCCCAGCCACAGACAGGGCCTTGGAGGGCACTTTGAGACACACTTGGGTCTGAAATGGAGGTGGGGACAACTCCATTTCCAGAGCCAGTGTCCCAGTGAGCTCAAACAGCATATGACAATTTACCAATACGATGTGCAGGGGAAGCAGAGTCAAGTGGGACGCCTACAAAGGCTCATGCTTAGAACAAGAAGAACAGCAGTGTCCAGGGAAGAAACCACTGAGAGTGCCCATGGAGCAAACTGGGTGTGAGCCTGCTTGTGTAGTTGGAAAGAATTTACATAAACAAGCTATAATTGATACATGAATTGATCATGTGTACAAGGGCTGTTTCCTTATTATCGTCATGCCAGGGGCTCATCTCCACACCTTCATAGCAATGACTTTGCACATAGTATGTGCCGAGATATAGAAGGATGCCCAGGAAGCAGAGAATCCGTGATCCTCAATAGGGACTTGAGCACTATCATAAATGCTTTTTAAAATGTATTCTTTCAGCCAGGCGGTGGTGGTGCACACCTTTAATCCCAGCACTCTGGAGGCAGAGCCAGGTGGATCTCTGTGAGTTCAAGGCCAGCCTGGGCTACAGAGTGAGATCCAGGACAAGCATCAAAACTACACAGAGAAAGCCTGTCTTTAAAAAAATGTATTCTTTCATATGTTTGCTGCTTACCTGAGCATTCATCCTTCCAGGGGTTTTCACAAAGCCTGTATCAAACAATAGGCATCCTTGGCTGCAGAGATGGCTCAGCAGTTAGGAGCACATACTGCTTTTGCAGAGGACCTAAGTTCAGCTCCCAGCACTCACATTAGGCAGCTCCAACTCTAGGAGAGTGTGCAGTCTAAAAATAACAAATAACAGAGCCGGGCGGTGGTGGCGCACGCCTTTAATCCCAGCACTCGGGAGGCAGAGGCAGGCGGATCTCTGTGAGTTCGAGGCCAGCCTGGGCTACCAAGTGAGTCCCAGGAAAGGCGCAAAGCTACAGAGAAACCCTGCCTCGAAAAACCAAAAAAAAAAAAAAAAAAAAAAAAAAAAAAAAAAAAAAATAACAACAGAATGTGAAGTCCAGACTTAGAGTAAATTGACAAGTGTCCATTTTCATGTATGTATTTCAAGGATTCCAAGAAATTGAGACATGATACTTGCCTTCTAGAACCCAATTTTCTTTTTTAGGAGAAGGAAACACACACATACACACACACATACACACACACACACACACACACACACACACACACAAAATGACTGAGAATTCTCATGGTGGGTGAATTTTCTTAACTACTGAAGGAAAATATGGTAATGAAGATCACTCAGTAACAGACTCCAGAAACAGATGAAAGATGGAAATGGGGTTTGTCTTCCCTGTCCACAGGCATCGTTCTGGATTCAGGGGATGGCGTGACCCACAATGTCCCCATCTATGAGGGCTATGCACTGCCCCATGCTATCATGCGTCTTGACCTGGCTGGACGGGACCTCACGGACTACCTCATGAAGATCCTCACAGAAAGAGGCTATTCCTTTGTGACCACAGGTACCCACCCCTTTCCTCATTCAGATGAGCTCAAACCCAGTCTCATCTAGTACCAGAAGTTCTCAGGAATGATGAGAACTCTGTGGCTCTGACCTCAAGCTGTATTGGGGTGAACTGGGAACCCCTGCAGTGTTAAGACAGCCTCTTTGGAGGATGAGGGTTCCCCAGAGAGATACTCTGGGGAGGAGGACAAGGCTTACAGCTAGCTTCCTTCTGCAGTGCCCTGCCAAGTCCTGCCTGAGAATCAAGCCTTTTTGAGGGATGGGACATTTAACCCAGCATGGAAGAGAGCCTTGACTCTCTTTGGGGGCAGTTCTGTCCTCTTCCTAAGGCTGGATTCAAAGTAGACTAAGAGTTTCCTGGAGAGTACATGATACAGCCGAGCTCAGAGAGCCCAGTGACCACTTTACCATTTCTACACTCTCCAGCTGAGAGAGAAATTGTACGAGACATCAAGGAGAAGCTGTGCTATGTGGCCTTGGATTTTGAGAATGAGATGGCCACAGCGGCCTCATCTTCCTCCCTGGAGAAGAGCTACGAGTTGCCTGATGGGCAGGTCATCACTATTGGCAATGAGCGCTTCCGCTGCCCTGAGACCCTCTTCCAGCCTTCCTTCATCGGTGAGGTGCTACCTGTGGGCCTGCTCGTCACTCAGAGGCAGGGTGGAGTACATGCTGGAGGAGCACAGGATAGAGGGTGCAGGGTGAGGGCTGCAGGAGAGAGGGTGCAGGGTGAGGGCTGCAGGAGAGAGGGTGCAGGGGAGAGGGTGCAGGAGAGAGGGTGCAGGGTAGAGGATGTAGGAGTAAATTGACAAGTGTCCATTTTCATGTATGTATTTCAAGGATTCCAAGAAATTGAGACATGATACTTGCCTTCTAGAACCCAATCTTCTCATTTAGGATTAGGAGAGAGGGTGCAGGATAGAGGGTACAGGGTGAGAGCTGCAGGGTAGAGGGTGCAGGATAGAGGCTGCAGGAGAGAGGGTGCAGGATAGAGGGTGCAGGATAGAGGGTGCAGGATAGAGGGTGCAGGGTAGAGGGTGCAGGATAGAGGGTGCAGGGTGAGGGCTGCAGGGTAGAGGGTGCAGAGTAGAGGGTGCAGAGTAGAGGGTGCAGGATAGAGGGTGCAGGATAGAGGGTGCAGGGTGAGAGCTGCAGGGTAGAGGGTGCAGGATAGAGGGTGCAGGATAGAGGGTGCAGGGTGAGGGCTGCAGGGTAGAGGGTGCAGAGTAGAGGGTGCAGGATAGAGGGTGCAGGGTAGAGGGTGCAGGGTGAGGGTGCAGGATAGAGGGTGCAGGAGAGAGGGTGCAGGATAGAGGGTGCAGGGTGAGAGCTGCAGGGTAGAGAGTGCAGGATAGAGGGTGCAAAGTGAGGGTGCAGGGTGAGGGTACAGGGTAGAGGGTGCAGGATAGAGGGTGCAGGGTAGAGGGTGCAGGGTGAGGGCTGCAGGAGAGAGGGTGCAGGATAGAGGGTGCAGGGTAGAGGGTGCAGGGTGAGGGCTGCAGGAGAGAAGTGCAGGGGAGAGGAGTACAATGATTCAGTTCCACACTAAAGGACAAAAAGGATCTTCCTCTTGGGTAGTTTAGACCAAAAGCAGGCCTAAATTTGAATCCTCCCTGTCTGCTCCATCTGTCTAGTGTCTGTAGCCCGAGTCCTGTGTCATCTGTCTGATGTATGTATCTGGTGCCTGTCTGGTGCCAGTGCCTGGCCAAAAGCTTTGCTCTGTATTTGCTGAACAGCACAGAACACATAGCATGGGAAAGGTATGAGGAATTCTTTACAGAAATCCTTAACAGAGTCTTCTAAGGAAAAGAAGTTATTTTACTGACCCCAAATAGCCCAGAACAGCACTCAGAACCAGACACAGATGTTGTCCATCTAAATCCTCATGTTGCTTCCGACGTTTCTGGGATGGTTTTTTTTTCTTTTTTTTTCTCTTTCTTTTTTTTCTTTTTTCTTTTGTTTTTTCTTTTTTTTTTTTTTTTTTTGGTTTTTCGAGACAGGGTTTCTCTGTGTAGCTTTGCGCCTTTCCTGGATCTCGCTGTGTAGACCAGGCTGGCCTCGAACTCACAAAGATCCGCCTGGCTTCTTTTGTTTTTTCAAGACAGAGTTTCTCTGTGTAGCTTTGGTGCCTATCCTGGAACTCACTCTACAGACCAGGCTGGCCTCAAACTCACAGAGATCCACCTGTCTCTGCCTCCTGAATGCTGGGATTAAAGGCGTGCGCCACCACCACCCAGTAATGTTTATTTTCTTTAAGTTTGCTTTCAACCTATTGACTGCTTTCAGCAAATGGTTACCACAACACACACACACACACACACACACACACACACACACACACACACACACACACACACGCTATTCTGCATCGGGGCATGGAAGCATACATAGTTTAAGATTAAAGTTATACAGTCAGCTTAGGTTGTAAAAGGAGATTATGTAGGAAGTCCAAAGTATAGTAAGGTTGATTACATGTTTTCTTAAAGCCAAATTAAACAGGCTGAGTACACTTCAGGACAGCAGATCGAGTACATAGTTTTAAATGGTCTCAATGAATATCACTAGCTTGGTAGCATGGTCTAGCAAATGCTCACTTTCTAAAGGTAAGAGATATTTTCAGAAAATGCTGTCCCAACAATACAGGGTGGAGGGCCAAGGCAGACGGTTATAAGATAGAGTGCAGGGTGTGTGGATATAGAGCAGAGGGTGTAGGATGGAGGAGATGGAGTGGGAGGGCGGAGGAGTAGATTTGGAAAGAGAAACACCTAGAGTCATGGAAACTTTGTTACTTTTGTCTGCCCTAAATTTTCCCAAGAAGGAATAGTATTGTGTAAACAAGTAAATAAAAACATAATTTTGAATAGAAGACTAAGGAAATCAAGATAAAGAAATAAACAGGATGAGGTTTGGAGCGATGGCTTAGTGGGTAAGAGCATTTGCTATTCTTGCAGAGGACCTAGGTTCAGTTCCCAGCACCCACACGGCGCCTCACAACTGACTGTAACTCCAGGCCCTGGGGATCCAATACCCTCTTCTGGCCTTCATGGGCACTTGCATGAGCATGGTGCACATAAACTCGTGTGGGCACACACATACACAATTAAATATTTTTATAAGGAAAAACATGATATAGTATGAAACTAATAATGAGGTTAAAGGTCAATCCAAACCACTTCTGCATCACTTAGCATTTAGGCCACAGAGGCCTGTATTTAGACAGTGGTGTGGAAAGCGAATCTGGGATCAGACTTGATTTTCAGTGCTGATCCTGTACCTCTCTACCTCTGAGAACTGTCACACTGGATGTACCATCTCCTGCAATCTGTAGCTTTCTCATCTATAAAAATGGAGCTACTGGGCCATTATAGAGAGATAGCTCACCATTTGTGGGCACTAACTGATCCTTCCAGAGAGCCCAGACTCAATTCTCAGCACCCTCATGGTTCCTAGCAGCCTATAACTCTAGTTCCAGGGAATGTGACACCCTCTTCTGACCTCCACAGGCACTATATTCACATGCACAAACCCATATTCAGACACATAAATAAAACAATAAGATTAATAATAAACTTTTTAAAAATGGAAATAGTGACATGTCCTTACCAGTTAGTACTGTGACAAGGACTAAGAGATAATACTTAAGACGGGAAACACTTCCTTGAGGAGGGTTTAAGGGGAAACTGGGGAGTGGCTACTCGTAGCTTGGGAGTCTCTCTGAAGCCATTAAAATGCTCTAGAGCTGGGTATGGTAATATACCCATGCAATCCCAGTGCTTGAGCTGTGGAACTGGGAAGGTCAGGAGTTCAAGGTCATCCTCAGCTGCATAGTGAATTCAAAGCCAGCTTGTCTTAAAAAAAATATATATCGTGGTGACAATTGCCCAGCTCTGTGAATATACTAATAACCACTGAGCTGTACACTTTAAAAGGGTTAACTTTATAGTATATGAATTACATCTCCTTAAAGCCAGGGAAAGAAGTGTGTTGTTTCAGAAATGTGCCTTGGGCAACAGTGAGAAAGGTCAACTGAGGCCTGAAGAAGCTAAAGGCAGGGCCACGACCGGTAGAGGGGGTCTAAGCTTGTGATCCAGTTGATCAAGGGTCTGAATCAGGCCTCTTCAATGGGGAGGGTCCTTTAAAGAGCTGAAACTAGACTTCTGGTGGTGTTTTTGTCTGGTTTTGAAACAGTGTCTCACCCTGTAACCCAGGCTAGCCTTGAATTCATTGACCCTCCCACCTCAGCCTTCCAAGTGCCTGGGATTACAAAGCAGGAGCCACCATGCCCGATATGAGCTATGTTTCTGAAGGCATTGGTATTGACTAAACTCTGTAACCTCCCCTAGGAATGGAGTCAGCTGGAATTCATGAGACAACATACAATTCCATCATGAAGTGTGACATTGACATCCGCAAGGATTTGTATGCGAACAATGTCCTCTCTGGGGGTACCACCATGTACCCCGGCATTGCTGACAGGATGCAGAAGGAGATCACAGCCCTGGCTCCCAGCACCATGAAGATTAAGGTGGGTTGGGTCTTGCCCTACTTCCCGTTCGATGTTCTACATACAAATACCTGCCTGTATGGGAGATGTCACTGGGCCTTGCCGCTTGGTGGTCTCCTGGTCTCATCATTCTCCTCCTGGGCTGCAGTCAATCACATCATGGAGGATTATGTTCCTTGGGCCATAGGATATGCTTAGCATGGCTCAGTCCATAACCACGTGGACATCATATGAGAAGATACTGAAAGAATTTGAGATAATTACAATATTGAGGGAATTTGAGGGGGAAATTAGGAGGAAGGAGGTAGAAAGAGAGAACAATTGGAGTCAGAGAGATGATTCTGCCATTAAGAGCATTTACTGCTGGGTCAGTCAGGCATGGTGGTGCACACCTTTGGTCCCAGAATTTGTGAGGCAGAGGCAGGTGGATCTCTGTGAGTTCCAGAATAGCCTGGTCTACAGACTGAGTTCCAGAACAGACAGGGATACACAGTGAGACGCTATCTCACAAAACAAAACAAATAAGTTTGGTTCCCAGTACTTATAATTTACAGCTTATAAGAGCTGGTGCTCTTCTGGCCTCCATGGATACTTGGATGTGCAGACACAGAGAGAGAGAGACACATGCATATGGCTCTTTCTTTCTTTCTTTCTTTCTTTCTTTCTTTCTTTCTTTCTTTCTTTCTTTCTTTCTTTCTTTCCTTTCCTTTCCTTTCCTTTCTTTTCCTTTTCTTTTTTGGGTAGGGTCTCATTATTTAGCCCTGGCTGATCTGGAATTCACTATGTAGACCAGACTAGCCTTAAACATAATGATCTGCCTGACTCTGCCACCTAAGTGCTAGAATTAGAGGTTTGTGCCACCATGTCCGCCTCATACAAAAAAAAATTTTTTTAAGAAAAAAAAGTGGCAATACTAAAGAATCATTCAACTTTTAAAATGGCTTGAAGAGAGATTTGGAAATGGCTCAGTCAGCAGAGTACTTGCCATGAGCCTGAGTCCCTGGCACCCACATCCAAAGTGGATGGAGCACATCTGTAATTCGAGCACTAGGGAAGCAGAGACAGGCAGATCCCTGGAGCTCAAAGGCTGGCCAGCCTACCAGCATCAGTAAACTCTGGATTCATCGAAAGACTTGTGTCTCAGAAAATAAGGTGGAGGGAGATTGAGGAAGATACCAGATATTAACCTGTGACATCCACATACATGCAAGCATACACGTATACATGTATACAACACCACACACATGACTTGAAGAAGAGATGGAAAGTTCTAGAGAGGGAATGTGTGGCCACAGGACTGGCTGTCACTTCAAATTCCCAGAGACATTCTCTAGACCTTGGCTAGGCAGCTCTGATCTACTGAACATTGTGACGGCAGTGGCCCCATGATACTTCTCTTGATGGTGCCTGGTCTCAGGGGTCTTGATAGAAAGGAATCACGTTTGTCTGGTGACATCCCTGACTTCTGGTCTCCAAACAATCATACCACTCTCTCAAGGATTTCTGGAGACTTTAGTGTTAATAGATTTTTTTTTTAAAGAATTGGGGGCTTGCCAGGCAGTGACGCATGCCTTTAATCGCAGCGCTCAGGAGGCAGAAACAGGTGGATCTCTGAGTTCAAGACCAGCCTGGTCTACAGAGTGAGTTCCAGGACAGCCAAAACTACACAGAGAAACCCTGTCCTGGGGGGGGGTGAGAATTGAGGGCTTAAAAACTTTTTTTTAAAAACCAGGCATAGTGGCACATAGTGCTTTAGTCCCAGCACTTGAGGCAGAGGCAGGCAGATCTTTGTGAGTTCAAAGCCAGTCTAGTCTCCACAGTGAGTTCCCGCACAGCCAGGCCTACATAGTTAGACCCTGCTTTGAGAAATGGCTCTGCAGGCAAAGGAGCCTGCCACCAGGCCTGAGGGCAGAGTGTATTCCCCAGGACTCACATGGTGAAAGGAGATAACTGACTCAAAAAGGTTGTCCTCTGACTTCAACAGAAGTACCGTGGCATGTGTACACCTGCACCACACACCACATCCCCCACGATAGATAGATAGATAGACAGACAGATAGACAGATAGATAGATAGACATAGACAGACAGAGAGACAGAGTGGAGGAATGCAGTGGTGGTGTACACTAGTAATTTCAACACTAGAAAGGTAGAGGCTGCAGGATCAGGAATTCAAGATTATCCTTGGCTATACAAAGAATTCAAGGCCAGCTAAGGCTATGTGAGACCCTATCTCAAACAAACAAACAAACAAACAATTAACAAAAAAAACAAACAACAACAAAACACTTCCAATGCTTCAAAAACTGGAAAATGAGTTGAAGTTCCAAGCTTTCTGGCACGTGGTCAGGATTAACAAAGCGTGCATAAACTTGAGAGCCTCCCACATTTAAGCGGCCATTGCCAAGTAAAGCTCAGAGCAGGGTTTAAGCAGACTAGCATAGAGTTGAGAACAGAATCAATAGCCAGGCATGGTGGCACATACCTTTGAACCCAGTACTCCGGAGACAGAGGCAGGAGGATCTCTGTGAGTTTGAGGCCAATCTAGTCTACAAAGCAAGTTCCAGGACAGACAGGACTCTGTTATACAGAGAAACCCTGTCTCAAAAAAAAAAAAAAAGGTAAAAAGAAAACAGAATCAGCTCAGCCCAAAGTATCCATAAATCCAAACTCCAGGCAAGGACCAAACAAAGCTCTCCCTATTGATTTTGGTAATGGTCAGCTATTGCTGAGTAACAAACACCTACAAAATCTCAGAAGCACATAACAATGAGCATGGTTACTTGTGAAGCTGTGGGTCAGCAGAAAGTCAACTAATCCAGGTCAGCTTTGGCTGGGCAGCTGGATGGGTCTGCTCACCTCAGGTCAAGTCCTGCATCTCAAATCCAAGGCTGAGGATAAGGGACCTGCAGCTCCTATAGAGAAATTCTTCTCATGAAGAGGGAAGAGGCACAGGGAGTATGGCCAACTATGCAAGGACATTTCCATTCCTGTTTGTGTCATGGTTGCTAGCATCCACTGGACAAGGTGACACAAGGCCCAGCCCTAAGTCACAGGATAGAGGAACCCCTCTTTCTGTGGAGGAGATGGGGAGTGGCAGGGTAGGGAACATTTTGACCAACAATCTAATCATCTCCCATTTCTATCTCATTGATTTAGTTTTAGATTTAATTAGTGTGTGTGTGTGTGTGTGTGTGTGTGTGTGTGTGTGTGTGTGTGAGTATTTTGCCTGCGTGTGTGTATGTGCACCCTGTGGAGGCCAAAGGCTTCAGATCCCCCTGGAACTGGGGTTACATATAGTTGTGAGCTGCCATGTGGGGTGCTGGGAACAGAATCCAGGTCCTCTGCAGGAGCAACAAGTGCTCTTGACTACTGAGGCACCTCTTCAGTCCCTAACCTGTTCATTTCTGATCACGGAGGCTACCCTTTTCTGGAGTGGGTTGAGAAAATTTCTGATTTTTGATCCCCCTTGCTTATTTTTAATTTTGTATTTTTATTTTTGAGATGAGATTTTGTATTGATCTAGATAGTTTAGAATCTTGGGCCCCTGTGAGCACCTGGTTTGGAAGCTTCCCAGTATCTGAGACCACAGCATCCAACACTGTACCCCATTTCTTACCCACTCTCTTGGGGCTGGTCATAATTTGCCACATTTTCTCTTTGCAGATCATTGCCCCTCCCGAGAGGAAGTATTCAGTCTGGATTGGGGGCTCCATCCTGGCCTCTCTCTCCACCTTCCAGCAGATGTGGATCAGCAAGCCGGAGTATGACGAGGCTGGGCCCTCCATTGTCCACAGGAAATGCTTCTAAAGTCAGAGGGGTTTCTCTGAGGATCCCTTCAAGAATGCTGTTACCAACCACAGACCATTAAAACCTTCAAGCCTTACTTCTCTGTGTGGGGCTCTTTTGTTCCTGGATGTTCCTATATGTGTGTCTCACAGTCAATGCTAAGGGATTTTCCGGCTTTATTCCTCTTCCTCCTCCTCCTCCTCCTCCCCCTCCTCCTCCTCCTCCTCCTCCTCCCTCTTGTTAGATACAGTTAATGTATGGGTGTCGTGCCTGCATTTCTGTGTACCACATGTGTGCAGTACCCAGGAAGGACAGAAGAGGGCATTGCTTCTCCTGGGACTGGAGTTACAGATGGTTGCGAGCTGCCACGCAGGTGCTAGGAATTGAATCTGGGTTCTCTGGAAGAGCAAGCAGTGCTCTTAACCACCGAACCATCTCTCCAGCCTTCTTTTTTATTACTCATTTTTAATTATGTGTTTGTGTAGGTATATGTGCATGTGAGTGCAGGTGCCTGAAAAAAAAACCACAGGATCCCCTGGAGCTGGAGTTACAGGCAACTGTGAGCCACCCGAATAGGGTGCTAGGCACCAAATTCAGATGCTCTATGAGAGCAGCAAGCACTCTTACCCACTGAACCATCTCTCGAATTCCTCACACGACATGGCTAATCCCCACACTGCTCCTGAGGAGGGTGCTATAATTATGCCCGTATCACTGATAAGGACTCACGTTTCTGAAAGTTGAGTTCTTACTCCCACCTTGCCAAATATGTGGTTGTTGTTCTTGTTAATGTTCAAGGAGAAGATAAAATGGCATTGTAGGAAGAATACTGGCTTTAGTGTCAAATACACTTGAGTGTTCTTGGTTCTAGGGAGTCTTCACCAAGACCTTAACTCTTCTGAGTTTCCATTGCTGTACCATTCCCTGCCATAGCTAACTTACTAGTCACTAGTCCGTCCTGCTAGTTAGGATCAAAAGTAGGCCCTCCTTTCTGCCTGATGTCCTTTTCTTCATCTGCCCAGTCCTGGCCCCCAGCCATTGCAAACAAACACACTTAGAGACAGTGAGGCCCAGTGGCCAAGGGCAGAGACCTCAAATTCTTGGACAGCAGCCCTTACTTGAGTTTTAGGAGTGATGGGAGAGTGTGTTTCCAAGACTCCCTGGAGGAATGCAGTCTTAGGATCTATTTTCCAGAAGTGGATCCTGGAATCAGGATTTGTGTGTGACTTCCTTCCTACAAGGTCTCTGGGGAGGACCCAGTAGGCTGCTTGGAAGAAGCAGAAGAATCGTGGTCAGCAAAGGCCCTTTGGAGGGTTGCTTGCATCTCACCCACACACACTGCTCTAGAATCTCAGCCAAGTCAGAAGTAGAACGCCAGCCTCCACAATCCCAGTCTGCTAGGGACTGGTGAGGGTGCACCCTGGGAACACAAGAGCTCTTTGACCTTCTGTGTGTGCTTCCTCGGGCACTTCTCCAAGAGACTGGCTGTTGGAGGCAAAGCTCAGGGACACACACACACAACACACACAATGCACACACTACACATACAACACACAGAGGATTCAAGGACAGGTGGAGACCAACTTACTCCAGAAGAATGCTCTGGAATCTCCACCTGTCCACTTTGGGGGACAGTGGGCAGGCTGACTAGACCCACCCTCCCCATCCTCCATACCCATCTGACTTCCTGTATCTCCCCTTTTACCCCTACCCCACTATTTCTCTACTTTAAAAACAACACAAAAAATGCTATTTTAGGTGCTTTAATTTTTTGTTTTTATTTATTTATTTATATCTGTGTGAGTATATGCATATGGCCAAAGAGGGCATCCAGTATCCTCCTCTATCATTTTCTGCCTATTCCTTTGAGGCAGGGTCTCTCCTTCAGCTAGGCTGAAGACCAGCAAGCCCCAGCAATCCTTGTGTCCTCACCCACCTTGGAGCCATGATTACAGATGTTTGTGGGAATGCCTACAAATTTAGCAAGCTACAAGATCCTGGGACCTGAACTCCAATCTTCACAATTATGGAACAAGTGGTCTTAATAGTCCTCCAGTCCCTTGTTCTAGATTCTGTAGCTGATGTCAAGTTATCTGCTGATAAAGAGAGGTATTGTGACTTGAAAATATCTGAAAGGAGGCTAGAGAGATGGTTTGGTGGGTAAAGCGCACATCTACGGACCTGAGCTGGGATCGCCAGAACGCACACAAAGCTGGACGCAGTAGCACCCATCTGTTATCCCGGTGCTCCTACAGCTAGATGGAAGCAGAGGCATTAGAATAGTCAGACGCTCATGAGCCAGACAGCCTGGCACACACGGTGATAAACAACAAGAAATCCTGTCTAGAAGGAGGTAGAAGGCGAGAACTCACACAGCACGTTGTCCTCTGACCTCTAGACGTGCACCACACATATATAAGTATATGTAAACCCAAGAATATGCACACACTCCACATATGTTAAATAAACAGAAGCCCAAACAGCAGAAGAAAGCCACCTTTCTGAACATTTGTCTCACACGTTTTAATGATGGCATAGTCTTTAATGTGTTGTCAGCCAGCTTTACTTATGACAGCAGCATTTATAAGAACTTGGAGAATAATCCATCATTCAGAGCTGCACTCAGAAAGCCAAGCAGGGAACCTGACATATAGCAGATGCTTAGTAACTGTGGGATGAGTGAAGGGACGCTTCCTGACCAGAGTTCTGGTAGAACAGCATCAGCCCCGATGCATTATGTCTCACAACCACTAGGAACAGGAAGTGCCTCATTCTCCAAGGTAAACAGGAGTGAATCACATTATACAACATGTCACAACTTTCCTCTGGCCAGCACCTGAGCTGGGATGAAAAGACCCTATTGACATCAGCCAATAGGAACTAATTACTCTGGGGAGGAGTTACCTTAAGGAACCCTTTAATTGCCCTTTCTCATCATAGAGAAGGTGCCCTGGAGAGGCTGGAATCTGAAAAGTCACTCACAGGCTAATGTTTTTGAATCTCTCCCCAACCTAGGGCACTATTTTGAAGGCCTGTGGGAGATGGGGCCTGTCTGGAGGACATAGGTCTGTCTCTAGGGGTGGGCCTTTAAAGCTATACCCCCTCCTGGCTTTACCCCCAGCTGTGCCCGTGCCCTCTGCCTCCTGGTCCACTGTAATGAGAGGAGACTCCACCACATACTGCTACTGTTCCTCACTACTGTCGTGGTCTGAAATCCGTCGGAAACCAAGAGCCAGAACAAGCCTTCCTTCTCTTAACACGCTGTTGTCAGGCATCTTGCTACAAGAAAAGTAACTAACACAGTTCACCTGTCATTCCATGAGACCCTAGCCTCTGGCCACAAGTTCTTTCTCTTAGGAATTTAGAATTGGAATCAAAGAGATACTGAAAAAAAATTATACCAGGTCTTCTGTAGCCCAGGGTTGGCCTCAAATTCTTTATGTAGCTGAAAACATCCTGAGCTCCTCATTATCCTGCTTCTATCTCCAAGGGTACTGTGGTTATTACTGTCACCATACCCAGCATGATTAATTTTTTTTTTTTTTTTTGGTTTTTCGAGACAGGGTTTCTCTGTGTAGCTTTGGAGCCTGTCCTGGAACTCACTCTGTAGCCCAGGCTGGCCTCGAACTCACAGAGATCCACCTACCTCCGCCTCCCAAGTGCTGGGATTAAAGGCGTGCGCCACCACCGCCCGGCATAGCATGATTAATTTTATGAGAGACATAGCCTATAATAAATATAAATAAAGGATAGAAAGATCATTACTAATAATGGCATCAGGCTACCTGGCAGACAACTAGGTAAAAATGTTTTTGTTTATTAATTCACATGATAAATCCAAAATTTAAAAAAAACATAGAAAAAAAATAGACAGGATGACACATGCCTGTAATTGAAGCCCTGAGAAGGCTGAGAAGCACCGAGTTCAAGCCTGAGCTACATAGTGAGATTCCATCTTTAAAAAAAAAAAGAAAAGAAAAGAAAAAAAAGTTTTCTAGGACCCTAACCCAGGTCCTTTGCAAGAACAGCAAGTGCTCTTAACCTACCAAGCCATCTCTCCAACCCCATGCTGATTCATCTTAATACACCCCCCCTTTTTAAGACAGGGTCTCACATTGTAGCCCAGGCTGGCCTGGAGGGCTTGAATTGCAACACTCCTCCTGACTCAGCCTCACAAGTACTGGGATCACAGACGTGAGCTACCATACCGGGCTTTCCTCAGTACGTTTTTATGAGTTTGTAAAAACCAACTCTTAGACAGTCTAATTTCTAGGAGTTTAGTTGCCTCTATTTACCTCTATCTATAGACAACTTCCTCATTGAACTTCACAACCCTGAGGATAAAGAGAGCCCCTCAAACTTTGGGTGTGTGTGTGTGTGTGTGTGTGTGTGTGTGTGTGTGTGTGAAGTATTTCCCAGCTCTGAATTTATTCAAGCAAAGAAATGTAAAGGATATTTTTACAGAGGTGTGGCGGTGGGAATGGGTGGAATTTAGCAGCTCCAATCTCCATCAGCATCCCACCTAGATTATCTTAAATTTTTCCACATATTTAATTTTTTTAATTATTTCATTTTTATTTATTTAGGAGGGAGAACACACTCGTGCCAAGGCATACATGTAGAGGTCAGAGGACACCTCTCAGGAGTTGTTTTTTGCATTTCACCATGTAGGACCTGAGGACTGCTGCACTCAGGTGGACAGGCTTAGCAGCAAGTGCCTTTAAGCCATCTTGCAAGCCCCTCCCCCTTTTTGAGACAGTCTCATGTCCCAAGATGGTCTCAAATGCATTGTGTAGCCAAGAATGACTCTGAACTTCTGACCCCCCTGCTTCCACCTCTCAAGGTCCAGGATTACAGGTTTGTGCCATCATAGTGGGATTTGGTACTGAGGGGTCCAGCTCAGGGCTTTGTGCATGCTAGGCAAACACTCTATCAACTGAGCTACCTTGCTACCATCACCCCCAGCCTTCAATCTACTAAAGGGGTGGGGAGCAGTAAATATACAAATGTGAATTTAGCCAACCTGTATATGTATGGGGAGGGGGGAAACAAGCCAGTCAGGCCTTCCTGGTGGCACAGCTCAGGTCTCTCCCTGGGGCTCCAAAGGTCACAGCTCTCCAATCACTGTAGGACTGGAGGTTTTATGTTCTAGAATGTCTCTCCCATGCCTCCTCTCTTCCCACTGCACATCATACTCCAAATCCTTTGCACCTCTCTCCTCCATGCCATGGTTCATTCCCACAGAGCCAAACCCATCCAAGATCCAACACTTTACCCCGAGGAGATTCTTCAGTGACTTGAGTGAACATTTTACTTATTTAAAAGTCAAAATAAGGGCTGGAGGGGTGGCTCAGTGGTTAAGAGCACTGGCTGTTCTTCCAGAGGTCCTGAGTTCAATTCCCAGCACCTACATGGTGGCTCACAATCATCTGTAATGAGATCTCTGGAGCCCTCTTCTGGCCTGCAGGCATACATGCAGTCAGAACACCATATACATTTATATATATATATATATATACATGTACTGACTACTCTTGCAGAGGACCCTGGTTCAGTTTCCAGCACCCACATGGTTGCTCACAACCACCTATAACTCCAGTTCCAGGGTATGTGGTGCCCTCTCCTGGCCTCCATGGGTAGCAGTGAACATACATACATTTAAAACATTCATAGACAAAATAAATGTTTTTTAAAAAAAAAAGTCAAAATAAGAATGGGGTGCAATAAGCTGATTGCTTCACATAAAAATAATGGTCCAACGTCATGCTGGCAGTTGCATGGAATGAGAAGCATTCCTTGTATAGTTATTGAATTGTTTCCCTCCTGCTTAAAATGTCCAGTTTCTTCCTGTAGGCAATAAACTCCCAAAGTATGGGGGAAGGAGCCATTTATCTTAGGGCCAGTAAGATGGTTCAGCAGGTAAAAACACTGGTTGCCAAGCTGGACAACCTGAGTTTGACCCTCAGAACCCCGCATGCTGGAAGGAGAGAACACTCTTTATAAGTTGTCCTCGCCTCCACACATGCACCCTCACCACATAAATAATACACAGCAGGCATGGCACACACGGAATCCCACCACTTGGGAGGGGGAGGCAGGAAGATCAGACCCAATTACACTACATGAGACTTTGTCTCAAAATATCAAAATAAATAAGTGTGACTTAAGATTTTTAGTTACAATTTTTATGGTGTTGAGGAGCCGACCCAGGGCTTTGTGCATGCCAGGCAGACACTTTACAATTAAGCTATATCCCAAACCCTCCATTTATTTTGATTTGTCTATAAAAATTCAAAGGTTTGCATGCCCAAGACCATAGTTTGCAAACACGCTTGCCACCAAGCCTGACAGCCTAAGTTCGATCCCAGGGACCCACATAGTGAAAACAGGGAGCCATTCCTGCAAATTGTCCTCTGAACTCCACACACACTACAAACAAACAAATAAATTTGCATATATGTGTGTATATACATACATATATAAAATGTAATTAAAACATCGAAAGGTCTATAAACGCCTTAACTCCACCAGTCAGTAAACCCTCCTACACAGAAATAAATAAGTAAATATGTATATGTGTGTACATACACACATCCATAAAATGTAATTAAAACAAACCCTCCTACACCGAAACACCGAGACAGCGCCACAGCGTCCCCTCAAACATCGCGAGAGCAGAGCAGTCCCTTGCCCACATCCACTCCCCGCACCCCCACCCCCGCGCGCCTCTTAGCCGGCTAAAAACAGCCATTTCCTGCCTGACGGTCCTCTGACGTCAGAGGCGCGCCGCGAGCCGCAATACGGCAGGAGGAAGTGCCCTCGGCGGAAGTGCCCGCCTCGCTGAGCTTGAGTAGGATGGCCGCACGTCGGTTGCTTCTGCGTCGACTCCGAGCGCCCTTCCGCTCCGTGCCTCAGAACGCGCTCATGGACGCGCCACGCGCCAGGGGCATGCACGACGGGGGCGGCCCCCGAAGGCTCTCCATCGAAGGCAACATCGGTAAGGGCCAGAAAGTGGCTTTCGAGCCTTGGCCTCCGCCGAGTAGGTGACTGACCGGCTGGGACAGGAAGCTGGGCTCGGATCCGGCCCCAATCCGGCCCACTTCACCCCCACTTCTGCTGCCACCACCCGACCTGCTGTTTCTGCTTGTCAGGGTTTTTCTCCCACAGTGCACCGTGGGTTTTGATTTTGGGGACATTGGGCCTCAGAATCCGCCTACCTACTCACCCATGGGGACGTAAAAGCCACGCAGGCTGCAGATAACCCCGGAATTGTACTGGTTTACTGGCGTGTTTCTTTTGCTAGAAATAGACGCTACAGTGTGCCATTTGTTTTCCTAAAATAGGATAACCAGATTTAGCAAAATAAAAATAAAAGTCCAGTTTACATAGAATTAAAGATTATAATTTTAGTGTGCCACTTGCAGTATTCGGGACATACACTTAAAAATGGCCCATTGTTTATTTAGACTCAATTCTTAGCAGATTCCATTTGCACTATTTTGCCATACTCCCATGTTAATTGCACTGTGAATTATTACGGTGTTGTTTTGTTTTATTTTGAGACAGTCATTATGTAACCCTTACCTGGCTTGGAACTTAACTATTTAGACCAAACTAGGCTCGAACTCAGAGATTTGCCTGCCTTTTGGAAAGATCTCACTTTTTTTTTTTTTTTTTTTTTTTTTTTTTTTGGTTTTTCAAGACAGGGTTTCTCTGTGTAGCTTTGCGCCTTTCCTGGAACTCGCTTTGGAGACCAGGCTGGCCTCGAACTCACAGAGATCCACCTACCTGCGCCTCCCAAGTGCTGGGATTAAAGGCGTGCGCCACCACCGCCCGGCTAGATCTCACTTTTTAAACTTAGAAATATGTTAACATTTTTTGTTACAAGTAACCCAGTATCTTAAATTGAAAAAAAAACAAAGTAACGTTGAAACAAAACGGTTCAACTTAATGTTGCTAAATTCTGACCAGACACTGATCCATAATGGGATCCGCAAGTATGGCGTGCTGAAGACAATCCAGCAGCAAATAGTGTTCCTCATTTTACTCATACAACAAATCACCCCCTTTGCACCTTCCCTGTGCCCGCACTGCTGTTGGCCCTGAAGATACAGCCTTGAACAGAACAAATAAAAATTCTCCACTCATGGAATTTGAATAGGGAGTGATACATAGGTCACTCCCTACTAAACTATAGAAATTAAGGTAGTGATGAGTAAGGTAGAGAGACGTCAGGGATGAGAGGTTGAGGATAATTGTTTTCTAAGTAATCAACAAATGCCTCACTGATGAGGTGATGTTTGATCAATAACCTGAATGATGTGAGAGAGTGAACCAAGTGAGTAGCTGACGAACATTAGTCCAGGCAGAGCAAGTAGGAATGCCTGCGGATCGAATGGTGTGTTCAGTGAATAGGAGGGAATTCGTTTCAGCTGAAGTAGAGGGACCAAGGGAGGCAGTGGAAGGAGATGAGGTCAGGTAGATGAAAGATGACCAGGTTGTATAGATCCCCAAAACTCTGGGGGGTTTTACTCTTGAGACAGGAAGCCGTTCAATGGTTTGAGGTGTTGAAGGACAAAGGCATCACCTGTCCAATGCATTGAAAGTGGAAGATGTCGATTAGGAAACCATTGCAACAATGGTTTGGCCATTTGATAAGTTGGGCCCAGGTGAAGGTTACATTTTAAGGTAGGGCCAACTGGACCTGGTGATAGATGAGGTGTGTAGAGGGCTCAGAGATGACCTCAGTCATTTTTTTTTTGGATAACCTGGAAGACTTAGTTTTTGATTTTTTTTTAAACATGTATTTGTTTGCTTACTTATTTTATCATGGGGCCTTGTGCCACGGAAGTCCATCCCAGCCTTTTTTTTTTTTTTTTAAGATTATTTTATTTTTAGTTCTGTGTCTGTGTGTGAGTATGTGTATGTGAGTTCAGGTTCCCTCAGGCTGGGAGAGTTATAGGTGTTTGTGAGCCACCAATATGGGTAGTGGGAACCAAATTCAGATCCTCTGGAAAAGCAGGAAGTACTCTTAACTGCTAAGCCATCTCTCCAGCCCAGACCATGTGTTTTGTTTTTGTTTTTTGCCCCTCCCCCCACTCCCAATCAGAATCTTGCTTATGTAGTTCAGGCTGGCCTTGAACATACAGTAACTGGAATTACAGTTGTGAAATAGCACACCCAGCTCGGTTGTCTTAAATGGAGAAGTCTGGGAAGAACAGATTGTGTTAGTGGTTTCAAGAGTTGGTTTTAGGGGTGTTGGGTTTGCTGTGTGGCTATTGGATAGCCAAGTAGAAGTGTTGAATATGCTGTTGGGTATGTGAGTAGAAGAGGCAGAGCTAGACAGAGAGATGATATGTAAAGCCAGAAGACTGTATTGAAGGGCAGGACTGAGTCCTGTAGCCTGAAGACCTTAAGAGATCAGGAAAATGAGGAATAGTGAGCAGAGGAGATGGAGAAGAGAAGGTCACTGAGATAGGAGACGGGAAAAAGACAGTGATATCCTGGAAGCCAAGCAAAGATGTTCAAAGGGAGGGAATGGCGAATTGGGTAAATCTTCACTGTTTGAGTGAAGATTTGCGTGATCTTGAACAGTTTCAGGAGTAGACTTGAAAGCCTGCTCCTCACGGATTCAAGGAGAATGGGAAGGTGAAGAATTGCAGAGGGCAGGTTAAAACAACTGACATGTTTCCTAGAAGAATATGCCAGGGTCTGGGAGCTGTAGTTGGAAGAGGGTTTGCACGTTTTTTAGGTTTTTTTTGAGACAGGGTTTCTCTGTGTAGCCCTGGCTGTCCTGGAACTCACTCTGTAGACCAGGCTGGCCTTGGACTCAGAGATCCACCTGAGTGCTGGGATTAAAGGTGTGCGCCACCACCGCCCAGGAATTTTTCTTTCTGTGAAAGATTGAAACATGTTAGTAAGTTTATTTAAAAAATGGTCAGGGTTGGGGATTTAGCTCAGTGGTAGAGCGCTTGCCTAGCAAGCGCAAGGCCCTGGGTTTGGTCCTCAGCTCTGGGGGAAAAAAATGGTCTAGTTACTAGAATGCATCTTTTTACATTTTTTATTATGTTTATTTACTTTGTGTGTGTATGTTTGTGTGGAGGTCAGAGTACCAGCATTCATCTTTCCCTCTTCCTGTCTTCGGATGCAAAGCTGCCTTATACTCCTGATGTCATGACTTCCTCACCTTGATGGACTCAAACTGTGAGCCAGAGTAAACCAACCAACCCTCCCTCCCTCCCTTCCATCTGTCGATTGCTCTGTCAGGTAGTTTGCTGACAAGAAAGAGAGGTAGTGGCAGAACAGAGGTTTGCAGAGGATGACTGGCCAGATGTTGGTAAGCCGGTAGACACCAGTTTATCCTCTTGGCAGTAGACGACTGTCTGAGCTACTGGAGAGTTGAGGTCAGTGTGTGCCATAACCACATTAGTTTCTAGAAAAGAGACAGACCACAGTAAGTGAATAAGCAAATGTGTCATAAAATGGACACGTTCTATGTCACATTTGTGGGAGTACCCATAGTGCGTTGTTTCTAGCTCATCCAGTGCACAAGTAGGTACATTGGAAAGGTCTGGAGTAAATAAACTGGTTTCTACGACTGTTGTAGTTGAAGGAGGAAAGATGACATGGGCTTGAATGGAGAGAGAAATGACAGCTAAAGGTCAAATTGAGATTGCCGGGACTTAGTGGCTGCTTAGAGGTTAGTGGAGGAGGAGGATGCTCAGGTTTATATTTTGGGTTGTGACTCAGGAAGCAGAGGATGAAGTGAAGGAAGAGATGTCCTGGGGATGTAAGAGTGATACATTCTGTCTGAGGAATCTGTGAGACACACCAAGGAGATCCTGAGCTGATTGACTATGTACCCAAAGAGACTGGAGATGGGGCTAAGATGCCAGGCATGGAGCTGGTGACGGGTGGGGGTAGGTAAAGCCTTGGAGGTGATGCAGAGTGACCTGGGAGACTGCATCTGACTTGGCTTTAGTCAGCAATTGCTTCCATCACCACACAGTCAGATGACATGTCCCACACAGAATTACTCATCCTGAGTGGGCTGGCAGAACTTCCTACCCATAACTGTTTGCACCTAAGTGCTGTTGAGATTGTTCACATGTTCACTACCTTCCCTGGGCTGGAGCCACCAGTGCCCTATTTATTTTTGTGTTGCCTTTGTGCCCATGAGGTGATTGCCAGAGTCCCGTTCCATCACATCCATGTGGAAGTTAGTCATTGGTACACAGAGAAAGGGGAAGGAAGGCTTCTGGTGTGATCCCGAAGCCAGGCGCTGTGTATGACTGCAGTTGCAAGTGTGACACCTAGAACTCCTGAAATCCAAACAACAAAATACCTAGCTGATCTTTTAGTTCTGTTCATCCATGGTATGTGTCACCCACTGTCTCCCGAAGTCCATTACCTTGTAACTACAAACCCCATTTGAAGTGCAGGTTGCCATATGAGATAACTATCAGTGGGTCATCTGAGCCTATCCTGATTTTTTTCACTTTCAAAGACTTGATGTGAGAGGAGGAGACAGTAAATTCCTCCCAGTCTGGAGACTGGTAAGGCAGTAGAGGGATTTGCTAAAGACATGTTTTTCCTGCATTTAGAATTAGGTATTTTCAGCACACTGATGTGTCTTCTACTTGTATCAAATTTTAAAAAAGAGCAAAGAGTTCTGGTGGGGAAGAACCTACCTATTTTTAATACTGGATCTTGTATTCTCTTGTCTTTCTGTGAGTCACCTCATTCTTATCCCCCCATTTCTATTCTTAGTACCTGGCTAGGCACCCGGCCTGGGAAAGGAGGAAGGTGCAGTCTGTCTTCATAAAGCAGCTCCCAGCCTGGCTGGTGAGCAGGAAGAGGGAACAAATAATTACACTCTAATACCTTGGTAAACTAGAGCAGGCAGTAATTAATTCTGCCTAGGGATGGAGTGGAGCTGGAGAGAGTTCAAGGCGGCTGGCTTCAGAGAAAGTGGCCACCTTGGAAGGCTGAGTCACAGGGGCAGGCACAGTAGGGGAGGAGAGCACCATCAGCCTCTTTCTTTCTTGCATCATGCTCCAAGCTTTGAGGAACTTTTTTTTTTTTTTTGGCAAATAGTTTACCATGAGGGGAAAAAAAGAAACCAAATAAACTTACTAAGTTTCTTTAACTCTTGTTGCCTGATTTACTAAGTTTTCCCAAAAATGCTTTTAGAACCTTTATGGTCCTGGGCTTAGTGTCAAGGTTGGAAAAGAGGAAGGTCCTTGAGGGCAGAGCTCACCCTGCTTCACTGCTTTAGCTGCAGTGCCTCTTAGTAGGTGCCCTGAGAGCTGCTGGATGAGTGCACACAGGTGCCCTTAGTAGGTGCCCTGAGAGCTGCTGGATGAGTGCACACAGGTGCCCTTAGTAGGTGCCCTGAGAGCTGCTGGATGAGTGCACACAGGTGCTCTTAGTGGGTGCTCTGAGAGCTGCTGGATGAGTGCACACAGGTGCTCTTAGTAGGTGCCCTGAGAGCTGCTGGATGAGTGCACACAGGTGCTCTTAGTAGGTGCCCTGAGAGCTGCTGGATGAGTGCACACAGGTGCTCTTAGTAGGTGCTCTGAGAGCTGCTGGATGAGTGCACACAGGTGCCCTTAGTAGGTGCCCTGAGAGCTGCTGGATGAGTGCACACAGGTGCCCTTAGTAGGTGCTCTGAGCTGCTGCTGGATGAGTGCACACAAGTGCTTGAGAGCTGCTGGATGAGTGCACACAGGTGCCCTTAGTAGGTGCTCTGAGCTGCTGCTGGATGAGTGCACACAAGTGCTCTTAGTAGGTGCTCTGAGAGCTGCTGGATGAGTGCACACAGGTGCCCTTAGTAGGTGCCCTGAGAGCTGCTGGATGAGTGCACACAGGTGCCCTTAGTAGGTGCTCTGAGCTGCTGCTGGATGAGTGCACACAAGTGCTCTTAGTAGGTGCTCTGAGCTGCTGCTGGATGAGTGCACACAGGTGCCCTTAGTAGGTGCTCTGAGCTGCTGCTGGATGAGTGCACACAGGTGCCCTTAGTAGGTGCTCTGAGCTGCTGCTGGATGAGTGCACACAGCAGCTACAGTGCCTCACATAAAGACTACATTTTCTTGGGAAGGAATTTTGTAATATGCTGGACATCTTATTTATATTTACTGCCATTAATTAACTTTAGTAAAGGCTTAAAATTGAATTTTTTATCCTCATGTTTTCCATCTTATTAAGGAAAAGAAAATGCCAGGTATGGTGCACACTTTTTTTTTTTTTTTTTTTTTTTTTTTTTGGTTTTTTCAAGACAGGGTTTCTCCGTGTAGCTTTGCGCCTTTCCTGGGACTCACTTGGTAGCCCAGGCTGGCCTCGAACTCACAGAGATCCGCCTGGCTCTGCCTCCCGAGTGCTGGGATTAAAGGCGTGCGCCACCACCGCCCGGCATGGTGCACACTTTTAATCCCAGCACTCAGAGGCAGAGGCAGGCGGATTTCTGAGTTTGAACCAGCCTGGTCTATAGAGCTAGTTCCAGGACAGCCAATGCTACACACAGAAACCCTATCTGGAAACCCCTGCCCCCACAAAAAAAAAAAAAAAAAGAAAGAAAGCAAGAAACTGCCCAGAAGTGATAGTGTATTTTAAAAGTTCTGAACATGAGATGCAAGTGTATTAAATTTAGAATAATAGAAAATATGGTATCTGGGGCATTAGGTCAGTTTCTGTCACTACTGTATTGTAGCATAATTAAATATAACAGGCATACAGTTTATAGAAAAGTTTGTGAAGAAAAAGCCATGACTTAGGAAAAGATGAGCAGTCACAGAAGAACTCTGGTTTGTGGAAGGCACATTCCAAAGTTAGAAACTCATGTGTTGAAGTGATATACTCTAAGAAATGCTCCCCATAGTCAACATCAAGTATGCCAACAGGTAAGGCTTGAAAGGGGGACTGAGAGGTGGAACACAGTGAAACACAACAGCGATGTGTTGTGCTAAGTCCAAGATTTAAAAAAAATTATCTGAAGGGAGGCTGGCTGTAGACATGGGTGTTCTTGTCATTAGCAAGCCTCTGTGGCAGTGGAGAACCAATCCCCACTGTGAAGCCTCTGAAAACACATTAAGACATTTGTCTTTAAAGATTTTGTTTTTTTTATTTTTAATTATTTGTATGCAGGTGTGTCTGTGGGGTCATGTGTGCCTCCACGCAATACCTGTTGGGGCCAGAAGAGGGCACTCTATTTCCCTTGAATTGGAGTTACAGACTGTTGTGAACTCTCCAATGTGAGTGCTAAGAACTGAACTCAGGTCCTCTGGAAGAGTTGTAGCTATTGCAACACTGGAAATTTACACCATCTCCAGGTTTTATTTAAATAATTTCCATTATTGAAGTGATTATTCCACATGTGTGGATGGTACCTGGGCACAGCTCAGTTCTAATGGTATTCATTCAGTAAATGCTACTCCATAGTGAGTAACCCAGGCTCTCCCAGCCCTAGTAACATATATTTCACTGGCATCACTCGAGTTCTCAGTTCTGGCTGCCCTGAGATGAACTGACACTCTCTGATCTCAGATATGAAGTTGATACTCCTCAACCTCCAGGTACAAGCAGGTCTGATGATCATTTAGTTCTAATCAGCAGAGCAGCTGCCTTCACCTTTTAGTTTTATTATTTTACTTTTTGTTTGTTTTGTGACAGTCTCACTTTGTAGCTGGAGCTGGTCTGGAGTGTGCTCTCTAGCCCAGGCTGGCCTCCAACTTGCAGTAGTTCTGCTCTATTCTTGAACTCCCAGTTGCAAAGCTTACAGGCATGAGCCACAATGCCTTCCTTTTGCATATTATTTTAAATGGTTCTCGGGAGCTGGCAAGATGGCTCAGTGGGTAAAGGCACTTGCTGCCAAATCTGAGGCCATGAATTCAGTCCCCAGGGACTCAAATGGTGTAAGGAGAGAAACCACTCCTGCAAGTTGTCCTCTGTCCTCTACACATGTCATGGCACACAAAGTAAATATCATTTTAAATGTTTAAGTAGCTTTTCAGCCTAAACATAAGGACCATCTTTTCAGACTTACTGAACAACCTACTCTCTAAATATTAGCTTCCTAGGCCACATATTATAGCTGATACAGTCAGGTTTGAAAAATCCGCATCTCAACCAGTTGGTAACTCACCAACATATTAGGAATTGGGAACTAGAGAAGTCACTGTTACTATAGGTGAGACATTGGACTTGGAAGAGGAAGAATTAAGTCACTGGCCTGGAGCTACGAGGGAAGGGAAGGCATTTACTCACCTCTGTGTGGGTAGAGCAGAGGCAGAGCAAGATGAACAGGCAAAGTTGGGTGGAGGTGGGACAGAAGAGCGTGACTGCAAAGCTGTTTGTGCTCCTCCTGTGTTCTCAGAGGAGTGGGGTGCTGTGTGATGAATGCCACAGATTGATGTGTAGGCTCCTGTGCTGAGACATGCACTTCTGATCAGTCGTCCCCCCCCTTCCCATTTGGATTCTCTCTCTGAGAAAGACCGCTTTTGATAAAGGAGATTGAACTTCAGATCCCTTCTGAAGGCCTCCTTCTGCTGCTGCTGCTTCTTCTTCTTCTTCTTCTTCTTCTTCTTCTTCTTCTTCTTCTTCTTCTTCTTCTTCTTCTTCTTCTTCTTCTTCTTCTTCTTCTTCAAGGGAGGGTCTTAGTACATAACCTTGGCTGGTCTAGAACTCAGTATGTAGATCAGGTGGCCTCAAACTCTGCCTGCCTCCTCCTCCTCCTCCCAGGTGCTGGGATCAGAGGTGTTAACCACCACATTCAGACTGGTCTTTTTTGAAGGGAACTGAAATTAATGTTTTGTTTGTAGAGGCAGAATGTGAGGCTAGGTTTGGTTTTCTGTCCTAGCAAAGCCCCATCCTCTGCCTAGAGAAACAGTTGTCATTGTAGTGATGGGTCATGTCTAGACCACCAGGCCACTCAGAAAGGATTGGCTAGCCCAGTTCTGAGGAGTCAGTGTCAGCAAAGGCTTGGCACACGGGGGCCAACCCTTGAAAGCTGTAGGAATTGACCAGGAGTGGAGAGGGCATGCTCTAGCGAATGGGAGAGCAGTACAGTCACACTTTTAGGAGAGATCATGGTATGATGGGTTGTAAGGAGCTAGGGCCAGCAGGAAAGCTGAGGCATGAAAGGGTATAGGTAGGGGCCAGGTCCTGTTGTATTCAGACCATGCTTATAGGATTGGATTTTATCTAAAGGCAATATGGCAAGCGAGATGCTCAGCACATAAAGGCACATGAACACCTGAGTTCAAGTCTCAGGACCCACATGAAAAGAGAGAACTAACTCCCATAAATTGTCTTCTGACCATCACAAGTCCACCATTGTACGTACAAGTAAATAAATATAATTTTAAAAACCAAGGCTGGTGAGATGGCTTAGGAAGCAAAGGTGCCTGCTATCAAGCCTGATGACCTGATTTTGATCCCCAGGACCCACATGAAGAGATCCAACTCCCACAAGTTGTCCTCTGATCTCCACATGCATGTCATGACATGCCACCTCACCCCCAGGTGATGGATGGATATATATACTTTTTTGTTGATGAAAGCAAACGGATTTTGGTATTGAGACAGCATCTCATTATGTATCCAGGCTGGCCTCATACTCACTGTCTAGCTCCAACTGGCCTCAAATACATGAAATTCCTGCCCCAGCATTCCTGAGTGCCGGGATTACAGAGATACACCACCACATCCAGTCCTGACAGCATTTTAAGATGTACTTCACATGGAACACAGCAGCGGTGTGGAGGTCCGTTGCAGAGGGCACAGCTGGAGTCGAAGAGTCAGGGGACCATACTGGTCCTGAGTTAGAAGTGCAAACAAGAAAAGGACAAACGAGAAAAAGTTAAGCAATACAGGCAAGTGACCTTGGGGCCTCTGGAGGCCTGGCAGAGGAGGACGTCCTGACAGCAGTGGATATTGCCCTTCTCTAAGTCTGGAAGATGGGGAAGCTCCACATGGTGGGTTGGTGATGAGTTTATTTGGGGAATACAGACTTTGAGCTATGCCTGGTAGGTCCAGAAGGTTCTCTCTGCCTAGAACTCAGAACAGATGTGCGAGATATAGGTGTAAATGGAAATAGATAGGGTCTTAGTGTTGTGGGACTAGGTTGATTCCACCTCCTTGATATCACCCAGTCAAGCCACAATTAACTCTTCTGCCGACTTCCACTTCAGCCCATTCTTACACAGCTTGTGGAGTGGCCTTTAAAGGGTGAGAAGGAGGAGTCAGAGAGAACACTGTATTGCTGTTACCTGGGTTCAATTCCCGACACCCCCATGGCAACTCACAATCATCTAGAACTCCAGTTCCAGGAGATCTGACACCTTCTTCTGATCTGTGTGAGCACCAGGCACCCAGGTGGTATACAGACACACATGCATGCAAGCCAAGACACGCATACACATAGAAAAAAATAAATAGAAAGCTGGGAAGGAATCTTGTTGGTTCCCTGCTGAAACCCATTGCTTCTGACTGAGTGGTCAAACCTGTGAGCCCTGTGTAGCCTGCACTTCACCTGTCTGCCTGGCCATCCCCATGCTGGACCATTCTTCTCCCTCACTCCAGGTGCTGCATCCCTGCTGGCTGCTTCTGGGACTGCAGCCTTCCCTTCCTTGCCGTTCCCGGACCTTGGTTCACACTGCTCCCGTGTGTGGGTTATCCTTCACCCACCCTCTGCCTGGTTGACTGCTCATCTTTTGGGGCTTCTTTAAACGACATTTTCTTCAAAGGAGTCCTTTCCAACCTCCTGAGCTGCATCCGAGGCATTCTGCATTTTCCCCTCTCAGCACAGCATGATTTATCAGTAGCTTCCTGTGTGTTTCCTTAGTGCCTGTCACCCTGTCCTCTGAGGATAAAATGCATCCAGTGTTGTATTACTGGCATACCCCAGTGCTTGACAGTCCCAAGCACAAGTTAGCCCTCCATGAGCATTTGTTAGCTTGTAATGGTCTTTCCTTGACTTAGAGTTTCTACAGTCACAACCCGGCTTTATGGTCATGTTACCCGGTTTCACCCACTTTTGAAGGGTCTACTGTCAACAGTTACTAAGTACCCTGTCTCTAGGAGGTTGGTTCATCAAACTGCAGCCTGAATCCTAAAGCCATGGCTCCTCCCTGTTGCCTGTGCTCACTGTGGTAGCTGGTTAGCTACCCATCCCATCACCAAGCTGACAGTGAGTCATATGGCTGCCAAGTTTTGAAGCTGGAAAAACTGGCCCTTGCTCCCATGAGATGGGCACTCTCGGCAGAGGTTGGTGGTTGCCTCCTTCATCCAGATTTGGGAAGCATCCAACACATGCCATTTGCATTGCAGCTGTGGGCAAATCCACCTTTGTGAAGCTACTCACGAATACTCACCCAGAGTGGCAAGTGGCCACAGAACCTGTAGCAGCATGGCAGAAAATCCAAGCTGCTGGCACCCAAAAAGTAAGTTTTCAGCTGTGGGGGGTAGTTGGCAGCCACGGACAAGCAGTCCAGTTGGAATAATTTAATTTGCTCTAAGGAGATGAAGTAGCCCAGCTTGTCTGTTAAAATAGCTTCATTCCAGAAAGCAGGCCGCAGAGGATATGACTTGTTTGAATATGTTTAGTTTTGATTTGTGTGGCTTGTGTATGTCTGTGTAAGCACCCGCCTCCTGTCTTTGTGGTTTCCCAAGCATGCCCAACCATCCAGGCTCTGAAGATGAATGTTGTCATTCCTACCCTTGAGTATTTGTATTGTTGTTATTGAGGGTGGCTGGCAGGATTAATAGTCAATGAGAATGTCTTAGACTTGGGAAAGGACCTTACTGAGCAGCTGGTCACTCTTTGAGTCAATGAGGAGACAACAGCTCACATTTTTAAGGCACTGGTCTTAAAAGTGTCTGCCAGGTCTCTTTCAGCCTGGTCTGACCCCACATTTCACTCATACCTCACGACTCAACCCTAACGTCAGGTCTGCTGCTTCTGCCAAGGCTATAGGTTTGCTTTCAAGCCCTGCCCCATCAGTGTGAGTGGGGAGGGTCAGTCTGGACAGAGCTCAAAAGAGCTGAAGGAGTAGCAAAGCATGCTGCTGGCCTTGTGAACTCCTGCAGGCACTGGGAATGTGTTGAGTGACTCCGTCTTGTCTTAGCCGCTAATTATTGGTCAGTTCTTCATATGTTCAACCACGTTGAACCCATATGACTTGAGCTCCTTGGTTCAGGTTCTTCTGCCCAGTGTACAGTTGAGGCTCAGAGGGCCTTCTCCTTCTCAGACCTAATCTCTTGAGAACACCTCCAGGTTTCCTCCGGGCTGTTTTCCATCTTGAAGCCACTTTGTGTGAGTGATGCAGCATGCAGTGTATTTCTTTTCCACTCAGTTTACCAAGAGTGATTGCTCAGAGCCCAACAGGCACTCACCAGTGCTCTGTATGCTAGGAAACCATAGAGTGAGATCTGGGCGCCAGGCTTTGTTATTCCAGTTCAGAGCAATGCTGCCTGTGTGGCTGGCATGCTATGTTTTTCCAGTCATCTGTTTATGTTTGTATGTATACAGATGTGTATTTGTAAAACTTTCCATTAGAAACAGATTATATCTTTTTCTGAGTATGCCAGAAGCAAGTAGTAACATTTTAAAATACACTCACAGAATCTTTGCTACTCCGCCATTGAAGTCAAGGAGCTGAGTTCTCCACTCCTTGGTGCTTTTAAGCACTGATCCAGCTTTCCAGTCCTGTATTTTCTTTTTGAGACAGTCTTTTGTAGCCTAGGCTACCTTGAACTCTTGGTCTCCCTGCTTTCACTTGCCAAGCACCAGGAGTATGACGCAGACCATTACACCCTGCACCACACCTGCTTTTTTATGTGGGTTCTGGGAATCAAACTCAGGTCCTCACCCTTAGAAAGCAAACATGTTATCAACTGAGCCATTTCCCCAGTCTTTCTTTTCTTTTTCTTTCTTTTTTTGGGGGAGTGGGAGGGGGGTTAGTGAAGATAGTTTAATATAGATTTGAGCTCAAGGGTTAAGAGAAAAAGAGATGCCCAAGAGAAGGTAAGATACATGAGAGCATGGGTGTGGGCTTCTTCTCGAGCCTTTCTCCTTCTCTTCCTTTTCCTTTTTCTCTCTTTTTTTTTTCTAGGGCTGAGGATTAAACCCAGACCCTTCCACACTCTAGGCAAGCACTCTGCATTCTCAGTGATAACTGCTTTTTTATTTTTGCTTAGTGGGCTGCCTGTTTGTCCCTTGATTTTTTTTCTAGTGCTCTCTTGTGTGCTTGTGTTCTCTCTCTCTCTCTCTCTCTCTCTCTCTCTCTCTCTCTCTCTCTCTCTCTCTCTCCCTCTCCCCCTCCCTCCCTCCCACTCTCCCTCCCTCCCTCCTTCCACCACCACCATCCCCATGTGTGTGCACATCAGTGAAGACATTTTCCCTTGTTTTTGAGATAGGCTCTGTTCATCCACTGGCTCTGGCATTGCCTGTACTCACCCGTCTCTGCCTGCCATGTTGCCTTAGGAACACTGGGTTTATAGACAGACATTACCATGCTTCTGTGCCTGGCTTGATGTGGGTTCTGGGGATTCAGACTTAGTTCTCATGCTTGTGGGCCAAGCCCCAAGATCTTCATCTTTTTCCTGGTGTCTTTGTGAGCTCATTGTAGATAAATATAAATATGTTAACTGGGATAAACAGCTGATATATTTTTCTGCTAATACGTTTTTCTTTTAGTTTTATATACAGTATTTATTTATTTTTATTTCACATGCATTGGTGTTTTGCCAGTGTCTGTGAGGGTGTCAGATCTCCTGGAAGTGGAGTTTACAGACAGTTGTGAGCCACTATGTGGGTGCTGGGAATTGAACTCTGGTCTTCTAGAAAAGCAGCCAGTGTTCTTAACCACTGAGCCATCTCTCCAGCCAGACTATATATGGTATTTTATGATACTGTCTAGTGGGGAGATTTTTGCTTCTTTTTTTTTCAATTTTTTTTGCACAGTGAAAGCATTTTTATTTATGAAAATCATAAACATTACACACAACTCAGAATCTCTGTATGGCAGAGCAAAGAACTAAAGCTATGTTTAGCTGCTCTCCTCTCTCCCTTACAGCTAGTAAGGTTTAAGTCTGACAGACATGGCAGCTTGTACAGCAGCGACTCTGCTTCTTTTTCTTTTCAAGTGTGGGGAAAGGAAAGGTGGCCGTGGACCACGGCACATCTGTGGGGGGAGAACAACCTAACCTGCTTTGGAGGTTATCTCACCAGCCCTCTGCTTAGTTGTTGTTGTTGTTGTTGTTGTTGTTGTTATTGTTTTATTTTGGTTAGGTTTGGATTTTGGTTTTTGGTTTTTCAAGATAGGATTTCTTCATGTAGTCCTGGCTGTCATGGAACTTACTCTGTAGATCAGGCTGGCCTCAAACTCAGAGATCCACCTGCCTCTGCCTCCTGAGTGCTGGGATTAAAGGTGTGCATGACCACCCATCCGGTTTAGTTTTTTGTTTGGGGTGGTGGTTGTTGTTTGTTTGTTTGGGATTTGGGGGGTGGGGGTTGAGACAGGGTTTCTCTGTGCAGCCCTGGCTGTCCTGCAACTCACTTTGTAGACCAGGCTGGCCTTGAACTCACAGAGATTTGCCTGCCTCTGCCTTTGGAATGCTGGGATTAAAGGTGTGCACCATCACCGCTGGGACTGGTTTAGTTTTTCTGTAGTCAAATTGGTCCATCTTTTCTTCACCAATTGTTGCCTTGGGTGTTAAAGGCTGCCGTCTGCCTCCCTCCCCCACCTCTCTCTCTCTCATGTGTGTGATATACATATGTGAGTGTGCACAGGCATGTGTGGCCAGAGCAGGATATTGAGTGGTTTCCTCTGTCACCCTCTGCTATATTGCCTTGGTACAGTGTCTCGTTAAACCTGAAGCTAGACTTTGCATCTGGGCTGTCTAGCCAGGATTTGAGTGTCTGTCTCTAACCCCAAAAGCTCTGCTCCACCCCCCACCCCCACCCCCGACAGGGTTTCTCTGTGTAGCTTTGTGCCTTTCCTGGAAACTCGTTTTGTAGCCCAGGCTGGCCTCGAACTCACAGAGATCTGCCTGCCTCTGCCTCCCGAGTGCTGGGATTAAAGGCGTGCGCCACCACCGCCCGGCCAAAAGCTCTGCTTTTTACATTGATACTGGGATTCTAGACACAAGTCCTCATGCTTTCAGAGCAAGCACTCTTGTCCACGGAACCGTCTCCCCAGCCCTTAAAGTTTTAGGTTTAGTTAGTGAAGGGGAAGAGTGCCATGGTACCTTTGGAGATCAGAGGACAACCTTCAGGAGTCAGTTCTCTTTCAATATATATTGGTCCTTGGGATTGAATTTAGGTTGTCTGTCTTAGCAGCAGATTCATTTACCCCCTGAGCCATCTTGGAAGATCTGTTTTTTGTTTTTGTTTTTTATGACTCCAATAGCTCAAGATTTTAAAAACGGCCTCCTGTATTTCTTTATGCTGTATGTGGCTTTAAAAGTTGTAAGACTTGCCAGGTGGTGGTGGTACACATCTTTAATCCCAGCACTCAGGAGGTAAGGCAGGTGGGTCTTTGTGAGTCAGAGGCCAGCCTGGTCTACAGAGTGAGTTCCAGGATAGCCAGGGCAACACAGAGAAACCCTGTCTCCAAAAACAAAGCAAAACAAAAGTTGTAAGAATCTTTGTGTGTGTGTGTGTGTGTGTGTGTGTGTGTGCGCGCGCGCGTGCGCGCGTGCACTTGGACAGGGAGGACATCAGGTGTCCTGTCCTTTGACTTTCCACCTTATTCTCTTGAGGTAGAACTTGTCACTGAACCCTCATAGTGCTGGGATTACTAGCTTGCATACAGCCATGCCCAGCTTTTTACCTGGGAGTTGAGGGTCTGAACTCAGGCTCTCATGTTTGTTCATCACTAATCTGTCTCCTCAGCCTGCTTTTTTTTTTTTAGATTTACTTATTTATTATGTATACAGCGTGTATGACCAGAAGAGGGCACCAGATCTCATTATAGATGGTTGTGAGCCACCATATGGTTGCTGGGAATTGAACTCAGGACCTCTAGAAGAGCAGTCAGTGCTCTTAACCTCTGAGCCACCTCTCCAGCCCCTTTATTATTATTTTAAATTATGTGTATATGAGGGGAGTATGTACAGGTACACTCATACAAACATAGACATATACATACACAATTTTAAAATATATATTTATATATACTATAAAAGATACAAAATTGTAGAATATATATATATACACGTATGTACACACACACACACACACACACACACACACACACACACACACACACATACACATATGTATATCCTGCAGCTGAAAAGGAACAAGTCAGTCTCTGTGCTGAGAAAGCTATTGTCCAAAATAGGAAACAAAAACGAATGTCTCAACAAGAGTCGAGAGATTGCCTCACTGATAAAATGAGAACAGGCTGTCAAAAACAAAAAGGTCAGAGGACAACCTTGGGTGTAGGTCCTCACCTCCATCGCAGTGGAGACAGTCTTGAGTTTGCAGTGTGTGCCAGGATGCTGGCCCGAGGACCCTCCTGTCTCTGCCCTGAGATGATGTGCCTGCTACGGCGCCCAGATTTCTGTGGACTCTGGGGTTTGAGCTGAGCTCTGTTGTACACTTGCATGACAGTCACTCTCCTCGCCGAGCCGTCTCCCCAGCCCTTGTATTTTATACCGACTGTCTCTGTTGACACAGTGGAGCAATGTTTGCATTTTCTGTGAAGATTCTGCTTTCATTTACTTCCAAACTTAGTGATACTCTTTGCCAGAAACTTCTTTCCGTTCTTTACAGCGTAAATGACTGGACATTTGTCACATGCTTGGCCTTCTAGTCAGCTCTCTATATCTTAGTCATCCACATTGTGAATCCTTGAGTCCAGTTACTGCATCTTGTTCATCTTTATAGGAGAGGTGTTAGAATCAAGAACCTAGAGAGCCCAGTTTGAGCCCCATTCCCTATTATTATTCCCCCATGGGACCTTACACAAGTAAGTTACTTAGCCTCTTAGTGGATTTCCCCTTTGTAAAATGGTTCTAACATTGCTTACCTTGGGAAGCTGTTTGGAAGATGAATTAACCATCCAGTGAACTCTGAAGTAAGTATTACTTCCTTTTTCTCCACTCCTTACAGCACCCAGCCCATGTAGTATACCTTAGCCATACAAGCCTTCAGTAGCAATGATTGAATGAATGAATGAATGAATGAATGATGAAGGAAAGAAGGAAGGAAGATACAAGATGCTTTGCTTAAAATTTATTTTTATTGCCTGGCAGTGGTGGCGCACACCTTTAATCCCAACACTGGGGAGGCAGAGCCAGGAGGAGCTCTGTGAGTTTGAGGCCAGCCTGGTCTACAGAGCGAGTTCCAGGAAAGGCTCCAAAGCTACACAGAGAAACCCTGTCTCGAAAAACAAGCAAACAAACAAACAAAAATTTACTTTTGCATTGAATCAGTAACTGAGCCTAGAAATTATACCTGGGCTCCTGAGTGTCCACTACTTGTTCCCACCTGAACATTCAGAATGGTATTTCAAATTGCATTTCATCATTCCTAGAATAAAGAAGGAACTAGACTTTGTTCGAACAAAGTATGATCCTTCTATGAAAGACACAGAAGTTTGTTTAATTCATTGGTTATTTAGATTCTCTTATTTAGGTTTTCTTTCTTATCTGCCTTGAAGTTTGAAAAATAATAGCAAATGGAATCTGAAAGTCAACATGGTATTAAAGTAGAAGGATTTGATTCAAAGGAGAAGTTGTAGGTGACAGTCAGTTAACGCACCCCAAATAGACTCCCTAAGTCCAGTCTTCGGTGTGTATGTGAATTGTCTGTGAGTTTTACTTTGGTCGCTGTTCCAGTAGATGTGTTGTATCATCTCTCTCTGTCAGATTCTTACCACACAAGGTTGAACAGTCTTCCCTGCTTACATAGTTTAAATTAAGCTGGAAAAGCATATCTTTTTCCTGTTTTCAGTGGAAGGACACAGCTGTGGTTATTTTTGACATTAAGTATTGAATCTTCTTGAGGAAGGACAGATGGTGGGGTGTGTCCTATAAAATAATACACCTTCTAGGAAATTGTCCTCTTCTGCATTCTCCCATAGGACGACACTTCCAAAGGTCATGGAAACTTGCTAGAAATGATGTACCGAGAGCCAGAGAGATGGTCCTATACATTCCAGACGGTTTCCTTCATGAGCCGTCTGAAAGTGCAGCTGGAGCCCCTTCCAGGGAGACTCCTACAGGCAGAGAAGTCCGTGCAGATCTTCGAGAGGTCTGTGTACAGTGACAGGTAAGACACCAAACACTGCCAACCCCTAAGGGGTAAACGGGGAAGTACTCTTAGTAAAGTCTAGCAGCCAGCTTGGGAAGTGAGTCCGTCTGTTCTGGGAAAGCATGCTCTTCAGGCTTCAGGCTCCAGAGACCAGGCCATGGGCTCAGGGTGCCAACAGACAAAGGCATAGGGTGCCTTGATCTGGTCATTGTGCAGAGTTTGAATTTGAATGACTTTGGTGGGAGAAATGATCTGTCTTGAGCCCCATGACTCAAGATGGAACATTCTGTATCTTTGCCCGCCTCCATCACTGGAGACACTTGGTTACCCATTTAATTCCAAGTTAAGTAAGCTAGTTGCAGCTCTTACTGGAAAGCCTCCTGAAATTAAAAAATGAGAGTTTGTAGGCTAGAAAGATGGCTCAACAGTTAAGAAAACTTCCTGTTTTTCCAGAGGACCCAGGTTCTATTCCCAGCACCTGTGTGGCTGCTCACAACCATCAATAACTCTAGTTCCAGGGGATCTAACACCCTCTTCTGATCTCTGATGGCACCAGGCATACACATGATGCATATATAGACATGCAGGCAAAATACCATACACATAAAATAAAGCAATAATTTAATTTTTTTTTTTTTTTTTTTTTTTTTTTTTTTTTTTTGGTTTTTCGAGACAGGGTTTCTCTGTGTAGCATTGCGCCTTTCCTGGAACTGACTTGGTAGTCCAGGCTGGCCTCAAACTCACAGAGATCCGCCTGGCTCTGCCTCCCGAGTGCTGGGATTAAAGGCGTGCGCCACCACCGCCCGGCTTAATTTTTTTTTAAATGAGAGTTCAAGGCCAGCAATATTGGCATACGTCCCTTTTATCTCAGCAGTTGGGAGGCAGAGGCAGGTTGATCTCTGTGACTTTGAGGCCAGCCTGGTCTACATAGTGAATTCTAAGTCAGACAGGGCTACATAGTGAGACCCTGTCTCCAAAAAAAGGAGGGGAGAGTTCATTTGTAAATCACATGACCATTCTGACTGCACTTGAGGATCACACTAGCTATGTGGAAGAAACAGTGCTGTGCCATCCTTCGTCCCAGGGTCTGAGAGGAGTCTGCTCTTTAGAAAGCTAACTGTTCATGGTAGAGCTAGTTGGCTCCAGGTTCTAGTTCATTTCTGCTGCACATGTACCTGGCTTCTCTCCTCTCTGGAGCTGTACCTCCCAGGCTAGGAAGCTTACCCACATGAACTACCTAGGCTGTTGGAGGCATTCAGACTTGCTGTTTTGAGTTCTAGCCTCTTAGTGTGGAGGGCTTATGAGAATCCCCTCAGAGGGAAACAGACATATTTTGTTAATTACAGGTGCTTTGCTGTTTGTTTAAAAAGAGTCCCAGCTGTAGCCCTAGGTGGCCTAGAACTCAGTGTCGCTCGGTTGACCTCATACTCACAGGTGATCCTCCCGCCTTTGCCTTCTGAGTATGGGGATTACTGGTGCATGCCACCAGATGCCGGTAGAAATGAATTGTTAAGAACTATCTGGGTCTTGACATTTCCTCGTAAAGGAGTAGGCAGTTGGTTATACTGTGTGCCGTTACATCATAGAAGCTGCTTTCATTGAAGGGGGATATTTTCAGGTAGAAAGGATAACCTGTTATAAATCTAATCTCAAGAGTATTTAGACTTCCATTCCTTTAAAAATGTATTTCAGGAACTGAGAGTATGACTCAGTGGTCCTTTTCGTGCCCAAGGTATGAGTTCAAGCCCCAGTGCCAAAGGGGAAAAACTCATTCCTTTATTAGTTTGATCAGTATAGGTTTATTGACTATCTCCTGCACCAGGCTTTGCCCTAGGGCCACACCAGAGTCCTTAGTCCCTGTTCCAGTGAGGACACTCCTTCCCAAGGACTGCATACATGTTCACGAGTGTGGTCTGTGTGTGTGGTGTCCAGAGGACAGTATTGCAGGGAGGAAGAAATGGAAGTGTTTTCTGGTTGAATTAATGAAAGCACCAGTGTGGCTTTGGAGTAGAGCTCAGGATTGCTGAGTCCTTCAGCCCTCTTCTACCTGCAGCTCCCCATACCTCTCTGTGTTTAGCCCCCACTCCCCTTCTGCCCATTATCACCAGTTATGGAGAACAGGAAGTGCCCACCCCAGGAGAGGTATAGGCCCCTGTTTTAGGTTTGGTCATCTTTATTTGCAAGATATAACTTTTGTCTTTTAGCTGTCCTTGGAGAAGCTGGCAGCATTTTTCAAAACTTGAGTTATAAAAGTCACCTTCTTGTTGCCTTCAGAGAGCTGTAGCCGAAACAGTCTAGTCTGGGCAAGTTCACTTTTGGAGTTTTCAAATTAGCTTCTTCGTGGCCTAGGAAGAGCAGTTATAATGACTTAGGATTGTTGGTTACTGAGTGATCGCCACCCTTCTGAGCACTTCACAGTTGTGATATGTAGTCATTCCCTCCCGTGGGCTGAGAGTCAGGTAGCTTTCCAAGGCAACATGGCTTATGGAAGCTGCAACTGGATCAGACCCTGCAGTCACTTTGAAAGCCACTCTCCTAAAGGTGACACAGCTTTGCAGTTTGCACTTCCTTGAGCCAGTCACAAGGGTTTTGAATTTCATTTCCCCAGAAGTGGCCAGTTGCTGAGGTTGCCTTAGAAACTGGAGTTCATTGTTGTGGATGTAAATTGTGTTTTGTATCAGGCTTTAAAAGGCGAATTGACCCTTTGGAAGCCATGATTTCTACAGCTCTGATTTCTCAATTTGCCAGATCCTCCTTCTGTTGTGTAGTAAGCAAAGAGAGAAGTTAGTTTGATATCTCAGCTTTAGCCATATTTGATCTGATGGGAAGCTCAGCAGAGGAAGCTAGGCTCCTGTATGCTCTGTGTGCTCTTGGTATTGCCAAAGTCAGCTCCAGAACTGATACCACAGGCCGGTGTCCCCCTGCTTCTCAGCTACAAAGCATGATGGCTCAGCAGCTAGAGACTCAGACACCCTCTTTCTGTTTGTTTGTTTTGTTTTTCGAGACAGGGTTCTCTGTGTAGCTAGGCGCCTTTCCTGGAACTCGCTTTGGAGACCAGGCTGGCCTCGAACTCACAGAGATCTGCCTGCCTCTGACACCCTCATTCTGAAATGCAGTGTGGAAGGGTGGCTTACCCTGCATTCCCTTGGGTTTTGTCTGGAGTCTGGCTATAGTAATGAAGAAATCTGCAAGGTTCAGGTTTCCATGTCCATGTTGTGTGTCTTGACTGGATCCCTTTCTGGAGGCCCTTTCCTTGCCATGGCCTGCTCCATCTGTGAGCTGTAGTGTGGGCCTATGTCAGGTCAGTCAGCGCCCTTGTCATTACAGTGCTGAGCAGGATGGATGCTGTAGACTGAGGACTCAGATCTCCAGGGCTGAGCAGGATGGATGCTGTAGACTGAGGACTCAGATCTCCAGTGCTGAGCAGGATGGATGCTGTAGACTGAGGACTCAGATTTCCAGGGCTGGAGAGATGGCTTAGCAGTTAAGAGCATTTGCTTCTCTTATAGAGGAGCCAATTTTCATTCCCAGCACCCACATCAACTGGCTCACAACTGCCTGTGAGTCTAACACAGAGAATCCACTGCCCTCTTCTGGCCTCCACACGCACCCACATGCATGTACACAAACCCACACGCAGATACACACACACACATAAATAATAAAATGTTTTTTTTTTTTCAAAATAATTCATATTTCCTAAGGGCTGATGGGAGCTAGACTGGTTAAGTGATTTGGATAAGCATGAACAAACCAGTTATTGATTTTTCTACTTTTCTCCCTCTCTGTCTTTCATCCCACTTCCCATTCTCCTTCACCCCAACCTCCCACTCAACATTTCCAACCAGGTATATCTTTGCAAAGAATCTTTTTGAAAATGGTTCCCTCAGTGACGTCGAATGGCACATCTATCAGGACTGGCATTCTTTTCTCCTTCAGGAGTTTGCAAACCGGCTCTTGTTACATGGCTTCATCTATCTCCAGGCTTCTCCCCAGGTAACTCTGAACCTAAAACCTTAGATGTTAGAACTGCATGAAACAAATGGAATAGATCTTTGCATAATTTAACACACATCCTTACATTGTTAAACAAATGTAACACACCTTTACACTTTTACAGTTAAAGTAATAGTTCACAGCATAAGCAAATGTTATACATCATTGTATAAATATTCCACAGCGCTGCTTGGCAAGTGCCTTTGCCTGCTGAGCCGTCTTGCCAGCCCCATCAGGACTTCATGGTATAGTATGGGGAGTTCCTGGGTTGTGATGCAAAAGCTAGGTCACATCAGAGAGTAAGAGATTCTAGATGAAGTTTTAGGTTGAAATAAAGTTGAACTATATATTCACAAGTCCTAAGGGCTGAGGAGAATCTTCTGCGAAGTGAAGTAATTTGGCTAGTGGACGCACATTGCCTGACTGCTTTCTGTGGTCTGAGGAGGAATAAAAGATGCACATTGTGAGCCAGGTGTAGTGATGCACGCCTTTAATTCTAGCACTCGAGAGGCAGAGGCAGGCAGATCTCTGTAAGTTCCAGGCCAGCCTGGTCTACAGAGTGAGTTCCAGGACAGTCAGATCTACATAGTGAGACTGTCTCAAAACGGAAAAAAAACGAGGCACATTGTGAAGGCGGGTGGTTTTACAGGGGGAAAGAGAGGGAAAGAGAGGAGCCTTCTCCCACAGAGGATGACAGAACATGGCTGAGGTAGGGTTCTATGGGAGAGGAAGGCTCTCCAGCAGTGAGATGCTGTGGAGTAGGACAAAGCGGAGGTGTAGGTGGAGTTAGAGGAGGTGTTAGATTTCTCGTGAGAGTCATAAGGTGGCTGGTCTAAGAAGCAGGGGGTTGAAGGCTGAGGCTGGGAGAAGGGAGAGTATTGACCTAACCTATTCTGAGAGAGACGGCAACAGCATGGTCACCTCAGGGCCGGGGCAGCAGTAGAGGGGAAGCCGAGGAGACAGGGAGCTGAGAGCAGAGCAGGGCTGCTGGGGATCCATAGAGCGAGCCAGTCTCCCTCCCTCCTTCTTACGGCCCTTTAGGGGCCTGCGTGAAAGGACAGGGTAGTGGTAGGAATGGTGACTGTCCCTGGGGCTGGTTTGTCCCTTTGGAGGCTAATTGAAGTGATTGATTTGAGATTTTAGTGCTGTTTGGATGGTGTTAGATACAGGAACCCAGGAATGCTAGAGGATGAATAGGGCATGGGTTCAAGCTAGTGCCCAGCACAACACAGACTCCTGGCAAATACTGGCTTCAGAGTCTGTGAGACAGACTCCAGGCCCCTGTCCACCTGTTCTCCCTTAAATTCAAGGAAGCTGGCAATCACAACAATAATACTACTAATTGGAAGAGAAATGTCTGGACCTGTGTTCCCTACCCCGTGGAGTCAAGAGAGGGTACAGCTGGTTGTATGCCTCAGGATTCCTATCCCTGTCTGGGACAGTGAATCATGGACACAGTGCTGGGGGCTGCATGGGAACAAGTGCCACCTGAGCTTGAGATTTGAGTGGCATAGTGAGCAGACCCTTTGACAGTCACAGCCTAGTAGGTCCGGGGAAGCTGACCACAGAGTCCCTGCCTGCCACCTCTACCCACACCATCTTTCCCCTTCCCATTCTGGTGTGTGTTCCCTGTGGGGACTGAAATGAAGTGGGGCCAGCATAAAACTATTCTGTGGGACCTGTTTAAAATAATTCATTAGCTGGATGTGGTGTGCACTCCTTTAATCCCAGCACGCAGAAGGCAGAGGTATGCAGATTTCTGAGTTCGAGGCCAGCCTGGTCTACAGAGTGAGTTTGAAGACAGCCAGGGATACACAGAGAAACCCTGTCTAAAAAAATAAATAAATAAAAATAAAAATAACTAAAATAATTCATTATAACCATGTCAGTAAAGTAAGAATTACGCCAAATATTCAAAGAAGGACTTTGTCTAGACTTTAAAGGGAAGAAAAGTTTGCTCAGTTTAGCAAATTAATAATAGAAAGGGAATGCTAACTGATTTTAATAGATCCAGGCTGGTGTCAATGGTTGTCTGTAGTCAATGCGTGAATAATTATAAATAGCTTTTGCAAGAATTGTTCTGTCCTTGTGTGTATTTGAAAACATGGTTATATTGTTTTTAATATTCATTTACTTGAATTCAGACAATATTTTTCTCTCAGAGGAGAAAATAAAGTAACTTAGCTGAAGCTGCTTGCTTGTGGCAATGTAGTGTGGTTAATCTCTGAGGAGGCAATTGGGCAGCCTGTAATAGGAAGAGCTCGTGCCTTTTGTACACTTCAGAAGATGGAGTGAAGAGTGTATGTGTGCATAAACTGCTGCTGAAAGCATATCACAGTAGTTGTATGTGTGAGGTGAACTGAGTAGCGGAAGTCAGGAGTTTATTGGGAAAGAGGGACAACAGAATGCCAAGTCAGCCTGGAGTAGATCTGGAACTACCGCAGAGAAATAAAATTAAACCGGGGCAGCGGGGGGGGGGGGGGGGGGGGGGGGTTGCTAAAGAAGAGTTGTTTGCGTGGTTTCATTTCCTTAAGGGAAAGGGGGAGAGTTCTGAGTCAGTGGGTTAATCTGCCCATACTTCAGGACAGTTGACATGAATACTGACATGTTTGGAGAGTCCTGAGTCAGTGGGCTAATCTGCCCATACTTCAGGACAGCTGACATGAATACTGACATGTTTGGAGAGTCCTGAGTCAGTGGGTTAATCTGCCCATACTTCAGGACAGCTGACATGTTTGGCCAGGCAGAAAGAGGAACAGGGGCAATTCAGGCAAAACCAACATTTGGAGTAGAGTTTTGAGGTGGGAAGGAGCTTGGTCTGTCCCTTAAGAAGGAGCCAAGTCTGGCTGAAGCAGTGAGCAGGGAGGAGCTGAGGAAGTCGAGGACACGTAGGAGGGGTGGCCTTCTGCGCTGGGTGAAGGAGACACAGGTCTCAGAAGCAGAGAACCTCAGACCTGCAGGTGGAAGCAGACTAGAGTTCTACAAAAGGGGAAGGGAGAGAGGAGCTAGTGTCAAGACTCAAGTTTCCTTTCATTGGGTGTTAGCTTTGACCTGTGCAGATGTCTGCTCCAGAGTGAGTGCTTGGTCTAGTATGAAAGAGATGTTTCAAATTGCTTATCACTTTATAAGTAGAACGGCACTCACGAGCCAGGCACCTGGAAAGCTGAGGCAAGAGGATGGCAAAATCACAGCTTCTTGAAGCATGTGGTTATGTCTGTAGCTGGCAAAGAACCTATGGAGCAGAGTACTTTAAGTGGAGATACAAGTACCATAGAAGGCTGGAGTGAGGGACAGCCTGGAAGGAGAGATGGCCTTTGCTAGAATCTTAATGTACCTTACCTTAGAGCAGCCTCACTACCTCTGGGTGGGTGGGGGACGGAGAATGGGCAGCCCACTGAGACTGCAGGACCTGCACATGACAGCTGACTGACTCTAAGTAAGGTCTGTGCTCTCTCCATGCACTTACTCACACAGAAGACAGAGAGGCAGAAGGCTCTTGGAATGTCCAGATGAGAGGCATGAGCACCAAGGCAGAGGTGAGAGGACAGCCAGTAGAGAGGCTAGAATCTCCTGGCTTCTTGATGTGCTTCCCAGTGTGGCTGACTGGGAGAATGTGTTTGCCGGAGCAGTCTGAGGCACAGGTGAACAAGATGGCACCAGTGTTCTGAGTAAGAGAACAAGGCAGCAGAAGCAAGGTCATGGCTTGTGGTACCCAAAGAAGACATACAGATATTTTGTGGGTTGCTTGGCTCTGGAAGACTGCAATGTAACAGCAGGGGGATTGTCTTTTAGGTTTGTTTGGAAAGATTGTACCAGAGGGCCAGAGAGGAAGAGAAAGGCATTGAGCTGGCCTATCTTGAACAGCTACATGGTCAGCATGAAGACTGGTTTATTCACAAGACTACCAAGTGAGTATGTAACTGGCAGACAGAGGCCTCCACCACTATGCTGAGCACAAGCTGAGCACACAGCCCAGGACTGTAAGGACACAGAGGGAAGTGCCCAGCATCTGTCAGCTAGGAGATGTCCTGTCAAATACAACCCATGCGTCCCGAAGGGGCATCTGGTAGATTCTCTCCCTCCTTCCTTTCCTTCCTCTTCCCTAGTTTGTGCCTTGTGATGAATGCTTGTCATAATTGGCTCAGGATGGAGGGCTGACATGTTTTAGAAAAATGTCCATTTGAATAGACTTCTTAGTTTCTGCCTGTCCTCCTTCAGGCTTGGAGTGTTCACTTCAAATGTTTGGAATGCTGACTTCAGTAGCAGTTTCAGGACTAGAGAGTCTCAGCCTTCCACTTTGCAGGCAGTTTCATTGAATTCTTTTAAAACTACTGTCTACAGGCAGAGGCGTCAGGTTCTGATGGTAGTGTGGTGGGTAAATGATGTTACCCTGGCGTTTCTGTCTTGCTGCCCCAGGCTCCACTTCGAAGCTCTGCAGCACGTGCCAGTGCTGGTGCTGAACGTCAGTGACGACTTCTCTGAAAACACCGCCAAACAAGAAGAGCTCATGGGACAGGTGCGTAGACCTCAGCCTTTGCAGTGGTTCCCAGTGCGGTGCTCTCCTCTCCCTGCTCTGTGTCTGGCCTTTGCAGTGGTTCCCAGTGCAGTGCTCTTCTCTCCCTGCTCTGTGTCTGGCCTTTGCAGTGGTTCCCAGTGAAGTGCTCTCCTCTCCCTGCTCTCTGTGTCTGGCCTTTGCAGTGGTTCCCAGTGCGGTGCTCTCCTCTCCCTGCTCTCTGTGTCTGGCCTTTGCAGTGGTTCCCAGTGAAGTGCTCTCCTCTCCTGCTCTCTGTGTCTGACCTTTGCTTTGTACTTCACTTGCATTTCACACTCCAAAGCCCTGGGATTTTATGCAAGTTACAGTAAAATCCCAGCTCCAAGTGTGCTGGGTTAGTATCAGCCAGTTGACTCCAGCGTCTGCTGGCCAGCTGACGCCTCCCTCTAAGGTGCTCTAAAGTGAGAGACACGGAAGACGTGGGTTCTGTGCCCAGCTGCCACTTGGTGCTCTCTGACCCTGGGCAGCTCACATTTCCTCGCCTCATAAATGCTCATGAGACTGGAGATGCATACACTGCGGGGGAGTATTGAAACTGCAGTGTAACATTAGATCTTCTTTCCCTGCAGGTAAACACCTTTATAAGGAACTTGTAAGCAGTAATTAGACATCTTGGCCGTGGTCTGGTTCCAACTTTCTGAAGCTATCAAACGTTGACCTTCCATCCATCTTGCTATGCACATGCACTTGGTCCTCAAGCATCCCCACACTCAGTGTGTGCTGTCTTCAGTACTGCTGTTTTTTTTGTTTTTTGTTTTTTTTTAATCTCAAGCACTTTAAAAATAAAGCTGACTTAAGGTTGTTTTTCTAATCCACTTGTTCATTTGTTTCAGGGTATATCTATTGATGCCTGTTCTCAACTCCATAATAGATACAGTTTCCGCCTAAGAAAAGGCTTAGCCTTTCTTCACCAATTGCTCCTGTGTGATCACATACCTGATAATCCAGGGCAGGGACTGTCCCAGAGCCACCAGCCAATCAAGCCCTGCCTTTGCGTGAAGTGGGTGCCCAGTGTGTACCCCAGAATGCAGAAGCAGTGCATACCCCAAGAGCTTCTTTAGCTCTTCCTATCCACTGTTCCCAGTACTGAGGAGAAGGGATGAGGGCGTTCATCCCAGTCCTGAGCTAAAGAGTTTGCGCAGAAGGCAGGGCGAGAACAGCCTTGGACACTTAGGGTTTGGCTCTCCTGGTCTGTCTCCTGCTTACCCTCCTCCGCACCTTTGCAATGAGTGAAGCTCACAGCAGCAGACAGTCTCTTGGTGCTGCTGCTCTAAGTACCAAGTGTATTTGTCAAAGGAAGGAAAACCCATGGATGTATAGAATTGAAGTTCTCCATAGTGAGAAGCCCAGGTCAGGATTTGAGCACTTGGGCCCTCTACAGTTCTGCAGGCACACAAGATGCCACATGACCCAGGAGTTGGTGTCTTGGGAGACAGAAATCTTTACCACCCTTTATGGTTTGAGAAAGTGTTGGACTTCATACAGACAAGGCTATGAGGTTTTCAACAACACATCCAACAATTTCTTTATCCCATGTTAAGAAAACATTTGCTTTTTGTTGCTGCAATAAACCATGACCAAAAACAACCATTATCAAGGGAAGCCATGACAGGAGCTTGAAGCAGAAACAGCAGAGGGATGCTGCTGGCTGGCTGGCTGGGGGCTCATAGTCAGTTAGGTTTCTTCCACAGCCCAGACCCACAGTGAGCTGAGCCCTCCCACATCAGTCAGGAATCAAGAAAATGCTTCATTGGCATGCTCCCAGGTCAATCTGATGAAGGCAATTACTAGTTGAGATCCTTCTTTCAGAGTTTCTCTAGATATGTGTCAAGTTAACAGCTAAAGCAATGACATAAGGCATATTAATTTGTCCATTTAAATTGTGCAAGTCAGAAGGTTGTATAACCAAATTCTAGAACATTCTCATCCCCCAAGAAGAAAGCTCGCTTTCCCCCTGAGTTGTCTCCTGCCTCCAGCCCTGGGCTACCACAGATCCACATTCTTTGTGTAGAGATTGATGATGAATCTTGTCTGAATAGATTCTCCGTGTGTAGTCTTCTGTGAGTCACTTCTGTTGCTCAGCATCATGTTCAAAGGTTCATCCAGATTGTAGCATGCATCCACACTTCCTTTTTATGACTAAGCAACATTTCATTTTATGGCTGTGACACACTTTGTTTATCCATTCATGGGAATCTGCCACTTGCATTGTTGCCAGCCTCATGCCCATGGAGTGCTGCCTCATTGTGCTTGTGACAGCATGCCTTAGAGGGCTGACAATGCCAAGTATCTTCTGTGCTTCATACCATCTTAATATCTTATTTGGGAAATGTCTATTCATACCCCTTGCCCTCTTTTCAATTGAATTACTTAGCCTCTTACTGACTTATAAAAGTCCTTTTGGTATTTGGGGTATATGTTTCTTATCAGAGAAATACATGCATGACTTAAAATTATTTCTCATTCTGTTGCCTTTTTTAAAAGAGGTTTCTTTTTAATGATGTGTGACTGGAGTGGGGTAGGGGTGTACATTAGTACAGGTATCTATGGAGGCCAACAGAGGGCGTCAGATCCTCTGGAACTGGAGTTAGAGGTGGTTGTAAGCCGCCTGACCTGGTGCTGGAACCCAGACTCCAGTCCTCTGTAAGAGAAGCAAGGGAGCTAAGCTGCTAAGGCATCTTTCAGCTCCTCTACCCACCCCCTGCTTTTTGAGACAAGTTCTCATGGGGCCCAGGCTGACCTTGAACTTTTGATCCCTTTGCCTTAAGCCTCCTGAGTACTGGCATTACATTTTGGTAGTGTCTATTGAAGCAAGCAAACCTGTGTTTTGATGAAACCCACTTGTTTCTTTTTGTCGTTTATGCTTTTGTGGCTCTATCTAAAAGGCCAAGTAACGTAGGTTCACAGACATTGACTCCTGTGTCTTTATTGTCTTCCTGTTTTAGCTTCTCTCCAGACCTGTGATCCATTCTGAGTGAGTTTGCATCTAAGGATAGGGCCCATCTTTGTTTGTTGTTGTTGTTTTGTTTTGTTTTTGTACATGAGCCTGTGGTTGTCCCAACACCATCTAATGAAGTCTCCTCCTGCTCTATTGACTTGTCTTAGCACCCTTGTTGAAAAACTGCCCTTGATCTTGGTTTGGGTTGCTGCTTCAGGCTTTGGAAAGCCCACAGATGAAAACTCAACATTTCATTCATTCAACTTGAAGAACCCAACTACTGAATCCCCACTTCTATTTCCAGGAGCCACTGCAGTGCAAATGAGTTGTAGACTAGAGTGGGCACACTGGCTCCTCACCTGTCATCAGAGATCCCCGAGTGTCAGCCATCTGGAAGGTACTCAGGAGAACAGTGGAGGGACAAAGCAGACAGTGTCATCTGATGGAGGCAAACACAAAAGTGCCCATGAGGTCAGCATTTCAGAAGAGCTACAGTTGTGTTGTGAGGACCTGTGAAGGTTGGAAAGAGCCAGAGTGACCTGGACAGCCTCTCTGAGAAATGGACTGTTCTGAAGAGAGAATGGGGTGGCTGTTGGGGTGCCATGCCCCTCACTCGAAGAGGAAGCTAAGGCCAGATGCAGAAAGTAAATTTATAGTTTTAAGAACGCACTCCTGAGCTGGGCATGCTCAAACACACCTTTAATCCTAATACTTGGGAGACAGAAGCAGGTGGCTCTCTTGAGTTCAAGGCATGCCTGGGCTACCTAGTGAGAACCTGTCTCGGGAAAAAACCCAGCAACCCTCCTGGGGTGGAAGGGATAGCTCAGCACTTAAAGTACTTCCTGCTCTTCCAAAGACCTGAGCTCTACTTCCCACATCTGGCAGCTCACAGCTGCCTGTAACTCTAGCTCCAGGGGATCTGACACCCTCTATTGACCTCTGTGGTCACCAGGCATGCATGTGGTGAACAGATGTACACACAAGCAAAACACTCATACATATAAAAAAAATTTTTTTAAATAAAAAATCCAATCCTCAGCCAAGATTGGTGGTTCATACCTTTAATCCCAGCACTTGGGAGACAGAGAGGGTAGTTTGGTGTACATGGTGGGATCCAGGCTAGATAGGAATACACAGACCTCATCTCAAAAACAAACACCAATAAAACAGTCTTCTCTCTGACTTTTTCAGTCTTAAGTCTTGGTGTAATAATAATTCAACATTTCTTTCCATTTGCAAGTGTTGCCTTTTAGACTATGTAAATATCAAGCAGAGTGTGGTGGCACATATCTGTAATCCCAGCACCTGAGAGGTGGAGACTGAAAGTCAAACCTTGAGTCTAGCCTGGGCTTCATGAAACATGTTCTAAAATAAAATCATATATATTAAATTATATATATATTAAGATATATACAAATCATTAAAATCATATATATATATGAGAGCTACCAACAGTCTAACCTACGTAAAATAATTAGACATTTTTTCCAAATTGGTAACTGAGCACATCTGTGGAACTAGATGCTTTAATGAGGATCAATAATTATGAACCTTCATTACTACAGGCGGTCAGGAGCCGGTAGAGACAGGGATTGGGAAGTAGGACATGGTAGCACACACCTGTAATCCCAGCACTTGGCAGATGGAGGCAGGAGGATCAGGAGTTGAGGCCATCCTCTACTATACAGTGAACTTGAAGCCAGCCTAGAGTACAACATGTACATGAGACCTTGTCTCAATCCCAAAACAGCAATAATAATGGGGTGGGGTGGGGGCTCTGTGGAGGGTAAGTCACACTGAGACTGAGCATCTCTTAAGTGGTTTGCCTAAAATGGTCCCTGCCCAGCACTGGGGTAGCCTGGTAGCTCTTCTCACCCCAGGTTTGGACCAGCTCTCAGAGGGAAGAGAGTAGCACATAAAAATAGTGGTGCTGCTTTGCAGATTGTGATGTGAAGCACACCACTCTGGAACTGTTTCTAATGTGGATCAAGGTCGTGAAAATTCTCAGACATTGGAAGGGGAAAGGGGGGAGCTTCGGGTGAGGGAAGCTGTGCTATGAAAATGCCATGATCCCTGAGAAAACATCAGGAAATAACTTGCAGTGTCGAGTAAGGACTACCTCACCCTTCTCTGGCTCACTTTCTTCTTGGACCTTTTTTTTTTTTTTTTTTTTTTTTTTTTTTTTGGTTTTTCGAGACAGGGTTTCTCTGTGTAGCTTTGCGCCTTTCCTGGAACTCACTTGGTAGTCCAGGCTGGCCTCGAACTCACAGAGATCCGCCTGGCTCTGCCTCCCAAGTGCTGGGATTAAAGGCGTGCGCCACCACCGCCCGGCTTCTTCTTGGACCTTTATCCTCTCCACCACTTAGTGCTCCCCACTCTCTGCCTACTGGCCTGGCTCCCTTTCCTCTCCTCAGTTGAAGTATTTGTTGTATCCCTGGGTCTATCTATGTCTCACTTGTCTTTCTTCTGAGTCATCATGTATTTATTTTCTGATGTTGCCATAAACTCACATAGACATGTACACATGGGTTTTTAAAAAATACATACTTATTTTAAAGTAATGCCTCCTACAAAATTTTGATCACCCAGCTCCTCACCTATGAAGAAGCCTCTGCTGTGGTTTAGTGACTGTACTTTTGTCCTGTCAACCAAATTTGTTCTCTCCTCGTTTCTGCATGTGCCTTGGCCTCTAAAGAATTGCCCGGAGTCTTTGACTGCAAACAGAAGCCAGTTATTATGAGCTTTAAGTTTCGGGGCCCAGTGCTTGCAAGGACCCAGTATGTCTGTTGAGAGAATGCTCTCCCTGCATCTAGTGAGACTTTAGGAGAAACACTCCAACCAAGAGAGTCTGTCCCACCAAAACAGGAAGGGGATTCATTCACTGCTTCTCCAAAGGGATGGGAGATAGCCATGACAGAGCCAAAGCCTCTCCTGGGAACCAGTGAGCTGAGGGGACTCCTATGTATGTATGTTTTGAGACAGGGGCTTACTACATAGCCCAGGCAGGCCTCAAACTTGTGATTCACCTACCCTAGCCTCCAAAGGTGTCACAGAGGGTCTCACTCTGAACGCTGGTCTGGAGCCCTTGATATAGCCCAGGCTGACTTTGAACTCACAGCAATCCATTGCCTCAGATCTTCCAAGTGCTGGGACTATATATGTATGAGCCACCGTGCCCTGGCCTTGGGTGACATTTGTTGATTTGGTTGGTTTGGCTTAGAGCATCTATACAGATTATTCCTGTGTGATTGACTAGGGCTAAAATGAGTTGGGCCTGTGTGCATACCCTACAGTGCGGAAAGACAGACAGTATAGGGCATGTCCTACTCCCGGGCTCAAGGAAGAGAGTGCTGGGTGGGTGAGAGCAGACCGTGTACTCTGGTATCTGTGGTCACTCATCCCTGTGGCCTTTCTAGCTGGAAGGCTTGGAGCCTCTAACCCTCCTCTCACTCACCCCACCCTCCAGGCAGTCATCTGCCTCTTCCCATCTTCCTGATTCTCATACTGCTCTCCTGAACCTCATTCCCACCCAGACTCTTCCCCCTCCTGTGACTTTCAAATCCCAATTTCATAGGGCAACCACATACCTGACCTTGTGGGGGTGTCCAGAACACACCCCTGGGCCCAGGGTACCTGAGCAGGTTCATCAAAGCCTTCCTGTCCTGCTATGTGCCTGCTGCTTGGGTTGCAGTTGCTGATGTTACTCACTTCCCTGGCTTGCCCTTCCACCTCCAAGCCCACCGTCACAGCAGAGGGTCTTCAGATGCCTTGGCCCACTCCCACCCCAGCTGGCCCAGGTGCTCTGCTTTGTATAACTGTCAAATACATTTATCTTATGATTCCATTAAGAGCTCTTTCCTCACATCTTATTATTGGCACACAAAATATATCACAAACATTTGTATTTTATGTGTACAGATATTTTGCCTGTATGCATGTACGTGTACCAAGTGTCTTCAGTGCCCTTGGAGGCCAGAAGAGGGTCAGACCCCCCCACTCCCCCCCCCACAGGACTAGTGTTACACACAGTTATGAACTGGCATGTAGAGTGCTGGGAATGGAACCTCTGTCCTCTTGAAGAGCAGCACACGTTCTTAACCATTGAACCATCTCTCCAGCCCCCAGAAGACATTTTGTTTTTTGTTTTGAGACAGGGTCTCACTTTGTAGATCTGACTGGCCTTGAACTCAAACAACTGCCGTCTGCCAAGTTTGATCCTCTGTGGGGATTAGGCATGAGCCACCACAGGCAGCTGTTTGTAGCTCCAGTACAAGCTCCAGGGTGCTTAGCCCACCACGGAAGTGACTAATCCAGGAAGCCCTGGGCAAAGAGAAAGAAGGGAAGGAGAAAAGGAGAAGTAGGCAGAGGGGCCTCTTGTAGTAAACAATGCAATAGCCTCTGGCTAGTACCTCTTTCTGCTGTCAGCAGCATGCTAGGGGCCTGCTACCCAAGGCTGTGAGCAGACTCTAGGTTAGACCGTGTAACTGAGATCCTTAGAGCACATGGCAGAGATAGAAGATGAACAGAAGTGAACACTGGGGACTTGGGATGGAGCTCAGTTGATAGAGTGCTTGCCTAGCATGCACAAGGTCCCAGGTCCAGCCCCTGCATGGAATACTGCCCGGTGTGGTAGGGCATGTCTGTCGTCCCAGCACTCAGGAGGTGGAGGCAGGAGGATCAGTTTAAGGTCATCCTCAGCAGCATAGTGAGTTGGAGGCCAGCCTGGGCTACATGAGATCCTGTCCTCAAAGAAGAAAGAAGGGAAAGAGAAGAGAACAGAAAAAAAGAAATGAACCTGTGGTCCGACTCCCGGACACCCCCATCCCCCACTGACCCTGGGGGACCAACTTTAGAACATGAAGTACCTCATAAGGTGCAGACTGCAGAAGATGGGAACTGTGGTTGATATATTGTGCACCCCAATAAACTTATCTGGGGTCAGAGAACAGAACAGCCACTAGACAGACATAGAAGCCAGGCATGGTGACACACACCTTTAATCCCAGGACTTGAGAACTCATGTCTTGCTTGGGAAAGACACACGCCTTTAATCCCAGCAAGTGATGGCAGGAAGCAGAAAGGTATATAAGGCATGAGGACCAGGAACTAGAGGTCTTTTTAAGCTTTTAGCTTTTAGCAGCAGTTCATCTGAGATCCATTCTGGATGAGGACTCAGAGGTTTCCAGTTTGAGGAAATAGGATCCGATGAGGAATTGTCGAGGTGAGGTTAACTGTGGCTTTTTCTGCTTCTCTGATCTTTCAGAATTCACCCCAATACCTGGCTCCTGGGTTTGTTTTTATTAATAAGACCTTTTAAGATTTGTGCTACAGGGATCAGCCTGGGCCCCGACCCTGGAGAAATGCAGCATCAACCGAGCGCTACCCAGCCCTAAGTTCTTTTATATGAGAAAGACAAAAACTTGTAAGCCACTGTTGTCCCAAACTGGACTACCCTGTACAACTAAGCTGGTATATCTTGGGGGTGGTGTTCATGCAGTGTTCTCTCATGTCTGATTTGGAATCCTGTTTGCAGTGCATGTGGATGTCAGGTTGCCTACAACTGAGGAGGATCTCCAGCAAATGTTACCCCATAGTGGGGAACCTCTATACATGGTGGTAGCTGGCATGAGAAACCAGGTAAAGGGGGTATCCTTAGGAAAGTCCTTGGACCTCTCTATTTTAAGTTTCTTGCTTTATAAACTAAGACTGTCTTCAAAGTCTATGCCATCTGATGCTCCAACACTGGCTTTACGAATGCGGAAGTAGCATGGAGTAGATGGAGGACTTGGGTTTAAGCAACGTAAACCTGAGTGCAAATCCTGGCTGGTTCTTTAGTCTGAGCTGCTGTTTTCTTAAAGCTGCAAGCAAAGTAACTTCACAAGGCGGCTCCAAAGATTACAAAACCCCAGACAATAAATGGAGTTGGTAGGCGTGGGTGGACAGAGAGTTGTTGGTTTTTCACTCTTTACTCTTTGCTCTTTGGTCTTTTGGGGATTCCACCACCCAGCTCCCAAATAAATGCACACAAGCAGGCTTATTCTTACTTATAAATGCCCGGCCTTAGCTTGGCTTGTTTCTTGGCAGCTTTCCTTAACTTGTATTATCCCATCTATCTTTTACCTCTGAGCTTTTTCCTTTTCTTACTTCTGTAGTCTTACTTTCACTCTTACTCCATGGCTGGCTGTGTGGCTGGGTGGCTGACCCCTAGCATCCTCCTCCTTCCTTTCTCGTTCCTTGATCTTTCTTCTCCTCCCAGATTTCTCCTTCTATATATTCTCTCTCCCTGCCAGCCCCGCCTATCCTTTCTCCTGCCTCGCTATTGACTGTTCAGTTCTTTATTAGACCATCAGGTGTTTTAGACAGGCAAAGTAACACAGCATTACAGAGTTAAACAAATGCAACATAAACAAAAGTAACACACCTTAAAATAATACTCTACAACAGAAAGTCAGAGAGTTGAACAGTTCTTAAAGACTCCCTCTATGCAAGCCTCTAGAGTGAGGTGAGGGATGGGTGGACGGGTAATGGGAAAGCCATCTCAGGCCAAGTGAGTGAGTGGCATGGGTGAAGCAGACAAAGAAGGGACACTGTGGTCCTGATGGGGCAGAAAACTCATCCCTTAACGAGAAACACAGAAGACCCAAATAAGAGCTCCTCCTTGTGTCAGATGGCATTTGAGCTGGGTAGCAGGATTTTCACAGAAAAGTTGCAGACCAGTGTGACAGCTCATTGAGAAAAGGTGCGTGCCACCAAACCTGATGACCTGAGTTTGATTCCTAGGACCCACAAAGTGGAAGGAGAGAAGCAGTCTCTGCAAGCTGTCTTCTTCTTCTGACCTTCACTCTTGCACCCCACCCCCACATTCATGAGAGAAGGCACACACATAAGATAAACTTTTTTTTTTTTTACCAAAGAGCTTGGGGACTGAGGAGACAGCTCAGTGGTGAAGAGCACTAGCTGCTCTTGTGAAGGATCCACATTCAGTTCCCAGCATCCACATGGTGGCTCACAACCACCTGCAACTCCAGTTCTGATGGACCCAGTGCTTGCTGCTAGCCTCTGGGAGCACTGTACTGCACACACATGATGCACAGACATACGTGCAGGCCAAACACCACATACACATAAAAATAAATCTCAAAATAAATAAAAATAAAACAAGACTTGGGGTGCAGGTTTGCAATATAAAGCATGAAAAGGGCGGGGACCTAAGGAAAGGCCCAGATGTCCTGGAGTAGGAAACCATGAAGCTGGAAAACGGGACCATTCTGATATTTTCATTAGTGCTTTGCTGGAGACCATGGCTGGCCACTTGTAAACTGCTGCCCCTGGCAGTGCTGTGCAGGTTATGTCCAAGGCCAGAGCGGGCAGCTCAGTCTAGAAGGAGCCTGTGAGGTCCCTTGATCTACCTCGCAAAGGGGTGGGTATTGGACTTGCCCAGAAGGTGGAGGGCTGGGTGAGGAGGCCAGCATTCACTACAGCTTCCTTCCCGCCTAGTGGCTGGCTGGCTGCCCTGAGTGTGCCCTCAGATGACCTGTGTGTGCTGGGACTGGTTCCATAGCCAGGAGCAGTTGGGTTTAAGCTGGAGTTGTTTTTTTTGTTTTTTGTTTTTTGTTTTTTGTTTTTTGTTTTTTTTTGTCTTTTAAAACTGGGATTCTGTTGCTCCAAAAGGCTTTTTGTTCCATCTATAGACCCTTGCTTTCCCTAGTGTTCGCCAGCAGGGACTCTGCCCCTCGCTCTGTGCCTCTTCTCAGTCCAGAATATAAGACTTTAAGGTACCAGGTAAGTAGACACATAAAGAAGCAAAGACCAAGGGGTGGCTTGTAAGGAGTTTTCCCCAGTGGGGTTGGAGACATGGCTCAGCAGCTAAAAGCACTTTTTGCTCTTGCAGAGGACCTAGATTTAATTCCCAGCACACACATGGTGGCTTACAACCATGCAGAACCCCAGTTCCAAGGGATCTAGTGCACCTCTTTTGACCTCTGAGGGCACCAGGCATGTATGTGGTACACACAAACACATTTTTTTAAAAACTTTTTTTAAAAAAGGATTTTTGCTTTGTTTTTGTTTTTTGAGACAGGATTTCTCTGCATAACAGTCCTGGCTGTCCTGGAACTCACTCTGTAGACCAGGCTGGCTTCAAACTTACAGAGATCCACCTGTTTCTACCTCCTGAGTGCTGGGATTAAAGGCGTGTGCCACCATTTACCAGCTAAGGAAAAGTTTTAAACCAGGACCACCCAGGGGCTTGATGGGCAGCCTGTGTACTCCATCCTGTGAGCTGCTTAACTCCAAACACTGAGATGCATGAAGGTGTGGATTCTGCAAGAGTCTGGGCTAATGCTAGTGTCCTGTAGTCTTCCTACAAGAAGGGGTTACTTAGGCATTGTCTTTACTAAGGATTCCATGCTTGGATGTTCTGTGGGCTGTCAACATGAACATCCTAGAATGTCTGCTTTTGTCCAGTGCCAATGATTAGTGTGTGCCTTTGGAGACAATCCAGGCTTAGCCTCACTAATGAGTAAAGAATTGCTATGGTTTTCTCCTTGATCATATGTGTAGAAATAGCAAATTTCTAACTAGCATATTAACTAGGATTTATTAGTCCCAAATAGGCTGCTGTTGCCCAGAAGTCTTTTCAAGGTTCCTTTGGAGCCATTCTGTGGGTCCCTGTAGAGTTGGGCTGTGTTTACCATTCAACAAGGATATGTCAAGTGGCTGCATGCCGGGCATCGGAGTCTGATGAGTAGCAGGACACATGAATGTCACAAGTGACATCTTTACTTAAAAAATAAATGTCTTACCTATGCTTGACTATACTTTCTTCTCTCATGTCTCTCAAAATTATTTTTGACTGCTTTCTAAAATTAAGCTCTCTTTCAAAGGATAGAGAATAAAATGACTGATTGGGAATATTCAGAATAATGTAATTTAGACAGAAGCAATCTCAAAACAGGAATTCCTGATAGATCTTGAACTATGGTAAGACACTCTCCCAAGGACATGACTTAGATAAGAATATTTATTTGAGGGCTTGTTTAAAATGCAAAAGCACATTTTCATGAGAACCAGTTTTGGCTCCTGGAAGCCAGCCATTTTTCAAAGCAGGAATGACCAAATGACCTCACCCAACCCAGATCTGTTGGCTCTTGTCAACTGCCACAAGCCCTCTGGCTAGGACTGCCCCAGGCTCCCATGTGTGTGACAGTACCTGCAAGGAACTCCAAGTTAAATGAAAGTACAAGATTGACAGCGCTTAGGAAGAACCCGTGGTTGCATGAGTTCCCATGTTGCCAAGGTTATTCCATTGATTAGAGAGAATTGCTGCCATTCAGATTCCCAGACTCTGACTAGATTATTCTATATGTTTTCTGTGACATTAATACTTTCATTTATGCTCTCCTTCAATGACAGCTTTTGCAGCAGACGTTAAACCTTCCCATTTTGTAGACACACAAACTGAGGATCAGTTAGGCAGGTCATCTAAAACACATAGCCAGAGACCACAACGTATCTAGTTGAGCTGGAAAGCCCAGACCTCAAAGGCCTACATGCCCACCACAACTGGCAGCCGCTCCCAGAGGCACTGGTTTCTAGCCTGGCTGACATGAGAGACTGTCCCAGAAGCTCAGAACGGGACTGAATATAACATGAACACCATTGGGTGGAGCAGTCTAGTCCTTTCAACCAGAATCTGGGGATGGAGCCTGTGCATTGGGGTTCTGGTAAGTTCTGTGTGTGAAATCTCAGCCACTCTATTAGACCAATCAGAATTTGCTTCCTTTTTTGAGGAACTATTTAAAGGCATTGATGCTCCATCTGTGTGTGTGGGGGGGGGATGCGTTGTTCATGTGTTCACATGCATGTGTATGCACATGTGCACACATGTGTATAGAAGCCAGAGGTCATTGTCAGATGTCTTCCTCAATCACTATCCATTTATTTATTTATTTATTTATTTATTTATTTATTTATTTATTTATTTATTTATTGGGACAGGGTCTCACTATGTAACTCTGGCTGGCCTGGATAGACCAGGCTAGCTTCAACTCATAGAGATCTACCTGCCTCTGGCCCCCAACCCCCTTCCCCAAGTCTGGGATCAAAGGCATGAACCTCCACACCCGCCTTCCATCTAGTTTTTTTTTTAATTTATTTTTATTTATTTGTGTGTGTGCGTGTGTGTGTGTGTGTGTGTGTGTGTGTGTGTGTGTGTGTGTGTGTAAGATGTGGGGGGTGGGAGTACATGTGGAGGCCAGAGGAAAACTTTGAAGAGTTGGTTCTCTCCTACCACCTTTACATAGGTTCCAGGGATGGAACTCAAGTTACCAGGCCTGGGCAGCAAGCTCCTTTACACACTGAGCATCTCACTGATCCCTTGTTATGTGTAGGATTAAAAGTGACAATTTAGCCGGGCAGTGGCGGCACACGCCTTTAATCCCAGCACTCAGGAGGCAGAGGCAAGCGGATCTCTGTGAGTTTGAGGCCAGCCTGGGCTACAGAGTGAGTTCCAGGACAGCCTCCAAAGCTACACAGAGAAACCCTGTCTCGGAAAACCAAAAAAAAAAAAAAAAAAAAAAAAAGTGACAACTCACAAAAAAGTGAAAATACAAAGATTTCAAAAATATTTTTAAAAAGATTTTTTTAGTTGTGTGTGGGGGTGTGGGTGCACTTGAGTACAGGTGTCTACATAAATCATAGAAAGGCGTCAGAGCCCCTGGAGCTGGAGTTACAGGTAATTGTGAGCTGTCCCAGCCGTGCTGGGAATCGAACTCAAGTCCTCTGTAAGAGCAGTCTGCGCTCTAACTGCTGAGCCGTCTCTATCTCTACCGCCCACTAGCATTTTCTTTCCCTGGATAGACCATAAACTTGTATATACTTCTGGGAAGTGAGTTACCAATGCTTAGCAGTACTTTAAACTGTTTTATACCCTCTAAATGCCTGTACTTCCAAGAAAGTGGTACATAAAAATCTAGGTACATGATTCTTCATGGAAGATTTATTTATAACCCCAAACCCCTAGAAACCTAAATGTTCAATATGAAAGAACAATGAAAAATGTAGAAGAATTATGGAATATGAATGCACTGGACTGTGATACAGCTGTTGTATTTTATTAGTCACACCTTCATTGGTCCTTGGTGTCTCCTCTGTGCTGTTCTTTTCCTTCTTGTCTGTTAGGTACATAGTTTGTTTCCTGTTCATTTGTTTGGCAAATCTTTTATCTTTTAATTTAGGCTGTTGATGTAAAGTAGGATTTGATTGTATATTTAGAAATATTACCTACGAAGGTAAACAGCCAGCTGGTTTTATTCTGTGGCTCCCAGAGTCAATGCCTGCTTACATGGAAACAATTTGTCTGGTTAAGTAGGATTGTGTTGCTCTGGACAAAGAAACAGTTTTGTCTCCTCAGAAACCCAGCTCCAAATGATCAAAACAGCACTACTTTAACAATATATGTTCCTTAACTATCACACTCAGAGTAATGTAAAACTACATGGATAGTCCCACCCTTGTAGAGCAAAACATTTAACAAAGCAAACAATATACTAAAGACTGCCCCACCTCCACACTAACAAAGCAACTCTGTTTCTGTTCTAAATTTAAAAATAAGGTGGGGGCTGGAGAGAGAGTCAATGGGGAAAGTGTTTGCTGTGCAGGCCTGCAAGCCTGAGCTGAGACCCACAGCACCCGTGTTAAAGGCCCAGAGGGCGTGCACCTGGAATTCCAGTGCTGAGACACAGAGACAGGAGGATCGCAGGGATTCGCCTGGCCAGCTACTCTAGCCAATCAGTGAACTCCAGGTTTAGCAAGAGACTGTCCTGAGCACGGTGACTGACTAGATATAGATATACTCTCCATATAAAGAAATTACTTGTGTTTTATCTGATGTTCAAATTCAATTGAATATCTTATATTTTATTTGCTGCGTGTGACAACCCTAATCCTGAAGTTTTTGCCTGTGTTGACATGGGTGCCCACATCCAAGAAGTGCCCACAGGAAGCCAGCTTCTGGTATCCCACATAAAGCAATTAATCTGCTTGCTTCCAGAGAAGGCTCTTGGCCAAGGGCAGCCTCCTCCTTGTGCCCCAGAAGCCTTTCGGCTTCCTCTGCATTATCTGCTACAGAAGTGAGCAGCAGCTTCTCCACCAAGCAGCCACAGGCTGTTTCTAGGCTTTCTTCACCTTTTCCTCCTAGCAGCTCTAAGGTTCCTTGTGGGTCTGTGGATTTGGGCAGGACCTGCTGACGGGCTGTCATTGTGGCCCAGTGTGTGGTGGTGTTTGGGGTAGCCAATCTCTTACTTCTCCTGTGGCGTCTTCATGTCTTTGACACCCCGCTTCCTGTCTTGCAGATTTTGAGTCATTAATAATTCTATGTTTTTCCACAAAGTGACATTAAAATTCACATTGTATTGTAGTCTGGAATGGCAGTGGGTCATAGCCCAGTCTTGTCACCATTAATCCAGTCCTACAGAAGATATGCGTAGACATGACAACATGGGCTGGTGACTTCCATCCCTGCCTCAGATCATGAAAGGTACAGTGTGATAGGACACAAGGCCTCCCCCAGGGACAGTGCTAGAGTGGCACCTATGACTGGTGTGAGCACTTTTGGAACTTCATTCTCAGTTCAGCCAGGAAGGCCTGTGTTCCTCTGATGAACAACTAGCAGCATCTCCATCTCCATCACTGTGGGGTGGGCACTAACCCCCTGAAAGTCTTCATCACTGTGGAATGGGCACTAACCCCCCGGAGATCTTCTATCTAGTTCAGCTTCTGACTGGCAGTTCTGGGGCCTGCTGAGATACTGCCCTGCTAGAAGCTCTCAGTGGGACTCCTGCTTCAAATTCATGGCCTAGACTTTGAGAAGCAAGAATCTGAAACTAACTCCTGACTGGCTGCATTGCCTCCCAGACTCTGCGGAGGACTGCCCTGCAGATACCCAAAAGGTCAGAATCAAAGGCATTTCCATCCATGTCTGTAAGGTAAGAAATCGCAGAGTGAGAGGAACAGAGACAGGCTGGGGTGGGAAGAGCAAGGTCTGAGACAGGGCTTTTGCATAGGGTAGCTTATGTGGGCACTCTGCAAAGGTCTACCGTTAGTGCCATCTTGGCAGATGGGAAGCAGGATGTGACTTAACCTCACACAGTCACAAACTAATACCTTGAGGATCCAGAATGGGAACTCCAGCGTCTAGGGGAAGCGTCTGCATGTATAGGGAGAAGGGGTGATGTCATAGACAGGCATGACAACTGAATGGGAAACATGGGGTCCTCTAGGGCTCCCAGGACTGGTGTTCCTGCACTGTGAAGCCCCTGCAAATGTGGCTCAAGGGAATATCAAATATAAGAAGATTGATCGATAGGTGACGTTCAAGTCTCAAGACAGACAATCTCCTGCTTACAGAAGATGGGACGGGGACAACATGGAAACCAGATCACGGGGACAAAGAGTTCTCTGTAAAGACCTTTCACACGCAGGCAGGTTAGAGTGCTCACCTGACTTGAACCGAGTCCCACAACCCACAGTGGAGGAAAAGAATTGACTCCCCAAATTCATTCTCTGACCTCTACTCAAGTACCATGGCACACATGTGCCTGTATTTACAGACAGACAGACACACACACACACACACACACACACATACACACATACACAATAAAAATTAAAATACTTTTCACTGTACCCAATGAACTCCTAGGATCTGTAGTTAGGAATTTCACCATTTTAATGTGATCCATATTTTCTGTGCCATTCTCTCTCTCTCTCTCTCTCTCTCTCTCTCTCTCTCTCTCTCTCTCTCTCACACACACACACACACACACACACACACACTTCTTTTTATAAATTTCTTTCAAAATGCAGGAGGTGGAGGTAGGTGGATCAAAAGTTCTAAGACCTTGTTAGAGGGTTCAACGCTGACGTTTACCCGGAAGCAGCTCATGGCATCTGACCCAGACAGTTTGCTCTTCCTGCACAGGTGTGAGCTCCCTGTACATGTTACTTCCTGGGTCTGTCTGTGGGCATGTCCCCCAGGTACCTCCAATCAGACATACTGACCCAGCCTCGTTCACCACCGTTCTCCTCCTCTGGACCCTTGTTCCCACCTCCTTGTTTACCCCCTGACAGACATGCTCTCTCTATGGATTTTCTCCATTCTCTAAACCTTTCTCCAGATTTTTTTCTACCCTCTCCAAATCCCCATTTTTTTTTCTCACCTAGATGTCTGCTCCAGCCTTTGAGCCGATCAGTCTACTTCCTTCCTGACATCTCACCCTAAGGCAGCCTGTGTCCAGTTGCCGGCAACTGGCTCCGGTGTGGTCCTGTCCACAGCCCAGTGGGTAAGACAGGGGCAGGCACTTCTGGGATGGTGTGACTGGTGTGCTCAGGCCTGGTCTCAGGACTTGTCAAAGGCTTCCTGGAGTGTTACCAGAGCTTAGCCAGAAAGGATGAGTGGGAGGTAAAGGCAGAGGCAGAAAATGCCTCTATCGATGCCACATTGTTTTAGAGGTTTGAGCAGGGGAGACCCTGGTGTCTCATATACCCTGAGCCCTTTTTTGCTGGGTTCTCTGTCCACAAGACAATTTCTACTGAGCTTACCCTGTAGGCCACTCACCTCTTCCACCCTGCTTCCCTTAACCCAGATTTCTTTCCCTGAAGTCCAAATCTCTGGGCCTGTTCTAGTGTAAGGAATGATAGCCCATTAGAGTGGGAATCTCAATTATGCATCCCCAGGAGGGAGCAGTGTCCTGGAAAGGGGCAAGATGAATTGCACTAAGGAATTCCACACGCATCCACCACACACACCTTTCCTGTGCATCTGTTACCACTCACTGAATCTGAAGCTCACTGTTTGGCTGGGCGTGTTGGCCACAAACCCCCAGGAATCTCCTTGTCTCTGCTGTCCCCAGTGTTAGGGTACTCAGGATGTTTGCATGAGTGCTGGGGATCCAAAGTCAGGTCCCAGCCTAGCAGCAAACACTGTACTTACAGAGCCATCTTTTCCCCCAAGTGACATTTTTGTCATGTGACATCACTGAAATCCAGGGACTGTTTGCCACCCAGTATCATGTAACTGATTCCTACTAGCAACCTAACTGGTTGTGTCAACCAGACTTGGAGGCACCCAAGCCTTTATCCATGCTGAACATTTGTCAACCTGGGCCTGTGAGTCGAGCACAGCCCCGACCCTGCCCAGACCCCTCAGACTGAAGGTTTCCAGGTGGTTTCACTTCTTTGCCCTTACCCATGCATTATCCTTGCAATTAACACAGCCTATTCCAGTCAACTCAAACTCAGAACGAAGCCATGAAACTTGTTATAAAACACAAAGGCCAGGGCTGGAGAGATGGCTCAGTGATTAAGAGCACTGGCTGCTCTTACACAGAACCTGGCCTTGGTTCCCAGTACCCACAGTGTGGCCCACAACTGCCTGTAACTCCAGGTCTGGGGCATCTGATGCCTTCCTCTCACCTTCTCAAGCACCAGATACATGTATGTATGGAGGCATTCATGCATACACATACACTAAAAATAAGTAAATCTTTTAAAATGATTTTTGAAAAATAAATTCACAAAGCAAAAGCATAGTCTAGAACTTCACACATACCCCCTGATCCCAGAGAACCCACCAGTGAATCTCACACACATTCCATGATCCCTAGAACCCACCAGTGAATTCACACACATGCCCCATGACCCCATAGAACCCACCAGTGAATCTCACACATGTCCCATGATCCCATAGAACCCACCAGTGAATCTCACACACACCCCATGATCCCATAGAACCCACCAGTGAATCTCACACACACCCCATGATCCCATAGAACCCACCAGTGAATCTCACACATGTCCCATGACCCCATAGAACCCACCAGTGAATCTCACACACGTCCCATGACCCATAAAACCCACCAGTGAATCTCACACACATCCCATGATCCCATAGAACCCACCAGTGAATCTCACACACGTCCCATGACCCCATAGAACCCACCAGTGAATCTCACACATGTCCCATGACCCCATAGAACCCACCAGTGAATCTCACACACATCCCATGACCCCATAGAATCCACCAGTGAATCTCACACATGTCCCATGACCCCATAGAACCCACCAGTGAATCTCACACACGTCCCATGACCCCATAGAACCCACCAGTGAATCTCACACACGTCCCATGACCCCATAGAACCCACCAGTGAATCTCACACACACCCCATGATCCCTAGAACCCACCAGTGAATCTCACACACACCCCATGACCCATAGAACCCACCAGTGAATCTCACACACACCCCATGACCCATAAAACCCACCAGTGAATCTCACACACATCCCATGATCCCATAGAACCCACCAGTGAATCTCACACACGTCCCATGACCCCATAGAACCCACCAGTGAATCTCACACATGTCCCATGACCCCATAGAACCCACCAGTGAATCTCACACACATCCCATGACCCCATAGAACCCACCAGTGAATCTCACACATGTCCCATGACCCCATAGAACCCACCAGTGAATCTCACACACGTCCCATGACCCCATAGAACCCACCAGTGAATCTCACACACGTCCCATGACCCCATAGAACCCACCAGTGAATCTCACACACACCCCATGATCCCTAGAACCCACCAGTGAATCTCACACACACCCCATGACCCATAGAACCCACCAGTGAATCTCACACACACCCCATGACCCATAAAACCCACCAGTGAATCTCACACACACCCCATGACCCATAGAACCCACCAGTGAATCTCACACACACCCCATGACCCATAGAACCCACCAGTGAATTCACCTTTCTTCGCTAGCCCTTCTTGGGGCCATGTCAGCCCTAGTGCAATTAGTGGGAGTTGGATTGTAGAGTAGTTCCTGTTACTCAGTAATCAAATGACTTTGGACCTCTTGCTTCTTTAAACCCCAGAAACTTTATCTCTAAAACAATAAAAAGTGCAATGCCATATGAAGAGGAAAGTAACATTTTCGTGATTTCTGTCTGAACCACTCTACACACAGAACAATGTCTTCAGAAATGACTTGAAATGGGAAAGCTCCATGCAAATGCCAACTGATCATAGTTTGGGTTTGTTTGTTTGCTTAACAAATACATGACTAGGGGCTGGAAAGACAGCTCAGCAGTTAAGACACTGGCTGCTCTTGCAGAGGACCAGGATTTGATTCCCAGCACCCACATGGTGGCTCACAATGGTCTATAACCCAGCTCCAGGGGATCTGATGCTCCCTTCCAATCTCCTTGGGAACCAGTCACACACACTGTGCACATATTTACATGCAGGCAAAATACTCATAACAATAAACAAATATTTCAAACAAAAACAAAAAAAACCATGTCCCCCCCTAACCAAATATATGACTAAAGAAGTAACATCCAAAATGCAGTACGTTTCCCAACATCTCCAGTCTTGAAAACCACACAAGCTGGGCCTATGAGATGTCACAGTGGGTAAAGGTACTTGATATGCAAACCTGGGGTCCTGAGTTGAATTCTCAGAATCGACATTAGGAAGAAAAGAAAAAAAAAAAAAAAGGAGAAGGTGAAACGGAGCAAGCCCAGGGTCCTGTTCACCAATCAGACACATAACTTAGCTGAAGACACGGTGTGGGAGTCTCTTCCATGGCTAGTCACAGTACGCATTTGCAGGTTGAGCAATCCCAGCAGTACTGGTTCGCTGATCAGCTCCAGTCATTTCTTTTTAGTTTTGACAGTTGTTTTATTGAGGCCCACGCCATTTGCACACGTGGAAGTCAGAGGTCTACTCTGTGGGGTCAGTTCCTTCCTCTCCCCTCATGGGAGTTCTGGGGATCAAACTTGGACATCAAGTGCCTTTTCCCGTTGAGTCGTGTGCCACGCCCACCCCCTTCTTGACCAAGCAGGCACACACCTCCAGTTACGGTGCCTGTCCCTCCTGCTGCGCTCCTGAATCAACTTCATCAGTGGAGCTGAAGCTCCACTTCCTGTTCAGCCCAAACCCAGAAATTGCCCTATCGTCCTGTCCTCGCAGTCCTTAAAGCTTCTTTGTCTGGCAAGGGGCGTCCCTGTCCGGGTCCAGCATGCATGGCAGCTGCAGCAGGGGTCTGACCTCTCTTCTCCTGAGCACACATTCTTACAGGAGACTCCGACCTCAGTTGAGGTGTGGGCCAGCCAGGCCGGCTCACAAGGGGGCAGACCTGATACTCTCTCCTAAGCACCTCAGGGCCAGACCCTGACCTCTGCCAGGTGCTGAACTTGCTTTCCCAGCTGCTTCCTCTAGTCCAGGGCTTCTTAAACTTGTCATCAGTGAGGCTGGCAATATGGCTCAGCAGGTGAAGGTGCTTGCCACCAAGCCCGATGACCTGAGTTCAATGCCCAGGGCTTACAAGGTAGAAGCAGAGAACGGACTCTCACAAATTGTCCTCTGACCTCCACACCCACGTTTGTGGCATATGTGTGCCCACACATATAACACACACAATAAGGAAATATATATTAAAAAAAAAAAACTTGACAAGTGAAAGGTTTTTTAAAAGATTGCTGGGCCAGACTGGAAGGGTTTCTGATGGAGTAGGTTAGGGTAAACTGGAGGATGACTTCTCCAAGTTTTCAGAAGATAGCGATGCTGCAGCCGCTGGACTGTAATTATCAAAAAGCTCCGCACAGAGCCTTGGTTCCTCCTCACCCTTCCTCGGCTGCTCATCTGGCCTGAGCAGCATGAGAATAAAGCCACAGCACAGAAGGCTGGAAACCTCAAGGCAGAGACCTAAGCATTTTGGACTTCATTTGAGGCACCCCTGAAGAATTTGGGCAGGCTGGACACTAGTCAGGGAAGACACTTGGAAGGCTAGTGGTTTGGGGATACTTCGTTGGTTGGCACAATTGACCCGTTTCTTGCTGATCTGGTGCTAGGTCTGAGGGGACAAGGAGAAAGAACAGTGTGGTCCTGGCCCTTGAGAGCGGGAAAGGAAATATGCAAACAGAACACTGATAACTGTTCTCTGGAGGGACTGTGGGTGAAGAGTGGGAGGAACCCTGGCATCTGAGTTACTGGAACCTTCTTGGAAGAACTGGCGTTTATGCCCAGACCTGAAGGGTTTTCAAGAATCTAGAAGGTGGAGGAGGTATGTTGTTGAATTCAGTCCTCTGAGTAAAAAGTGACCGTTTGCATCAGATGAGCTGTGCCTATTTGCAAGAGCCCGTCGAGATCCAGCTTAGTGACTGTCAACATTTCCTCAGAGAAGTTGGGGGTGGGGGGTTGTTGGTCCCTCACCTGAGCTTCAAGCCCCTCCTCCCGGCTGGCCGGACTCAATTCTGTCCTAATTGCAAGTGGGAGGTGTTAGAGGATATAAACTGGTGAGGTTAAGCGAGGCTCTCTCTCCATTTGTTCGACTGTTTCGGGAGTCATTCCTGTTGATCGAAGCGTAACTGCTGTTTTAGCGAGACTCATGTTCCGACTAGGAACCCCTCCACAACGTTCTGTAAGTCCAACACACTCGTGGTGTCCCAGTGTTAAACCTTGCTGTAACTGTGTTTTGGTTTGTTGTTGGAACCTTAGGAGGAAAGGGTAAACTTCTATTTCTCTCCAGGGAAGAACTTCTTAACACAAGGTAGCAGGGGTGAAGCCACAGAACTGAGATTTAAAGTTCCAGAAAGAGGAGCCATTGAGAAGGGTTGCCAGGTAGCTGTTCTGCCAGACTTCGTTCCTTCCTTTCGGGTGGCTCAGTCTGCTCTTGAGCTGAAATGCCCCAAGGCTCCTTTTGACATCTCTCTTCTCACTCTCCATGTCCCCACCCCTGAGCGCCTCCACACCTGAGGTTTGCTTCTGAACTGGACAGCCAGGCCTCATCTGCTCACCCCACACACTTGGCCACAGGCATCCCCGTATTCTATCCTGGTGAACACACACCAGCTTTCCATCAGGTTATCTAAGCCAAAGCGGTAGATGAAAGGTGCGGAATAAATTGGTTAATTGCTGCCACCAATTACCAAGGCAAATCAGAGGTTGCTGGGCTCTGCTTTAGAATCCACACTGTAGTAGCTGGATGACACTACTTAACTCACGAGATTGCTCTATTGTTAACAATAAGAACCATTTGTGGAGCCAGGTGTGGTCATGCACACCTTTAATCCCAGCACTCGAGAGGCAGAGGCAGGCGAATCTCTGAGTTTGAGGCCAGCCTGGGCTACAAAGTGAGTTCCAGGACAGCCAGGACTACACAGAGAAACCCTGTCTTGAAAACAAACAACCAACCAACCAAAAGCATCTGTCTCTCAGTGAACCCGATAATAAGTACTTTATTTGGATTCTCTTGAGGATGGTATGTACCCAGTGCAAGGTTGCGTCACTGGTCGATGGTGGAGTCAGATCTGGAAGCCACAATTCCCCGATCCTAAGCTATTTTCTTCCCCTACACCTCATCTATCAAATAGGCAGGTGAAAGGAGGGTGGCAAATCGCATAATCGGCGCGAGTGTAACTTAAGAGACATTAAAGGTTTTTAAACAGTCACCTATTTTTCGTTTGTGTGCATGCCTGTAAGTACATGTGTGCGCGCGTATGTGTGTGCGTATCTGCCAAGTCCACCACTTCTCCATCTTGTTTCTACTCTTAACTTCCCTGAGCAGAAACTCTTGGGTCCTTCCGAAGGCCACAGTAGGAAGTAGGTGTTGCAGCCATGTTCACCACCCACCCAGCTGACAAGCTGGCCTGTGGAACAAGTTGTCAAATATCCAGCGTGCCAGAGGGAAGTCCCAGACAACTCTGGCGGTTTCAACTAACTGCCTAGGGCTTTCTGGACAGCGGGCGCTGTTTGAGATCAGTTACCACCCCCACCCCCAACACACACACACACACACACACACACACACACACACACAGTCGACCGAATGCTCTTTTTCCAGTTCTGGCTGAGCTGTTAGCTTCGCTGATGAGGACGCCTGCCAGGTACCTGGCTGGGTGAGCACCGCCCAAACTGGTCAGGCTAGTCCACCCCATGGCTGTTTCTGCCAGGACTTGCCCGTGCGTAGACAGGGTACAGACCTTCTCCACAGCAACCCCGGTAGGTGGAAGGCAACTGTGAGCACTCTAGCCTGGCACTCAGACCAGATGGGTGGAGCCGAATTAATCTAACCTGGAATTTCAACTTGGCCAGTAACAACAGGTGAGGGGTGGTAAGGAAACAGCATGAGAAATGGACAGTTTGGCAAGTTGGAAATACTCTTGTGTCTTGTCCCTTACCCCCTGCCTGGAAGACAGCCCAGGGTGACTTTTTTAAAGTGCCTGCGAGCTTTAGGCCTCAGTAGCGACTTGGGCCCATCCGGAGTCTGGGTTCCTCTCCCCTATGTGCCGCGTCCCTCTACTCTGGGAAGCAGGGCAGGCTGGGGGTCTCGAATTAGTCTTTGTTTTAGATGCTAAAGAGCCTGAGCGCCGCGCCAGGGAGGCTGGTGACGGCAGGGCCCTGGGGTCGTTCGGGGTTAGGTCGCTCGGTTGTGAACCTCACGCGGATGCCATGCAGCGGGCACTCGGTCTCTGCCTCCGGGCACCCCCTTCTTGCCGGCCAGGCTGACTCGGTACACAAACGCGATGTCCCCCTATTGTCCTGCCTCGGCTTGACTGAGCAGCAGCCGAGAAGGAGAACCCCGGGGGTCGGTCGGGCTCGGGGCTGCCAGCGAGCGTGGGGCTGTCCCGAGCACGCAGGGAGTGGCAGGAAGTGGGGACACCCAGGCAGCTGGGCCAAGGGCCTAGCTGGGGAGGTCCGCGCCCCGCCCCGCCCCGCCTCGACAGCTCGGTCTTCGGGCCCCGCCGGAGGGCAGGGACGGGCCAGCCCGCGGGGACAGCCGCGTCTCCGGAGGGGCCCCTCCGCGAGGTCCAAGGAGGCGCTGCAGGTGCAAAGCCCGGCCGGCCCGCGCGCGCATCGCTCCCTACCCGGGAACTCCGCTCTTGCGCGGTCCCGGGCCTAGCGGCCAGCCTCGGCGGGACCGCACGTGCGCGCCCTCCCGGGCGGGGGAGTCCCCGGGCGAGCACGTGCCGCGGCGCGCGGGGGGCGGGGAGTCCCGCGGCCGCCTTCATTGCTGCTGCTGCTGCTGCCGCCGCCGCGGCCGCTGCCGCTGCCTCTTCCTTCCTCCTGAGCCGTCCCCTGCTCGGCCGGGGCTGGGGCGGGGTGGGGGGACTCGGTGCGCGCAGCGTGCTTGGCCGGGCTAGGCGCTCCGCTCCCGGAGGCGCACACCTTGGGCCGTGGCGGTGGCGGCGGTGGCGGCGGTGGCAGCGGCAGGCTGGGAAACTTTGCCCCTTTGTGCGCTCCGCCCCGGAGGCGGCGGGCAGGTCGGTGCAGCCGGTGGCTTTCCGGCTCCGCGGTGGGGGAGGGGCAGCGCGTGGGGGGAGGGGCGGCGCGGGGACCGTGGCGAGGCCGGGGTGGGCGCAGCAGGGTAGCCAGGGAGCCGGCAGGGAGCTCCGGGTGGCCGTGCGGCGCTGCCGGGTGGGGGTGGCGGGGCGGGGGCTGCGGTGCAGCGGGAGTGGAGCGGCCGAGGCCCCAGAACAAAGGAGCCGGAGCGGCGGCGGCGGCGGCGGCGGCGGCGGCGCGCGCAGCCTGGCCTGCGCCCCAGCGCGCCCCCTCCCCGCGCCCCTCGGTGGCGCGGGTCACTCTCCTCTGTGGCCCTCCGGGCTCCGGCTCCTGGGGCGCAGCGAGGTGGACGACTCGGGACTCCCCACGGGCGCCCCCCACCCCCCACCTCCTGGCCGCCTCAGTGCCTGGGGTGCCATCCACACCAATGAGCAAGCCTCCGCAAACTTTATTTTGCAAGCTCTGTTAACCCCGGGGACAGTCCTGTGGCCCCCAGTGAGGGGCTTCGCTTGGATTTTAATGAAACTCATAAGCCAGTGGAAGGTGTGTGAGTGTAGGGGTGCACAGAGCAACTTTATCAGAAACCCCACCTTGAGCACCCCTCATCCTCTTCAATGTCTCCTCCCTCCAAGTCCCCCCCACACACACGAGTCCTCTGTACCTCCATCTGAGGCTCTAATGACTTCGTTTGACCCAGACCCCGGCTTCCCCCATTTTCTCTCTTCCCTGAAGCAGGAAGAGATAACACGTGAAAGTTGTCCCCGAGCCCTGAGTGATGTGCTTCCCCTTTCTGTGTCTTTTCCACCCCAGGCAGCGTAGCCTTCTCCATCATCCTGACCCAGGGAGGGAGAAGTGTCAGGAGGAAACTCCTCACCCTAATCTGCCCCACCACACACCCACTGGCTCACCTCATGCCTGAGCCCCGGGTGGGTGAGGGTGAAGAACCCACCCAGCCAAGATGAAACCTTTCCTGGGGGCTGCTGCCGCTACTGTCTTGCCCCTGATCCTGGGGCCCTGCAGGTGGGAGACTGGTCCTGGAAGGAGCCCTGGCAGCCGGCTGCAGAGGAGGTGAAGAGGGTTTAAGAAGAGGCACCCATCCCAGAGGCGGAAACTGATTGCCTTCACCCGTGTAGACGCGTTTAGGAGAGAAGGACCTGTTGGTGGACAGTAGTTGAACCCGGCTCCTATGCTGCCTTCCCTGGCAACGGCAGCATCATGAGCCAGTTTCAGGTGCCCTTGGCGGTCCAGCCGGACCTGCCAGGCCTTTACGATTTCCCGCAGGGCCAGGTGATGGTAGGGGGCTTCCAGGGGCCAGGGCTTCCTATGGCTGGGAGTGAGAGCCACCTGCGAGGGGGTGGAGATGGGCGAAAGAAAAGAAAAAGGTGTGGGACCTGTGAGCCCTGCCGGCGGCTGGAAAACTGTGGGTCTTGTACCAGCTGCACTAATCGTCGCACGCACCAGATCTGCAAACTTCGGAAGTGTGAGGTGCTGAAGAAAAAAGTGGGGCTGCTTAAGGAGGTAAGCGGGCCTCTGCTAGGCTCCCTGTCCCTTGTGCGAGGGCGTTGTCATCGTGAGGGTCTGGTTAAAAAGACTCGCGTCCGGTTACACCTGTCCTTCTGTTTCTGGTCGCTTGGTCTCCTTTGGAGCACACAGCCTGCTGCTGGAAGCCCAGGGGGTTCCTTTTCCAGGCTGATGGTTTGTATGAGAGCAACTCGGTCCTTTGCAGAGCGTCCAGGAAACATCCGCATCCTGGATGTTTATAACTGATGCAGGACAGAGAGAGATGTCTGGCTTGAGCTTTAGAAGTTTCTCTTCCCGCTGGAAGCCTCGGGTGGATTTTGAGGTGACCGTATGTATGTGTGTATGGGTGATGTGGGCAGCCGCGGTGACCGTGGGGCAGTGGAGGCGGATGAGGTTAGAGGAAAGCTCCGGGTGACAGGTTGGTGTTTTGCGCTGTCCTGATGGGGTGGGGTATTTCTCCTCTAAACCTTTCCTCGGTTGGGTTCTTGTTTTTCTTCAAACAGGGAATTTAATGAGGCACATGACTGGGGTTCTTGATGGCATGGGATGCTTTCTGGGGCGGAACAGTTTTTGGCATAGTAGTATTTTGGTGGGTAGTAGGCACTGGATACCAATGTATGAATGAATGACAAGCTTTTGAGATACTGTCAAGGGCTCCCTGTGTTCCGGGTAGAAGACGGAGGAAGACTTGGGATGAGAATAGCCAGAGTGGGTGTCGGGGGAGAAGTGGAGAGGCAGGGACCCTGTGTCGGGCTTCTTTCCTTTCTACTGTGGTGATGGACACCCCACACGAGGTTGGTGGCCGCTGTGACAGTAGAGAGCTGGTGAAAGTAGGGACCAGCCAGTAGAACAGATTTTAGGCGGAGCGTGTAGCGGCTGCAGCCGCTCCAGGCAGCGGAACTGGCGCTGGACAGAGACAGAGGCCTATGCAGTCGGTAGGGCTCCTGGCCCTGCCACTAATTTGTCCAAGAACCTAGACTATTCTGCCCCTCTGGGCCTCTCTTCTTGTGGGGGAAATGGAGTTCTCCTTGATGGTCTTCAAAGCCCCCTCAGCTGGGCCAGAAGCTGCTGTGCTCCGAGCAGAAGGTCACCTGTGGCTGCTCTGGGTATGCCGCCCGCCCGCACTTGGGATTTCCCTGACTGCTGAATGAGAGCCGGGCCTCAAGCCGGTGGGGCTTTGGCTAGGAAGACAGATCTCAGTGCTAGGGGCAGGAAGTGGATTCTGCTAGGGTGCTTCTGTCCCTTAACTCCCTCTGTCCACTTGCTGCACACCATAAGTCATGACTTGGGGACGACAGTCTGTTCCCTATTTACCTTGACCAGTTAAAGCAGACGTCTGAATCAGGTCTGCAGCTCCCCCTTCCCCAGCCTTGGGGCAATGGTGCCCAGCCCATCTATGCTGCTAGTGTTGGACACAGTTACCATGCTGCTCACCCTGTGCCCTCCAGGTCATTTCTTAGAGGCTGAGATAGGTATAACCTGGTGTTTGGTTGTGAGAACTATGCTGCATGGCCAGATCCCATCATTCCCTTCTTCCTAACGGGGCTCTTCCTTTTTCTATCCCAGTCTCTCTCTCCACCCCTCTGATAGACTCCAGGGTAAAGATGCTGAGCCCTGTGGGCTAGATATTCTTGGTGGCCCTTGTGGGTGGCGTTAAGTGCCGGTTTTGGCAACAGTGGGACATAACCTGAATGAAAGGAGCCGGGAATGAGGCCAGGGCCTGTCATCTTCTTCTGTAAGCTGCTGGCCAGGCTGCTGGGTGGTCATAGTAAAGATCCCGTGGACCTGGGGTGGCAGAGGCTTAGGGACAGCCCTGAGAAGTCTGTGCACCCGACAGACCTTGCCATGGTTGGCGGCTACCCTAGGCCCCTAGGGTCAGGTAAAAATGTAGCTGGACATTGTGATACCCGAGGACAAGGGTCTACATATGGGTCTGTAGACCAGGGTTGGCTCCAGTGTCTAGAGAAATAGTGTAATGTGGAGACAGTTTTTTTTTTTTTTAAAGCTAGTTATTTTGTTTGTTTGCATGTGTTTCTGCGCCGTGGTGCATATGAGGAGGTCAGGACAGCTTGGGAGTCAGTTTTCTTGTGTGTAGGTCCCGAAAAACAAAGTCAGGTCCTCATGCCTTGCAGCTGACAGCTTTACCCACCAGCTTGATGATCCTAACTTTTTTTTTTCAAGAGCAGTGCTCCAAAGGTGGGTCCCTTCTTTGATATTTAAACTTTGAAGAAAGAGGTTTGTTGTTGTTATTTTTGTCTTGGTAACTGGTGGCTCTCCTTTACAAAAACGACCTGCTCAGAAAGGCTTGAAAACCCGGGAACTGCTCTCTAGACAACACCCCTTCTAATGGACTTGTCTCTGGCATGTTCACAGGCTGAGATGCGCCTGAGAGACTCTGCTTGAGCAAAGTGTTTAACAGCCCCAGGGGACTGAAGTGACCTTAATCATTAGATCTTCTTAGTGCTTTAAAGGAGAGTGTCCCAGGACTGGGGAGGTTGTTTTGTTTGTTTGTTTGTTTGTTGCCTGACTCTTGAGGTGTGGTGGGCTACCCCATCCCCGGAGTCTCAGAAGTCTTACCATCTGCTTTCATCTCTGCCTCTGAGTTTCTAGTCCTCTTGGCATCCTTCCTTAACTCCATCCTGACTCCACTCTTGCAGCTGCCTTTGGAGTTTCTTTCACACTGTCCGCTGACAGCTGCTTGGCACCATCCTGTAAGGGTGGGGGGCATGGGAGGGGAAGACTTATCTCGTGTTTTGCCTTTTGCTCCTCTGTTTGGCTTCCTTTTTCCCAGAGGGCTTTGGGAAAGGTACGCCTGAGTTCCTGGACTCAGTAGTTCAAATCTGAAGGTTAAATAAAGATGGCTTCCCAGGAGCAGGTGGTTGCTCCTGGGCTGGCAGTAGGTATAACACATCTGAAGGAGTTTGTACCTCTACTGTGGCCTTCATTCCTAGTTCAGAAAGATCTGGAGCTTCGGCTGGTGTCAGTTTGATTTGCGTTCTTTTCACTTGAAAAAAAGAAGGCTTCTTAAAGTAGAGTTTGAGTGTGAAGCGTGCTAGGGCCACATAGGAAGTCCCTCTAGCGTGGGTTTTCTCAGTTGTGAGATAAGGGTAATCCTTCTCAGGCTGTTACAAGGATGAGATGTAAGATAAAATATGCGTGTGTCTGGCACACAGTAGGTAACCAGCACACAGTGGCAGCATTAAACTCCAGCATATAAACAACTGCATTAGTCTGAGTTGTAAGACTGTAAATGCAGATTCAGTGTTCATCTTGAGACATCCCCTGGACTCTGGAGCCAGGTGTAGGAAGGGGAGTGTCTGCGCACCAGGAACAAGACGGCACTGTGGTCCTGGGCATGGGCAAGGGAAGTACCAGCCCGAGTAAGTAGAGGAAGCAAATCTGTACAGAGAAACGGATGCATCGGGTTGGAAGCAGCAGAGTGTGGCTGAGCAGCGGAGAAATGGTACATGGTTAGACAGTGCTTGCTAGCCACCAGCCAAGTGCGTCCCCTTCAGCCTTCTGACGAGGTACCTTGCGGCTCTTGGGGGCCAGGAGCTCTTGGAACAATATCAGAAACCTGCTGGGTTCTTCCTGAGCTAGCTGGTAGTTCAACTCCTCAGGAGGGTGTTCGGCAAAGGGAAAGGCAGGTGAAAGTAGAGGGGACGAGATTTCTTTAAAAAGAAGCCCACCTGGTTGAGGCCCGAGAAGAGGCTGGATGAGATGACTGGATAACCGTCTCTGAGATGCTGTTTTTAAACCCCATAGCTACAGACTCCATAAGGACAGTCAGCTGTAGGGAAGAGATTTTGTTTTGTTTTGTTTTTTGTTTGAAAGGAACTATGACAAGGGTAGTGAAGGGGGCCAAGCCTAACAGGAGCCATCTGTGTGGTGCCACACTTACCATCAAGTGTACAGAGATGGTCAAGGTTGTGCCCGCTGGGCCTTGTGACATGGAAAGTTTGGGAGTGGTGTGAGCCTTCCCAGGCACATCAGGAAGCCCAGTGGCCAGAAGATACTATGCCTGGGAAATGCTTATGACAGCAGATTCTCTGTATGCTCCAGCAGGGAGAAGGAAGTGAAGTAGACCTTCAACTTAGGGAGCATAACTGAGGAAAGGAGAGCCAGACATCACCGGGCACTTACGCCGACTGAATATCTTCCCGAATGCTCCAAGGAAGCACTCTTTACAGAATTATGGTGATAAAGTGTAGTAGATTAGGGCTGGCAAGAAGTCCAGTTTTTGAGATATTGGAAATCATAAACATTAGTTGTTAATTTTTGATCTACAACAGATTGTTGAAAGGGTGGTGAGACATAGGAAGACTAGCAGTAGACTGTCCTTAGGGAGCGCCAGAACTCACTAAGATCTGGATTTCAGCGAGATGGCAGACTCTCCAGAAGTCTCGTGGACAGATCCTGAGCTTCCTGCCCTGCCCGTCAAACACTGTAGATCAGGGGTACTGCGCTGGGATCACTTGGGGAAAATGTAAAACTCCTAGTGCATGGGTACTGCCAGCCAGAAACCTTGACTTAATTGGCCTAGAACAGACTTGACTGAGGCTCTTGAAGTGAATCTGATGTCAAGGTAGAGACCCTCTGCTGCAGACCAGAGAGGCGTGGCTCCCACCTGAGTTGCAGGTCATGAAGTAGTTTAGTCTCCCGTCTTGCTATGCTGTGGACCATCAGTGTCCTGTCAGGAGTGTAGAATCTCTAGCCTTTTCCCAGACCTTACCCAGGTGGTTTATATAACCATTAGAATTTTTATTTTAAATTTTTTTCTAACCATTAGAATTTGAGAGTGACTCTCCAATGTTTGTGTGAACAGGAGAAGGGGTGGGGCAGTGGGAAGGGGGTCAAAATACCTCACAACCAGGCCCAGAATTCTGGTTGTCAAGGGGGGAAGGAGAACCCAACCCAGGCCCGACTCCGTGTTCATTCCTCTGGAGTCCCTCAGGCTAGTGAGTTTTGAGTAGTATTGTCTAAGGGTGTGATCTGAAGACAGCCAGGAAAGCGCTCAGGCGATGTTTGCTGCTGGGAAGCCTGACCGGGGAGGTTGTAGGCCCACAGGTCACAAGTGGCGGTGTCGGCTAGCGGAGGGAGAGATACAGCTGTGGAGTCTTGGGTCTGGTGGAAGGCTCTGCAGTTGAGCAGCGGATAGTGACTGGGAATTGGAGGTGAGGAAGTGACTATGTTGAAAGATGGTGGGAAGGGGGCTGAGGAGAGTGGGACAGCCTGAGCAGCAAGTCTCTGCCAAATTCCACGGGACTGAAGAAAAGTAGAAAAGTCTAGATTTGTTTGACTTTTTTTTTGGTTTATTTTATGGGTATGAGTGCTCTGTTTGTGCATCATGTGCGTGCCTGGTGTCCTTAAGAGTTAGAAGAGGGTGTTGGATCCCTGTAGAACTGGAGTCATGGATGGTTTTAAAACCACATGAGCACCAGGAATTGAACCTGGGTCCTCTGCAAGAACAAATGCTAACCATGGGCCGTCTCTCCGGTCCTCCTGGGACCTTCTCTTAAAAAGAGCTGCACATGTGAGGAACCTTGATTTCCTGATCAGATAGAGAGACCTGAAACTCTGTATAGGATTTTGTCAGCCTATCTTGAGATATGTCAGGGTGATTACGTATAGGACAATCAGAGGAAGCAGGGCCAGTCAGTTTACAAATGAGTGTGGAAGAGGAGTCAATTCCTTCCTGTGGAGGAGGCTGCAGACCTTCTGTTAGTAGGTTCTAAGCAGGCTGGACTGAAGCAGTGTTAGGAAAAAAAATGTGTTTACAGTTTCCCCTACACTGGTGAGCTAGCCTGAGGGCTGCCCTGTTTCCTGTGCCTGCATGGTTCTGGATAGAGGCTGGACTCTGCAGACTGGTGATACATTATGAAGGCATCCTTTGGAGTGAGAGATCCCTCTGGTCTGTGGGAAGTGTAACAGCAGGTGTATCTTCATATTCCTTAGACAGCTTTATTGCAGAAGAAATATCTAACCTGGGCCATAACATTTTTGGTCACATTTTATACTTAATTTGTGTGTACGTATATCTTTGTGTGTCTGTGTGTGTGCATGCACGTGTGTGGAGGCCAGTGATCAATATTGAGTGTCTTCCTCAATTGCTGTCTACCCTCTATTTTAGAGACAGTCACTGCGTATAGTCATGGTTGGCCTGGAATTCATTATGTAGATCAGGTTGGCCTTGAATGCAGAGACCCTTTTGTCTCTTGCCACCATGACCTGTCCATCTTGTTTAAAAAAAAAATGCACACACACACACACACACACACACAGATCTTTATGTATATGGGAATTTTGCTTGCATATATTCATGTACATCATGTGTAGAGGCCATAAGAGGCAGTCAGGTCCCCTGGAACTAGAGTTACAGATAGTTGTTAGCCGCCATGTGAGTGCTAGGAATTGAACCTGTGTCTTTTGCAAGGACAGCCAGTGCTCTTAACCATTGAGCCATCTTTCCAGCCTAACCCTTGTTGTTTTGAGACAGTCTTCCACTGAGTTTGCAGATTCAGCCTCAGGGATCCTTCTGTCCACCTTTCGGGTGCTGGAATTACAGCACACACTATGCTGGGCTTTTCCATGGGTGCTGGGGATCACAACTCAGGTCCTTACATTTGTGCAGCAAGCACTTTACTAAATGGAACCACTCCACAGCCTTTTTTTTTTTTTTTTTTTTTGGTCATGCTGGGGATTAGACCTCAAATACTTTAGGCAAGTAAGTGCTTTATGACCGAACTACACCCCAAGCCCTAGACTTTATCCTGTAACTGGAGTTAGTCTCAGGTCTGGGTTGAGGTCAGGTTTGTGAGCTTTCTGAAAGGTTCAGCTGAATGTCTCATGAAAGTGTGACAGTGCATCTTTGGGGAGATGGTATATGGTTTTTAGTACATTCTCAAGAATGTTCATGCCGGGCGGTGGTGGCGCACGCCTTTAATCCCAGCACTCGGGAGGCAGAGCCAGGCGGATCTCTGTGAGTTCGAGGCCAGCCTGGACTACCAAGTGAGTCCCAGGAAAGGCGCAAAGCTACACAGAGAAACCCTGTCTCGAAAAACCAAAAAAAAAAAAAAAAAAAAAAAAAAGAATGTTCATGGCCACCCTAGATTTTAAAAGCATTACTTACCTGAGCCATCCAATGTGAGACCCATAAGCTATGGACTGCTATTTAAATTAAAATTAAATACAGTAATGGGCACAATAGCTACCTTCTAATGAGCTGCACATGGCTAATGGTTCTTGAACGGTGCAGATAAAGAATGCTCTTCGCTGGAAGTGGGGGCTCATATCTGTAATCCCAGCACTTGGGAGAAAAAGGCAGAAAGCATTCAGTTAGAGTCTGGCTTAACTCTTTATGTAGTCCAGCCTCTTACTTGATGAGTTCCAGGCCAGTCTCAGCTATATACTAATACCCTGGCTCTAAAAGTTACTGCTATAGAAGATCTATTGGGCAGAGCTATGAGCTGGACATAGGGTGTCCCTATGTGGTCCCCAGATCCGTCCTTACCATAGCCTCTTTCAGGTTGGGGATCATGGCTCATAGCCATGGTAGGGAAGAGAACAATGCTCTCCTGGATTCTAACCTACTACAGAACTCATTCTTTTTTTTTCCTGGTTTTTCGAGACAGGGTTTCTCTGTGTAGCTTTGCGCCTTTCCTGGAACTCACTTGGTAGCCCAGGCTGGCCTTGAACTCACAAAGATCTGCCTGCCTCTGCCTCCCGAGTGCTGGGATTAAAGGCATGTGCCACCACCGCCCGGCTTAGAACTCATTCTTAAAGGCATGGCCATGGATTTCTTTGGAACACAGGGGGAGTAAGGTGTGGTTCCCCACAGGGACCCTCCCCCCGTAGTCCTGATCAAAGCCTCTGTGAACCTTGTTCATGTTAACTTCTGGTCCTGCACATACTTGTTCACAAGCCCGGCCCAGAGTCAGCCCTCTGCCTTCGGCTGTCTCGTGGAGAAGGCAGTGTGGTGGTAGATGGGCTAACTCCAGTGGGACTCAAGTGTCTAGACTCCGTCCCTTCTTTGCCTGTGGAGAAAGACGAGTGCTCAGGAAGAGAGGATGTTAGAGGAGGAGACCCCCTTACCTTTGTGTACCCCGTGTTCCAGCTGGCTGTTCTGGAAGAGTCTGTTAGGGTTGCTACAGGCCTCTGCCTTGTGATCTGTGTGGAGCGAAGACTGCCGTCACTCCTGGACTGTGTACACTTTGGTGGCCTTGTCTACTTGCATAAGAAGTTGACAGCCTGAGTTTCTCCTAATTACTGAGGCAGGGGTGGGGCATGGGCGGCTGGGAAATCAGCTCCGTGTGGGATCATCAGTTGCCTTCCAGGTGAACTCAGGTCTGGGGGTTGCTTGATTGCTTCAAGTAACACAAGAGGTGGGCCGGGTTTTCAGATGGTTCTGTTTGAACTGCTGAACTGACTTGGGGTTCCAGCATTGCTATGCCCGGGGAGTTAGTGGACAGGTTACATGCCTCCCGCTGCTGCTGGCACAGCGACTCCAGGGTCTCAGAATATAGGATGGGAATGTCACTGGCAATCTTAAAGGCATTGGTGAGACTGTGGGTGTCTATACCCCACTGCTCCTCTTGTCAGGGGAAGTCTCAGGAGGGGACACGAAGAAGCTGGGTCAAAACAAGTGGCCAGGTAATGGACTATAGTTCCACTTCTGATTATGTCAGGGAGACGGTTGGGCTGGTCTTGCCTGTCTTTATGCTTTTATTGATCTGCTCCTTACAGAGGTAAATCAGTTCCCCCCCAAAGATGCCAGGAATGATTCTGGCACTCTAGAAGACAGCGGTGGCGGCTCTTGCTTGAGGCCTGGGTGGGGTGGGGTGAGGTGATGCAGGGAGGGGGTGAAAAGAGCTGGCACTAGAACAAGGAAGACACATACCATCTGGAGTACTTCCTGGGTCCCAGGACCTGCAATGTCCCTCTCCCTGGAGAAGTACAGCGCCTCTCTGGTGCCGCCTCAGTTTCCAGAATCAAGGTCGTACGCTTTAACCTGTAGCTAGCCCTATCCAGCAAACCTCTCCCAAGGCAACATTTTCTTACCAGAATGCTGTTAGGAAGCTGGAAGGGAGGAGTGCCTTGAGGACAGAGTCTAGCCTCAGTCACTCTTGGGCTTCTTGCAGACCAACTGGGAAGGGAAGGAACAGGCCTTGAGAGTTGGGATGTAGAGGCTTGTGAAGGATTGAGGAGGGCTCCGACTCTGCTGTGCCTGGACCGCTTGGGGCTGATGGCAGAGGTGTAGAAAGGTTCAGGCAGGCTGCTGGCATACTTGAGGGTGCTCGCAGACCCTTGAGGGAGGTTAAATGCGTTAGTTCCTCTTGGAAGTCTTCCTCCAGGCCACCCTGGGGTTCTGAGGTACTCTGCACCTTGTTTCCGTAGCGTCAAATAGTCCCCTGTTATTTGAGTGGGTCCTGGAACATTTGGTGGTCCAAAAGACAGTTGAATTTGACCCTAACAGTACAACACCTTCTCCTAAGCATCTAGGACAGCGGTTCTCAACCTGTGGGTCGTAACCCCCTTGGGGGTTGCATATCAGATATTTACCTTATGATTCATAACAGTAGCAAAATTATATTTATGAAGTAGCAATGAGATAATTTTATGATTGGGGGGTTTGGTCACCACAACATGAAGACCTGTATAAAAGGGTTGTAGCATTAGGAGGGGTAAGACCCACTGACAGGAGGTGTGGAGTACAGGCAGAGTGGCACTACCTGCCAGGGGCTCAGTGTGTGCACCGTATTGGTCAGAGTGGAAGTGAGGGGTGGGTGTTGGGGCTGCCTCTTTGTCCATCAGGACACCAGTGGTACCTTTCTTGCATCTCATTCTGCCGTACCTCCAAGGAGGAGCATCTTTTTTGCTTTGCTCCTCCTCTGCTTCCTCCTCCTGGTGACTGCCATTGACAGACTTCCGCTGCCAAAGCTAATTGTGAGGTCTGATCAGTGAATGAAGGCGAAGGCAGTTCCCATGACAACCTCGAAGAGTTTCAAATATAGAGGATGATGTATGTGTGATGGGCTGCAATTACTTGGGTGGAAATTGATGCGTGGACACCAGGAAACATAGGCTGCAAGGGCGGAGGGGGTGTTAGGTTTTTGGCAGGATCCTTTGTGTGATGGAGAGAGGAGGAGGTCACAGGTTTCTCCACCGTCAATTCCCAGTGCCTTCAGTGTTGGGTACCTTGGAAAGTCAGGGCTGCAGGCATTCTGGTTGGGGAGGCAGGACACATACACAGAGACAAACCTCAGGTGTTAAGAGAAATGTTAGAAGTGTTATGGACTAGCAACAAGCGGAGGTAACCAGAGAAGGCTTCCTGGAGGAAGTGGGCTTCAACTGAGCAAGGAAGGAAAAACCCTGTGCAGACAAGTCTTGTTCAGGACAAGGCGAGGGAGAGAAGAGACCTGTCTCCGGTTCCCTGTCCCCTCTGGAAGAGGTAGATGGACTTGAGCATTGGAGGACTAGCCACAGTGGCCCTTGAGTATACCACTGTGAGGGAAAGAAAGGCTAGCAGGGGTGCTGCTGGGTCATGTCCGGCTGTGTGGTCTGGGGCAGGGTGTCTAGGACTCTATTGTCTGTCTGTAGAGTGGGTATGGAAATTGTGTCCCCATTTGTGGGGCTGCACAGGCTTGGGGCTTGGTTCCTTTGCAGTCTCCCTCCCCAGTGTGTCTGGGTGTGTCTGAGTTCCTGTTCATCTGTGTGGAGTCTGGTCTATGGATGGCCATGTTCTTGAGGTTTTTCAGTGTGCTTCCAGCAAGTTCCCCATTGACCACCTCTGTGGCCCCCACTCCTGCAGCCAGTATGGTGGAGACTGGGAGATCCAGATGGAAATTAGGGAGGGATCTTTGTCCTTATGCAGAGGAATCCCAAGTACCTCGCAGTTGGTCCCAGGGAGGCTCACATGCAGCAAGAGGGGCATATAGAGAGGAGAAAGATGTCAGGTAGGGAAGGAGCTGTCCTGGCTCAGTGGCCCTGGCATGTGTCTCTGACTGGCATCACTGTCGAGGTGGGCTGGAGTGGGATGAGAACGGGAACAAGCAGGCTGCCTTGGGGGCCACGGGCTCCCTTGGTTTAGCCAAGGGCTGCTGCAGGGCAGGGCGGGTACCCGAAGTTGGGGGAGCACAGAGTTAGCAGAGGGAGATGGGGTGAACTCAGAGTTCCCATAAGCTATAAGAAAGAGGCATGCTGGTCCATAGTCCACAGTGGTAGGTCCTGCCTTTCCAGGAGAGTGGATGCTACCCCCGCCCCACCCCTCCACCCCTGCCTTTGGAGACTTCATGTAGAAGCCTGACCAGGAGAGGGGACTCACCATCTCAGTGTCCAGCCCTCTGCTACTCCACACTCCGGAGGTAGACCGCAGCTCAGCACATTCCAGTTCTGTGTAGAGCCCAGGAAAGCAGGGAAGACAGGGCCCCACCCACGTGGGGGAAGGACTGTAAATAAATAACTGCTTGGATGTGACTGGCGCTCCAGAAGAGGCAGTATGTTGTTCTTGAGGACAGGGAGGAGCCTGGCTAATACTGGGAAAGGCTTGGTGACTGAGGACCTGGCAGAGGGGAAGCACTGTTTGGATTCAGCCATGCAGTACATTAGCATGCGGGGGAGGGGTCAGGAAGCAGCAATGGGAAGAGTGAAAACATTAGTATTCTCAGATCTGTTTGACAGGAAGTGGTCACTTTAAGTGACCCAGTTGTCTTCATATCTCCCTGGGCTTGGCAGAGAAAGGGGGGTAAAGAGGGTGGGAAGGGGCTGGGTTTGAATTCCAGCCCACTAATTTTGAAGGACAAATTGTTCAGCATCTCTAAGACTCTTCCCCCCCCCCAAAAAAAATGTGTAGAGTAGGTAAAATGAGATACTACAGCGTGGTTGGCACAGGACCTGCTGCGTAGCAGGGGCCTGGTACACTGTGGCAGCCATAGTATTAATGGATACTGTCCGAGCTGTGTTTGTCTCTGTCGGGTACATGGGTCTGTAACACGGGGCTTTACGGAACCAAGAGAAAGAAGGATTCACTTAGGCTGGTCAGTGATGTGAGTCAAAAGACAGAAACACAGCCCGGCCGGCGGTGGTGGGGCACACCTTTAATCCCAGTACTTGGGAGGCAGAGGCAGGTGGATTTGAACCAGGCAATGAGAGGCCAGCCAGGACTACAGAGCAAGTTCCAGGACAGCCAGGGCTGTTACACAGAGGGACTGTCTCAAAAACCAAAAACACAAAAACAAACAAACAAAAAAAATCAACCCCCCCCAAAAAAAAAAAAAACGAAACAAAAAACCCCTGCCGCTGTCCCTCACTCTGTCTTGGCATCTGCCTGCCTTCCTGCTCTGGGAGGGACCTAGTAAGGTTGCCCTTTGTCCCAAAGAGGAGGCAAGTGTGAGCCCTGAAGCCGCCTCATGAGAGGCAGGCTTGCCCTTCTCCTAAGGCGGCTTTTCTGGTTCTGAGTACCCCCCGGGGGCCCTGGGGTGGGGCACAATTATGCATCTGTGGTGGAGTGGGTAATAGAGCGAGTCACTAGAGCAGGGGCGCTCATCTGTGAGTCACTTCTCTCAGGCCTCAGCTTATTCATCTGTGAGAATGAGAAAGCACCCTGAGCTCCGGCAGAAATGTAGAGGGCTGCAAGGCAGCAGTACCTACCTTGTGCCGGGCAGCTGGCTGGGTGCCTTCTCAGGGCCTCACAGCTGTGTGAAATGGCTGCTGGCTCCATTCTACAGATGAGAAAAGAGAGGCTTAGAGAGGTAAGTTACCACCGGCTAGGAACGGGATATGTGGGTACTAAAGTGTATGTGAGGTAGCAGCCTGGATGTTATGTTCCCTCTCAGGGATGGAATAGACGGAAGAGGTGCCTGGGAATTTAATACAGGAATGTGAATTGCTAGGACTTTGCCATCCCCCTCACCCCTTCGGTCTCCCGGCCTTTGCACCCTTGGTATGTTTGGAGTTAGGGGACTGTACTGGAACTCTTGAGTTCTGGGAGCCCAGGGGGTCTTTGGAAGGGGCACCTGGTAGAGCCTCTCCAGGAGAGACTGCCACATGACGACCAGCGCCGGTCGGTCGGGAGTGATCTTAGGGTAGTGAGGTGGGTGCCAGGGAGGGCACAGCTGACTTGGGGGAGCGCAGGAAGTATGGGCTACAGCCCATTTTCCCGAGTAGGGTACAAGAGGGCAGGGCAGGAGAGCAAAGAATGGCGAAGGGGTATGGTCTTCAGGGAGGACAGACCTGGCAGGGAGTTTGAGCTCCGCTGCGCTCCAGCGGTGTCACCTTCGGTAAGTTACTCCACTCCTCTGCAGTCTGCAGAGCGCGGGTGTGAGTGTGTGTGTGTGTGTGTGTGTGTGTGTGTGTGTGTGTGTGTGTGTGTGAGAGAGAGAGAGAGAGAGAGAGAGAGAGAGAGTGTGTGAGTGAGTGTGTAGCTCCTGCTGCCCTGAATTCTCCTTGGAGGACTGAAGCTCCAGCTCTTGGCCGGCTGGAGAGTGGCCCGTGTGGGGTACCTGCGTTCCGCGGTACTCCGGGTGCACCCGCCGCCGGAGGTGCAGGGGACGCCTTGTGCTTGTTGCCTGATGGGGGGGTGCCCCGGGATCCCCAGCCTGCCCGGGAAGCAGCCCTTGTGGCTATGGCTTCCTCTACCAAGGCCCCCGCCTGGCTGCTGGGCAGGTCCTTAGCGGGGAGGGCCGGGCGCGGGATTGGCTGGCGCGCGCGCCGCCCCCTCGCACACCAGCCTGGCGGGGCGGGAGCAGCCGGCAGCTGGCCGCCGCCTCTGCAGTGCCTCCCTCGGTGCGCTCCCTCGGCGGGGATAATGGGAGGCCCGGCGGCGGCCGATGCAGTAGAGGAGGCCGGCCGAGGTAGAGCACAGGGCCTGGAGGGGAGGGGAGGCCGCGTGCAGGCCGGGAGCGGGGCCCCTGGATCTTGAGAGACCCGGGAACCGAGCAGGAAAACAAAACACTGGAAGGCGCAGGGCTCGGGAGGCAGCTGGAGCAGGAAGATGGTCCCGTCCAGCCTTTCTTCCCCGGCCCTTTCCTCTCCAGTGCGCCGGGGCCTGTGCAGGACTGCTTTGCTGCTTGCCTGCCACCAGTCTGCCTCACCAGTGTCTTTGGCTTCTTTTGCAGGTGGAAATAAAGGCTGGTGAAGGAACGGGGCCTTGGGCACAAGGGGCGACTGTCAAGGTACCCTGCGTGCTTGCGTGCGTGTGCGTGTGTATGTGTGTGTGTATGTATACGTTTACGTGTGTGCGTGGGCGCGCGCGCGGTGGGGGTGAAGTGTTGGACTGGATTGGATATAAATAAAGGGTCTCCTCTGGTGATTCTTTAATCTCCCACGGTGTGTGTGTGTGTGTGTGTGTGTGTGTGTGTGTGTGTGTGTGTGTGTGTATAGCAGCAGCTGAGGGGGAGGGGCGGCGGGAGTGTGGGCGGCCAATGAATTCTCAGGCCTGTGTGGGTTTTGTTTGGATTCTTTTTGCTTTCTCAGCTGGATGGTTTGGGTGCAGTTGGATTTTGGTTTGTTGAACTGTGTGTATGTGTGTGTGTGTGCGCGCGCGCGCGTGCGTGCCTGTGTGTGTGTTAAAGACATGCAACCTACTCTCTGTCCCTGCCTCTGGGAATCTCTGGAGAATGGCCCTGGCACTGTTGGTTTGCATCCAATCTGCAGAAATCCCCGGGGTGCGTCGCGGGGCATGGGGGGGGGGTGAAAGACAGTAAGGGGGAGGGAGAATTGCACTCCTGACTCCGAAGCTGATAGGGTGTCATTAGTCATGCTGCTGTCGCCATGGAGATGGCTGGAGAGAGGAGAGGAGGTGGTGGGGGTGAGGATATTTTGGGTAGGGTGGGGGCTGATGCAACATCATGGCTAGGAAGCCAGCGGGTGTCTGCTGTTGTTCTGTGCCATTTGGTGTCTGGGAGCCCGGGAAGGCAGTGTTCCCAGGTGTAGGGGAAGCAGAGAAAGGGGCTCTGACCCATTCCAGGTGGGTTTTCAGAGGGTAAGGTGGTGCATTTGATAGGGGGGAATGGAGAGTCCAGGGAGAATCTGATCACTGAGAAGCCATGACTAATCCTTCTAGGTTGGCAAGGACCAGATCAGTAGATTTCCTTCTAGTTTGCCCCAGTTTACAGGGCTGGGGGCCCACCTTAAGTTTGGAATTACTCAGCAGTGTCCTCTAGCCTGGGAGTTGGGGGGGACTGGGACAGAAGAAACAGTGTGGATGTCTCTGGAGAGCAGAGACTGGGAGTGAGTATGGGGAAAGGTGGGCAGGCCAGGCCCAGCGGGGCTCTCCCTGGCTTGGAGGAAACCCGGAGCCCGGTTGCTTAGGTAGCAGGTGGACGAGCTGTGAGTGTCCCAGCATGCTCTTAGTCTTTTCCTGCAAAGCTGCCTCCTACTTCCTGGGAAAGCTGTGGGAAGCTCTGAGCAGGTGCTGGAAATGGCCCTCTGCCACCTCCCTGTCTGGGTGGTGACACTGGCAGGGTGGGGCTCTGCTGTTTCCTGTGTGGGTTGGGGGTTCCTGGGCTAGCTTACAAGGTGGATCTGAAGGCCAGGGTTAGTCCCTGGCCTCTTCCCAAGGAAGTATTTAGAGAAGAACATGGTTTTGCTTCAGAAACAGTTTCTTAGGGAGGAAGAGCCAGGTGACCTCAGCTCGGAGGGAGCTGGCATGCCTTGGTGAGGCTGGGGAGTTGTTGGTAGTCATCTGGAAGGGATCGTGGGAGACCCCCAGGCAAGCAGAAGCATTAGTGATACTGTTTGTGCACGGGCTGCTGAGAGAGCTGTGGGCTCTCATTGGCTGACTTTTGCTCTTGCTGTCTTTTCTGGGGAGCCAGAACCCACAGTTTCCCACCTCCGCTTCCTTTGGCCACCCGCTGCTCACTGGGGGAGTTGTAGTCACTGGGTACACTATTTCAAAAGTGTGGGCACTGGAGATGTTAAGATTCTGAGGCAGACTCTTCTGTCCCCCAACTCCCATGAAAGCAGGACAAAAGGATGGAGACAGATGGGCTCAGGGAGAGGGGGAAGCTCCCTCCTTCTGTCCCTCCATCCTCGTCTGCTTGCTCTCTCCAGCACCCTCCTGCCTGGCTGCTGTGGTGACGGCTCTCCTCGGCAGACCTGCGTCCTTACACTCTGCTAGTGTGCTCCATGTCCACCACCTGTTGTGCTGTCCCGGGATCTAGTCTGAAGATCTTTTGGAGGCCCCCCACCCTAGTACCCCAGCCCCAGCGTTATGAAAGTCCCCTAGGTCTTGCCCTTCCCTGTCCACAGGACTTTGAGTCCTCCCGCTCCGAGCATGTATCTGTGCTTGTTGATGCTGAGCTGCCTGTCTGAGAACCATGGCTTCCTCTCAGCCTTGGCGCCACTGGTACTCAGGTCTGAGCCCCTGCTTTTGGCTTTGCCTTTTTTCCACATTGGGTTTTCTCAGGTGGCCTGTTGCGGGGTGAGAGAGTTTTGCCCGGTCTATTATCAGCTCACGGTAGAAGAGCTCCTCTTGTGGTCAGCATAAAGGGCGTATGTATGCGTGTGTGTATGTGTGCAAGTTCCCACAGGACCGGTAAGCCCCAAGGGTGAATGGTGTCCAGCAGCCAGAAGAAGTAATGCATGTCTCCTTGTATGCTGATGCCGCCAGGAATATCCTGATGTGTGGGTGAACAGTGCCTGGCACGGTCACAGAGCGGAGCTCGGTGAATGCAAGTCGTCAGTTTACTGTATATTATGCTTCATGTCATTTGCCCGCGATGGCCCAGGGAATCTGCCATAGCATCATACCCTGTTGCTACCTCCTCCCCGCAGCTGCCTGGATAGAAGAGAGTGGCCAGTGCCGGGAGCACCAGGCGGCCCTGCTTTTGGGCTCCCACGCTCTGCCTCATGGGAGCGCTGCACTGGCTAAGGATGTCTGGGAACTATTTTGGTGCTGAGCCCAGGATCTCTGCCTTCTGTCTCTCCTTTTGACTACCCCAAAAATGCCCTGTTGAGAATCTGCTGCTTGACTCTCTGGATGCTCTTGGTCACTCCTGTCTGTCCTGTTCACCTGCCCTTCAGCTCTTTGGAAGGTAGAGGAGTCCCCTTCTCTGGAGTCATTTACAAGCAGCAATAAAGTTGAAAACAGGTGGGCCTGTCGTGCTGGAGCAGGAAAGGAACCAGCCAGGGGGATGCCAGGTTTACGTTGGAGAATGGAGAAAGGGCTTCCCCATGCTTGGTAGGAGCTGGAGTTAATCACAGGACTCGGCTCTACCCCTTTGGCAACCCCCGTCAGTCAGTTTTGAATGAATGTCAGAGAAGAGGAGGGACTGTGGCAACATGGTGTAAGGTGGAATGGGAGCCTTCTGTCTGTCCCAGTGCAGGGACCTGGGGCTGCATTCTGAGACCACCGTGATGGCTCTGTTGGCCTCTTGCTGGGCTTGTGAGGAGGAGGGGCTTGGGTGTTCATCTGCTTCTAGCTGCAGATGGACGTTTCTGCTAGAAATGGGCTTTGTGGTTTTGCCAAGTTCCCTCCCATACCCTGGAGGCTGTGGCAAGTGGTTTGGCTGGCTGGGGGGTCGGGAGCTGGGAGTATGGCAGAGGCTTTGTTTTGGCTCAGCTTTTGGGTCTCCCAATCCTCTTAAGACCTCTTTTCCATCCCTGACCTCTTGGGCTTTTGGCCTCATTTCCTCCCACACCCAGACATCTGGCAGTCAGCAGGACCCCCTGTTCCCAGCATCTGAGAGGCTTCTGAGGAGGAGGTGGCTTTCTCTTGGGCTAATCTAGGAAGTCTGTGCAAACAGGACAGGGGCGGCTTGCAGGAGTAAAACCTGTAGCTTGGCAGTCTAACCAGGACTCTGTTCTCATCCCCGCCTACTTTTATCTCCCATTCCTTGTCTCCTCAACATTTGCTGAGCACTCCTGTGTCCCGGTACTAAGTACAGAATCAGAAGAGAGAAGTTACTGTTCGAGTCTTACAAAACCCTTAGACCTAAGAGATGTGGGCTAAATTCCTTCAGTTATAGATGGGAAAGCCAATATTGCCAGTGCGTTTTCATGCATTTAATACCTTTGATCTCTACTGCGTTTGGGGCATATGAACTTGTACACACCAAGCTTCTCATCACATGTGCACTTGGATGTACTAGGCTTTCTTTGTGGCTTATTGAACCTCAGGGGACTTGGAATGAAAAATCAACATGCCAGCCTGGTTAAGGTTCGTGAGTGCTTCCAGGATCTGGTGGTGATGTATTAGGGTCTTGTGTTCTGAAATGGGTACGGTGGAAAGAAAGCTTGATTTTTGAAAAGAAAGTGTTGGGTTTGAGATGCAGAGGGGGCCGGATAAAATACTACGCCCGGGGCTGTTCGTGTGAACTTGGAACTGCTTGCAGTTCCTCAGGAGTGAGGGTCTCCTGGTTGTGGTGGTGCGCACCTTTCACCCCAGCATTTGCGGGGCACAGACAAGGGGATCGATTGAGTGGAGGCCAGCCTAGTCTGCATCATAAGTTCCGCCAGAGCTACATAATAAGACCCTATCTGAAAACGTTTGCGTTCTGGAGCTGCAGTGTGGCTTAGTCGAGCCTTTGCTGTAGATTTATCTCCAGCACTGCCAAAAAAGAACAGGAAAAGTCCCCTTGTGAGCAGTTACCTGGATATAGTGGTGCGTGCCTGACTGCAATCTCACATTTGAGTAGTAGACTGAGTTCAAGGTTATCCTTGACTATTTAGCTAGTCTGAGGCTAGCCTGGTTTATATCAGGCCCCATCTTTAAAAAATAAAGTTTGAGTCTTTGTAGACTTTACTGCTTAACTGGCTGAGAGAGAGAGAGCGAGCAACAAGTAGTGTTTCTTCCTTTACTCACGGGCTTTGCCATTAACTATGGGAAGGGAAAGTCACTTAGAGTCCCTCCCTGTCCATCTTTTCCTCTCTGTATAGCAGAGGGTTTGCCTTCCAAAGTTAGTTTTCCTCAAACTAAATCTAGAAACAGACCAGATTGTCTTTTTAGGTTTTCTCCTTTTTTTAATTTCTAAGACTCGGTCCCACTTTGTACAGTTAACTAACAGCTTGTGCAGCCTGCCTCGGGTGTTCGGTACTGTTGAGAGCATCCTGTGAGCTGGCCGCAGGGCGGTTTCCATGCTCTTGCTCTTGGATGTCCTGTAACTAGACACTTCTGTGTGTCTGATGCTGGACTGGGTCAGACTGTGGACAGCACTGCTTTGAACCTGCTCCTGGTAGTGCGTAGGGTCCTTGGCTTGCCTGTCTCCGCACCCTTTTGGACATTGCCTCCTCACACGTGCTCACGCTGCGTTTGTTGCAGAGTCTTTTAGAACAGCCAAAAGACTGACTTGTACCTCAGCTCCTATAGATAAAGATCCCTCCTGCATGTTCAGGACTCTGATGTTAAGTCTGAACCACATGGGCCCCTGAAGGGTGCCCCCCCCCCCCCCCGCCGCCCCCAGTTTGTGTGTATGCGTGTGCATATTACTAGAGACTGAACTCGACCTCACACATGCCAAAACCATCTACTACTGTAATATCTTCAGCCCTCTTTTTGCCATGGCTTTTGAATTTATTCTGTAGCCTAGAAGGCCTTGAGCTTGGGATCTTTATTTCTTAGTCTCCTGAGTAGTCAGGATTCCAGTCCTGTTCATCAGGTCCAACTTCATTTATGGTTTTAAAACATTGAAGCTATTTTTTTGTTGTTGTGATGCTGAGGCTGGAACCCAGGACTTGCTGTGCAATGCTCTTTAGGCTTTCATACGATGGTCCTTACTAACCTAGAGGTAAAGCCCTTTCCTGTCAGGGGCTGGTCTTCTACTGTGACTTCTGTAAGGATGGACCCTCCCAGTCATCTTGGTGGCTTGAGTTGAAGCGTTTTGGCCCTGCTTCCTCCAGCTGAGGCTCTCCAGCTTTTTGTTGGCATTGTTAAACATTCAAGTAAAAATGGGAATTTTTTTTTTTTGTCTTGGTTATCCAGAGAAAAGGGCCCAAACTGTCTTGCTGCAGAAATATTACTTAAGGGGCCAACATGCCAAGTGTAGGAGGATTAGGGTCTAAGCAAATCCTGGCTGTGTCTGGCCAGGAACTCTTGTGCCCTTGGTGCTTAAGTAATTGGATTTCTGAGCCCCGCCCCCACGCATCCTCATGAGCAATCCTGACCTCATGGGCTCTGCTTGGAAACAAAGGCATTGAGAGGGTTTGCAGCTTGTCCCAATCAGAGAGCTCCCTAGCTCTGCCCTGATGACTGACTTCTGCTTTCCTGCTTCTGCAGCATGCAGTCTTGTCTCGAACGCTTATCCCAAAGGGACACTTGTTCTGCCTACGGGCTTTGTTCCCAGTCCTGCTAAGCAGACAGGTTACTAGAGAGACCGCTGCCTGGCCTGTCGACTGCCTTCCTATCCCTCAGGGAGGTTCCAGCTCTACCTCTGCTGGCCCCTCTGCAGAAGGGGACCAGCAGGGAGGCCAGACACACCTGTCAGAGGTCCTGAGAAGGGTTGTAAGCAGAGAGTATGGTCTGCTGCTGCAAACCTCGGGAGTATTCCTTAGACCAAGTCATGTGTCTCTGCTGGCTCGACCAGGGTCAGCCAGGGTGCAGAACATTCTTTCTGACTCTCCTGGTCCTGGAGAGGGGAGACTAGGTCTTCAAAAATATGAGTCATTAGTGCCCTGTCCCCAGGCTTTAGGAGAATGGATTTTTGGTGGAGCTGGAGATGTTCCTGCCCACATAAAACAAAACACAGTTCTCACCTTAAAGGGTCTAAGCCATAGTTTATTCTGGAGCCAAACATGAATGATCATGGCCCAGAGACACAGGTTTAGGTAACCCCAAATTCCATGGCCCGATGTGGTAACTGTTCCATAAAGTTCTTTTGAGAACCTGAACAAAGCCATAAATCAAAACACTACCAATGCATTGGTGGGAAGAGCAGGCAGGATACAGTGAGGTGGGGAAGTCTCTGCTGTGGGTCTCGGATACTGTCTGATTACATTCTCGGGTTTGGATGTTGATGAAGCTGTTGTGCTCATATGTTCCAAAAGAATGTACCCAGTAGTCACAGGATGTTCGGTCACGGGTGGGGGGGGATGGGGGTCCACAGATGGCTATTTAGGGGCTAGGATGACTCAAGATAACTTAGCCCTGGACCTACACCGTTTCCAAACTCAACCATCTTTGAAGTGTTCTAATCAACCTGATAGATTGTGCAGCGTGGGTATGGTTTCTCTCTTTAACACGTCCGAGAGCTGTCCACCTGTTTTTCTCAGTGTTTCTCTATCCTACTCGTCTCCGAACTAGGACATTCTTCAGGACTTCAGTCTGCCCTTGTTCCCGTTCCTCATGCTTTAAGCATAGTTCTCTCCCTAGTCTGGACGTGCTTTATGACATGACCCAGGATTCCTTGGGCCAGAATCATCCATGGGGCTGCCTGGCCAAGAAAGCCATATGTTGGGTACGGGTTCCTATTCCAGACTGAGGTAGACAGAGGAGGGTGGCATGGGGTCCCAGATAATAGTGCTGGCAGGTCTCTGTAGGTGGCCATGTGGGTTCTCCCTCCTCACTGGCCTCATTCCATGTCTCTGAATCTAGTCTCCTCCCCTGGTTGAGCTCTCTGCCTACCTCTATCCTATGGTCTCTCCTATTATTTTTCACTGGTTTCCTGTTTTCCAGCTGTGGGCTCCCAGAGGCATCATTTGGCCCCTGGGTAGTAGTTAGGGCTTAGCTCTGGGGTTGTGTGGTTGCAGTGGCGTGTGTCTTGGGGCTGTCCTGGCAAGGAGTCCAGTCTGAAGTCCTTGGCTAGGAGCCAGAACCCAGGGTTCTGTGTCCAGCTTCATGGGCCCTAAAGTTATTTAGTTATTTAGAAAGATTTGTGTGTTCCACATTTGTGTGCCCAGGAGTGCAGACACACACACACACACACACACACACACACACACACACACACACACACACACATACACACACACACACACAGTATTAGAATGATACCTTAGCTCCCCACTAGGTCTCCGACTGAGGTCTGGGGAAGTAGGATTTGGAGGAGGAGCTGGGTGGGTGCCAGGACACGCCATCCCCGGACACTCCCACCCCAGCTTCCACCAAAACAGGCAGGGCCTTGCTTCAGCTTGTCTTGAGAGTTTCCAACAGCCAGTCCCTCTGGTTTAACAAGTTTAGCAGCTCTTGGCCCCTACTCCATGTTAGAATTATCTGAGCAGCTCTTCAAAAAAGGGATGTTGGTGTTTGGGCTGCAGAGACTCTGATGTGGTTGGTGGAGTGCAGCAGACCCGACGTTTCTTGAGGCTCTCCTGCCGGTTAGAATGTGCAGTCAGGGTTTGGCTCTGTGTCTCCCATACCTGTGGGTTGCACCCAAATGAGAGTCTGGGAGAGTTAAGATCAGATCATCAGACACTTTGTACAGGATTGAACGTCCTGTCCCGTGAGACTGATCTGTGAGCTCAGCGATTAAAGTGTGATGTTCAGAAGGAGGCTCTGGAGCAGGTCATAGAAATGGAATTTTCTCATCTCAGCCTTTAATTTTTGAAATCTTATTTTTTAATGTGTGTGTGTTCTCGTTTTTTGCAGGTGTACACGTGTGTGTGTACACGTGTGTGTGTGCGTGTGCGTGTGCGTGTGTGTGTGTGTGTGTATAGAGGCCGAAGTTGTCTGAAGTTCACTTTACACATTGAGTCGGAGCCCCTCACTGGGACTTCGAGCTCGCTGGCCTGGCTCCTCAGCAGCCAGCTTGCTCCATGGATGGCCCCGTTTCTGCCTCCAGAGCGCCAGGGCTGCAGGCAGGCGTGGCATTTTAATTTTTAAGCTCTTAACTGAAGTCTAGTACATACATAGGAAGAAAAGCGTGTGCAGCATGGCAAATTCTCGCAAACACACCTTACGTAATGAACATCTGGCTCTAGAAATGACTCTTGCCCTGTTCGCGGTGTTCAGAATTTCTGTGGCACTTGAGTACAGGCAGGGTGTGCCGTAGTGTAGCAATATATGCTGGCTTTGGGCCTGGAGGGCTTTAACTTGGCCTCTGCCAGGAATTACCTTTAAACACTTTCCCAGACCTATGTGCTTTACTCTGGCACAGGTAGGTGTCACTGTGAAAGGGCACAGGGCAGGGGACCTTGCAAGCCCCTACTCTGTGTGGCTCTCTCAGCCACTTTAGTTTCCCACCTGGGTGTTTAAGCTGATGCCGATACCCAGTCTGGAGTTAAAAATAAAAGCCTATGTCCCTTTCTGGCCCTTTATTCTATTTTTTAAAAATTGTACCAATAACAACTATTCTTTGGGGGAAAGAAAGAGGATGACAGGGGAGGGAATCGCTGGCAACTTTACCGTGCAGACCTCATTCCCTGCCCCATGGCCCAGTGTGGTGTGGGTGAATGGAGCAGTGCCATGTCCTTAACTCTTCACCCTGGATGCCAACCTGCCACCAGGTCATTTAGGAGCGCGCTGCACATGAGTTCTGTCCGTTGGTTCTAGTGGCGAGTCTGGGTTCAGTCAGGTAGCCAGGATACATCGGGCCGAGAGCTTGACCCAGGAACTGGTATTTCATGATAGATGGAGCTGGGAACATGGGTCCTGTGTTATGTGTTTGCTAGGTACTTATTAGCTTGAGAACATCTTTCTCTTTAGTGATATTGTTTCCCTTCTCACTTGAATGTGAATGACTAGTGTTTCGCCTTTAAGCATGGTGTTGTGGATTATTGAGGTCTTAGGGTTATGTGATTTCTTTATATGAAAGAAGTGATCTCATTCCACTGTGTTAATTTTTTCCCATTAGAAGTAGTTAATTTTGTCTATTGAGCATTTGAGCTTGGCTTGAAGATCACATAGTATTCTTGTCTTTTTTAACAATAAGATGACTTATGTTAACACTATCTGATTTGTTTAAATTGTGAGATTAACTTGTAGCCTTTGTGTTTTCAGTATTAGATGTCGGTAATAGAGTGACATTAACTTCATGCAATGTATTGGGAAGTTTTTTTTTTAATACATTTGTACACTTTTTTTTTTTTTTTTTTTTTTTTTTTTTTTTTTTTTTTTTTTGGTTTTTCGAGACAGGGTTTCTCTGTGTAGCTTTGCGCCTTTCCTGGAACTCACTTGGTAGCCCAGGCTGGCCTCGAACTCACAGAGATCCGTCTGGCTCTGCCTCCCGAGTGCTGGGATTAAAGGCGTGCGCCACCACCGCCCGGCTCATTTGTACACTTTTAAGTAATATAGCTGAAATAATCCCATTCTTTTAGTATTTGAAAAGCTGGTGTGAAACCATATGGTTTGGTAACTTGGAGTCAGATATGCTATTGTTGCTCCACGAGGGCTCCCTTGTGTCTTGAGAGACGGGTGTTAGCTTCCTGGCTTTTATTTGTCCTGTGCCTGTTGGTATAAACACTTACCAGGTATTTTCTGTCAGTGATGCATTTTCAAATTATTCACATAATGTATATGCAGTTAACTGCGTTTCATTTCTTCTGTACCATGATTCTTTTCATGCTCTGCATTTTTTTTTGTTTAGATTTGTTTTATGTGTGTTAGTGTGTTGCCTGCATGTAAGGATATGCTCCATGGGTGTACCTGGTGCTCTCCAAGATCAGAGAACAACACTGAATCCTTGAACTAGAATTCTGGATGGTTGGGAGGCACCACGTGGGTCCTGGGAACTGGGTCCAGTTCTTCTGCAAGATCAATAAGTGCTCTTAACCACTGAGCCATCTCTCCAGCCCCAGTTTTGAATTTTTTATCAGCAGGGGTAATGGGGGTGGGAGTGTCAAGATCTCTATGCAGCTCTGACTGTCTTGGATCTCTCTGTGCAGACCAGGCTGGCATATGCTTCTTGGTGCTGGATTAAAGGTGTGCGCCACTTTGCCTGGCCATTTCTGAACTTTTAAAATAGTGCATTTCCATTTAAAGACATCAAATAATATAAAACCATATAACTGGAAACTCAGGTCTTATTTCTCCATTCTTTGTAGTAACTAAACACTTCACAGTTTATTACTTTTCCCCTCAGCCATACCCATTTATTTACTAAATATGCTAAGGATACTTTCCTATGTCAGTGTGTCTATCTTAGCCTTTTCTGCAGAAAGTAGACATGATGACCCATACCTGTAATCCTGGCATTTAGGAGGCTAAGGCAAGGAAGATGAAGAGTTCAAGTCTAGCCTGGGCTAGCTATATAGTAAGATGCTCTCAAAAGCAACAACAAAAATGGCCACTGAGATTTTAATAATAGAGATTTATATAATTTAACTTGTTTCCCCTTGGTAGATGTTCACAATTCCAGTTTTTATTTTTGTTTTTGTTTTGTTCTATTTTTGTTTTTTGGAGTTAGGGTTTCTCTGTGTAGCCCTGGCTATCCTGGAACTCACTCTGTAGACCAGGCTGGCCTCGAACGCAGATCCACCTACGTCTGCCTCCCGAATGCTGGGATTAAAGGCATGTGCTACCACCGCCTGAATTCCACTTTTCTAAGGTGAAATTTATTTTTATATATAGTATGAAGCAAGGATTGAACTTACATAGAGAACTCACTATCCCTAGTATGTTTTTAGTCTGTTGAGCAGTTCATATTTCCATGAAGCCTTTCACATGCTCATTGGCATTCTAGGGCCTCTGCAGTTCTCTTGACTTGTTTTTCTGGTTCTGTTTATTCCATTGTTTCAATTACCAGTTTTTCATTCAAGAATTTAGTCCTTAAAAAAAAAAAATCCTTCTGAGGCTGGAGAGATGGCTCAGAGTGGCTAAGAATATTCACTGCCCTTCCAAAAGTCCCAAGTTCAGTTCCCACATGGATGGTTCACAACTGTTTGTTAATCGGTTCAGGGATCTGATACCCTCTTCTGTCCTCGTGGGCATCCACACACCACATAAGTTCATACAGACACACACAGATACACATGAATTAAAAATGTATTTACATTTGTCGTCTTTTTTATGTGCATTGGTATTTTGCCTGTATCTATGTCTGTGTGAGGGTTTCAGGTCTCCTAGAACTGGAGTTACAGACAGTTGTGAACTGCTGTGTGGGTGCTGGGAATTGAACCCAGGTCCTTTGGAAGAACAGTCAGTGCTCTTAACCTCTGAGCCATCTCTCCAGCCCTGTTTTTAATTCTTTTTTTTTTGTTACTTTTTTTTTTTCATTTCTTTGTCCAAATAAGCTTGTAAAAGATGTGTCAAGTTCTGTGAGAAATGTTGGGTGTTTTCAGTTAGACTTCTAGAGGACTTGGAGATTTGAGGGCAGAGGGAAGTGTATCTTGTCCCCCAGTTTTTGAGACTGGCTGGGATTAAAGGTGTGCACCACTATGCCCAGGGAAGTTCATCTTTCTGCCTTAGCCTTCTGGGTTTCTACCAAAGCTTTGCAGTTTCCCTGTGTCTGTTACACATTCTTCATCATCATTGCTATTGGAAATGTGGGTTGTCTTTTGGTTTTTTAGGGGTTTTTTTTTTCCAGTTTTTCGAGACAGGGTTTCTTTGTGTAGGAACTTTCTTTGAGTTCCTGGCTGTGCTGGAACTCACTCTGTAGACCAGGCTGGCCTCCAACTCACAAAATCTGCCTGCCTCTGTCTTCCAGGTGCTGGGATTAAAGGCATGGCCACCACTGTCGGGCTTGTGAATGTGTTTTTTTTTTTTTTTTTAACCCACTGCTTCCCACTGCACTGTGCTAAAGATTGGACTGGGGGCCTCGCCGCTTCCAGGCAGGCTCCATACAACGGAGCCACTTAGCCACTGTGGGCTTTTGTTGCTTTGTGTGTGTGTGTGTGTGGGGGGTATACTCACGTGTGTGTGAGCGTCTGTAGAGGCCAGAGGAGGATATCGGCTGTCTGTTCTTATTCCCTTGACACAGGGTAGGCTGGTAGCCAGCAGACCCCAACAGTCTTCCTGCCTCTGGACCCCACAGCACCGGGGTTCGAGGCACACATGGCCACAGCTGGCTGTTCTGTGTGGGTGCTGAGGAGTTCACCACAGGCCTTCCTGCTTGCGTAGCCGGCACTCTTCCCCGCTGAGCCATCTTCTCGGTCTCGGCTGTGTGCCTCTAGCTCGCTGCTGAAGGCACATTGGAGATGCCTGGTTTTTATCAGCTGTCTGGGGTGCTTCCCCGGCTCTGTCCCTCTGTGGCAATACTGTAGTACTCGGGTGTAGGTTCCTTGTGGTAGGGTACTCATCAGTTTCACATGCCCAGCACCTGGCGCAAAGCCTAGCATGCAGTAAATGCTTTTAATAAATGCTTTGCGGGATCACATTGGTGTGAGAGACAGTGAGCTTCACATCTTCAAAGTGTGTTGCCTGGGCCAAGGCCAGGAGTGGAGGAGCCTGAGGTAGCTCCAGCTCCAAGCCTGGAGGCTGGGATCTGGGTCACAGATGGGGCACCCTTCCCTCCCTGTCCCTTCAGGGAAGAGGGTCCTGGGCCATTTTCCCACAGGAGACTTCAGGGAGGCGTCTGTACCTCATAATTACCCATAATGACCAGGTACCCTCTTGTCCTCACCCTGATCAGTACTAATCCTGGGGAGACCTGTGCTCCCAGATGCCTAAAGGTAACACAGAAAAAAATGAATCCTCCAATGGCCGCAGAGGACAGGAGTCGCCAGGGTAGGAAGCGGAGCTTGGGGGGCTGCTGGCGAGGTGTGCTCACGCCACAGCTCTGTGCCCAGGAACCTTGCTCAGGGTGGCGTCTGTCTTCCTGCTGTTCTGTTCTGGAGTCCGTCCCCCCAGGTGGTTCTGCCTGTCAGCATGCTAGTCTTCCCACGGCCATTGTATTTTAAGCTTCTATTGGGAATGAGAGGCATTTTTTTTCCTTTTTAATTGCTATGTGCACATACATGTAGGCTAGTTGGTGGAGGTGAGAGGACAGCTGGACAGGTTGGTTCTCTCGCTCTATGACATGAGTCCTGGGAATTGAACTCAGATCATCAGGCTTGGCAGCAAGTGCTCTTACCCAACTGAGTAATCTTGCCAGTCTGGAAAGCACAGTTTCTTCATGCAGCTGTACTGGTGTGCCCCTTTGTCCCGTGCCCTCGCTAGTTGATCAGCTCCAGTCCTCAAGTCCTGGTCACTGCTGTCCCAAGAGCTAAGGTGGCGATGGAGATACCGTCCTCGCCTAGCCATGCGAGATTTCCTGTGGCACGTGAACAAAGCACCCTCCTCTCTAGGAAGCTACGTAGAGCCCACAGGCTGACATGTGGGAGCTTCCACTGTGGTGAAGCCGGGGTCAGGCTGTCTGATGTGTGTAAGGTGAAGGTGGGGGTGTCGATGTGCACAGGTCCTCTGTTCCTCCACTAGCTGGCTTCCTGTGTCTGTCAGGGTATAGCACTTTAACCATTGTCTGGGAGGCCCTTTCTTCTTGTCCACTCATCTCTCCAGCAGGGCAGCAGACCCAGAAAGGTTTCCCTAGCTCCTTTGCTCCTGTTTTAAATCTTTGGGAACAGCTCAAAAGCAAGGGTACACCCAGGAATGTTGGGGTTCAGGGAAGGAGGTGGGAGTACTGTCCTGAGCCCCTACCCTGTCCTGTCTGTGAGCACCTTGATCCATCTCCATGTCCACCTGAGTGGGTGAGATGCTGTGTGCCAGGTGGCCCCAGGACTGCCAGGGGCTTCTTCTGGCAGCCACTGCTGTATCCCTGCCAGCCCTGGAGGAGCTGCCTCCTCAGGGTGCAGAGCAGAAACTAACAGATGGACCTTGGTGAACCTGTGGAGTAGATCCAAATGCTTCCTCCCAGGGCAGAAAGCATTCCGACAGAGAGGTGGTGGTGCTGGGCTGCTCAGGATGGGCCTTCCCTGTAGGAAGAAGCTTGCTTGCTTTTACCTCCCTGTGCACACTTGAAGAGCAGAGACTTAGATCTCTGACTGGTCAAGCTTGTCCTGTGCACACGGGGGGGTAGACTGCTGTCCTCTGCCAGCCTGCGAGAGCCCTGTGTACTTAGCTCCTCAGCCACCTGGGGCCTTCTCATCTGTGCTCACCTTCATTGGGCCACAGAAGGGGGCTTCTCAGAGGGTAGTTCAAGCTGAATCAGTCCCTTCCCTGTCAGACCTGTGGATCCCATTTATAGCCAGTAGGAGGCTGGTGACTCCTATGCTCCTGGAAGTTTGAGAAACAGGTGGTCTGGGAGCTGGCTTAAAGGGATTCTGCTTGCTTGGGCCGAAAGTCTTTAAGTGTGAAAGCTGTTACACTTCAGATCTGGCCAAACTCTGGAAATAGTTAAAAGTTTTTCTCGTTTGTGACAAAGAACGTAAATTCATTGCAGAAAAGGCAAGTCCGGTAAGCAGAAAGGTATTCTGATTTTTTTCCCATTTATAACTCATTTTGGTCTTTCTAGAACAATCCTTTTTTTTTTTTTTTTTTTTTTTAGCGTTCACTGACTTTATTGGTTCAACAATAAACCGCGAAGGAAAACATTAACTATCACTCCCGGGGCGTCATCCACGACGCGAAAACGATCCTTCGAAAAGCTAGAACAATCTTTTTCATTTTAATGTCTTCATTGAAATTTTTTACCCCATTATCAAAGTCATACATGTTTACTGGATATACTGTTTTCTAGTTGGATAAAGTAATAAAAAGTCTTTTTCTTTTTAACTACATTTAGTTGGGATATGTAGTTTTTCATTTGTGAATGTGGTTTTTTCTTGTATTTATTTTGTGGTGATTTTATTACTGAAACCTTAATATATTGTTAGTATCCAGTCTTTACCTCAGGAAATAATAGAAACATCTTTTAAGTAAGAGTTTTCCTTTCTTCTGCCAAACGTCTTAAAGACAAAATTTTAGATATCTCTGTGTATGGGCCAGAGCACATACAGGAGGTCAGAGGACAACTTCTAGAAGTCTGTTTCCCTCCACCATGTTGACCCCAGAGATCAGACTCAACTCCGCTGGTTTAGCAGCCAGCAGGTTTACATGCTGAGCCATTTTGCCTGCCCCTTCTCTGCCAGACTTTTAAATTATGATTGTGTGATCAAATCCAGCCCCCCTCCCCCGTTGTGACAGGCAGACCAGAAAGTAGGTACTACTTTAGCAAACCAATAGGAATTAGAGGGCCACTGGGCAAGTGGGGGTTTCACAGGCTCCTGATAGTTTAATGCTCATCCAGGTAATCTGGGGCTCTTGGTTCATTTTCTAAATGAGGCCTGGGCTTGGGCCTGGGGCTCTGCATGTCTCACATGCTTTCCGATGAAATGCTGCTGGCGGCTTTTAGACCACCTTTTGCATAGGTAATAGAGGGAGGCAGAAATGCCCACGTCTGTCTGCTGGTCAGAGCTCCCTCAGGGCATATTATAACTCTCTTCTGAGCTGTTTCCTTGGGACACCAGGCTGTAGGACTAAGTCTCATGTCTGGCTAGGTGACTTGGCTGATAGCTAGGCCTGTCTGAGCCCCTAAGATTTCCTTGTCTACAAATGTGGAGAAGGTAAATGCTTATCTCCTATCTGGGGAAACTTAAGAGAAAAATGAGTTAACTAAATGGGTGTAATTCTTTGGTAGATGTTTTCTCTAGTACTTTCAATATTTCTATCTAAAAATTTCCTAGAAAATTTTCATTCATATTTTTAAAATTTTGGTCAGGCGTTTTACATTCACCGGTGATTATATTCCTTTGAACTCTGTTGAGACAGATGATTGCTGTGTGGCCCAGAGTAACCTCGGATTGACTGTAGCCCAGGCAGGCCTGGAGCTCCTGGTGATCCTCTGGGTTCAGCTTCTCTAGTGCTAGGCTTCCAGGCATGTGGCACCGTTTAGCGCGTCCTTTTTAAAACAACCGATCTCGTCAGATGTTTGGTTGGTTAGACTTCTGGACAGCCATCGCTCAGGCTCGTGTATAAAAGTCACTGTTTTGTTTCCTAGCCAGCTGCTTCAGTCTTTATTTGTGGCGATTCATTTTTTCCTACTTCTGTTCACTTTCCCCCATACCTCCTTGGATTAAAACTAGTTTTCCTCCTTATTTTGCAGAAGTACTTCTGAGATCAGGGCTTTTTCTGGTACTGTTCTCGTTGATACTAATTTATCTTTGAGTCTGCAGTTGTGGTTTTGATTTTTTTTTCCCCCTTCTGACCCTAGAGCTATTTAGGCAGCTTGCTAATAAAGCTTTCCAGATGTTTCTTGGGTTAGAGAGGGCTTTGAGGGCTGTGCTCCTGGGCTACTGCTTAGCATTTTAAGCGGTGAGCTGCTCCATGTGGGCCTCGATGTTTTGGTTAGAGCCTCTCTGCCTGTGGATGAAACATCCAGCACCCTCTAGAATGCCAGAAGAGGAGTGGGTGCTACCCTGTTGTGGAGGGCAGGAAGGGGTCTCACAGCGAGAAGGGACTCTTCCCTGGCAATGGTTTCTGGCAACCCTGTTTCTGCACAACGCTGCCACGGCTCAAACGCTACACAGGCGGCCCCTTCCTTCTCTGTTCCTCAATTCCTGACTCAGTAGCTCACGTACCAGTCCTTGGTGTGAGGAAGACCTGGGGCCTGGTGGAGGGGGACTGTTTGTTAAAGAACCCGAGATTTAGAGCCCTTTTGTCACTGATGGCCTGTGTCTTTGACCACTGGCTTTTTATGTTTATAAAATGCAGAAATGTAACCTCACCTCAGAGACTGGAAGGCCTTTAGGGTCACTTATTAGCTTTCCTATTTTTAAGAACGTACAGTTTTGGCATAATTTCATAGTTTCCAAAAAGTGAGAGGAAGGCTATAAAGGAATCTTTCATCCACCTCCTCAGATGTTAGTGCACTGTTACACTTCCTTCCCTCCTTCCCTCCCCTCATCTCTCCCGGGATGCTGGGAATTGAGCCAGCATCTTAGCAGTGTTAACCAAGCCACACACCTAGCCCCTGTCGCTGTAATTTTTGAGTCATTTGAAAAACAAATAGAAGCCCCGATGTCCTTCACTTCTGAAAGCACATCAGTAGCCAGAGTTGTGGGGTCTGGAGACATGGCTCAGTGGTTACAAGCACTGGCTGCTCTTATAGAGGACCCGGGTTGGATTGGCAGCACCCATGTCGTGGCTCACAACCACCTGTCACTCCAGGTCCAGGGGATCTGACTCTTGTGATGTTCCCAGGCACTTGCGTGCATGTGGTACATAGACAAAACGTTCACACATGTAAGATAAAATAGTGTGACTGCAGTCCCTCACGAATCTGCAGACCCCGTACAAATGTTGCTGGTGTCTGTGCCGTTCTTGTAGAAGACATCTTGGCCCATCACATACCACGTTCACAGCCCCGTTTTATTAATTTTTTAATCTAAGTTGCCTAGGCTGTCCTCAGACTTGAATTTATGATCTTTTTTCTTGCCTCAGGCTTCCCAATATCTCACTGTGTAGCCCAGGCTGTCCTGGAACTCAATCTGTAGACCAGGCTAGCCTCTAACTCAGAGATCCACCTGCCTCTGCCTAAGTCCGAACCACCTGATCTTGTCTCATCATTGAAGTAAAGTGGAGTTGGGCCTGGTTAGTACTTGGATGGGAGGGTTTTTTTTTTTTTTTTTTTAATAGTGCTGAAAAAGAATAGGGGCCCAACTACTCTGGGGCATGCAGCGGGGCAGTGTAAGGAGCAGAGCTGGGGATCTGGTATCTACAAAGCTGGCTCCCTGTCCTGGGGCCTGGAGTCTGGGTGCCCAGCTAAAGTCCACAGACAGAGGGGTGGGGCAGGGCCAACTCCCAGGAACTGCTTTCCTTGTTCTTGCCCATCTGTCTACAGTGCCAGGCCACAGCCTGTGCCCCACCCTTTCCTGGCTGGTTGGGTGTCGGCCTGGGATCAAGGCTGAAGCTTGGGAGGAGAGGACTTTAAAACTCTAGTGTCCCTGAGAACGGTGCTGGGGACAGGACCGCCACCGGAGGAGCCAGCCCAGTTGTCCCTTCCCAGGAGGAACACCCTTGGGCTGGGGGGTGGACTTTGAGCCACACTCCTCCCCAACCCCACTGTGTGGGGCCTCTGGTTAGGGACTTGTTCACCCCTCACCTGAGAAATGTGTCTGAGCACTGTCAGGAGTCTGGATCCGGGTGAACAGGTGGCAGATTCACCTGCTCCGCATCTTCCTCCAGGAGCAGGACATCTGGAGCGGGTCATTTACATTACAAAAGGGACACGTCCCTGGTAGGTGACCCTCCTGTCACCTTGCTCTCACCTGGGTGGAGGGTGTTAAACTACAAATTACCTTTTTTCCCACCCTCAGTGAATGATTAGCCTTCACTTTCTTGTCCACACCCCTGCTGAGAGGGCTTCCTCCCTTCAAAGCCCTGTGGTGAGGTGTGAAGGAGGTTTATCTTTGGTTAAGAAAGGAGCCTCTCTCCAGGCCCTTGGGGTGGGGCCTCCTGTCACCGTAACTAATGGAGTTGAAACCGCTTTTCTGATGCTTCAGCCTGTCGTGCCCCTGCTGCTCCTGCGCTTGTGATTGTGAGCTCACCCTTACAGCGGGCCCTCCCCTCCAGGCCCTCCCCTCCAGGCCCTCCCCTCCAGGCCCTCCCCTCCAGGCCCTCCCCTCCAGGCCCTCCCCTCCAGGTCCTCCAGTCTGGTGTTCCACTTCTGCTTTGCCCTACAGTCTCTTAAGGAGTTGAAAAGAAAGGTGTTTTTTTTTCTTCTAAAAGCGCGTGCGCGCGCACGCGCGCACACACACACACACACACACACACACACACACACACACACGAATGTGCTTGTGTGTATGGGAATCAGAGGATAATTCCTGGAGTTGGTTCTCTTCTGCCCTGTGGGTCGAGTTGTCCAGCTTAGTGAGAGGTGCCACTGACCCGTTTAAACTACACCGCTCAGTGAGTGGGGTTTAGTATGTTTAGAGTACCTTTCTCTCATGTCTTACCACCCCCAGAGAAGCCCTGGGGAGACAGTACTCAGCTCCCTGGATTCTCTTAGCCCTCTTAGTCCCCGCCCACCACTGATGGATGTGCTACCTGAGGATCTGCCCAACCTAGACATTTTCATATAAATGGAGCCACACAGCTGTGACCGTTGGTGCCCCTCACTTTGATTCTGCACTTTCTCAAGGTCTGCCTGTGTGTAAAAGTTCATAATCCAGAACATCGGGTTGGACAGCTAGCCTACATTTTGTTTGCACATTCAGCCGTGGGTATACATTTGAGTTGTTTCTACTTTGTGACTGTTAAGAATGCCATTTGGTATGAATAATCATGTACAAGTTTTTGTGTAACTGACATTTTTTTGTGGGTTTTTTTGAGACAGGGTGACTTGTATAAGCCAGGCAGATCTTAGACTCTAACTTTTGCCTCAGCCTTGAAAGTGCCAGAATATAGATGTGGGCCACCATGCTTGCCTGGCATACTCCTCTGTAAATTGGGTTGTCTCTTTATTACTAAGTTGTATGAGTTTTAATGCAAATTAGTTCCTTATCAGATGTATGATCTGCAAGTCTCTTCTGGTTTGCCCCAGCTCCCATCCCCATGGGCTGTGACTCCCCACATGTACCTGATGGATTTCTTTGAAGCAGAGACATTTATTATTAGAAGATAGCCCATGGGAATTAATCCTGTCCTTCCACCGCGTGGGTGAGTGCCAGCGAGTGCCTCTGCCTGCCCAGCCATCTCACTGCCACCCACAGGAGTGTTGGGATTGCTGAAGTCCGTTTTCTCTTTGCTCTTTGTTACTCGTTGAGTGTTACACCTAAGAAACCATCCTCTCATCTGGGGTCATGGCGCATACCTGTCTTTTAAGAATTGCGTAGTTTTAGTTCTTACACTTGTATGTTTGGTTCATTGTGAGTGGATGTTCGAACCCGGTTTGAGGAACATGTTCAAGTTCTGTTGCATATGGTACCTGGTGGTTCTGCTACAGTTCTTTTCCTGTTGCGTTATCTTGGTATACTTTGCAGCTGTTTTTAAAGTGTTTTCTTAACCATTTAATGTATATGTTTGTGGGTATGTGGGTGCTGCAGGGCCCATGTGGAGGTCAGAGGCCGACTTGTAGGAGTTTCTTTCCACCATGTGGGTCCCAGGGATTGAACTCAGATCACCAGGCTTGGTGGCAAGCACTGTTTATTACCTGATCAGTGTTTCACTGGCCCCTTTGCAGCCTTGTGAGGTGTTTATACCAAATGAGATGGCGAGATTTATCATTATAATTTTTTGCTAGTTCTTTATGTGAGTTGTTTGGGATTAGCTTTTACATTATATAAATCAGTAATTTAAAAAATTTAATTATGTAACTATACCTATTTAAGATATAGTATAACATTTCAGTACATGTGTATGATGCTTAATGATCAGATCTGGGTATTTATATCTGGTGTATTTATATCAAACATTTATCATTTCTTTGGGAGCATTCAGGATCTCTTACTAGCCTTTTTAAAATTGTGTTTGAGTGTTTTGCCTGCATGTATGTCTTTGTACCATGTACATTCAATGCCCACAGAGCCAGAAGAGAGGGTGTTGGATTCCAAGGAACTGGAGTTGCAGATGGTTGTGAGCAATTGTATAGGTGCTGGGACTGGAACTTAGATCCTCTGGAAGAGCAGCCAGGACTCTGAACTGCTGAGCCCTCTCTCCAGCCACGCTCCTACCTATTTTGAAGTGTACAGTTCATTTTTAACCATAGTTACCCACTGTATTATAAAACAGAAGTTGTTTCTCTTCTCCACCTACACTGCTGGATCCCCTAGTCACACTCTCCAGGTGTCATACTCATATGTATGAGTTTCTTCCTAATCCATCATAGGTCATTTTGTAAAGTACAAACAGGTTTCTAGGAAACCAGTGTCAGATTCTGATGCAAGTTCTAAAGTGAACACTCCTGTCTTCTATATTCACCTCGCCATGGATGGATGGCGATTCAGAGCAATGCTGGTCCAGGGCTACTCAGGGGACTTGGCCATGGGCATGCCGGCCATACTCAGTCTGTTTACCCCTTGCTGGGTGCTCTCAGACCTGTTTCTCAAGCAGTGCCTTGCAGGCCTCATTAGTGTCAAGCGGGATAAGAACTGCAGATCCTGGTGGTGATGTTCCCCACTCCAGTCTTGAAGGGCAGTTTTCTCCAAGGCTTGCTAATGAATGCTACAGCCTCGAAATTGTCATCCAGATGAGGTGAGCTGCGTGCTAAGCTGAGTGAAGCCCCACCTGTTATCAAGGTTGCTTCCTACAGTGTGGCTTCTGCGGCCAGTCGGGGAATTAATCGGTCAAATAGTTGAGGAGATTTCAAACAAACAGCCCACAACCCACCTGGACAACCAGTGTGTGCTGGAGGAATGTGGCGCACCATGACCCGTCTAGAGATTGAACCATGGGTTCGGCACAGGATGTGGGTGGTTGAGGGACAATGAAGTATCAGAGGTGTCTTACATAGTTAACAAATATATGCAAATGCAAAGCTTTATGACATGTTAAGGGGAAATTTATGTACACTCACTGAATATACTCAGCAGTCCCAAGTTTTTAAATGAAGTGTATGGTGCATTAAACTGTGATAAACTCCAAACCAAGTCAAAAGGCACCAAATACCAGCCAGGCATTCTCAGTCTCCTTGTGTTTGCCTCATGGCACCTGACGGTGAAGGAGCCCTCCATTCCACACCTCCCCACGACTCTACTCAACTGTTCTCTCTTCCTTATCTTTCTCTTATGACCCCGCCTTATCCTCTGGAGTTGTGCACCAGAGTTTCCCTGGCTCTGTCATGAGTTCACTGTATGCCTTTGATAGTCTATCAGCCGCCACACAAAAAGCAGATTCACTCAAAGACAGCCCGGGGTCAGTGGCCTTCTCGTTACATATTCAAAGCCTGAGTACATGGACACAGGCTTATGGGCTCCTCCACACTTTGGTGACAGTGATGCAGTGTGAATGTAGAATGCCAGTCCGTGAGACAAGGACCCTGCTCTGTTGCCACAGTACCCCAGTGCCTAGCAGCAATGCTGACTGCATTGGAGAGATGGTTTGTAGTTCTGTATGGCTGGATGGAAGGTGATTGTTCTTATGGGCTGACTGCACTCATAGGTGGAGTTTCATTGTTTCGTGTTGGCTGCTGCACATCTTTAAACCTAAGTTCCTAGGCTCAGCATTCTTAGGGGGAAGGGTCTTTCTTGCACCAGTTACTCATTTATTTACATACTCAGTTGTCAGTCTTTTACTCTGAAATAAAAGTAAAGAATCCAGTTGTGAGAGGGCACGCTGGCCTGGAAACCAGGTTCCTTGGGCCTCTGGGGTCAGTGGACTGGAAGAATCTTAGTGTCATGTTGAGTGAAGGTGCTGGGCCTCTTGTGTAGCTGCTTCAAGATTCGTGTGTGTGTGTGTGTGTGTGTGTGTGTGTGTGTGTGTGTGTGTGTGTGTAGGCCAGAGGTCATCCTTAAGTATCAATTCCACTTTGTATTGAGACAGATCTCACTGAACCTGGAGATGGCTGTATAGGTTAGGATGGCTGACCAGGGATCCGGGCCACCCACCTCCACTTCCCCGTCACCCCACACCCAGCTTTAGGTGGGCCCTAGGGATCCGAGGTGCCATGTAAGCACTGGACCCACTGGATCTGTCTCTGCAGCCCTGCACTACCCCGTGGAAAACTACGATTCCACGTGAGTCCTTGAGAAAGGAATGCACAGGGGAGCAAGCCCTTTGACGATTTGAGAGAGAAGAAATCTGTTACTGACGTTGAGACCCCTCTGCAACTGGGGGTGCTTATTATTCTCCCAAAGAACTATAACTGGGTAGCAGGGAGGGTAGGTAGCGGGGAGGCTGTGGGCATCCACATTGCTGCTGCTGCTGCTGCTGCTGCTGCTGTTGATGTTGGAGTCGGCTTTATGGCACTCCCGGTTTTGAGCTTGGCGAGTCTGTGCCTCATTTAGCTTGTCGGCTAAAATTGACGCGGAGGAGCCGGCAGCGTTGGAAGCCTGCACCTAAGCCAGATTCGCTTGCTTCATGCATTTGTACCTTCCGCCAAACTGTGAGCTGCTTGCTTTTCTTCCTCAGCCTGCATCCTCCTGGGTTTTGAGGGCTTTGGGGCTCCTTCAGGAAACAGACATGGGGCCGTTCACCAAGGCTGCCTCTGTCAGGGAACTGTGGTGGCAGCAGTGTTTGCTTGCTGGTTTCCTGAGCCTTTTAAGAAGGCTTTTTTGGGGGCAGGAGGTGTGGTGGAGAGGCTGGCTGTGAACAGCACTAGGAGGGGCCTCACTGAGCCGTGGGTGCCCCAGACCAATGGGTGCCCCAGTCCAAGGACATGTACTGTGGGGCTGGCCTAGTGGCCCTGTGGCCAGGAGTACAGGCTGTGCGCCTTGGGACTGTGTTTTTGCACAGCAGGGCTGCAGGGGAGTCCCGCTGTGCCTGGGAACCACCCTGACAGCCTGACCTGGTTCTGCTGTGCTGGAGACTTTGCCTTCTGCTAGTCCTTTGATGTGGTCAGCTCTATTTCCTCCATACTGGCTGGAGGCTGTGGCCTGGTGGGGCCCCCATGGGCCAGGGCTCTGTACTGGGCAGCTGCTCTGCCAGGGGCTGCAGATGGGGGTTTGAAGTTGGCAGCCATGGCAGTCATGGCTCGTGGGTGAAGGTTTCAGGTTCCTTCCAGGGCACTCTTCATCTCCCAGACACTCCCCTGGTTTTCTTACTGGACTCCTATGTGAGAGACCAGTTTGTAGCAACAGAAACTGCGCAAAAAGAGCCCACATGTCCTGTCTCTGGGCTTCCCTTTATGTTCATAGGCGTGCACATGTGATTTTGCTACTGGGATTCTGTCCTTAAGCCTTTTCTCCCTAAAGAGAGGTCAAGTATAATCTGAACAAGAACATTTTCTGCATGCTTACTCTGATGCACATGTGTACACATTATACATAAGGTTTAATATGCACAGTCACCCAGAGCCAAGCACTTTACGTGTGTGTGTGTGTGTGTGTGTGTGTGTGTGTGTGTGTGTGTGTGTGTGTACACCTGCAGTGTCTGTTTTGCTGTGCACTGTTAAAGGGATAGAATTAAGTCAGTGTTTTGAGTTGAATTGCTGCCCCCCCCTTTAAGAAAGTATTCACTGCCTCATCAGAACATTCCCGAACGATGGGGGTGTGTAGCTCAGTTGGTAGAGTACTTGCCCACCTCCAGGAAGCCTTGGGCTCAATCTCCAGCATAAACTCCGTGTGGTGGCACATGCTCCTGGTTGAAGCATTCACAAGGTGGAGACAGGAGGATCAGAAGTTCAAGGTCTTACTCCCTCCACAGAAAGTTTGAGGCCAGTTTGGTGTACACGAGACCCTGTCTTTTTCAGTTACTATGTAGAGAACTCAGGTATTCTGAAGTCGTTTTTTTTTTCACTGAACAATTTTCTGTGTTTTTATATTTTCCTGTTATCAACTTAAACGACATATCAACAAATGAAGTATCATAATTTTTCTTGTGTATATTAATATGTATACATCATAATATGCCAAACAGATAAAAACCTAACTAAAAAGTACTGCTTGCCTGCATGAGTTCTTCTAGTCCATTTCTGTCTTTGCCTTAGAGACCCAACCATTGCCTTGAATTCAATGTTTATTTTTCCTTTGAAGTTTTCATTATACACTTGTGTTCCTTTATGTTTAATTTTGCTTTTTTAGTAGAAATCCTTAGACTCTTCAGAATATATTTAGACTCTTCAGAATGTGTGTGTGTGTGTGTGTGTGTGTGTGTGTGTGTGTGTGTATGCTTTTTTGAAGATCAGTCTTTGTTTTTGTTTTTGTTTGAGACAGGGTCTTGCTATGTAGCCCAGGCTGGCCATGGACTCGCGGAGATCCTACCTTCCTCTGCCTTCAGAACACTGAGATTAAAGGCGTGCACCACTGTGCCCAGCATAAGGCCAGTTCTCTGTGTGGGCGTGCACGTGTGTGCGTGCACGTGTGTGCTCACTCACTCTTTCTTCCCCCTCCCCACATAGATGTCAGAGAGTAGCTTATATGAGTTGAATCTCTCCTACCACGTGAATTCCAGGAACAGAGCTCAGGTCGTCAGGGCTGGTGGCAGGTGCCTTTATCCACTGAACTATCTCATCCTTCTCCACTTTCCTAACTCATCCTAGTTTGTGAGATCCTTTCCCAGTCCTGTGGTTGGTTATTCCCACTGCTGCTTATAACTCATCTGTTTGGTGATTGGTGAGCTCTCAGGGTGTCTGCACACGTTGCTGCGATGGTTAATGCTTCTGTGAATTGTGGACATGCCACCTCTTGGGTGTGTGTATGTGGTCTCTCTGGAACTGGGACTACAGGACCACAGGATGTGCATGTGACATTAAACATAGTCCACACGTATTTCCAGAATGATCGTCCTCTGGCCTTCTTGCTAGTGCTGTACTCCACGGGCACTCAGTGCTAAACTAATACACCCTTTTGTGGTACTTGTTACATGCATTCCTGTGTTGCTGTGAGCACACGTCATGTGTTTTAATCCTCATCGTGACCTTGAGGATAGATGGTGTTATTACCTTCCCCTCCATTTACAAATTGAGGAAATGGAAGTCCAGAGATTGACTTAGTAAGTGGTGGTGGCAAGAACTCACTGTTATCTTTTGTTTTGTTTGAGACAGTCTTGCTATGTATGTAGCTCAGGCTATCCTCAAACATCAAACTTTCCTGTCTCCGCCTCCTGAGTGCTGGGATTACAGGCTTGCATTACCACACCCGGCATCACTCTGGTCTTACTATTTTTAACTTCTAATTTTTATCTGTGTGTATTAGTGTTTTCCCTGCACGTATGTGTACCATGTACACGCCTCATTCCTGAGAACAGAAAAGGGTAAGATCCCCTGGAACTGGAGTTACAGTTGTGAGCTGCCATGTGGGTGCTGGGAATAGAACCTGGGTCCTTAACTCAGAGGTTAAGAGCACTGGCTCTTAACCTCTGAGCTGTCTCTCCAGCTGCCTGCTCTGTGTGTGTGTCTGTGTGTGTGTGTGTGTGTGTTTCTGTAGTAGAGTATTTTTCATATGTTATTTCTCCATTTTCTTTTCATGAAGACAAATAGAACACTTAGAAACAATCCTGCATTTCTGGAACACTCACGTGGTTTGTAGTTCTTTTCTGTTAATGCTTTTGGAAGCAGTCTTGGCATTTGTGGCATTTTAATTTCTTCTATTGCCTTGTTGGTTTTTACATTTATTGAAGTGAGATTCGGAGTGCTTGGTGATTAAAAATGGCAGCACCGTCTGACTGGGAACTGTTACCTACCTTCTCTGTGCTCGGTGTCCTTATGTGTGGTGCCTGTAGAGTTGGAGAAGATTAAATGAGTGTGGGGAGCTGAGCGTGATGCTCAGCCCGCTCTGAGGGTGCTCCAGCAGAGAACTCTACAGGTCTGCATTCAGCTTTTGCGGCCATGTGAATTGCTATTAGGTCAGAGGGCAGGGACTCCCATGGTCCTGGACTCCTGCCAAATGTAGCAGAGGTTGTCTGTCACAGACAAGGCAGAGTTTCAACGTTTTCTTGAGCATCACCAGGCACCGAAAGATTGGTCCACCTTGTCTTAGGAAAAGCAGATTTTCAAATGCTGTATTCGTAACATGAGTAGTCACCATGAGAGTCACATCTGACCCCTCCCCGACAGGAATTGACTCTGCCATGGTGCGGTGGGTCAAAAAGGTAGACGTGGCCTTCTCTTGGGTTTGCAGTTTGCAAAGGTGGCACACCCCTGGGTCTCACGAGTGAGTGTGCACATGTGCACATGTACTCTGCTGCCAAAGTGGGCAGCTGTGTGTGTCCTCTGCCAGGGCCCCCTAAAAGTCTCTCCATTACACATCGGCTTTGTCGGCAAACCTCAGGAGGGGAAGACCCTCTGAAGAGATGAATAATTGGTCATCTCTAGATACATTTGCTATAAACGGGATCCTGACACTCTGAGAGCAATAGGGCTCGTTTCCATTTGGGAACCCAGCTTCTGGAGAGGGTGGGGCGGCGAAGCGCACGCCTTCCAACAGCTTCTAGCTTGGCTGAGTGGAGCTTCCGAGCTGGGCTTGGGGTGGGAAGATCTGGGTGTGGAGGCAGCCTCTATTGCCTCAAACTCTGGGAGAGTTCACCCTAGAGAGTCCACCGTGGAGAGATGGGCGTTTGTGGAAGTTGTTGGAAGCTTGTGTGTTCTGGCTGCGAACACCTTGGATGGGTTTCTGCTAACGTGGTGTGCAGCTTACAAGCAGCAGGCCAGCTCTGTGACTTGTTCCTCTTGAACTGGGCCTCCTCCCAGGGCTGAGAAAGGATGAACAACAGTACTTCGCTGTCCTGGTACAGCTCTTCCGAAGCACCTCCCTTTGCTTTCCGTGCAGTAGAGTATTGCAGAGCCCGTGTGTACTTACTCTGAACGTCAGGAAAAACTTGAGTCTGGGATTGGGTTTGTAGCCCTCTCTGGTGTTGACTGAATTATCTGGAGAGTAGAGAATCCCACCCTTTCCCAGCCTTGCCCAACATCGGGGGTTCTGGAATCCCTCAGGTAGGGAGGGCAGGCTGTTGCTGTTGAACCCTGCAGCTGTTTGGGAGACAGTAGTAGAGATTAGGGAGCTCCAGAGGGGAGTTTGCTGTCGCAGTGGGAGGAACCTAGAAGTCCTGGCCAGGCAGGATGAAGAATGATATTCCAGCAGAGGCTCCTGTGGCCCTAGAGGGAGACAGGAGCGGTGCAGAGGTGAGTTCCCAGCTGCAGGTGTACACAGCTTCTCGGAAGGAGACGTAGCTTAGGACGTTTCTATGCCCCATTGATGTTTACTTCTTCCAGTCTCCCGGGGACAAGTCTCTGCTGCTCCAGATGAGGGGAGCACACCCTAACCTGGGTAGGACCTAACAGGGAACCTGGAGAGTCGTCAAGAGTGGGAGGGCCCCAGGACAGCTGGGTGGGGTTTGTACCCAGAAAGTGGAGAGATCATTAACTGTGCCTGGAGCCTCAGAGGGTCTTCCAAAGCTTGGGGAGGATAAGATAGATGCCAGTCAGCCAGCTCGGCAGGAGGCAGAGAGGCACAGGTTCCGGAGGTGTGCCAGGAGCCTCATCCTTTAGCAGCTCGTGGCACAGTTGGCGATGCATCCCAACAGAATGAGGCTGTGCGTGGTGATTCAACTCTGGCATGGACTCTGGAGTAATCTGGTGTAAGCAGGATCGGTCAAGGAAGACTTCACCCAATAGAAATATTTTGTTCCTCATCTCTTAATGTTACTATGTTACCCCTGTGACCGGTTTGTGCTAGTGCCTTAGTTCAGCCTTCAGGTACAGATCTGGACAGTGACGGTAGTATCTGCCTAGCCTTTGGGTTACAACTCTTGGAACTTAGGGATGCTTGAATTACCCCTCTTGGAATGTAAGTCTGCCATGTACTGTGTCCATGCTGCTACCCCCATATCTGCTTTCTTCTGTCTTGGATCTGGGGCACGGTTGGGGACCAAACCCAGGGCCTCACACGTGCAAGGCAAGTGCTCTGTCGACTGAACTCAACAGCTTACCATGCCCAAAGCCTGCCAGGCCTCCTCATCATGTACCTGCTTGATCCTTCCGTCTGTAAATGCTTCTCCCTTCTCCCCTCTTCCTAAATGACCTGTCCATCTTTCCTGCCCAGTCTCAAAGATAACTCTGAGAGGAGCCCTTCTGGACGCCCCTGTGCATTCCTGTTTGGAGGGAACTGGCACCTTCCTCTCCCCGCCAGTCCAAGTGCACCTGAGCACACAATACCAGGGGCTTTTAGGCTGTCCCCAGGCCTGCTTGTCACCTTGTATCTGCATCAGAAATGCAGATCTTTGTTTGTGGCCTCCGAGGGGAGGAAGCCTCTGCTCAGGCAGGGACTGTTTGTGCCCTGCTGGTTTTGTGCTGTCATCTTCGGGACCCATCAGTAAAAGCATGCTAGCCTAGATGGAAGAAGGGAACGGGACATAGCATAGTAGTTGAGCTGGTAAGAGCTGTTCTGAAAACTGCCCTTACGTGGATTATGATCCCAAAGTCTGAGAAAGCCGTGGGGCTCCCGGGCCCTGTGAAGCTGCTGCCCCACATCCTGGTGAGTGTGGGTCATTAGCTGTCAGTCTTCTGTTGGCGTGCACACCGGTGTCTTCCGTGTCTAATTTGTATGGACATGTGTAAGTGCAGGGCTGTATTTACTCAGTGTGATTCTCTCTCCAGCCTCTTGACCCGTTGACACCAGGTCCAGCCTGTTTTGTCTTTCTGGCAGGTGGCATGGTTTATCCCTCCTGTTTCCAACATCTGTGTGTTCTTCGAGAACAGCTGTGTTGTTGCTGGTGGTCAGGGTCTGGCCTAGGTGTGTCCGGGTTCTTTTTGTTTGTTTTTCAAGACAGGGTTTCTCTGTGTAGCTTTGCGCCTTTCCTGGAACTTGCTTTGGAGACCAGGCTGGCCTTGAACTCACAGAGATCCGCCTGGCTCTGCCTCCGAGTGCTGGGATTAAAGGCGTGCACCACTACCGCCCCAGCGTGTCCGGGTTCTTGAGCTCTTATTAAAGGAATTGAAACAAAGGCACACTCAGATTTATTCAAAGGAAAGGGACAGAAGGGGCCAGATACACCAGCAAGAGTGGCAGCAGGCCATGTGAGCGAAGGTACTGAAGGGTCCTGACTATTGGAATGTCCTTCAAGAGAAGGAGGTGTTTGGGCACTAAGGGCTTTGGGTAGTCTGTTTTTATTGACAGCTTTCAAGTTACATAGCCATTTCTCTATTTTGCATGTCCTTCCCCATAATATATACACAGTTAAGCATAAGATGGTAAATAGGGCCGGGCGGTGGTGGTGCATGCCTTTACCCAGCACTCGGGAGTAAGAGGAAGGTGGATCTCTGTGAGTTCGAGGCCGGCCTGAGTTCCAGGAAAGGCGCAAAGCTACACAGAGAAGCCTTGTCTCGAAAAACCAAAACCAAAAAAAAAAAAAAGGGATTCTCCTTAAAAGTTCACATTGAAGACAATTTAATTTGTCTTATTACACACATACTTCAAACCAGTTCAGCCCAGAATGGCCTATCTTCTGTACCAAGATCCAATTCAAGTCTGATTGAATAAGAGCTAAGATTGATGGTCATTAAGGCAAGGAGAAACTCAGTTTCTCCTTTGTTCAGAGAGGGGTGTGTGTGCAGATGGGTGTATACTAACATCCTCTGTTAGTGATGGATTCAGAGAGGAGTTGGGTATATAGAGTACGTGGGGATAAGAGAGGAGGGGTGTCAGACTGCCAAGTGCATTATTAGAAGAGGGGAGTGTGCAGAGCCCAAACCAAGTGGCGTCCCAGGTTGCTAAGCTATTCCCTGTGCTGGCCTGCTTCACTGTGGCAGACTACTAGACCCCCCCCCCCCAGGTGACTTACCAGCTTGTACCCTGAGTATGGCTGGGGTGTGGCGACAGGCACTTTCAAGCCAGCACTCTCCATAGCTGGCATCAACAGAATTGTAGCAGACGGTGCGAAACTTAAGGAACTTCGGATGAGTGGTAAATCAAAAGCCTACAGGGACTTCAAAGGCAGTATAGGTAAATGAAGTTATGATTGATTCAGGTGTTAATGAGTAATCAATCCCTGACCCCTGGCCTTGGTTTCAGAAGGCTATACCGGTGCTGAGATGGGGAGTGTGCTTAGACAGTTGTATTCTGTATAAGCAGTAGCTCCTCTCTGCTATAGACAAATTTGCCAGGTAGAAATGTAGACCTTCAAGAAAAATCAAGGCTTCGTGTACAATTTGATCTTTAAAATGGATCAACCCCACACACACACACACACACATACACACACACACACACACACACACACACACACACACACACACACACACACACTGACTCTGGACAGGCCAGCCAAGCTGGACCTGGTGGCGCTTGTGGCTCTGACCTGGGCATCGTGGTACCAGTGTAACTGTCTCCTGCTTCATTAGCCACAGGACGCACAGTGGTGAGGCAGGCTGGGAGTTGTCGAGCCCGACGCTCTCCTGGGAACCCGACTAATTATGGTCCCTGTTCCCATTCAAGAATCCACCAGCTTTCAAACGCAGGACTGGAAGTTGGGGAACATGCTTGCCCTCGGTGCACATTGGCAACTTCTGCCGGCACCGTTTGCTTTAGGCTCACCAGCAGGTTTTGAGAAATGTATCCGTGGGGTTCCTTAATGAGGAAATTGGAATTGAGGTTTTCTTTTTCTTTTTTTTTTTTTAGGTTTTTTCGAGACAGGGTTTCTCTGTGCAGCTTTGCGCCTTCCTGGATCTCGCTCTCTAGACCAGGCTGGTCTCGAACTCACAAAGATCCACCTGCCTCTGCCTCCCAAGTGCTGGGATTAAAGGCGTGCGCCACCACCGCCCGGCGGAATTGAGGTTTTCTTATCTTTCCCACGCACGTTGGCTTTCCTTCCCTTCTCTCTGTGTCTGTGTCTACTTTTCCCTTTATTCTCCTTTTGGTCTGAAAAGTATTTTTCCTTCTGAGGGAACTGAGTGGCACACAGCCAACCTTAGTTCGTTCTTCTTATTCACACACCAAAAATAACTTTTAAAATCCCTTTTCGTTGTCCTGACCATTTTGGGGAAGCCTCAGCTCATGTAGCATTAGTCTTCCTGACATTGTTTTTGTGAATCTTGCTACTCTCTGGTGTTTCTTCTTGGTTATGCATGCTGCTCCTCCTGCCCCTTTACAGAGAAGTATGTAAAATTGGAGAGCTTCAGGTCTAGAAGCCACACTTGCGTACGATTCTAAAGTATCTTATGATCACATTCCTAGTATCTAAAAGGTAGTTCTCCAGCAGATATTATACGGCCTGTGAGGAATAGGAGACTTTCCTTGTCCTAGGAGTGTTCTGCTGTACCAGCTATGGGTAGCAAAGGCACAGGAATGCTTAGGATTCAGACATTACCTTGCATTATTAACTACCACCCTTTGCCGGAGGCAGCTGCTCAGACATACAATAGTGGTGGTGTGTGATAAATGAAAAATGGGGAAGAAGCCACAATATGCAAGGTACCTTGAAGACTCCTAGAGAAAGAAGCATTGCTAACTCTGAAAACTGGGTGGGGGTAGAAGTGATGCTTTAAGAATAAACCACAGTGACCGTGGAGAGGCCAGAAACCCTGAGGACCACATGCTCAAAGCTCTGAGACATTGGAGAAGTATGTCCCTTGTGGTCAGAACAAGAGCAGTAATGAGGTGGGATCTGCAGGCTGAGGCCTCATGGCCACAGGACTGATTTCCCAGTGGCCACCACCACTCAGGAGCCGTGGTGGCTGTGTCTGACATTCTTGGGGCTGGCATATTATCTTAGCCATCGTAAAGCATTTTGTGTGCTACTCAAGGAACTAATTTATTTTTTAGCTTATTTTGACAGCATCTTAAAACTTATACAAAGTTATAAGAATTATACCTGGAACTCCCATGTTCCCAGAATGCTTACATTTGGTCTCATTTGCTTTGGCATTTTCTCTATATGTATATTACATAAACATATAAACATTTTATGACTACCTGAGATTAAGCCAGAAATATTGTGTTCCTTTACTGCTAAATACTTGTATGTGTTTGTCCTAACAAGGGCACTCACTGTTTTTATTTTTTTTGGAGGGGGAGGGGTAGTGGTTTCCAGACAGGGTTTCTCTGAATAGTTTTGGTGCCTGTCCTGGACTCGCTCTGTAGACCAGGCTGGCCTCGAACTCAGAGATGCGCCTGTCTATGCCTCCCCAGTGCTGGAATTAAAGGTGTGCGCCACCACCATCTGGCACATTCACTGTTTTTAAGAAATTGTGTGTGTTTAAACATGAGTGTGCCCATGGAGGCAAGAAGGGAGTTATGAGATCCCCTGGAGCTGGAGTTTACAGGAATTTATGAGCCACACAGTGTGTGCTGGGATTTGAACTCTAGTCTTCTGATAGAGCAGTAAACACTCTTAACTGCTGAACCATTTCTTCAGCATCCAAATTAGATTCTTTAGTTCTAATTACTACCTTTTGGAGGGGGCAATCCTGAGGATTGAATCTAGGGCCTCACATCTGTTAGGCATGTGATCTACCACTGAGCTACATGCAGAAGCATTTTCTTATCTAATTATGATGATCCAAGTCAAGATTAGGATGGACCAAGCAGTATCTGGTCCGTGCTGATACAGCTTGACATCAGTAGGGCGATTGCTGCTTTTCCCTAGTTTGAGATCTAACCTATAAACGTGGACGTCATCAATGTAAGTTGGAGGAGGTTCTTTCTTGATTTCAGGTTTTAAGAGAACACTTCAGGTACTATGTAGAACACTGCAGTTTTGTCAACCCGGTAATTTCCTCATGAGTAGATTGAGGTTCTACATTTTGGCAGGAGTTCTGAGTTGTGAGTCTTCTGTGTCCTATCCAGCCCAGGGTGTTGATGTTGCTGTATTGTAATGATAACTGTCATGGGTAGTTTTGATTGAAGAAATACCTTGGGCATTAAGACACACACCCCTGGGTCTTTCAAGGGCTTGTCTAAAGAGGATTACCCTGAATATGGAGCACTGTGCCAGACTGTGATCTTGTATGGAGTTAAAAAGGAAAAAGGCGGCCAAGTACCAGCTTTTCCGTCTGGTCTGCTGACATCACACCCTTACTGCCACAGCTGCCTGGGTTCCCGCCATCAAACCGCACCTATAGTGACGGATGGTACCCTCAGACTGTGAGCCAAAATCGATCCCCGTCCCCTTGAGTTGCTTCTTCTCAGTTACTTCTCAGTCACAGTGATGACGGTCGTCGTTATATCTAATGTTGGTCATTTGGGGTCCTAACTAAAATTCTCCCTTGTATCAGTCGGCTTTCCATTGCTGTGGAAAACAAAACAATGGAGATAGGGAAAAAAAAAAAACTTGTTTGAAAGTTGTTTAACAGTTTCTGAGGCTACAGTCAGTAGCCGCTTGGCTTCATCAGTGTCTGAGGCAGAGCCAAGGGGGCTCACCTCATGGAGCCAGGAAGTAAAAAAGAGAGCTGTGGTCCCATTAACCCCTTTGACCTGTTTCTCCCAACCAGGCCCTAGCCCAAGTTTCCACAGCTTCCTAGTAGTACTAGCCACTGCGGACCAAGCTTTAAAGACCTGTGCCTTTAGGGGTGCCGCAGAGCTAGGCCACTGGACTGTGCGGCACTGCTGTGGCCTTTGAAGAGAGGTTTTCAGTAGCTGTCAATCTGCACCTCACCAGGCTCCCACCTACTGCCTGTGACTTGGAAGCTGTCGTTCCTTCTGGGGTTTTCCTGGCCTGCGCTGGAAAGAAGGATTTTCCAAGGGATTTTGAATCTTGCAAACTTAATGTCATGTCTTTGTATTTGCCCTTACCTTTCTGGGCTGAGTCACTTTGGCCCTACTTGAGTCTCGCCTTACCTTTGTGTGTTTTTGTGGGCATGAGTCTACTATAGTGGTTCCGGGTGAGAGGCCTCAATCTTTCCAAGCAGGAGGAGCTGAAATGCCATCTGCACAGCTGGTTCTGCTGGAGTGGGGCTAACCTCAGCATGGGGCAGTGCCAGTCTCAATATGGGGCAGAGCTAATCTCCAAGTGGGGCTCCAAGGGTCAGTCATCAGTATTTCCCACAGGCCTGGGGCTGCATGCAGGAACGTGAGCTCGGAACTGTGGGTTTCCTCCCCAGTAGGAAGCTGTGGCTGATCCTGCCCAGGCTAAGTGGGAATGCTGCTTCCCTGAATCGAGTGCTTTCTAGCTTCCTATTTACAACACACCATTCCATGTTGGAATGTCCCCGCCTCCCTCCCCAGCTGACACACACACAGAGTCACAGGGCCCTGGGATGACATTGGTTATCGGGAGCTTAAGGCCTTTTTTGAATATTTATGGTTTTTGTAATTGGTCTGAGCTCTTACAGGGCCCAGTGACACTGAGAACGCCCCTCTGTGTGTATGCACACATGTGTGTATGTGGAAGTTAGAGGACAGCTTTGGGTGTCATAGCTCAGGAGCCATCCACCCCCACCCCCAGCCCTCCCCTCCCACACGGTCTCACTGGCCTAGAGCTTGCCAAGTAGGCCAGGATGGCTAGTCAGCAAACCCTTCTCCAGCTCTTGAGATGACGAGTGAGTGTACTACTGCTCCTGACTTGTTCTTTTTTTCTTTCTTTCAAATGTGGGTTTTGGAGACTTAAGTCAGGTCCTCATGCTTGCCAGGAAAGCTCCTCACCCACGGAGCTGCTGCCCTGCCCCACTTTCTGATCTGTTAAAGACCTTTCGATTGTGGCTGGTAAAGCCAGCTCAGTAGTGGAGACGGATGAAGATGGACTAAAGGCTCAACAAGTGCCAGGGAGAGAATTTGCGAGAAGAAAGAGGGGTTTGGAAGTATACCTGGGTACCACGAAGGGAGGTGATGCTTTACAAACAGTGTGGTTTATGGTTTTCCTTTTTCTTCCCCTCTGTGTTCTCTCTCTCCAGACAGGCTCAGAGCTCAGCCCGGTTGATGGACCTGTTCCAGGTCAGATGGACTCAGGGCCAGTGCACCATGGAGAGTCAAGGCAGCTAAGCACCTCAGGGGCGCAGGTCAATGGTGCTAGAGAGCCCGCCGGACCCAGTCTGCTGGGAGCTGCAGGTCCTTGGCGGGTAGACCAGAAGCCCGACTGGGAAGCTGCCTCAGGCTCTGCTCACACTGCTCGCTTGGAAGATGCCCACGATCTGGTGGCCTTTTCGGCGGTGGCCGAAGCTGTGTCCTCTTATGGGGCCCTTAGCACCCGGCTCTATGAAACCTTCAACCGTGAGATGAGTCGTGAGGCTGGGAAAAACAGCAGGGGCGCCCGGCCTGAGAGCTGTTCTGAGGGCAGTGAAGACCTCGACACACTACAGACAGCCCTGGCCCTTGCAAGGCATGGCATGAAACCACCCAACTGCAATTGCGATGGCCCAGAGTGCCCCGACTACCTCGAGTGGCTGGAGGGGAAGATCAAGTCTGTGGCCATGGAGGGAGGGCAGGAGCGGCCCAGGCTCCCAGGCACTCTGCCTCCTGGTGAGGCTGGCCTCCCAGCCCCAAGCACCAGACCACTCCTTAGCTCTGAGGTCCCCCAGGTGCCTCCCCTGGAAGGCCTGCCTCTGTCTCAGAGCGCCTTGAGCATTGCCAAGGAAAAGAACATCAGCCTGCAGACAGCCATCGCCATCGAGGCCCTCACACAGCTCTCCTCTGCCCTCCCTCAGCCTCATTCCACCTCCCAGGCTTCCTGTCCACTCCCTGAGGCCTTGTCCCCTTCCGCCCCTTTCAGGTCTCCCCAGTCCTACCTCCGGGCCCCCTCATGGCCTGTGGTTCCCCCAGAGGAACATCCATCCTTTGCTCCCGATAGCCCAGCCTTCCCTCCAGCAACTCCAAGAACTGAGTTTCCCGAAGCATGGGGTACGGACACCCCTCCGGCGACACCCCGGAACTCCTGGCCTGCACCCCGCCCAAGCCCTGACCCAATGGCTGAACTGGAGCAGCTGTTGGGCAGCGCCAGTGATTACATCCAGTCAGTATTCAAGCGGCCCGAGGCCCTGCCCACCAAGCCCAAGGTCAAGGTTGAGGCCCCCTCCTCCTGCCCTGCCCCAGCACCATCTCCTCTTTCCCAGCGGGAGGCTCCCCTGCCATCCCCAGAGCCTGACGCCCACCAGAAGGCCCAGACGGCGCTGCAGCAGCACCTTCACCACAAGCGCAGCCTGTTCTTGGAACAGGCCCAGGATGCCTCCTTCCCTGCTCCCACAGAGCCTCAGGCTCCTGGCTGGTGGGCCCCGCCAGGCTCACCCGCCCCGCGGCCTCCTGACAAACCATCCAAGGAGAAGAAGAAGAAGCTCCCTACCCCAGCTGGAGGTCCTGTGGGAGCTGAGAAAGCTGCTCCTGGGATCAAGCCCAGTGTCCGAAAGCCCGTTCAGATCAAGAAGTCCAGGTCCCGGGACATGCAGCCTCTCTTCCTGCCTCTTCGGCAAATTGTTCTGGAAGGGCTAAAATTCCAAGTCTCAGAGGAAGTGCAGGCACCTCCACCTGCCCAGCTCCCTGCCCCGACTCCTGCCTCCCAGGGTGCTGCCTCCCAGAGCTCTGCTGACCCTCTACCCCCAGAACCTTCTCTTGCGCTATTTGCACCTAGTCCCTCCGGGGACAGCCTGCTGCCCCCTACTCAGGAAATGAGGTCCCCCAGCCCTATGGCAGCCCTACAGCCAGGCTCTACCGGTGGCCCCCTCCCCCCTGCTGATGACAAGCTGGAAGAGCTCATCCGGCAATTTGAAGCTGAATTTGGGGATAGCTTTGGGCTTCCCGGCCCTCCTTCGGTGCCCATTCAAGACCCTGAGAACCAATCATGTTTCCCAGCCCCAGGGAGCCCTTTTGTCACCCGCTCCCCCAAGAAGATCAAGATTGAGTCTTCAGGGGCTGTGACTGTGCTCTCAACCACCTGCTTCCAGTCAGAGGAGGGAGGCCAGGAGGCCACGCCCACCAAGGCTGAGAACCCACTCACCCCCACCCTCAGTGGCTTCTTGGAATCACCTCTTAAGTACCTGGACACACCCACCAAGAGTCTTCTGGACACACCTGCCAAGAGGGCCCAGGCTGAATTTCCCACCTGCGATTGTGTCGGTAAGTCCTTTGGAGTGTCAGGGAAGGACAGACAGCAGCCCGGTAGGCTTGGGTTTCTGGGCTCTTACATCTGGCAGATGGTTTACTGAATGCTTACCACTGTGTTGTGTCCTGGTGATAGACCCCAGACTCAGGGCACTATCCTCTCCGGTGGGCACCCCAGAAACCCGGACTCCAGACCAGTTGATGCAATCACAAGAGGCTTTATTTTAATCGTTTGCGCAAACGGACCCCCCTACACAATTCAGTGAGAGGAGCCCCGAACAATAATTGCAGGCATCTTTTAAAGGCAAAACCCACAAAATTAGCATAGCATTCGGGGCAATACATAATTGGCTAGTTTAAAGATCAGCACCGGGGGGGGGAGTGCAGCTATGGGGACTTTCCATGGGGGCTGCCTTTCTTCCTCGAATAGCCACAGGAGGTTCTGCTAGACCCAGACAACGTCACAAGGTTATTCTGCTGATGCCACACGAAATATGACAAGAATATTTCTGCTGAGGCTAACGGTTTGGGGACCTGGTTTGGGAGCCTGAGGCTGGTACTCCTTCCTCTTTCTTATGTTTAACTCTTTCACTGGGAAACGAGCTGACAGGCAAGTGGACAGAATCCCCCAACATGGATCCTGGCTTCATTTTTTCTCATGGCTGCGGTGAAATGCTCAGCTAGAAGCAATTTAAAGGCAAACAAGTTTATCTTGGCTCACAGTTTAAGGGTGCAATCTGTCATGGCAGGGAAGTCACAGAGGAGTTTAAAGCAGCTGGTCACATGGCAGCCGCAATCAGGAAGCAGAGAATTACGATGCATGCTGCTGCCCAGCTCCCTTTTTCTGTTAACAGAATGCCAGCCAGGGAATGGTGCCACCCACAGTGGGCTGGCCTTCTATCTCAACTACTATAATCAAGAGTACCATCCCCCATAAGCACACCCAGAGGCCCATCTCCCAGGTCATTCTAGATGCTGTGGTGATGTCAGTTCCTGCAAGGTGGTGCCTCTGCAGAGCCCGGCAGGGCCGTCGGCTGGAAAGGAGCTGTTTTAGATGTTGGGAGTGCCTTGGGCTTGAATGTAGGATTTGTTTGGAATCTTTTTGGTTGAGCAACAGGAAAATAGGATGAAGGAAAGGTGGCTTGAAGTGGTGGACAGGGGTCAGATCAGTCAGGGCCTGGGGGGGAGCGGGGAGGCAATCAGGAGTTGGACTTGATCCCAGGGGGAGCAGTAGGTTCTTGGGGTTTGAGAGCAAGTGATGTCTGCTATCTTAAGCATTTGAAAAACTTCTGGCTTATGGTGGAAGGAGAGACTATCCAGGAACTGTAAAGAAAATGCCCTGTGCCTGAGAAGGAGGTAGAGGGAGCAGATGAATGGATGGTCCTGGAAGAGGAGGAGGTCTTAGATCTTGACCATGGTGGTGTTCTTCACTCAGGACAGGTTTGGAGGGGAATGTGCACTCCAGGTGTGTAGGCCTGAGTCTTGAGTGGCTGTGCAGCAGGAGGTAGCGTCTAAGTCAGGGGTTCTAATATGTTAGTGTCCCTGGCCCCAGGTCAGGGGCTGAAGAACCCGTCAGTTTGTAGGCCTTGCCCTTGGGGGCCTTAGAACCACTCCTGTGGATGTGACAATCTCAGAAGAGGAGGTCCTTGGTGTGGCAGCCTGGGGTCTGCTCCAGCTCCTGTACCCTGTTGCTTAAGAAAGTCTGTGAATGGCACACGCATTTCGGGTATTGGCAGATCAAACACACCAGTGCTCATGATGAGCACATTGAATTCTTGTTCCTGACTTGTTCCCATGTGCAAACAGCAAATGAATGATAGGGTTTGTACGGTGCTTGTCCCAGTTAGTGAAGAGAGTCGGGACTTCCATCCACTCCGAATACCCCAGACTCCAGGGTACAAGACCCAGGGGGCCATGTTTGGATTCACTTGGAACAAAGAGTTGGGCCCTGGGTTTCTTAGAGGGGTGAACAAGCCCATCAGCTCTGCCCCTTGTTAGATGTGACTAATAAGGTATGGCTGTGAAGGTCCTCTGATCTCCAGGGTTTGGGGAGACCTGTTCAGATCACGAGAATCCTCTTGTCTTTACGTGTTTGTATGTCTTTCTCACTTGACTGATGAGGTACTCCGATATCCTTACCTATTGCGTAGGACTTAATAAATGTGTTAATTGTTAAATCTCATTTTATGGCTATGGGGGTTGGTCAAGGCCATTTTAGAATCTGAATTCCAGCTCCGTCACTCACCAGCTGGGGGTGCTTGGACCCTTCTCTCACCTTCTGATGCACCCTAGAAGTAAGTAAAGCTGCTGACGGAGGGTGACGTGGAGCAGGAAGCTGCCCGGAGCAACCGTAGTTAGTATTCATGAAACACTGCTCAGCTCCAGGCACCGGACCAAGCACTTCAGTCACTGTCATTTAATCCACAGTAAGTGACGTGATGTGAGAATTGTAGGTGGCTCCATTTTAACCACAAGGAAGGGAAAGTTAGGTGAAATATTTCTCCAAGCTCATAGAAATGGTGGAATTGGGATTTGAACTTAAGTCCTTGAGCTCTTAATCACCGTGTCATATTTTGATTTTTAACTTTTTGTTGCTGTATTTGTATATGATGCAGGGGAAGTCAGAAAACAATTCTGTGCAGTAGGTTTTCTCCTTTAAGTGGGTTTCAGGGGTCATATTCGGGTCATCGGGCTTGTCCTGCCGACTTTTCCCACTGAGCCAGGTCTGTGGGCTCCCTGCCATGCCACATTGTGATCGAAACTATAACTGGAAAGCAAGCCCTAACTACAACAAACAGCAGCAGGCTGAAGGGGCTTGCCTTCAGTTTCTGGGGGGCCTGAGGCTCCTGTTGGGAAAAGACACCCAGTGTTACTTTTGAAGTACCTAGAGCCCTGTTTCCAGAATGGTCCTTTTCAGCTGCTCTGGGTAGACTGTGAATTCAGGCTCAGGAGAAGTCTTTCCCACAAAAGTGCTCACTCTGAGATCCATAACAGGTGGGGACCATCCCGTGTTCCAGAACTTTATCCCTTAACCCTTGATAGGCAGAATTTGCAGGTTCATGTAAGAAATTTGCAGGGATGTAAGGTGAGACCTGGAGAGTCCATTAAGCATTCATAACATGTACTTAAGAGTACCTGCTGCTCTAAAGCGAGTGGATTTAGTCACCAGCACCCACAAGACAGAGGTTCAAACCCACCTGTAACTTCAGTTCCAGGAGATCTGACTCCCTCTTCTGGCCTGTGTGGGCACTGGACACATACACAGTACACATACATATACAAACACCCATACACAGCATTTTTAAAAAACCAAAAAAGAGCATCTCCTGTAACATAGTACAAGAACCTTACATTCATGTTTCTTACTAACTCTTGCCAAATGTGCAGTTCAGGCCAATTCAGGCATCACTGGATAGCCAGAACCAAAATATCAAGAGCATTTACCCATATGTGAGAATTACAGAGCAAGATATGGTGGTGGCTGTAATTCCAGCACTTGGGAGACTGAAATCGGAGAATTAGGAGTTTGAGGCCAACCTGGGCTACATAAGAAGTTAGAGGCTAGTTGGTTCCATGTAGGACTATCAAAAAAAAAATAAAAATTGTTAATGTGGTTTGTTTTGGTTTGTTTGTTTTTGTTTATTTGTTTTTAGTGTTTGGATAGGATACATCTAAGTTTATTTTCTAAATCTCGTATACTTAAAGGCACCCATGAAATTTCAAAACAGATTTAGATAATGTGGAAGTCATTGGCTCTCTCTTGAGGTGGTGTGATCTTTAACTACTGTTGCAGTGGTATTGAAATATTCTTAATATTTTGAAGTTTGTATTGGAGAACCATTCTGTGACACTTGGCAGAGGTGGGCAGGGCCCTGGGCTGCAGGGATTATGTGTGTCCATGCTCAGGAATGGAGAGATGCCCAGAGGAGACAGATAAGGACAGAGAGTGAATCCTAATGACATTTTAGTGGAAAAAGCATCCTTGGAGATCCACTCATTTCATAGATGAGGAAGCATCTGTGTTAGCTTTTAATCATTGTCTTAATGTATCCGAGGAGCAGCCAACAGGAAGCTGTGGGGACTGACTTGCCCAGAGCCCAGGCAGGTGGTTAGGTGTGGGGGTCAGGGAAAAATGGGGCAGGTTTCATAGAACTGCTGTGTGTTAAGCCTGTTATCCTGCCTAAAGAAGTGGCTACAAGAGAAACGTCTCCATTGCCTGGAGCCCCGGTGAAAGTCTAGGGAAGGGAAGGACGTTGTTCGGCACGTGAGGCTGGTTGCAGTGTCTACCAGGTGACATTAGGGACAGAATAGAGACCAATAAGTTAATGTAGGTTTGTCATCACGTAGTCTATTTCCTGCAGCTCTCATTTTATGAAAATTTGTCCCCTTCCCTTGCATTCAGTTTGATGTGATATTCTTAAAATATTTTAAAACAATTAGAATATTTGGATAAAAGTGGAGAATCTGGTCCTGAGTTAGAGGGTATCAGAGAGAACTTCTGGCAGAGGTGATGTCTGATTGCGTTTTAGAGGATCCTAAGAGGTGAATGGGGATTACAGTTTACCAGGGTGCATGCTAAGGAAAGGGCTGTGGGTACTGGGGACGTGAAAGGGCATGCAAAACCACGTGAGATGTGGTGAAGGAAGACGAGAAAGACAAGTTCTGGTGTGACTGTGTGTTAACTGGGAGTGGCAGGAGAGTAGTTTCAGGGGAAGGAGGGATGATACTAAAAGCAGAGAAACCAGTTTACAGACTCAAGCAAGTCAATATTGGATTACCTAGGTTAAGAGCGCCTTTAATCTCAGCACTTGGGAGGCAGAGGCAAGTGGGTTTCTGTGAGTTCAAGGCCAGCCTGGTCTACATAGCAAGACAGCCAAGGATCTGTTTTAAAAAAAAAAAACAACAACTTTGTCTCCAAAAAAAAGACTGCTGAGTAGGAAGGAAAGATGGATAGACCTTCAGCAGCAGCCAGATGGTAGGAGTGGAGGAGGAGGAGGAACAGTTGATGTGACCCCCTGAGGTTCCAGGTTGGGCAGCTGGATGTGATAGAGAACTACAGGGCAGCCTTGCAGATGTTGAGGAGGCGGGGACCCAAGATTGGATCCATGAATTGGAGATTCTGCAGTTGATGGTTGAAATTTCAGTTGTCGTTTCCAGGCTGAACGTGTGGACCAGAAAGAAGCCTGAGAGTCGAGAAGACCCACGTTAGGGAAGGGCTCACCTTGGAGGTGAAGGTCATGTGTGAAGAAGTGGCGAAGGCAGGTTGAAGCCCCTGGAGGGCTGTGAGCATCAGTTCTATGTCAGTGTTCCCTGACTATGAACTGTGTTCTCTCCTTTGCAGTCAAAGCCTGCGTTTCTTGGTAACAGGACTGTCTCTTGTAGTTCTGAAGCATTGGGGATAGCAGGCACCCTACATACTTCTCGGTTAACTGACCAACCTTATTCCACCTCTGTATTTTACCTTGACAGAGATGTATGATCAGCATAGGTATAAATGCTTTACTTTTTATCTTTGTGGTCAACTAATGGGCCTATTACATAAAGGTACTTAGGTGTATTACCAGTAATACAGACTGCAGCAGGTAACCTGATCATGTTTAAGAATTTCATCTGGAGTTGGGCAGTGGTGGTGCACGCCTTTAATCCCAGCATTTGAGAGGCAGAGGCAGGTGGATCTGAGTTCTCAGAGGCCAGCCTGGTCTACAAAGTGAATTGCAGGAAAGTTAGGGCTACACAGAAAAACCCTGTCATCCAGTAATCCTGATTGGGGCAGGTCCTGACATCTATCTGCCTGCCCCTGCTGTGGACTTACAGCTCTCAGGAAGTGTCATGCTAGTGGACACTCTTGGAAATGGGTCTTATTGGCTGTATACTCAAGCTGACCATAATACTGCATTAAAAAGCTGAGGCCTTACAGAGGATTGCTAGGAAAGAGGTAATAGGTACAGATAAAACCTGATACGATCTGGGCTTGGCTGTCCACAGTCTCTGTGTACCAGTGTCATGAAAGCAGCATTGACTGTCCCTGTGTGCATTCTGTTTTCAGCTTTCCCCACTGGGAAAGCAGAGACCCTCCTGTCTATGACATTATTGATTTGCGTGTGAGTGTACTCAGGTGTCACAGCGTGCGTGTGGAGATCAAAGGACAACTTGTGGTAGTTGCTTCTCTCTACCATGTGGGTCTTGGGGCTCTAACTCGGGTTGTCAGGCTGGGGCAAGTGCTTTCCCTGCTCCCCATAGTGTGTGTAGATAGAGGGAGGGGAAAGTGGGAGGTCATTCAGAAACTCAGGGTCCCTCTTCATTATGAATGGTTTCATTTGCCTCTTGTTAATGATAGGGGGGAAAAAGTACATTTCATTTCTCCCCTAGCCGGGTAGGAGTCGAGCAGCGCTTTCTTTGTCTTAATGAGTATAAGATTAACTGCATAGGGTTTCCATAGGGTTAAGAAAAATACCTCGAGCCATGTAGGAGGCATTCTCCCAAAAATAGTATGTTGCTCTCCTGAGCTCTCCCTCGGAACTCACATATTTCAGAAAGAAAAAGAAAATTCATTTCTTATCTCATTGTCCAATGTGAGACTAGAAAGCAGATTTTTCTTTAACTAGAGTTAAATTGATTCTCTTTACCGTAATGAAAAAGGAAGAAACATCACATGGGACTGAAAGGAGGAAAATGGTGACCTAATATCCAGATAGCAAAATATTCCTTTTCTGACACCTGAAGAAAGGAGCCCGAAGGAATGCAGTGAGAGGAGACAGTTTCTTCTCCTGAAAACTGGTGCTAGCCCTGTCTTCAGCCGCCAGGGTTGTCTGCCAGCACCAAAGCACTTTCAAAGGACAGCAGTTAGGCGGCACAGCACTGGGTGTTTGGGAAACCATCCTGGGGCCTCAGGAACCCTACAGCTTAGAAACAGACCACCTGTAGAGAAGGCTTGCTTGGGGAAAGTGGGAACTCCCTTAAAGGACTTCACCCTCCAGAATCTGGAGAGGTAGCCTCTCAGCTCTGATTGGCTGGCAACAAAGGAAGCCAGACACCAGGAGCTGACTCTGTAGGTGAGACCCAGCAGTGTCAGAAGCCATTGTGCAGAGAATGATTGATAGTCACTGAAACGCCAGACAAAAGTCCTACTCAGTGCAAGGCTTTTAAAAACTGGATGAGATGACCCAGAGCACCCAGGGTCTGTGCCCACCAGGACAGAGCTTCTGACCCAGCCCTCAGTGCACAAAGGTAGAGATTTAGAGGCGTTAGCTCCGTTAGACATAGCACCTGGAGCTGAAACTCCTCGGTTGGAACTGTCCCAGCCAGAGCCCGCCTAGCTCCTGTCCCTTCCGCCCTCTGAGCTGTCTTTGCTGGCTTGATTTCTAAGGGAAGAATTTGAGCGTGGCTAAGTAAACAAGGGTAATATTCTATTTCGGGCAAATGAGTCTAGAACCATAGCTGTTAATGAGAAGGAGGGCTACTTTGTCCCTCTCTTGATTGAAGACATTTTGAGTTGTCAGAGCAGATGTAATACAGCTGACATCCAAAGGCCATAGACGCTACCAAGCCTTGGCCACACAATACAGCTTACAACAATCATTCACTCCGCAATGTCCATTGCAAAACAGTATGAGAAGCTGGAAGTGAGATGCCTTGGGCATAAGCTTCCCTATGAAAAGATTGTGTGGAGGCTAATGATACAGGCCTATAGTCCTGACTCCTGTTACCTGAGGTGGGAAGAGTGGAAGTTCAAGGTCTGCCTGGATTAGAGTGAGGTCAAGGCCAGCCTGTACAATTTAGCAAGACCCTGTCTCAGACAGCAAAAACCAGGTGTGTGTGGACAACCCCAAACTGGGAATGACAGGAAAGACCACCCGTGGTATGGGGGCTTCACAGAAGCATTTTCAGAAATGGGGGTTTCACTCAACAGTAAGAATAGAGGGCAGATTTCTGGGCACATGCCTTTAATCCCAGCACTCAGGAGGCAGAGGCAGGCAGGTCTGAGTTTATTCCCAGGACTGAGGCTGTGTTCCGTTGTAGGTGGTACCATCCACTAGCCAGAGTGGTTGTAATGACTTCGACTCATACACCAGCTCAACTCTGCATCCCTCACCCCCCCACCCCCAACCCCCTACCCCCTACCAGCAAGTAGTGCATCTTTGTCAGTGTTACATGAATCTCGTTGTGCCTTTATGCTTATTTCCTTAGTGGCTAGTGAGATTCCGTGCTTTTTCATATGCCCTCGTTGGGGTAAAGGGCCCTTGTGAGTTTGTTGATCTGTTTCTCTCTTGATTAGTAAAGTTTTTTTTTTTAATGTTGGATATATCTGTTGCAGTTCTGAGTATTGAAATATTCAGTAACTGAGATCAGTGCTCAATTAAGTCACCATTCATGCATGTAAAGGACTCATTAAGACATGTCCAGCTTGCAGGAATGCAGACTTCTGGGGACTGCAAGAATGATAGATGGGGAAGCTGTGCTGGCTAGCCATAAATGCTAAATACATTCAGATATATAGAATAACTGATAGTTCTCAACCTGTGGGTCACGACCCTTTAACGGGTTGCCTGAGACCACCTGAAAGCAGATATTTATATTACAATTCATAACAGGCGCAAAATTACAATTATGAAGTTGCAATAATTTTATGGGTGGGTGGGGTCACCACCACCACATGAACTGTATTAAGGGTTGCAGCATTAAGAAGGCTGAGAACCACTATAAACAAAAGCTTCACCAAGCACAGTGGCATGTGCCTATAATCCCAAGATTTGGGAGATAGAGGCAGGAATGTAGGCTCAAGGTCATCCTTGATTACAGATTGAGATTGAGGCCAATTTAGTCTACATGACTGTCTTTTTAAGAATATTGTTGGGCCAGGCGGTGGTGGCGCACGCCTTTAATCCCAGCACTCGGGAGGCAGAGCCAGGCGGATCTCTGTGAGTTCGAGGCCAGCCTGGGCTATCAAGTGAGTCCCAGGAAAGGCGCAAAGCTATACAGAGAAACCCTGTCTCGAAAAACCAAAAAAAAAAAGAATATTGTTGGGCTGGGCGGTAATGGCGCACACCTTTAATCCCAGCACTCAAGAGGCAGAGGCAGGAGGGTCTCTGTGAGTTCGAGGCCAGCCTAGTCTACAGAGCGAGATCCAGGACAGGCACCAAAACCTCACAGAGAAACCCTGTCTCAAAAAACAAAAGAATATTGTTGGGATTGGAGAGATGGCTCAGTGCTTAAGAGACCCATTGATCTTTCAGAAGACCCAGGTTTGTTTCCCAGCATCCATATGTGGTTCACAACCATCTTTAACTCCAGTTCCATAGTATCTGATACCCTCTTCGGGCTTCTGCGTGTGAGAACCAGGTATGCATGTGGTATACATACATAATACAAGCAAAGCACTTATATACATAAATCTTTTAAAATGAAAATTAAAGAATATTGTATATATCGTGTGCTGGAGTTCAATGCTATTTAATTAAAATACCCTCAAAAAGAATGTGCTGTGGCTCAGTATTAAAACAAGAAGTTACTATGTATGCAATTAAGAGCACTTGCTGCTCTTCCAGGGGATGGAAATTTGCATCCCAGCACCCTTATTGGATGGCTCACTGTAACTAACTGCCGGTAACTCTAGCTCCTTCTTCTGGCCTCCTTGAGTACCTGCCCTAACATTCATAATATTGTCTCTATTGTCTCATTCATATTCTCTCTCTCTCTCTCTCTCTCTCTCTCTCTCTCTCTCTCTCTCTCTCTTAAAAATGCTTTTTTCACACACATTCAATGTTTAGCAACACACAAGTGGACACAGTGTACATGGTCAGTTTAGCTCACATTGTTCTCGATGCACATACTGGTAGATGAGTCTGTTTAAACAAGTCTGAAAGCGTTTTCAACAAGCTCAATGTCAAATGATATAGAGGTGTTCCCATGGTTTACAAAGCCGTTTTCCCTTTTTCTGGTGCATGTAAACATTGTACAGAGAACAGCGAATGAACGTTTCTTTCGGTGGTTAGAAGGAAAGGTCTCTCTTTTATTCCTGTTTCATTGTTTGTTAGTTACCATTCTCTTCCAGGGTTTGTTTAATGTGTCTTTGCTACAGTTACCTTCTTTTTGCTCAGCTTCTCCTGAATTTGACTGGTTGGAAGCTCCTTCAGGCCAGCTCCAGGGCTCTTGGGACATACCCCCACCCCTTGCCCACCCTCTCGGCATTCTATTTGTACTTTTTGCTTTTTATACAAGATGTTTGGAGTACATGCTGTACTTCTTGGGCTTTAGATCTTGAATTGACCATTTCTCTGAGCCCTCCTTGTCCTTTGGATGATATTTAAGTCAGAATAAAGAGCTGGGAGTGCTCACAGCTCTAGAAGCTTAGGGCTTTTATGCTGTTGCAGTGAGTTTGATACTAAGTTCATAGCGATTGCTATAGTTTTGCTCTTGAATGCCCCTCGAGGGCCCATGTGTTGACGGTTGGATCCTAGCCTATGGCACTATTGAGAAAGTGGAACCACTATGAGGTGGGCCCTAATGGAAGGAGGTTAGGTCGTTGGGGGTATGTACTTGTTACGTGACATAACTTCTCCTGGAGAGACACAACACACACATCTACTCACCCCAGATAGGGATCTCACGTAAAAACAAAGTATGGATACCACCAAAGTCCAACTTGGTGAACCAATGAATTTTATTGGAGTTACTTGCAGGAGTATGGGGTGAGGGGTTACTTATGGGAACAGAAATAACTCAGACAGCTGCATCCAAGGCCCATCCCAGCATGAGTAACAACTCACAAAATCTGGGAAACCTGGAGCATACTGCACAGCCTCAGGCTGCTCAACAAGTTGGAGAGTGTCCTTTCCAAGTGACTGTTGTCTAAACTTCTTCCGGGCAGCTGTTCTGGTTTCATGTCTTCTGTGTAACTTTGTAGTTGTTGCGTCTGAAAGGATGATAAAATGGCACCAGTTACCTCGTGAAAAGGTCACAGTCACGACAGAACCCAGTGTTAATTTTCAGAGCTTTATTAGGAGGGTAAAAAGGAAGGGGGGAAAGGGGACCAGGCCTGGTGAGAGAGAAAGATGGTGGAGAGGGAGGGAGCAGAGCAGAGCAGGAAACAGAACAGAGAGAGAGGGTGGGTCCAGTGTGACCACTCTGCAGGTACATAGTCGCCAGCGCCCGCTGACCATATAAGACGCAAGACCCCGAGCTGCGCATATGTGGGCGTGAGGGCAGGATCCTAACAGCATCAACTCTCCTCATCTGAGAGGGACTCTGAGCTTTCATTGTTCACCCTGGCAGGGAGGGGCCTAGTGAATCTGGTCGGTTTCAGGGACTTCCTGAAGCTATTTTGGGTTGCTCACCTTCCTGCTTAGAGAGCTTCCTGCAGGAGGAAACTGTTGTACAAGAGCAATTGAAGGGTATGTTGGGACCCGGGCCTCCTATGCCGTGCATTCCCACTGTGATATTCTGTGCCACCACAGGCCCAACCCTCAGGGCCGAGTGACTATGGACTAAAATCTTTTGACACCATGAGCTAAAACAAACCTTTTCTCATTGTAAGCTGGTTATCTGAGGGGTGTAGGTCTCCCGTGTTAAAGCTGTTAAAGTAACACATTAAACATTTGCAATTCAAATTAAGTACAGGCTTTTCACATAACTGATTTTTATAGTTGTGTCCCTTAGTACTAAGGATGTTAACTCCTAACTTGGAAACCTATGAAAGTGCTGAATGTCATGGTGACCATGTAAAGCAAATATTGGGCCAGTGAGATGGCTCAGCTTATTGTGCAAGCCTGTCCACCCAAGTTTGACCCCCCAGAACCCATGTAAAGGTGGACAGAGAAACAGACTCTATAGAGTTGCCCTCTGACCCCAACATGTGTGTCATGGCACATATGTGCACACACAAATACAGTTTTAAAGCAAGCACCATCAAATGAGATATTTACATGACAAGAAATAGGTAGTGTTGGGGTTTATGTGTGTGTGTACACAAGTTTCGTAATTAAACGTGTTGGGTCAGATTTCTTCCCATAGAATGCTCACCCACCCCCTAAGAAAACACACTCGGGAGAGGAGGACTTGCATAAAGAAGAAATGGTGTTTTAAGACACACCTGGGCTGTGTTGTCAATGGCTGCAAGTGGCTTTGGTTTGTCTTGGCTTTGGGGGTGTCTTCCCTGTGTTTCGGCAGCCCTCCCAGAGAAACCTGACCAGCCGGTTTCCAGATTGGCTTGGTTTGGGATGGAATTGCCAGGCTTCAGTTTGCAGCTTCACCTTGAACGTCTCCTCTCTCTGCTGCAAACCGTGTGAGTGGCCGTTTCCTGATCTGGGGCAGAAGGTGGCCACCAGAGCTGCCCTGGTGTTCGGTTGCCTACGAGACCCCGTAGTTGGTCCATCACTGAATTTTCTCCACGCAGCAGAAGCTGGAGCAAAGCCCAGACGTTCTGGCATATTCTGTCTTCTGTATGCCATGATACAGCTGTCTGCTAGCACCTATCAGGAGCGTTCGGACCATACACTTCAGCCCCCATGATCTCGGTGCCGCTCTCTCCCGGCATCCACCAGGCACCCGCTGCCGTCTTCTGGTTTTGTATGGTTCAGAATAGGGCGTATTTGGAGTAAGTTACGTTTAAACTGTGGTGGAAGCCGTTCATGAAATGTCGAGGCCTTGGCTTCTGACAGCTCATTTAATCCTCAACTGTTGTGTAATGTATAACGATCATTTAATTGCTTTGAGGCTTATGAAGGTTGTGTAACTTGTTCACAGCCACAGTTGTTGACAGAGCCTGAACAATAGCAGCCTATTGAGTTCATGTTATGCACCAAACACGGGCTAAGCCTGTTACTTTACACACACAGGTACAGGGACTAGAGAGGCGGAGAACATAACCTTCATCGTTGCCCAGGTTCCTGTCCACAGATCCATATTTGTTCCTCTCTGTATCATTAACAGTTACCTAATAGGATGGTTCCTCTCTTTGATATATGGCAGAGCCCAGTAGAGCCTTGCAAGACACACAGCCTGTGAACTAGGCCTTAAAGATGACCTTTTGAGCTGAGGCAATGGTTCAGGGGGCACAGTGCTTGCTGGGTAAGCATGAGAACCAGCCTTTAGGTCCCCAGCACCCACATGAAAAGCTGTAGCCCCAGTGCTGGGGTGAAGGAGACAGGTAGTCCAGAGGATCATTGGCTAGCCAGTTTAGTCAAAATGGTAAGCTCCAGGTTCAGTGAGGGGGGTTGCTCAGTGAGTAAAGTGCTTGCCATTCACAAGGATGGGCCCCAGAACCCACACAATGCTGGGTGCACGTGACGGCCTACCCGTAATTCTATCGCTCCAAAGGGTGACCAAGGATCCTGGAGCGAGCTGGCTAGCTAGACTAGCTAAATTGGGCAAGTCTAGGTTCAATTTCAAGACTGTGCCTCAATGAATAAAGTGGAGATGGATCAAGGAAGGTGCTTATTGGTCACCTCAGGCCCTTGCATACATAACACGTATGTATCTGCACTTTTGTGAGCATGCACATCCACAAGTAGAAAATGATCAACACCCAGTATTGATGCTCGTCCTCTACACATGCAGGTGAGTGCGCTCCCAGTACGTATACGATACACAGAAAAGAGAAAGAAAAGAAGGTATTGTTGTCCATGAGAATACACTTAAGGACTCGGGGTGGGGTGGGGGCTGTGCAGTTGTGAGGCAGGAGGCTGTAGTGGTGGTATAAGGTTGAGTGGGGGTTGTGCCGAGACGGTGTGGGGGTGCTGTGGACTGTGTGTTGAAATTATGTTCTGTCTTCTGTCTAGAGTCCCCAGCAGCAAGAGCTGTGAGTAGACATCTGTTTGGGGAATGTAACTGGGGGCATGGAAAGGATGCCTTAGGGTAGGGGAAACATGCTTTGAGGACAGACAACTGTTGTCCTAGGCTAGAGAGCCATCAATGAGCAACTGTTAGGCTGCACTCGAGCATAGCTAACAGCTCTTTAGAACAAGACTGGAGGGTAAGCCTGAACTCGGCTTACACTTGTGTAACTGTCACTCCCGTTGGTACCCCGTGTGCCTTCATGCTTATGTATGTACAGATGTATATGTTATATATAACACTGAAACATGCCCCCATAAAAACACCTGGAAGTAATTTCCTGTACATAAATCTAATCCCAGCCTCTTAATAATTCCAACATAGGGTCCATGCCCAAATGTCCAGTCCTCAGTGGTGGGACTTAGGTTCCCTCTGATAATTTCTCACTGTGAACAACAATTCCATGGGCGTTTGTGTCCCATCCCCCCATTTCTCCACCCTAACTCCTGCCCTTCAGTTGAGATGACTCTCTGTGTAGCCCGGGATGGCCTGGAACTTGATAATGTAGCCCAAGCTGGCCTCAAACTCACAAAACGTTTTCTCAGCCTCCTGCGTGCTGAGATGACCCGTGTATGTAGTCGCACCTGGCTGATGCACACAGACAAGTACAACCAAATTCCGAAACCGAAGGTCTTTGACGTTTCTAAAATTGCTGGGTCAGACCAATTGTGCGTGTGGCTGTGTTGCTGTCTGTCTGCACCACCTGGTCCCTGTGCCCTCTCCAGTACACTGACTTAGCAGAGGCTTCGACAGTGACCCATTGAAAAGGAGGGAAATGGCTTTAGACGTGTTCAAGCCACTTGTAATTCCCTAAGAACCATCCCTTCCCCCCGTCTTTCATGTTACTGCCCTTGCTGAGCTGTGGTAGATGAAGGAAACTAGTATGGTGTTCCAGGTATCTCTCCCCAGCATGATGTTTGGCTTCAGCCTGACTTTTGGTTGTGATTACTGTAAGGTTTCCTTTAGTTGAATTTATCAGGTCTTTTTGTTTTAAATCACTGGCTTGTGGATTTTGTCAGGTTTTGAGTCCTTCCCTACTCTGCGATTATTTGGATAATCTTGAATTTTTTTTAAGTTTATTTATAGGGTGTGTGTGTGTGTGTGTGTGTGTGTGTGTGTGTGTGTGTGTGTTCATGTGGCAGGGAGGTGCCCTCAGAGGCCAGAGAGGACATTGGATACTTGGATACCCTGGAGCTGGAGTTACAGGCAGTTGTAAACTTTTTGACAAGGTTGCTGGGGCAGGAACTCTGGCCCTCTGGAAGAGCAGCAAGTGCTCTTAAACTGAGCCATCTTCAACTCTGATTTTTGTGTGTGTATATGGGGGGGTGGGAGTTAAGGGGAGTGAGCAGTAGCTTTAAATTTCTAACTATGGATCAAATAAATCTACCCAGATGTTCCAAAATCAAGCATTGAAAATTTCAGCCCTTCCCTGATGTGACATGCTGTGAGGATAGCTTGTGTGGTCACTTGTCTGTCCAGCAGGAGCATCTGCTCTTTCAAGGGAGCAACTGTGTATCATGTCTTGTATCTACCATAAACAGAGTGTAATGTTCTATCCAAAATGAGTATGGACTTAACTTCTTAAATTTTTTGTGTTTTTATGTGCATGAGTTTTTGCCTGCATGTATATTTGTGTGCCACATGCATATTTGGTGCCCATGGAGGCCAGAAGAGAGCATCAGATCCCCGGGAACTGGAGTTACAGATGGTTGTGAACTACCATGTAGGTGCTGGGAACTGAACCCAGGTCCTCTGTAAGAGCAACAAGTGCTCTTAACTGCTGAGCTTTCTCTCTCCAGCCCCCTAGGCTTTTTACATTTTCTTACATTATAAAGTTGTGAGTTCTTGACATAGGACCATGAAAATGTATAAAATGTGAGTGCCCACGTCACCACCATCTGCTTCAAGACACAGGCCATGCCTGGCCCCTCCGCTCCTCTGGCCCCTCCTCTCCTTTTCCTGCCACTTATTCTGCAGGAAGCCACTGTCTTGACTTCTGTGACAATGCTAGCCTTACTTTTCTTTTGAAAATGGTATTTTCCTTCTTTCTTTCTTTCTTTCTTTCTTTCTTTCTTTCTTTTTTTCTTTCTTTCTTTCTTTTTCTTTTTTTTTCCTTTCTTTTGGTTTTTCAAGACAGGGTTTCTCTGTATAGCCCTGGCTGTCCTGGAACTCACTTTGTAGACCAGGCCGGTCTTGAACTCAGAACCACCTGCCTCTGCCTCCAAGCGCTGGGATTAAAGGTGTGTGCTACCAAGGCCCAGCTTGAAAACGGCATTTTCTGAAGGTTGGAATTCATTGAGTGTCTGAGTGTCCTGTCTCATTTTGCCACCTCTGTATGGATTTCTAAGCAGCATGGTTGAGTGGCGCCTGTCCTTGAATGTTTAAATGGAGTCCGGTTTTGCTGGGTCAGTCTTCGGCTTCAGTCCCTCCTTGTGGTCTTGTGGTACTGGGCTGTGGTGGTGTGATTGTAGGTGCTCTTCTGGATTCGTCCCAGCTGTGACTCCTACATTTATCCATTCCACAGCTGCTGGATTATGAGTATGTTAGTCAATGTGTGCTGTTAAAACACAAATACCACACAGTGGACAACTTAAACAAGCGTTCTCACAGTTTGGCAGCTGGAGATTCTAAGGCTGAGATACTCAAAAGACCCTGTAACTGGTGAGGGCTCCCTTTCTAGCTGGGATACAGGCTCTTACATGATGTGTCCTCACTTGGTCCAGAGCAGGGAGCAAGCAGAATTAAGATTTCTGGGTCTCTTTTGTCTGTAGGTGTGTATGTGCGTGTATGTGCATGTGTGCATGTGGAAACCGGAAGTCAACATCCAGGAACTTCTTGACCATTTCTACCTCGTTTTTTTTTGTTTTTTTTTTTTTTTGAGTCAAGATCTTTTCATTGTACGTGGAGCCCATCAGTGTGGCTTGGCTGATGAACTCAAAAGATCCACCATTTTTTGTGTGTGCACACATACACACAATACTGTCTCACCTTCCTAAGTTGAGGTTATAGACACAGGCGGCCGTGCCCAGCTTTTTCACCGTTGCTGGGGATCTGAGGTCATGACTCACATTTGCACAGCACTCTACCCACTGAGCTGTCTCCTCAGGCTGTCTCTTGTAAGAACTGTACATTGAGAGAGAGTGAATACATGTGCATGCTGATACCCCGTGGCTAGAGTTCTAGGTAGTGCTGCTTGTGTGGATGTTAGTAACTGAACTCTGATCCTCTATAGAAGTGATCTTAACTGCTGAGCCATTTCTCTAGCCCCAACTCTCCACTTCCGTAGCCTAATTACTTCCTGGAAACATTACTTCTTGATGCTATCACACTGGGGTTTGGACTTCAGCATATACTGTTGGACACAGACTTTCTACCCTTGTGTGTTCCCAGTTTTGTTTTGTTGTTTTTCGAGACAGGGTTTCTCTGTGTGGTTTTGGTGCCTGTCCTGGATCTCGCTCTGTAGACCAGGATGGACTCAAGCTCACAGAGATTCTCCTGCCTCTGCCTCCTGAGTGCTGGGATCAAAGGCGTGCGCCCCCACTGCCCAGCTCCCCAGTTTTAACTGTTGCCAATACTGTGAAAATCCTTTCATACGTGTTTTGATGTGTGTGACCAGATTCTTTTGGAATCAGATCACAAATGATGGCTTGTAACATGGTTTTTTTCTAAATTTTTTTATGTGTTATGTGTGTGTGTGTGTGTGTGTGTGTGTGTGTGTGTGTGTGCGCGCGCGCACACGTGTATTTGGAGGTCAGAGGGCAATTTGTTAGGAGTTGGTTCTCCTACTCTGTGGGTTCCAGGGATCAAACTCGGGTCATTGAGCTGGATGGCAAGTGCCTTTTCCCCTTGAGTTATCTCACTGACCCCAGCCTTTACTTGTCTAAAATGCCAACAACAAATTTTATTTTTTGTAATTTTATTAATCATTACTAATCTCATGCATCTTAAAATAACTCCCATGTTAATTGTCTTATATAAGTACATACACTTAAAAGTTAGAGATTGGTGTTGATACACTACTCGGTAGACTGCTAAACCCTCCTCAGTGGGCTTCCACGAGTTTCCTCTTTCTGTTGTGTATAGTTGTCTCCTTTGACAGGAGCCAAACTTAACAACAACCTACAGTGTGTGTGGCTTACAGTTAGGTTTGCCTGCCTGCTAGCCTTACGGTATCCATTCAGAGCCTTACGGTATCCATTCAGTACACTTGTCCAAGTGATTATTGCTCTTGGAGTCTGACCCTTTCACTTTGAAAAATTCATTTAAACCCATTTAAAAGGTTACATGAGTCAATAGTTCATTTTATTTTAGCAGATGAACCTCACATAGCATGAAATTGTCCATTTCAGAGTAAGTGGTGAGTGTGCACACATTGTATGACCAGGTCTCGTCTAGTTCTGAAAACCTCCATTACCCCCAAATGAAACCCCGTGCTGGTTAAGCTGTTCTCCCCATCTTGCCCTTCCAGCCACCACTCTTTTTTGTTTTTTTTGTTTTTTGAGACAGGGCTTCTCTGTGTAGTTTTGGTGCTTGTCCTGGAGCTTGCTCTGTAGACCAGGCTGGCCTCGAACTCGCAGAGATCTGTCTGGCTCTGCCTCCCCAGTGCTGGGATTAAAGGCGTGCGCCACCACCGCCACCTGGCAGCCACCACTCTTGCAGCCTCCATTTCTGTTGTTACAGATTTATCTGCTTGGGGCAATTAGGATGCATAGCATCACACACTGTGGGCCCTTTATGGCGTCTTTCACTTACCACTGTTTTCAAGCCTCGTGAATGTCAGCATCTATCAGTACTTTGTTTCTATCTATTTTAAAATTTTTATTAGATTTTATGATGAGTGTGTGGTTGCAAAGGTCAGAACTTGCAGGAGTCAATTATTTCTTTCCACATGTGGATCCCGGGGATGGACTGAAGTCTCCAGGCTTGCAGGACAAGCACCTTTACCCACGGAACCAAATCACCAGCCCCATTTCTCTTTTTTAAACCATGGTAAAATATATCTAAAGTTGCCATTTAGCTGGGCGGTGGTGGCCCACACATTTAATCCCAGCAGTCGGGAGGCAGAGATCAGTGAATCTGAGTTCTAGGCCAACCTAGTGTGCAGAGCGAGTTCCAGGGCAACCAGGGCTACACAGAGAAACCCTGTCTCAAAAAACCAAAGTAAATGAAAACAAAGTTGCCATTTAACCATGTGTAAACCTGAATGCAGTTAAGGTCATTAAATACGTGTGCTGTATTGTTCTGCCAATCACTGTTTCCAAAGCTTTGTCACTCTAAATAAACCCTGTACCTGTTGAGTAGTGACAGCCCTTTTCTCACTCTGCCAGCCCTTGATAACTTCTGGTTTAAACTTCTAGTTTACCTCCTGTCTTTATGAATTTGCCTCTTTGAGATCTTAATATAGTTTGTTTTGTTTTTTGAGACCAGGTCTCTTGTAGCCTGGGATGGCCTTGAATTTGCTGTGTAGCAGAGGTTGGCCTTGAATTCCTGATCCTCTCGGATACTGGGATTACAGGCATGCATCACCGTATCTGCTGTGTCATAGTATTTCACTAAGGTTGTCTGTGGTAGCTGTACCAGAATTTCATCCTTGCTGGGCCTGATGACACAGGCCTGTAATCTGCCTACTCAGGAGCCCGAAGCAGGAGGATTTCTATTGCAAATCCAGCCAGGGTAACTTCGTAATACACTATCTTAAAATTTTCTTTAAGGGGGCTGTGAATAACACCTCAGTGGTAGTTTTTGTATAGTATGTGTCGTAGGGTTTTATTACTGTGACGAGACCATGACCATGGCAGCTCTTGCAAAGGAAAACATCTAATTGGTGCTGGCTTACATTTCAGAGGTTTAGTCCATTATGACGGGAAGCATGGCTGAGTGCAGGCAGACGTGATGCTGGAGAGGTAGCTAAGAGTCCTATATCTGCATCCACAGGTAGCAGGAGTGTCACACTAGATCTGACTTGAGCATTTGAGACCTCAAAGCCCACCCCCTAGTGACACACTTCCTCCAGCAAAGCCACACCCACTCCAACAAAGCCACACCTACTCCAACAAAGCTACACCCACTCCAACAAAGCCACACCTCCTAATAGTGCTGTGGGCCTATGGGGCCATTTTTATTCAGACCACCACAGTATGCTTAAGGTCCTGCATCCAATACTGGACAAAGAACTTACTCCTTCTTGGGGCAATGCTCTTTTGAATGGATTTGGATGCACCACATTTAACTTATTTCTTGTCTGTTGATGGATACTTGTGTTTGGGGATGCTGCCGTGAGCCCAGGAGTTTGATTCCACCCTGTAGTGTACCTGCCATAACTGACTCCTGGTCTAGAGTGTGTATGTGGAGGCGGAATCGCTCCGTCCTGTAGTCCACAACTACAGCTTTGTTAGCTGCTGGTGAGCCGAATTCCAAATGGTTAGACCACAGTCTTGACAACGCTTGAACTTACCAGATTTCTAAATGTTCCCTTTTGGTGAGTGTGTTTTATTGTGAATTTAATTTTATTGTGTGTTTCCTGATAGGGATTGAACACAGTTTTTACATGTTTATAAGCTATTTGTAACATACTTATTAACTTCCTATTAGTGGTTTGCCTTTTTCTCAATTAGTGTTGACAAAATTGTCTCCAAATAATGCTTGCTCTTGGTATTTCTGCAGAACAAATAGTGGAGAAAGATGAAGGTCCATATTACACTCACCTGGGATCTGGCCCCACAGTAGCCTCTATCCGGGAACTCATGGAGGAGCGGTGAGTGACACCAGCATCCAGGGAGAATGGGCCTACCGGGTGGAATGTGGACGCTAAGCACCTGAGTCATAGGGTTGTGCTAGGAGGCACTAGGGAGAAGCCCAGTATCTGGGTGGTGGCAGGTTCAGTGTGGGCATCTCACTTCTGTCCTGGTTTCATTCCATCTGTAGATATGCCCTCCATATGCCCCGACCCCTTCTCTTGTTTCTGGAAAAGCACAGCTAGGTGGTATTACGTCTGCGGAGTTAGTTCCCTACAGCCTGGTGTTCTTGGATAGCTTTCTACAGTGTTGTTTACCATGCTCCGTGTGCTCTGGATGTCCTGCTAAGAGGTACTTCGAGCTCAAGTTCCAACCAGGTGGCTTTTCTTGCTTTGATTTCTGACCTCCACCAAAATTACTTCATAAGTGGGGTCCGTCCTGATTTTTCCCATATGAGATGTTCTGGCTTCATGTTGCACATTTATCCAAGGGGTCCTGAAAGACTCTGGGGTGCTTGGGGTCAGGGTGCGTGTTGCTACAAAAGTAGCTCAGGCTGTCCTAAAACCTGCTATGTAGACCAGGCTGTCTTCAAACTCAGGAGATCCATCTACCTCTGCTTTCTGAGATTAGAGGCGTGCACCGCCATGCCTGGCTCACAAAGAGCCGTTAAAGTCTGTGCACAGCCACAGCAGATAATAGTACTGAGTTGCTGTCTCTGGAGGGTGATGTAGCTCTGTAGTTAAGAGCATGGACGCTCGCTGCCTGCGTCCCATACTGATACTGTACTTGCTCCTGAGTCCCCTTGGGGCAGTTGGGTCCCTTGGTTTTCTTTTCTACAAAACAGAGATAGCACAAGGACACGCTGTAGGAATGCTATAGACATAGACTGAACTGGCATAAAGACTGAAGTGTGGGTTTCAGGTGTTCAGAAAAGGTGCACAGTCTTTGTCCTGTGTGTGTGTGTGTGTGTGTGTGTGTGTGTGTGTGTGTGTGTGTGTACATGTGTACACAGTGGTATTTTCAAAACCACTCATTAGAATTTTAAGTAAAACAAAAGTAAAGGCGATCTACATTTGCTGGTGCACGTGCATACCGTTTCGTGGAAGGCTTAGTGGCTTAGTTTCTGCAAGCCTGGGAGCCAAGTCTTCTGGGCCAATGGGAGCTGGGCTAAGCCTGTCAGTGCAGCAGGGGAATGGGATGGAGAATGGATCAACTGTAAGCTGAGCTGGATAGAGGTCACTGATCTACAGTAATCATTTCCTATGCTATCTGAAAACATTTCTGTTCAAAATAGCCATCAGAAAATAGCCCACTGTAAATGCAGTCCTGATTTAAAGGGCCCCACCTGAGCCCAGGACAATAGACTTAGATCCATGTGTGTCTGTATGTCCTCACTGTGGGCCTCCTCAGGTGCCTGCCACAGCTTGCAGACTATACCAGGCCACATTTGGATAGTGACTTTTTATTGTTGTTTTGCTGCTGCTGCTGTTGTTGACAGAGTTTTCAACAGCCTAGGCAGACCTTAAGCTTTCTGTGTATCTGACACTGGCCTTGATGTTCTGATTCTCCTGCCCTCCGTCTCTCAAGTGTTGGGTTCTCGTCCACCACTCCAGGCTTGACCGGTGGCTTCGGTAAGGGATTGCAATGCTTTATTTGCTCAAGTTTGAGCTGGGAGAGAGTGTGGTGTTAGTTTCAGTCTGATTTGGTTGTACTCCTTTGGAGGGGGTGTTAATAATCTTAGATGATTTCCAGACAGCTCTCTAAGTCTAAGTAACTTTTAATTATAGCAGAGTACATTCTGAAGGAAGAATCTGGAGGGAGTGATGGTATTGAGATTATGCTTTTTTTCCCCCCTGCTTTAAAAATAACAGCCACCTATAGATTCTTCAGAAAGCGATCCAAGGGAGGAACCCCTCGGAGAGCTCGGAATGCTTGTGTTTTCCCTGGCGGCTGGCTTGTTTCCACCATAAGGACCCCACGAGTCATGGAGCAGGGCCGTGCCGTCATATTCACCCTGGCTGCCAGGGAGTTGAGAGCCAGGCCCGCTGACCCCACCCTGGGAGGAATGTGAGGGTCGCCTGTGGTGGTGGGAGTCTGCTTAGGCCACCCCTGAATCTTGATGACACAACCCTATGAATCGCTATTAATGTTTTGATTTCCCATGTGATAAATTACTCTAGGCACAGCTCCTAAAAACACACACAACCTGTGATCCCATTTCATGTAGCAGCTCATCTTTCGCTCTCTTCACTGAGTGTATCTTATGGGTGTCTTCTTATTCTGGGACAGGGAGGGAAGCAGTTGAGTGATGGATTTCTTGTGTGGAGTTTGTGACTTGTCCCAACGGACTCTGGACCTCTCTCTTCACTTTTTCTTTGTGGGGTGACTGTATTGTCAGGGCTTGGCCAGAGTCAGGGAGGGGGCGTATACTAACATCCAGAAGATTTTGAGGGCTGGAGAGACGGCTCAGTGGCTAAGAGCACTGGCTGCTCTTCCAGAGGTCCTGAGTTTAATTCCCAGCAACCACATGGGTGGCTCACAACCACCTGTAATGAGATCTGGTGCCCTCTTCTGGCCTGCAGGCATCCATGCAGGCAGAACGCTGTATACATGATAAATGAATAAATAAATAAATAAATAAATCTTAAAATGTGAAAAAACATTTTTTTTGATGCTTTTAGCTATTTGTAGGGCACAAAACTGGAGGAGGGGGCGGAGTTGAAAGCAAATTCTAAAATAATCCCAATGTATTTATGGACATCATACCTACTGGATACCCAGGTCTTGGTGTTGATAGATAATTGGAGTTAGTTGTCAAGCTCCCATCTGTAGATGGCTCACTACCCAGAGCCTTGACTTCTATCAAGGGAAGGTCCTCTGCAGCCTGGTACTACAAAGAGCCTGTGCTGCTCAGGGGTCCTCTGAGCTCGGGGAAGACTGATCTCATTAGTATATGCTAGAACAAACCCTGGGGAAGTCCAAAGCTGCTGAGGGCTTGGGAGAGCATGGGCCAGGGCACTGGGTCCCACCCAAGAACTACCTACAGGCTCCTAATGAGACTTCTGCTGAGGACCTGGGTCCACCCTTCAAGAACCATAGGCCAAGTTGTTAGTTGTCCTCAGATGCTTCATCTGATCCTTGCCGACTCCCTTAGAGGCTGGTAATGTGCACTCTTCATGATAAGCCAAGAAGTAAGACATTTAAAGAGAGAGAACTGAAGCAGAAGTCAGCTATCAAGTTCTGTTCTGAGAGGAAACGGGGCCGGCAAGATGGTTCAGTGGGTAAAGACACGTGATGTCAAGTCGGCGTGTAAACATAAAACCCTCAGGGTACAAAGAGAAACCGACTCCCACAAGTTATCCTCTAACCCCACATACACCGTGGCATGCCTCCTACCCCCAAATGTTTTCAAATTAAAAAAAAATTAATTTATATGCATTGGTATTTTGCCTGCATGTATATCTGTATGAGGGTGTCCATCGACTACCCTGGAACTGGAGTTACAGACCATTGTGAGCTGCCATGTGGGTGCTTAGAATTGAACTTGGGTCCTCTGGAAGAACAGCCAGTGCTCTTAACCACTGAACCATTTCTTCAGCCCCCTTTATAACCTCTTTTTCTGGTTTTTGTTTTTCGAGACGCTTTCTCTGTGTAACAGCTCTGGCTGTCCCGGAACTCACTTTGTAGACTAGGCTGGTCTTGAACTCAAAGATCCGCCTGCCTCTGCCTCCCGAGTGCTGCAATTAAAGGCGTGTGCCACCACCACTTGGCTTTAAATTTTGTTTAAAGGAACAACAACAAAAAAAAAATGTAGCTGGTTAGGCAGGCCCCTCCCCTCTTTTTTTCCTCCAATGAAAACTTGAGGCGCTTTCTGACAAGGACAGGACGGTAGAGAAGGAGCTGGTCAGAAAGCCAGCCCCAGTGTCCTCAGCTCACCCTCCTGTGGGGAATATGATAGTCCCTCTCAGTGAGAGTGCTGTGGCAGCCTTATGCTAGTCTCCTGACAGGGATCCCTAGACAAACCTGGGTCCCAGGCCTGCCCTTGGGGGCCGTGTCCTGATAAGCCTGTGGAGCTGAGACCTGTCCAGGCACGAAACAAAAGCAACGCTGTCAGGCCCCGCTGCGGAGATGCGGAGTGGTGTCTGCAGGCACTTCCTATAAGGCCCTGGCAGCCCTTGCCTGTTAATGTGCTCAGAAGCACTTCTCGCCCTCCCCTAAGATCTGAGTGAGATAGACAACTTAGTTCTGTTTGAAAAGAAACTCTGTTCCTTTTCAATGAGGGAAATGCAACACGGAGGGGTTTTTTTTTTGGAAAACGACATCTCAGTGTTGGCAGGGCATGGTACATGCCTGTAATCCCAGCCCTGAAGAATCTAAGGTCACGAGGACTGTGAGTTCCTAGACCAGACTCTCTCTCTCTCTCTCTCTCTCTCTCTCTCTCTCTCTCTCTCTCTCTCTCTCTCTCTCTCTATCTATCTATCTATCTCTCCATTTGGAGAGAGAGAGATGGATATATATATCCATCTATCCATCCATCTCTCAGTGCAGAGTAAGGAAGGCACCTTGGCCACTGATTTTTTTCCACAAGACACTTGGTTAAAGGCAAGATACACATAGGTATATAGAGAAATTGTAGACCAACCTCTGTACCACCCAGCTGCACATACGACCAGTGCCCTTGTCCACTTGGTCCTGGGGTGGAGTGATGCATGGCAGTGAGCAGATGAGATGAAGAACAGGGCATCTCAGAACTGCAGACGTCGGGAGAGCATCATGCCTTATTAAATGGCATACTTAAATGTCGTGATCAAACTGAATTTACTATAGAATACAGGTTGTTTTTACTTAGTCTGTTTAAAAAGCCTGCCCATGTTGGCACCTGAGAGATGGCTTAGCAGAATGCCTGCTCTGCAGTCACAAGGACCAGAGTTTGGGTGCCAGCTCCTACAGAGCAAGCCAGCCTTCCTGCAAAAGCTTATAATTCCAGCTCCAAGGGATCTGATGCCCTCTCTGACTTCCATAGTCCCTCAGGTGCACACACACACACACACACACACACACACACACACACACACACACACACACACAGAATAAACCAATCTTTTAAAAAATACCATGTTAATTGATTAGAGAAAATGCTTCAGTCATCTGTCTCTTTAGATGTTAAAAATGCATTTGCTAAGTTAATTGATGCTGAGTTAAAGGTCCTAGATCCTAAAGGGACATCCTCAGCATACCCTTCAATGAAAAGATGTCTTTGTCTCAGCTCCAGCCAACTTCATACAGAGAGATGGCTGGAAACACTCTCAGAGAAGTCTAGAATGAGCAAAGATGCCCATATCATGTCAGGAGCTCTGTCAGTACAGACAGACTACAAGAGTGTGCAGGCCAGGATGGCAAGTGATCCTTGTCTGCAGACGATACCGAACATCTATTAAAAAGACTTTTATGTTGAAGAGGTTTACTGAATTCCTCCCTCACGCTAAGATCCTTGACGTACATTATCAAGCCTGGGAGGTAGAGCTCTCTTAATGTCCAGTTCACATATGAGAAGACCGAGGCCTGGCAGGCTCAGTAACTTAGCTGCAATCCTGTAGTGAGAGAGTGACTGACCATTAGGCTGTATTTGAACCAGCCTTGCCCCGTGGAGTTGTGTGATACATGCTTATGGTTGTATCTGTCTATTGTGAACATGGTGTGGTTGAGTAGATGGTGTCAGTGGCCTTTGGCTCTTCGGTACTGAGGCATGGGCTCCCAGGAAGTGGGCACATGCAAGGGATGAGGGGGTGACTTTGTCTGCCATATGCCAGCATTTGTGTTTGGCAGGGTCACTCCCCCAGCATCAGCTGGGATGGCTCTGAGAGACCAATAAGCACCCCCAACACATACAGTTGGTTCATGTGTATGTTGAGTTTATAAATAGTTAACTCGGGAGGCATTGACCAGCAGGGCTGCGTTCTGATGCCTGTGGGTTCAGGCAACTCCAAGGGTCAGAAGGAGTTGGGCTATTCTGCCCAACTGTCCTCCTGCCTGAGGACAGACAGACGTGTTGGACAGGAGAAAAGGGGTGGCGGGTGAACCAAGGCCTGGGAGCCTGGGTGTAGGCACTGTGTCTCCTGTCCTCCGAGCAGAGTGGCCAGTTCCCACCTCTTGCCTTCTCTGCCTGCGCAGTAGCCAGAAGCCTGGACTAAAGCACCTGGGCCCTGCCTCCTCACGTTGCATATTCCCTGTGTATTCACCTGCTGGTGGGGCTTCTGTCTCCTCTCTAGGTATGGAGAAAAGGGGAAAGCTATCCGGATCGAGAAGGTCATTTACACGGGGAAGGAAGGGAAGAGTTCTCGAGGCTGCCCCATTGCCAAGTGGGTGAGTGTTGGATCTCCACAGCTGAGCTGTGCCTGGGTGTTCTTGTCTGCTGAGCCCATGTGGCCAGTGAGTAGGAAATAGACATTTACCATGGAGGGGCCCTTGGGCCAGCCACCCTCATGGCAGCTGATTGTCTTTGTCCTGCTTACAGGCCAGCACCAGGGACCCTCTGCTGTCAGGAACTGTTAGTCTTTACACTTAGTGTGTGTGACCTATGGGGAAGGCTGTGGACTTAGGAAGAGAGGAGCTGGAGATGCTGCTGGCCTGGCACATTATTGGATCCCACCTCCCACCCCACCCCAAGGATTTTGGCTCCTCTTTTCTGTGTGTCTGAGTGGCCAATACTCCTCCTGTCCCCTGTCTGGAAGCCAGGGAAGACACTGTAGGCTGACCTACATGAGCCAAGCTGAGGTACACGATGAGGCCTCTGCATAGTGGTGTTATGAGGCTTGCTTCGGCCTAGCCTCTGAGCAGGAATCCTGGGCATCTTGTCAGGGAGAATGTCACAGACACAGATCCCCAGTTCACTCAGCCTTGTCCTTCTGGCCTTCACACAGCTCTTGAAATCGGGAGTGTCTGTTGCTACAGAGCTGACTTAAATGAACTGAGCTCTGGGTAGCTGGTCCGTGTGGAAAACACCACCTCCATGTTCAGTGCCTTAGGCACCCTGGAGGCAAGGTAACAGAAACCTGGAAATGCAAGGTTTCACCAAGAGCCAGCTGTGATGCTACTACTGTAGGAGTTGAGGGACAGGGGCTAGATAAATGTTGATGCTGGGCTAGCCTGGAACACAGACATGAACAGGGCCACAAGTATTAAGTGGCCCAAGAAGTGAGGAGCAGCATTTCCGGTGAGGAGGGTCCACATGCAAAGGCAGAAAGGCTGCAGGAATGTTTGTGTGGCTGACTTGGATGTCGCCTGTGCCTCGGCATCTTTTCCCTGGGATCGCTCCTTGCCTCTGCATTTAGTGAAAATAGCAGATGTCTATACTTAAATCACTGCATACTTGTTTTCAGCACTTCTAGGCTTTATTGTAGGACTTTTCACAACAAAAGAACTTGGTGCTTAAGTGTGAAGAAGCATGTTGTCTCTACCCCCATGGGAGGTAACCCTTGCAGTTAAAGATCTAATGTGATAGGGTGGTGCCTACCTCTTCAGAGAACTCATCTGGAAAGTGATGTCAGCCATAGAGGGACACTGAGGAGAACTTGACCATAAGGCCTGGAGAACCCTGGTCCAGGGACCACTGTCAAATCAGCATCCTGCAGATACATGTCAGTGCCCACAATGGACCTCCCATAACCCGCCAGGAGCCAGGCAACCGTACAGAGAGTCCGGAAGCAACATTTGGCCCAGTACCTGGTTTGTGTGCTTCTGAATTCCAAGACACAATTTTAAAAATGGTAGTTGGTTGTTGGCAGGGAAGTGGAGGATGACATCATTAGGACCCTGCCTTAGACCAAGACCTCATGATCAGGGCTGCATGTCATTTAGCATGCCAAATGCAAAATATTCTGTAAGGTCTGCAGGAAGTCATGACACATGCTACAACAAACAGAATACCTTGAGAGCACTGCCAGTTGTCAAAGGGTAGATTGCATAGGATTCCACATGCGTGAGCTACTTCAGAGTCAGATTCGAGAGAGAGAGCGCAATGCTGAAGGACTGGGCATATGCCTTAGTAACAGAGTTCCTGCCTAGGATGCACAAGACCTTAGGGACAATTCTCAGTGCAACCAAAAAAAAAAAAAAAAATCGTGAGGTTGACAAGATGACTCAGTGGGTGAAGGCTCTTGCACATAGGCCTGTGATGTGCATTCCATCCTTTGGTCTTACTAGGTGATGGGAGAGAACTGGCTCCTAAGTTATCCTTTGACCTGCATGGGCGTGCACAGACACACTAAATGAATGGTTTTTTGTTGTTGTTGTTGTTGTTGTTTTGGGTTTTTGTTCTGGTTTTTGGTTTTTGGTTTTTTTTTTTTTTTTTGGTTTTTCGAGACAGGGTTTCTCTGTGTAGCTTTGCGCCTTTCCTGGAACTCACTCTATAGCCCAGGTTGGCCTCAAACTTAAAATTTTTTTTAATTAAAAAAAAAAAAGCAGAAAGGTGATCTGAGGTTGGGAGCATCAGAAGGGAAGAGTTGGAGCATTACTATTGTAGGAATGAAGTTTTAGCTTTATTGAGAGTAGAAGTTCTAGAAATGGTAGCTGTGTAACGCAGTGAATGAGCTTAAAGCCACTAAAATGTACGCTAAATGTGGTAGATTTTCTGTTATGTGTAGTTACCATGGTAACAAAGTATGGTACTTACGGCTTTAAAAGGGGAGTTTGAGCGCTAATGAGATAGATGGGTTAGGAGTTTTACCACGCTTCCAGGGGATCCAGTGCCACTTCTGGCCTCTGGTGACTCTGTGTTCACATGGTTCACGTAAACTCATGTGCATGTGTTTGTGTGTATTCATAAGTATTTAAATGAAGAAAATGCTTAGTTTTTGGCAAAGTACAATGGTGCATGCCTTTAATCCCAGCATCCGGAAGGCAGAGGCAGGCAGATCTGTGTTTTCAAGGCCAAAATGGTCTATGTAGAAAGTTCAGGGCCTGCCAGGACTACATAGTAAGATCCTGTCTCAAAGGAAGGGCGGCATGCGGTGTGTACAACTCTTCATTTCCACTTTTTCTTACAAACTGGAAACGCTGGCTGTCCTAGGTTGAGGTTCCCTGTGTGGTTAAGGAGAGCTAGGCTTCCCAGCTTTCAGGGAATAGATGTCCCCACTAAGCCTTGACTGGGCATCAGGCCCCTTTTCCTTGTTAGTACTGCCTACCTAGCCACTCATTTCTGTGAAACCTGCACAGACAAGGTCACTGGCATATGTGACTACATCTGTCTGCGGGCCAGGTCCTTCCCTGACCTTCCCACTCACAGAACTGTGGGTTATACATTGATTCTATACATAGCTATTTAAGGAGCCTCAGACTGTTTTCCATAGTGCTATACCACGAGTGAAAACACACAGAGATGTACACCACTTTCTCTGCGGATGCTCTGGGATATCCTGAGACTCTTCACTATATTTCTGGCTCACAGTTTCATTTATTTTTACTTTGAGGTTTGTGTTTGTCACAAAATGTCTTTTTGTTTTTTGGGTTTTTGTTTTGTTTTTTATATTTTTCGACTCAGCCTGTCCCCAGGCTGGCCTCAAACTCAGATATTCACCTGCTTCTGCCTCCCAAGTGCTAGGATTAAAGGCGTGCAACACCACCACTGGACGGTCACGATTGTCTTAGACTTTATCATAATTAGTTTTTAATTTGCTGTTTTAAAATTTTGTGTTTCTTTTTCCCTAATGGTAGTGTCCTAAAGACCCACAATGCCAGGTCTGTGGGGTAGTGAGGGGCACGTACCTCACTATGCACAGTTGTATGGCTCTTTCAGGGTAATAGCTAGGTCCTGTATCTCTGCAGATTATCCGAAGACACACAATAGAAGAGAAGCTCCTCTGCCTGGTGCGGCATCGGGCGGGCCACCATTGTGAGAACGCCGTGATTATCATCTTGATCCTGGCCTGGGAGGGCATCCCTCGCAGCCTTGGAGACACCCTCTACCAGGAGCTCACTGATACCCTCCGGAAGTATGGGAACCCTACCAGCCGGAGATGTGGCCTCAATGATGAGTATGTGTTGGAATGCTAGTGGGAGGGTGATGGGGCACTGGAATGCTGGGCAGCCCTGGGTTCTGGCCCCAGATCAACATTAACCTTCTTGATTGGATTTTCCTGTCCTTTCACTGGGATGTTTTAGTTTCAGTAAAGTTATTCTTTAGATATAGTTTGGAGGGTTTTGTTTTATTTTTGATGAGACAAGGTCTTGCTATTGTAGCCTTGGCTGGCCTGTAGACTAGGCTGCCTGCTTCTGGAGGATTAAAGTTGTACTCTACTACTCCTAGCAGTTGGGAGGATTTTAATAAATATCTATAGTCATGTAGCCCAGTCAAGATTAAGAATAGGGGTCCATGAGAAGGCTCAGTGAGTAAAGGCAATCGCCACCTAGCCTGCCGACCTAAGTTCATTCCCCGGAACATGGTAGAAGGAGAGAGTGTCTCCGGCAGGTTGTCCTTTGATGCCCACACATACACGTGTGTCTACATGTGCAAGCACACATGACTCCCCCGTGCCCTTCACCGACAGCCCTTCCCTCAGCAGCCGTGTCCTTCCTGTCTCTAAGTTTGCCTCTTCAAGAATGTCACCAATAGACTCATACCTCATGTAGCCTTCTGAACAGACACAGTTCACCAAGCATGAGTGTTCAGAGAATAACCTGTGTTGGGAAACTTGGAAGAGCTGTGGGGTGGAAGGAGGGGTCCTTGTCACCAGGGGCTAGTGGATGCCGGTCCCCTGCAGGGAGCAGGGCAGTGTCAACAGAGAGATCACATCTGTCTGCCTGGCCTGTGTTGTGCGTTGCAGCCGGACCTGCGCCTGCCAAGGCAAAGACCCCAACACCTGCGGTGCCTCCTTCTCCTTCGGCTGTTCCTGGAGCATGTACTTCAACGGCTGCAAGTACGCTCGGAGCAAGACACCACGCAAGTTCCGCCTCACGGGGGACAATCCCAAGGAGGTGAGAAAGCTGTGCCACCGTGCGTGCGTGGAGCAGGCCCTCCTCACCTTCCCCACCCGCACCCCGATAGCTGTGCGGACAGGGGACTGACGGGTCACCACACAGATGGGCAGAAAGTGTACCTTGCTTGACTTGGTATTTTGCAGTAGCCTTACCCTGCTGAGAAAGTTTGTTAGCGGGTGGTATGAAAATGGAGGACGTCTAGGGACAGTCCCTCAGACTCCTGCCACTTACTCGGCAGCTTTAGAGAAATTATTCTGAATACTTCCAATGCAAATGGCAGAAATGTTATCCGAATGTGATCTGGTCATTTCTTCGTGGGACGTCTTGTAGGGTGTAGGAATTAAAGGAGGAAGGAGGACCTTCTGTGGATGACTCTCTGAATCATTACTGGGCTTGGTGAGGTATCCCATCCCCCACTGGGCTGAGCAGACATTTTGGGCATTCATGCGGACATCTAGGCCCTTCTTGTCTCCATGCTGGGGGCCTGTCCTGGTGCACTGGGTGGTGGCCCACACATAGAGTCACAGGGTTATAATGAGGCCTCTCCATGACTTCTCACCATGGTCTCCCTCCCAGGACTTTTGTCTTATCCCTGTCACAACAGAACAAGGGCCTCTGGGTATCTCCTGCAGCTTCCACCAAGGGCGGAGGATCTGGGAGTGTCCACTGAGGCCATTTCTCCACTGCCGTTTTTTCTGTGCTCCGGGCAGCAATGGCCTTGGCAAGAGGCAGTCTCCGAATGAGCACACTGTCTTCATCTCTGCTCCCCGCCCTTCTGCTTGTGCTCCGGGGGGCGGGGGAGGGGGCGAGTCGGGGGGCTGGTCCCTCTGTTGGAGTACAAGCGGGCATCCTGATGCCAGTCTTCCAGAGCTTGAAGATCCTAGTGCCAGCAGGGCTTCTCACTCTCCTGAGGACAAGGACACCCACTGGGCACCTCTTCTGTGCTCTATAGCCCATGTAAACATCTTCCTGGCTTTGATCTTCATAAGTAAAATGAACCATTTTTAGGGATTAGAGAGATGGTCAAGAGCACTACTCTTCCCAATGACCTGTGTTCATGTCCCAGCACCCACACTGTGGCTCACAGGCGTCTGTAGCTCCAGCTTCTGGGGAACTGACACCCTGTCCTGGCTTCTGCAGGCACCTGCACATACCATACCATAAACATATACCATAAACACACATACACACGTATGACTCTTATTTTTTTCCAAATTCAGAACCTTTTCTCCCAGAACTTTTAGACAACTTTGAAGCTTAAAATACTCTAACTTGTTAGTTCTAATTTGTAAGAAGGGGCAAACGTGGCTGCTTCCCTGGGTTGAAGAGCTCTAGGGCCTAAGACTCGCCAGGAATAAAAAGATAATGGCTTAGTTTCTCCAAGAGCCATCCCTGGCTCTGTCACTTACCACGAGCACTTGCTGTGTGCTGGGTTCACACATACCTGTGGTCCCAGGACCACCCACTTACCCAGGCACTGTCACCCCACAGACAGGAGAGTCACTTGCTCAGACCTATGTGTGGTTCACGGTGAAGGAAGTAGGCTTCTTCCCCAGGCCTGTGCTGCCCCAGCTTGTGAGCCTCACCTTGGAGCTGTGTTACTTTGGACCCATTTTGCTGGTGGCAGCATCCAGACAGGAGCCAGCGCAGCGGCCAGGCCCTGACGCAGATTCGCATTGGATGCATTGACTGATGACTAAGCTCTGCGCTCAGGTTCTCTCTGTGCAGTGTGCTTGCCGCTACTTCCTTCGTAAATGCTCCTTGTTCCTGCTCATGGCCTCGAGTGCCTGCAAGCCCCAATGGCTAAGGTCAGAGAGGCAACAGAAATGCTGCCGCTGCGCGTCAGGGAGTGAGTGGCCACTCCTTGGTATGAGCAGTCGTCCTGTAGACCTTCTTTTATGCTACAGACGTTTTTGCTGTGTAGTACAGGAACCACATGGAGCCACTGAGGGACCCGGTCCATCACTAACTTGAATTTCAGAAGGCTGTAGCAGCCAGATGTTTGGATTTGTTTGTCTAACACCTGGCTGGCGGCAGGCTCTGGGCCAGGCCGGCTGTGAGTCTCCAGCACAGTCCCGTTAGCTTCCACTTTCCTTTCTCTAACATGGGAACAAGCATCCACACTTGTGACCCACAGTATTCAGCTTGGAGAGCAAGGGCCCGCTGTCTTGTCTTGGGCTCAGTGGGACTCCACGTGACTGACATGGCAGCCGAGCCGTCAGGGTGGCTGCACCTTCCCATAGTGGCTTTTCTTGGTGAGCCTCAGTATCCCCAGCTTTAAAATGGACACAACAGAGGGGCACTGTGAGTCCCCGTAGGCACCCGGCTTCCTGCCCTTCCCAGTGGTACCCAGCAATGATTCTGGTGGGGCTAGTTTCTAGCAGGAAGTTTGCCAGGTAGGGCAGCTCTGGATGGATCTTACTCTTCTCTCTGCAGGAGGAAGTGCTCCGGAACAGCTTCCAAGACCTGGCCACTGAAGTTGCTCCTCTGTACAAGCGGCTTGCCCCCCAGGCCTATCAGAACCAGGTACTGGAGCCTGGGCCTTTGTCTGTCACAAAGATCCCCGATGTTGGAAAGTGGGGGTGCGGTCCCCTTTGTGTTCTTGAGGAGAGCTCAGTCTGGAGGGCTCTTGGAGCCATTGTGTGCTTCGTAAGATGCATCGTTTACACAGCCTACCCCTCGCTCCCCATCCCCTCTCCCTGGTTATCCTCCAGTACCTCTGGCCCAGATTCACAACTGTGACCCTTAACCTGCTTCTCGCTGAGACCTAGATCCCAGGTGCAGCGTCAGGGCTCGTCCCTTAAGCCTCCTGAGCAGCTGTTCTTGGCCTTCCCGCAGGTGACCAATGAGGAAGTGGCGATCGACTGCCGCCTGGGGCTGAAGGAAGGGCGGCCCTTCTCAGGGGTCACAGCCTGCATGGACTTCTGTGCCCACGCCCACAAGGACCAACACAACCTCTACAATGGGTGCACTGTGGTAAGGAAGCCTAGGTCCAGTGGAGGAAGCCAACTATGGTTTCGCTCATTATAGGGAAGGATGTAGAACTGGGTTCTCAGAGCCCTAGATAGTGTTGGCTGGATGGCCTGCTCCTGCCCTCCTCAGAGAAAACCCTCACAGCAGTAGGTGGACCGGTGATAGGAGATGTATGAGTAACCAGAGCCTATGTGTGCATTTACTGAGCAGTAGAATAACTAAGAGATGAGATTGGATATGAAACACGAAAGAGCCGGGCGGTGGTGGCACACACCTTTAATCCCAGCACTCGGGAGGCAGAGACAGGAGGATCTGTGAGTTCGAGGCCAGTCTGGTCTATAGAGTGAGTTCCAGGACAGGCTCCAAAGCTACAGAGAGAAACACTGTCTCGGAAAAACAAAACAAAACAAAACACAAAAGAGTCTTCCTTGAGATGCCCATTAAGCTGTGTGGGTTGTATATAGAGCAGGCAGGAGAGAGGATTTGGAGAGTGTGAGTGGATCTCCAGAGGTGTGAGTGTGCTGGAGAAGAGGGCACTCAGGGCTGACTGAGGTGGAGACCCCCTCAAGAGAATGGTGCTGGTACTATGCTCGCTTTTTAACTGGGCTGCAGAGATTGGGGAGGCTGGAGAGAAGGCTGGGGCCCAGACCTGAAGTGCTAGAAAGGGCGGGCCCTCTAGGATAAAGAGCTGGAAGATGGGGACCCTGGGGAGCAGGAAGAAGCAAAGCACCGGGCGGTCACCTGACCTCCCGGCTCCTGTGGTCTCTACTAAAATTAATGATTAGTAGCAAGCTTTCTGAAAGTTTTCATGTCTTAAAATCTGTATATGTGTGCAAGCCAAGCGGGTCTGCACATGTGGGCAGCTGGGCATGCACATGCATGTGAGCGCATGAAGGCCAGAAGCCAGCCTGTGGTATTCCTCAGGAGCTGTCTGCCTTTGGGGGTTTTAGTGTTATTTTTAAGTCAGAGTCTCTCATTGGTACCTGGAACTGGGCAATTAGGCTAGGCTGGATGGCCAGTAAGATGAGATCCTCTTCGGCTTGGCTTTTAGTGTGGGTCCTGGAGACTGAACTCAGGTCTTCCAGTTTCCCATCTGCCTCCTCCCCTCATCGTAAAAACTTAGAGCTGGGACTTGGGGATGTGGCTCAGCAGTTAAGAGAACTTGCTGCCCTTCAGAGTTTTTCTCAGCAAACCATTTCAGGTGGTTCACAGCCACCTGTAACTCTAGCTCCAGGGAATCTGATGCCCTCTTCAGGCCTCTGTGACACACACGGCATACATTCACAGGGGCACACACACACACACACACACACACACACACACACACACACACACACAAATTTAAAAAAATTAATTAAAAAAGAAAAACAAATTGCTAGATCATGGTGGCACATGCCCTTAATCCCAGCACTCAGGAGGCAGAGGCAGGCCAATCTGAGTTCGAGGCCAGCCTGGTCTACAGAGTGAGTTCCAGGACAACCAGGGCTACACACAAAGAAAACCCTGCCTCGAAAAACCAAAACAAACTCTGAAATCTTGTAGAGATAACCACAGCCAGCATTTGGTGGCCACCCCTTCTGACAGCTGTGTGTGGCGACAGCCGTATACAGCTCTATAAAACTCCACCTACACGGATGGGGTCGCAGCATGTCTACCAGCTGTCCCAAGGCGTGCTTTTCTTAACTAGTGCTACTAAATGTGTTGAAGCTTCATGTGTAGCTCTGATATCAGCTACTTAATCAGCTCCTCCACGGATGGCCAGTTGGTGATTGCACACGGTTCTCATCTGTATGCCATGAGGAGGCCCTGCCCCTCTGTGCAAAAACGGTTTCTTCTGGAGGCCCTGGTGGGCAGACAGGACAGTGTAAGCTTTTAGTACCTGCTCTGCCTCTGCAACACTGGGTCCTCTCAGTCTCTGTAGTATCCCGTGTTTCAGTGAGGTGTGCCTCTTATGCACTGATGGGGCTGACGTCTCTGTAGAATCCCAGTGTTTCAGTGAGGTGTGCCTCTTACGCACTGACGGGGCTGACGTCTCTGTAGAATCCCAGTGTTTCAGTGAGGTGTGCCTCTTACTCACTGACGAGGCTGACGTCTTTCCCTGTTTCTCCTGCCCCTTTTAATCGCATCTCTGAGGAGGTCCCCTCTATGTCCTCTGCTTCCTTTTTAATCGCGATTGTGGGGTCTGACGTTGTGAGGTTTCTTGGGTGTGTTGGGGATAGGGGCAGTTCCTGTCGTGTCTCACTCTTTGTTGCATTTGACCTTTGCTCTGTTGTTTATCACATGGGGTGTAAGAAGGGGAGCACAAGGTGGAGGGCAGAAGTCAGGTCAGTGGAGGCAGTCTGAAGACTCTGGGAAGGACCAAGCTGGGGAGAGTGCCGCCAAAGGAGGGCGTGAACAGAGAACAGTCGTGAGTCCACCCCGCGATAGTGTAAAGCCTCTGTTTGGTACATAAAACAGCACAGTGAAAATGGAAAGAGCCTACAAAATGGACAACTCAAGTGATCTTTGACTAAAGAAAGCTGGTCCAGAGTAGCAGTGGTATGTTATGTGGAAGCATGTGTAAGTGGACATATATGCCACCGGTCAGCAGTGGTATGTTGTGTGGAAGCATGTGTGGGTGGGCATACATGCTACACCTCAGCAGTGGTATGTTATGTGGAAGCGTGTGTAGGTGGGCATACATGCCACAGGTCAGCAGTGGTATGTTGTGTGGAAGCATGTGTGGGTGGGCATACATGCCATAGGTCAGCAGTGGTATGTTGTGTGGAAGCATGTGTAGGTGGGCATACATGCCACAGGTCAGCAGTGGTATGTTGTGTGGAAGCATGTGTGGGTGGGCATACATGCCACAGGTCAGCAGTGGTATGTTGTGTGGAAGCATGTGTGGGTGGGCATACATGCCACAGGTCAGCAGTGGTATGTTGTGTGGAAGCATGTGTGGGTGGGCATACATGCCACAGGTCAGGCATCTGTGTGGTTGTTGAATTGCTCCTCATGGCTAATGGTGCATAATGTTCCAACTGAGGCAGACTCTATGATCAAGGAAGATAGCCTGAATATATAAAGATGACTTTATAAATTATAAAAATGAAATAGTATTTTTTAAAATGGGCAGAAGACACAAAACTCACAGAAAAAAGGAAGACGTTGTTTGTGTTGAAAGCTACTTAAACACACCAGAGGGAGTGAGGTTGATGGATGAAGAATGTTACAGGATGTACCCGCTAGGTCAGGAGGGGCAGAGACTTGAGAGACACTGGAATCTGCATAGTGCTTCAGCAGGAAGGGATAGGCAAGGGCGGGGTACCACTGCGTAAGTCCAGGAGGGTGTTGGCAGCTTCAGCATGCCCTGGGCTGGAGAGGATATGGTCTCCATATGCACTGGAGGTGCTTTGGGACAGGATGAGATTTGACCTGCTATAAATCAATTAGGGACAGGTCTAGCGTTCATATATCAAAATCCTTTTCTGCCTTTGGGAGTTAACTGGCTCTGACGGGGCCGTCTCTCAGGGTCATAGCCCTAAATGCTACAACCAGAACATAGGGAACAAGAAAATACAAGATTAGACCACAAACAAAGTTGGGGGGATAAGCCTTGTTGAGCAGTAGAAGCCATCAAGAAGATACGTTTTAATAACAGCTGGTGTTTTCAAAGACATGAATGATGGAGATTGGAAGATTGGACCAGAGTCTGGTGTGGGGACAGCTGGAAGGCAACCTGGCAGTAGATGACAGGGCTGTCTCAGAGCATGTGTTTCATAGCAGCATATGCCTTTAATCCCAGCACTCAGGAGGCAGAAACAGGAAGATGAAGGCCAGCCTGTTCTATATAATGAATTCAAGGCCAGCTAGGGCCACAGTGTGAAATCTTGTCTTAAAAAAGAGAGGCCAAACATGATGCTACGTACCTTTAGTCCCAGTGCTTGGGAGGCAGAGGCGAGTGGATTTCTCTTGAGTTCCAGGTCAGCCTAGTATACATAGCAAGTTCCAGGCCAGCCAGGACTACGTGGTAAGGCCCTGTCTCAAAAAAAAGTAAATTAGAAAATTCATGTGCAAGAAATATTTGTACCGCCGGGTGGTTGTGGTTCACACCTTTAATTCCGGCACTCGGGAGGCAGAGCCAGGCAGATCTCTGAGTTCGAGGCCAGCTTGGTCTACAGAGCGAGATCCAGGATAGGCACCGAAACTATACAGAGGAACCCTATCTCGAAAAACCAAAAAAGAAAAAAGAAAAAGAATTATTTGTACTATATTCAAAAAATGTTAAAAAAAAAAACTATGCATAATATCCTATTTAGTTACCCAAAAGTATTATATATGTGTGTATGCATGTATAATTAATGCTTACTTTTTTTTTTTTTTAATTTTTGAGACAGGATTTCTCTGGCTGTCCTAAAACACCTTTGTAGACCAGGCCAGCCTTGAACTCACTGAGATCTGCCTGCCTCTGCCTCCCAAGTGCTGGGATCAAAGGCGTGTGCCACCACTGCCCAGCCTTAGATAATTTTTAATAAAAAGAAAGATTACCTTGGAAGCAAAGGCGGTGACCGTCAGGTTTCAGGTTATTGATGAGGCATGGTGCAGCCGCAATGGGTTACAGGCAGAGCAGGCGCCCTGGTCCCAGGTCAGCCACCCTGGGGCTAAGAGATAATGTCACTGAGCCTCAGAAAGCTGCGTCCCAGGCTCTGCGGTGTTAGTGTTCAGAACCTTAGTACTCAGGAGAGTGTGATGGGACAAGGGAGATGGCTGGTGGTAGGACTGTGTAGAGGTCACTTATTTGGAAGCTCAGGCCCCTCTCTCCAAGCATGGACTCCAATCCCCTATCTTCTCTCCCTGTGTGGGACAGGTCTGCACCCTGACCAAGGAAGACAATCGCTGCGTGGGCCAGATCCCCGAGGATGAGCAGCTGCATGTACTGCCCCTGTACAAGATGGCCAGCACGGATGAGTTCGGCAGTGAGGAGAATCAGAACGCCAAGGTGAGCAGCGGGGCCATCCAGGTGCTCACCGCCTTCCCTCGAGAGGTCCGGCGTCTGCCCGAGCCTGCCAAGTCCTGCCGCCAACGGCAGCTGGAAGCCAGGAAGGCAGCAGCCGAGAAGAAGAAGCTGCAGAAGGAGAAGCTGAGCACACCGGAGAAGATCAAGCAGGAGGCCTTGGAGTTGGCTGGCGTCACCACCGACCCGGGTAAGCGAAGGGCTGCTACTAACTAGACAGGGGTGGGCCCTGTCCTCAAGGGGTGTCACCCCCACCTCACGTCACACTGGCCGCTTAGGAGGGAAGGTCCTGAGGTGGTTCACTCTGCCCATCAGAAAGGCATCCTGTGAAGCGCCTGGGCACAGCATTCAGCTTCTCCAGTGCGCTCTCACTGTGTCTGGGGAGAAGACCATTATTTCAGAGCCCACCATAGAAAGTGGGCTGTGAGTGTCTGAGCGCCCATTCTTCCTTGGCAGCAGTCCTTGCTGTGACCCTAAGCCCACACTTGGGAAGGTGAGCTTCAGTTGAAACTAAGGCATTTTCTGGGGCCAGACATGGCCTCTCCACAAGCTCTCTCTCTTCACCTTGGGGTCTTTGAGGCAGGGTGGGGTGGGGTGAGGGGTGCCCGGGGAACAAATCCAGGCTGGGCTTGAACTCCCTTAGACACTGCGTCCATCCTGACTCTGCAGAGAAAACACCTCTCAGGCAAGGAAGGAGGTTCTGCCCCCGCTCCTCCGCACCTTGACCTTGCCAGGCTGTGGTGTCTGCCTCCTTTGCCACCTTGCCCTCTGCCTTCCCCAGGCCTGTCTCTGAAGGGTGCATTGTCCCAGCAAAGCCTGAAGCCCTCCCTCAAGGTGGAGCCACAGAACCACTTCAGCTCCTTCAAGTACAGCGGTAACGCGGTGGTGGAGAGCTACTCGGTGCTCGGCAGCTGCCGGCCCTCCGACCCCTACAGCATGAGCAGTGTGTACTCCTACCACTCACGCTATGCACAGCCCGGCCTGGCCTCTGTCAATGGCTTCCACTCCAAGTACACCCTTCCCTCCTTCGGCTACTATGGCTTTCCATCTAGCAACCCTGTCTTCCCCTCCCAGTTCCTGGGCCCCAGTGCCTGGGCACACGGGGGCGGTGGAGGCAGTTTTGAGAAGAAGCCAGACCTCCATGCTCTACACAGCAGCCTGAACCCGGCCTACGGCGGTGCTGAGTTTGCCGAGCTGCCGGGCCAGGCTGTGTCCACAGACACCCACCACCCCACCCCTCACCACCAGCAGCCTGCTTACCCAGGCCCCAAGGAATACCTGCTACCCAAGGTCCCCCAGCTCCACCCGGCATCCAGGGATCCCTCTCCCTTTGCTCAGAGCTCCAGTTGCTACAACAGATCCATCAAGCAAGAGCCAGTAGACCCTCTGACCCAGGCTGAGTCTGTGCCCAGAGACGCTGGTAAGATGGGCAGAACACCCTTGCCCGAGGCCTCTCAGAATGGGGGACCCAGTCATCTATGGGGACAGTACTCAGGAGGCCCAAGCATGTCCCCCAAGAGGACTAACGGTGTGAGCGGCAACTGGGGAGTGTTCCCTTCTGGGGAGAGTCCCGCCATCGTTCCAGACAAGCTCAATTCCTTCGGGGCCAGCTGTCCGACCCCTTCACACTTCCCAGATAGCCAGTGGGGACTGTTCGCTGGTGAAGGTCAGCAGGCCGCCGCCCCTCATCCTGGAGGACGGCTCCGAGGCAAGCCATGGAGCCCCTGCAAGTTTGGAAACGGCACCTCGGCCTTGACGGGTTCCAGCCTGACTGAGAAGCCATGGGGGGTCGGATCAGGGGATTTCAACTCTGCCCTGAAAGGTGGTTCTGGGTTCCAAGACAAGTTGTGGAATCCTGTGAAAGTCGAGGAAGGAAGGATTCCCACGCCGGGGCCCAGCCAGCTGGACCAAGCCTGGCAGGCCTTTGGCATGCCCCTGGGCTCCAGTGAGAAGCTGTTTGGGGCCCTGAAGTCAGAGGAGAAGCTGTGGGATCCCTTCAGCCTGGAGGAGGGGACAGCTGAGGAGCCCCCCGGCAAGGGGGTGAAGGAAGAGAAGAGTGGCCCCGGAGGGGAGGAGGAAGAGGAGGAGCTGTGGTCAGACAGTGAGCACAACTTCCTGGATGAGAACATTGGCGGAGTGGCCGTGGCCCCCGCCCACTGCTCCATCCTCATCGAGTGTGCCCGGCGGGAGCTCCATGCCACCACACCACTCAAGAAACCCAACCGCTGCCACCCCACCCGGATCTCGCTGGTCTTCTACCAGCACAAGAACCTCAACCAGCCCAACCACGGGCTGGCGCTCTGGGAGGCCAAGATGAAGCAGCTGGCGGAGCGGGCGCGGCAGCGGCAGGAGGAGGCCGCCCGCCTGGGCCTGGGCCCGCAGGAGGCCAAGCTCTATGGGAAGAAGCGCAAATGGGGGGGTGCTATGGTGTCTGAGCCCCAGCACAAAGAGAAGAAGGCTGTCCCCACCCGGCAGGCGCTGGCCATGCCCACAGACTCGGCGGTCACCGTGTCCTCTTACGCCTACACAAAGGTCACTGGCCCCTACAGCCGCTGGATCTAGGTGCCGGGAGCCAGCGTACCTCAGCGTCGGGCCCGGCCCGAGCTGCCTCTGGTGCTTTTGCCCTCATGCCCGGGGGCGGGTTGGGGGTGCAGAAGTCTCTCTATATCTACATATATGGATATGCCTATCATATATATGTATTTATGGTCCAAACCTCAGAACTGACCCGCCCCTCCCTCTCCTACTTCCCCAGCACTTTGAAGAAAAAACTACGGCTGTCGGGTGATTTTTTTTTTCTTTTTTTTTTTGGTGATCTTAATATTTATATCTCCACATTGTTTGATTTTTTTCCCCCTTGTTTTGAGGGGCTTTTATTTTCTCTTTGTTTTTAAAACTTTATCCTTGTATATCACAATAATGGAAAGTTTATAGTGTCCTTTCACAAAGGAGCGTAGTTTTAAATTCCATTTAAAATGTGTATTTATTGGGTTTTTTTTTTTTTTTAAAGCAACAATAGTAATGGTTACAGATGGGCAGGAAAGGCAGTCAGTGCTTCCTGCCGGGTGAGCCCAGCCTCCTGGGAGCTGCAGGTTCTCCCAGCCATCTGCCCCCCACAAACCAAGGTTAACATGTAGCCCTGGTCTATCCCTCCTTCCCACAGGCCGGGGAGCCTTTGGGACCACCCCGTTCCCCTCTGTGGAATGGGAGAAGCTGTAGACATCTGGGGGCCTGGCCTGGAGATGCTGGTGTTAGATATCCCCGAAACCAGGTTGGAAGTAGACAGCTTCAAGCTTGCTAGTCTCCACACTGAATCCTCTCTGTCCGTTATTTATCAAGTCATATGATGTCCTGGTTCGCTAGGCAGCACCTCACGCTGGAGCAGGAGCGAGAGGCTCCTTAGGAGCCCTTCCCATCTCATTGATAAAGCCAGTGAGTACCGGGCTGAAGGAAGCTTAGTGGCATTTTTTAAAAAAATCGCCCCAAAGTTTGTCGATACTGAAAAAGGGCTACTGTATCTTTGAAAACAAGAAGTTGAACCCAAGCTGTGAAGAGCCGGCGTGCGGTGCGGTGCTGTGCTGTGTGGTGCTGGAGCCTGGTGCTGTAGTATTGTGCTGGGACTTTCCTGACTCAGGGCAGGTGGCATCCTGCCAGAGCTCAGCAAGCCAGTGTGATGGCAGGTCACTCATCGTCCTTATTCCTGGATCTTCACAAGGGACAATGGTGCAGTCCTCCGGCCCTCACAGGGCATGGCCTACACTTCATTTTAAAGTGCATGGGTCAGGCGTTTTCAACAGGTTGCTAATGCTTTCCTCCTTTGAGGGGGCCAGTTCTCCATTGGATCTTTCTCTTTCCTCTCCTCCTCCACCTCCCCTGTAACACACCCATTCTCAAAATCCTGGTGCATTCATTTAGATCTTTGAAAGGAGAGTGTTGGTGCTTTTTCATTTCTGTGACATTGTCGAGAGAGGTTGGGCCTGACAGGTGGAAGCGGCGCTTGGTCTGCAGCGTGTCAGAGTTCACGGAGTGTTCGTTCATTTTCCGATGATGTTAGCCATGTTATCCAGCTGCTCGTGTGGACGTGTGTGGTGAGTGGGGGGCTTCATCAGGACACACGCAGAGTAGCAGCCAGTCCCCGAGACAGCAGTTATCAAGTAGTTCTAGCCAGGTGTGGTCTTCATAAACTGAGCGTAGCAATCCCATGACAGTGCTGAAGTCGAGTCCGAGTCCCCGAGCTTCGCGGTGCCTTGTGCCAGAGCTGAGAGCCGAGCGGCTGGGTGTTGACTGTAGCCCTTCGGAAGCACTGGCAGAGAGTGGCTAAAAGGTGTCCTGAGCATTTTTGTGGTCTGGTTTTAACTGTAAATAGTGAAAAGATTTTTTTAAGCACTTTTGCCTAGATTTAAACAGCAACTTGAAAAGAATAAAAAGTACATTTTAACATGTAATTGTGGGAGAAACTGTAAATAGTAGCTGAATATTTAATGTGCTTTGTCAATCCACCTTTACCATATTCTGTAAAGTTGCAATTATTTTACAGGACAGAAAAAATGAAATATTATTGCTTTTGAAATAAATACCCAAGAGCTTATCAGGATTTAGAATTATTCAGAATTCAGATTTATAGGAAAGCCTCTGACCTTCTGTTTGACGAGCTAAGGAGTCAGAGGCTTTAAGGCGCATGCTAATTTTCTAGTTTTGAGGGAGAATTGGGTCCTTTAAATGCTATTTTGCTTAATCGCATCAGTACTTTTATGCAGGTCTCATCGGACTCCGTGCTTAGGTAGATGCGGGGGTGCCTTGAAAAACTTCATTTTAAATAATCTTAAATATGATATTTTACAAAGCATTTGGAGAATGTGACCGTGTATACGGCCCATGGAAGCCCCAGGTTGGCTGTTAGCTTGCAAGGTCCCAAGTGTGGCCCAGGTGAGTCTGCTGTTGGCAGTGTGTGGATCCCTCTGACGACGTGTATTCAGTATGCTCCAACCCTCCTCACCCTTTGGTAGCAAAGCCATTAGATGAATGGAGAAACCAGTACAAGCTAAAAAGCATGTGACGTCCATCCCCCAAGCCTGCACAGCCTTGCTTCGTAAGCTCTAGAAGGCCAGGAAACAGGCTGCTGTGAGGTGAGGCGAGGCAAGAGGCGCTCTGTGTTGGCCTTTCAGGTCCTAGCGAGCGCTGTTCCAGGGCTCAGTGCTGTGGCCGTGCTTGAGCCCGTGCTGATTTCCACACACTACATGTATAACCTACCTCAAATCTGTCATTGAAATGAGCATGCTTTAGATGTGTGTTTAAGACGTAACTATGCACAGTTCTATACCCCCACCCCTTGCTGCTGAAGGCTTCTTAAAGAGAAAAATCAGAATTTTTATTTTTTACTGGCACTATCATTTTTTAAGTCCTGAAGATGATTGACAAGACATTTTTATCATGAGAAGAAAAAAAATAAAGCCATTGCAACTCAAGAACCTGACAGCATGAGCGAGTTTAAGAGTAAGTACCATTCTAGCAAGGGAGGTGACGGCATTGGAGTCCGCTCCCAGTGTGCCCATCCATAGCCACAGTCCATGTGCAGTGCAAGCGTTTGGTGCCCCCTCTGCCCCTCACCCCTGCTCTGTTTTGTTTCGTTCTCCCTGCCTGATGTGTGCGAGAGGACTTGGGAAGCGCTATCCCGAGAGACTGATTTTCTTTTAGAACATTTTGCAGCAGGTTCTCATAAAATAACTGGTGCTAGCTGAGGAGACCACCTGTCGGTAGCTCCACTGAGGGTGTCACATGGGTTAGAGGGCTCAGGGTGGGGTCTGGTTCTTAGCGGGGCCTAGCGCCCGACCCCCAGCCCTCCTGGGTGCTGCTTTGCTGATTCGCTGAGGTGGCCCTGGTGCATGGGAAGGGACTTTGCCTTCTCTGGCCTCCCACCTGCTCTTGGGGAAACAGTTTGCAGAGCTAGGGGTTCAAGTGCTAACGGGAAAAACAGGTAGCTGAGCTCTGCTGCTTCGCAGTTGAGGGCGGTGGATGTGTGAGGGTGGTCGACGGTAGCTGAAAACCCAATGTCACAGAGCGAGGGGACTTCCTTGACAGCCTCTTGACGTCCAAGCAAGCAAGGCCAAGCTGGTGGAAAACTGATATATCTATCCCTGACGTGCCTCAACCAATCTCCTTCCTTTTGTTACTGAAGTGTGTTTTCTGGACTTGGAAGCATTTTTATGAATTGAAATAGTCTAATAAATGGTGCTATGGTGTTTCAATGTGACTGTCCCTGATCTTGTCTCCCTGAGGTGCTATCAACGTTCGAAACCACAACCAACCAAAAACAAGGTGGGCTCCGTCTCTCGGCTTTTCTTTCCTTCTCTTTTGGTGCTGTCTTGGTAGACCTGTTGACCGTGCTGTGTCGGCTCGGAGCAGTGTTCTGGCTTGGTGTTTTGTTGTTTTTTTTTGTTGTTGTTTTGTTTTTTTTTTTGTTCCCCTTGGTGGCCAAAGCTAGGCGCGCGGAGAAGGCAGCTTGCTCCTTACAAGGACAGCAGTGGCCTGCCTGGCTGGGTAGGCACTGTGGGTTTGTGCTATCTTCTCAGGCCATATTAGAAACGGGGAGGTGGCTTTTAGGAAGGAGAGTCAGGGCCCCTGCCTCTTCTAGTGTGGCAGGTATTCTCCTGTGGCCCAGGGTGCTAACCCCAGAGGGGACAGGCTGAGGTCCGGGGGAGTGTCTTCACCTGGCCCCGGCAGGGACGGGACGGGCAAGCCTTGGTTCTTGCCGCTCACTGGTAGCTCCTGGTGCTGAGACTAAAGGCAGGTGCTTCTTTGTCCCTCCATACCACCAAGGCCGCTTTTAGTTGGTGCTAAACTTCTCCTTGTGTCCACATAAGCTGATGTAACTTTCAAGAACAACTCGACAGGAAGCTCTATTTTTACATCATTCACTGTCACAATTTTTTTTTTTAAATACCTCAAAAACAGGACATTGTGACAACTTAGATTCCATGAGGGTATGATACCTGAAGGTTGTCCATTGGATGACTTCCTTGACCTTGACACAGCTGGGGTCATTCTCTCTGCTCATTCTTCAGCAGTTAAATGGCAGCGTGCCCAAAGGAAGGAGTGTGGTTGGATCTTTTTCATTCTGTAAGTTTTGCTTTTGAATAAAATGTGAATCTCCTTGGCCCATCTCATCGAGCTTTCTGTCATGGTGGCTGTCATTTGAGAACTCCCACACCTGGTTTTATCTGCTGTCCCTACCAGGCAAACTTCACCACATACCCTGGACCAAAATAACACATTGGAGGTGCGTACCCCAACCCGGGCTCACAGCCCCACTTCCGCCAGTCTTTACGTGGTTGCTTCCGGGAGCGAGCGCTGCCCAGGAGGGCAGAGCAACAGGCTGCTCATCTGAGAGCGAGCGGCACCAGAGCTGTCTCTGCGCTGTGTGCCTATGGATCAGTGAGCTGTTTGGCCTGCTCCTCATTTGCTTCTGTTCTGATATCAGGGACGCTTTCTGTAGGTATCACACGTTCGTGCTCTCCTCGCTCTGACCGCCCATCCTTCAGGGGGAACCCTCACTCTTCGTATGGGGACTTCAGATACTAATTGGCTCATCTGGACATCCCAAATTTTCTTGATTCCAATGCAGGTTTGTTGTTTTGTTGTTTTGTTCTTTTGAGGGGGGGAAGACAGACAGGAGTGATGTCATTTCTTCTCTTGTGTTTAAAGAAGCAAGGACCGGCTGTCTCAGCATACTAACGCTTTAGACTTGATCCTAGAACCCTTGTAGCTTTTGGATATGTTTTCTTTCTTCTCTCTTTGAATTCCTGTTTGGTTTCCTGGCTTCCAATGGAGGTGAACTTAACAACCATACTTGAATATTCCGTCTTGACTTTGTAAACTGTGGCTACTTGAAATGAAGTTTATCTGGGGTTGATGGATGAATGGTAGGTTTTTGCAATGTCTCAAGGCAATAGGATGTGTATTATTAAACTGTAGATATCTTAGTACAGTAAATTTATGCTGATAATTTTATTTTGTATAATTTTTACCTTTTTGTTAATATTTTCCTTCCACTTTATTGGTTTGTCTCCTGAGCTACCGCCTTCCTCTCCTTTCCTTCTCCCCCAGTGTTTCAGTAAATTTAATTTAGGGTGCCTAGAAATTGCAAGTATGTATCCTTTTTTGATTTGTATTTTATTATAATTTACACAAACAACTGGGTTTGTGAACTGTATTACTCCTGGCATCTTTAAAATATTGTGGGTGTTTTAATAAATTTTATATTTATTTTTTGCACTCAAACTCTGTGTGAGCTCCTTTTTTCCCCCTCACCTCAAACCAGAACTAAATTGTGACATCAAAGGTACCCTTTATCAGTCTTGCCCTTCTTTATGTTATTATAGACACCCAAATGAAGCCTGCCTCAGAGCAGTGAGAGACCTGCTGTCACCCTGCCTGGGCCTGTCATCTGAGGAGACGGAGTTTACAGACATGGCTGGCAGATGTAGATCAGGTCTCTGGGATGGCCTTTGTCAGCTCTTCTCTGCTTGGTCCCCTCTTCCAGCCAGTTTGGAATTCACTGTCTGCACTTGCAGACAGCTGCTAAGAACCACTACATCCTGGTTCTGGTGGCTCTGACACCGTCAAGTAGTGAGGTGCAAAGCTGAACCCCGGGTCCTGCTGCCCCTGGAACAAAGGGGGGATGTCTGGCAGTGGCTGGGTTTGGGGGAAATTGAGCTGAGAGAGAAGGCTAAATGGACAGGAAGCTGTCCTGTTCTCTCCCATTTGCTCTGCCTGAAATGTACCCCCAAGCAGATCTAGCAGCAGAAATGAGCCACCCAGCAGACCAGAGGCTCAATGATTTTTGTTCTGGACTCCTGCAGAGGAACCTTCTAGAAATGCCTTGACACACTGTCCAAGGTCCTGTATATGTCTATGCACCATATGCCTGGTGCCCTCAGGACAGAAGAGGGTATTGGATCCCCTAGGACTGGAGTTACAGGTGGTTGTGAGCCACCATGAGCATGCTGGGAATTAGACCCAGGTCCTCTGGAGGAACAGCCAGTACTTTGAACCACTGATCCATCTCCCCAGTGCTCCCCCACACCAACTTTTTTTGGTTATGTTTTTCTGCTTCCCAGTAGCATTTGAAGTTTGGCCAAGTGTCTCATTTAATCCATCCTCCTGGTCTAGCCTGATCTTCATTTTGTCATCACCCCTATCGAGTCACACTACCTGGTCAGTAGCCCTAGCAAAAGTTCTGCTGGTGGGACTGGAGAGATGGCTCAGCAGTTAAGAGCACTTGCTATTCATTCAGGGAACCCGAGTTCAGTTCCTAGCCCCATATCGGGCATCGTACAACTGTCTAACTCTAGCTCTGAAAGATCTAGTGTCCTCTTCTGGCGTCTGTGGATGTCTACACACACACACACACACACACACACTCACTGTTTTGCTGTAAGAAGCAGCTCTGAAGGTTTAGAGATGTTCTGATCGATGGGTGTAGCTGTCATTGGGAGTCGTTTTAGTACTATGTCTATTTAGCAGAATAACAACATTAGGTCCTCTCCCCGGGGTCCTATGACCTATCTAGCTACAGGTGTTTGGCTCTTATTAGTGATGCCGGGCATGGGTTCTATCTAACGGACTGGCCACTCCCATGATATTCTTCCCACTGCTGCGCCAGTGTGTATTTTGCCAGGCTAGTCGTTACTGTCGCTAGGAGGGTTCACAGCTGGGTGACGAACTCTTCTCCAGGAGCGTCCCTAGTAGCACAGTGAAAGCCAGCCAGTTGGGACGAAGCTTCCAGGTGAGTACAGTTTGTTTTTTCCATATTGTGGGATCAGGTATGTGGTGTCTTAACATGAAGTGCTACACGGTAACCAAGAGGATAGACCGTTGCCTATAGTGCTTGGGGGCCTATGGGACCTCATTGGCCAACAACGTAAAAAAAAAATGCAGCTGGTCAACATACATACAGAGAATAAGAAACTGTAGAGCGCTGTCCTGGAATGTATGTAACAGATGCACACGCATCAACAATCCTTGGGGAAGAGGGGTGGGAAGACTGTAAGAGCCAGAAGTGGTGGGTAACTCCAAGGAAATGGTGTTTTCCAGACACGGGAGAAGAACAGTTGTGCACAGAACTCAATGGCGGTTGTGACAGCATACACGAGGCCTGTATGGTCTCCACCCAGACAAAATCCCGGCATGGAGATGGGGGAGTTGGCACAAGATCCCACCGCTCTGAGGAGCTTTGGCATTTGATAGCTGCCGGGAGTGAGTCGGGTTTCTTTATAAGGACGTGGCCGCACTCCCAAGGGTAGCAGATGGGCCACACAGACTGGACTTGATGGGAAGAAAACACACAGCCGGGTGGGTAGGGAAGTGAGGGTGGGGAGAGGGACATAGGAGTTGGGGGTTGGTCAGGGAACATGAAGTTCTTAAAGAACTGGTACAATTTTATCTTCAAAGTCTTGCTGCTGGCCCTGCAGGCTGTCAGTCACCTCACCTGAAGTACTCCGCAAAGATGAGACCTTCAGCATCCCGGAGGAGACCAGAAGAGGTGTCCAACCCTCACAACCAGTGGTGTGCCTGTGAGCACCTCCAGGACGCCAGCTAAGACAAGGAGACTTGTCCAGCTCCAGATCTGTCTAGCCCCTTCCTCCACCTCCGGCAGTCTGTGCAGACATGCCCCTGTCTTCCGCCACAGCAGAGCCCTGCCCTAGCCAAGGGGTCCCCACCTCCATGCCACCTTATTCTGACGCACACTGACCTCCGCCCCGGTGTGTCACCCTCTCTCTCTCTCTCTCTCTCTCTCTCTCTCTCTCTCTCTCTCTCTCTCTCTCTGTGTGTGTACCATGTGCCTCGTGGCTCACCCCACCCCACCTCTGCAGCTTCCCTCAGGTCCACTTAGGCCCAGTTCTGCTGTCTGTCCCGTGCCCCGTCACACTTCTGCAGGTGGAGGTGACTTCACCATTCACTCACCTGTGCTCGTGTTTTTCCAAAGAGCTATCTTCAGGTAGGCCGGGGAACCTGGTCCTCGCTGATTTCCCTGAAGGGCTACACTCCCCCCCCCCCCAAACCCTCTGGTCCTGGGGTCCACGGCTGGCAGGCTTCAAGGTCTCAGGACCCTGCAGTCTTCTGATCACCCCAAGAGAGTCACTTCACAATACAGCCTACCAGACATGGGCAACCCACAGCTTGTGGGCCACATGCTTCCCTAAATGTGACCCGAAGTCATGGATCTAAATCAGGACAGGCTTTTTGAAATTTTTCCTCTTTTTTTTTTTTCCCTTTTATTATATTTGGGGTGGACAGGAGAGGGGAGGGGGGACCTGGGAGAGATGTGTGCCATGGTGAGTGTGTAAAGAAAGGTTAGAGGTCCACTTCCAGGAGTGTTTCCCTTCCACCGTGTGGGTTGTGGGGATCCAGCTCAGGTCTTGGACCATCAGGTTTGGTGGCCAGCTGGCACCTGCTCCAGCTGAGCCACCTCCCGGGCACGGCAACTTTCTTATGACCCAGTCCCTGGTTCTCAAGTGTGAAGTTTATAGGTCACAGCATGGGGTTGCCGTGTCCAAACAGTGGACACCCTGCAGGCCTTCCCTCCAAGACCCTTTAGCCGTCTGGCCTCAAGTGTGACTGCCAGTACCAGGGCTGTACAAAGTCGTGTCTTGCCCTGGTCTCCCTGGTGACTCTGGGCTGCTGCGTGGTGCTCCACGGCTGTGTGCCAGAGCTGAATCTGGATCCACAATGGAGAGCAGAAGCTGCAGGGTGATTGACCCAGCCCCAGGACCTGCTTTATTCTTGTGTTTCCAGAAGCTGGCTCACCAGGGTTCAGATTCAGTGGCCAGCTCCGTCCGTACCTTTGCTCTGAATTCTGACTGGTTCCTAAAGGGACGGTCAGTGCCTGCTGCAAACATGGGGGTCTCTGCAGGATTCGTCAGCGCCTTCAGTGTGGCTTCTGCCTGCCCGCCCAGCCCCCACATCCCCAGCGAATAGCTTTTTCCTTTTTTGAGACAGGGTCTCTCCACAAAGCCCTGGCTCTTCTGGAATTTACTATGTACACCAGGCTAGCCTTGAACTCAGAGATTCATCTGCCTCTGCCCCCAAAGTGATGGGATTAAAGACATGTGCCACCACACCTAGTGTGGTGTGTGTGCACTCACACGGTGCCACAGCACACACGTGGAGGTCACAGAAAAGTGACACATGCTGGTTCTTCTTTCCTTCTGCTGTGAGTACTGGGGACAGAACTCAGGCTTGGCGACAAGCACTTACCAGCCGAGTCTAGAGGTGTTCTGGGCATCTGACCTGTGTGTGGCACATAAGAACTTATTCTTCCAAATTTAGATCAAAGTGTGACAAACTGTCTGGGCCCCAGCTTTGGAGGGCTCTGCTGTGGTCCTGTTCCAGCACACCCCTGCCATGGGGACAAGGTGTCTGTGAGTGACAGGGACCATGTTAGTCTGTGAGTCAGTCCATAGCCAGTGCCAGGATCTAATGTGGGCTAACTGTAACAAGGGAGGACAGCTTGAGGACACCCAGGGGGTGGGGTCCAGATTTGCTATTAGGGTGTGACTGGGAAGTTTGGCAATGTGAAGTCAACGTGAAGTCAACTTTGGTTTTGTGGCACTGGAACTTGCACGCAGAACACCAGACTTTGTAGCCCTGGTGTCCAGAATGGCTGCTCCAGCTTCTCAGTCACTCACTCCCAGAGTCCAGGGTGAGCATGTGTGGCTGGCAAGGCTGGCCGAGAGCACAGATCCTGGCAAACTCGCCTCCCGCCCCGGGCTAGGCATGCCGTTCCTCAGCTCCTCTCCCGGGCATGACAAGCCAGGGGTTCCTCGTCATTCTTGGAGAAGTAGGGGAGGGAAAAGTTCTTAACACTTCTTCATAGAACCAAAAAATCTGGGGTCAGGTGTGGTGACATGCCTTTCATCCAAGCAGTAGGGAGGCAGAGGCAGGCCCATCTGTTAGTTCAAGCTAGCCTGGTCTAAATAGTTCCAGGCCAGCCAGAGCCCTGTCTCAAACAAAAACAACCAAAACCCAGCCGCCTCTATTCTGTGTCTGGTAACAGGAACTGTGCAGGGATGGACCATGGCAAACAAAGGATGCGCTTCTGAAAGAAGGGGCCTGAAGCAGGACTCGCGCCTGTTGTGAGCAGTAGGTATCTGTGGCCTTTAATTAACTTCTAAATAGATAACATATCTCCTATCATTATAATACATAAATGTCTATGAACAAAAATAGATGCATTTTTTGGCAGGGGTTTTCCTGGAAGATGGCTGTGCTCGAAGTGCACTCGAGGTTTCCAGCATCAGCAGTCACGTGGCTGGGGCGCCGTCAGCACTTGGGGACAGAGGTAAATATCCGAAGGCCGTGCATCCCCTTGATCTCTTCTTTCAGTGCCTGAAGAAGAGATGTCACAGTCAGTTCTCGTCCTTACATTGGCTACAGAGTGTTCCACAGTCTGTACATGCTTTGTTGAAGCAATTTTTCCTTCAAAATATTTTTTGCCTGTGTGTGTGTGGTGTGTGTCTGTGTGCACGCTTGCATGTGTGTACATGTGCATGTGTGTGTCCATGTGACTGGAGGCCTGAGGTTGACACTGGGTATCTTCCTTGACCGCTCTCCACTCTATATATCCGGGCGGAGTGGAACCTGCTGTTTGGGCCAGTCAACTAGCCAGCCTACTCCAAGGACTCCCTGCTTCTGTCTTCCAGGCCCTGAGATCACCCAGAACTGATATTAATGCTGCGTGTGGTCACAGAGTGTGGGTTCTGGGAATCCACACTCAGGTCCTCACATTCACAAGCCCTTTACCCTCTAAGCCTTTCCCCAGCCCCCTTTATAATGTTTTTGTTTGAGGCAAGGACTCACTATATAGCTCTGGCTGGCCTGGAACTTGCTATTGTAGACCACGGTCCTCCAATGCAGAGTGTTGGGGTGAGAGGTAGACACCACCACACACCAGCTCCCTTTACAATTGTTTTTATTCAGTAATATTTAAGTTTGTAGCCAGGTGGTGGTGGCACATGGCTTTAACCCCAGCACGCAGGAGGTGGAGGCAGGTGGATCTCTGTGAGTTCAGGGCCAGCTTGAGCCTGGTCTACAGAGCGAGATCCAGGACAGCCAAGGCTACACAGAGAAACCCTGCCTGGAGAGAACAACAACAAACCCACCTATGTTTGCCGTGGTGCTGCACACCTAGAGCCCAGTCACCCGGGTAAGGCAGGGTGGTAACCTGAGCTCAGGAGTTCAAGTCCCGCCCAGCAATATAAGAAGACCCTGAACCAACAGCTCACATACACACACACACTCTCTCTCTCTCTCTCTCTCTCTCTCTCTCTCTCTCTCCCTCTCCCTCTCCCTCTCTCTCTCTCACCTACAGCACACAGACAGACACCCCTACCTGGGTTGTGGAGTTAAAACAACACTGAGTACCCCTGGCCCAAAGTCAGCAAATAACTGGCCCTACCCAGGCCAACTCTGTATTCAATGGAGACTTCAACTCTGCAAACAGAAATTCGGACCTTGGAAAAGGCCTCATCACAGGCCCAGGATGCCCCCTAGTGGCTATTTCTGTCTCTGCAGCCGGGCTAGTTCTAGTTAGGTGGCCCAGTCAGACCTTCAGGTGACAGGTTTTGGATTCTGGACACTTGGAGGCTTTGCAGCTTTGTAGTGTGCACACTTCCTCTCCCCAACACCTCCCCCTGACCTCTGTGAAGCCTCCCAAGGCTCCTCAACACACATCAATGTCACATGTCACCTGCTACAGCCACAGAGGAATCGCTGACGTCACTTCAGGGTTGAGGAAACTGAGGCTCTGGTGGAGGGGACCTGACTAAAGTACCCTAAGTGTGGGAGCAGGAGGATCAGTCATGGGGCTGCAGGTCATGTACTGTGTTCAGTCCCCAGTGCTTGGCAACACATAAAAATAGAGCAGTTCCAGGTTGGCCTCGGTCACACAGCGAGTTCAAGGCCAGCCTGAACTGTGAGACACTGCCGGGCAGGGGTGGCACACGCCTTTAATCCCAGCACTCAGGAGGCAGAAGCAGGCAGATTTCTGAGTTCAAGGCCAGCCTGGTCTACAGAGGGAGTTCCAGAGCAGCCAGGGCTACACAGAGAAACCCTGTCTTGTCTTGAAAAAAATAAAAAATAAAAAGCTGCAGCTTGGATAAGCATGTTTGACCATGGCCGTGCAGACAGTGTCACACTAGGTATTGGGGACACCGAGGAAAAAGTTAGGGACGATGATGAAGAACAGAGCCACAAAAAGGTCAAGGCCAGCAACCGTCACTGTGAGGGTCGGGAAGATGGCTGACCAGGGAAGGACACTTGCTAAGCAAGCCTGACAGTTGGAATTTGATCCCCAGAAGCTATGGAGGCCAGATGTGGCACACAGCTGTAATCATGGCATTCCTGCAGCGATATGGGAGGGGAAACAGCAGAATTGTCTGGAAGCTAGCCTAGAGTGCACACATCTAAGGAGGGCTGACCATGTGTTCTCAGGCTGCATGGGCACAGGGAAGCTGAGTAACTTCCTCGGGGTCACAACCTAGAAAGTAGCAACCGTAGCTGCAGGCCAAGGGATGCATGCAGGTTTGTAGCACCCAGGAGTCCAGTCACACCAGGCAGCGTATGTGTTTGAGAACAAAACCCAAGTCCCACAGGCTGTGGGGAGAGCCCCCCGGCCAGGTCTTCCCTGACCTGTCTACCTGCCTGGAGACCATACACAGCTGACCAGAATCTCGAGGGGCTCTGGCTGCTGCCCGTCACAGCCTGCCTCTCAAACCACCAGCCTGCCACAGCCAAGGGCCGTGAGAACGTCAAACGGCTGACATGTCAGAGGTGCACGTATCCATGGCTCAAGTCAGAATCAGCAGCAGCTGGAAGGGGCTGTTGGAGGGTAGGTGAGATGGCCCAATGGGTAAAGATGCTTAGCAAGCCTGACTACCTAAGTTCGAATCCTGAGGACCCACACAGTGGAAGGCAAAATCGGCTCTAACCACATATGTGCTGCAGCCTATGTGCCCCACCCCTAAAAGTAATGTAGAATACACAATTTTAAAAAGAGGGAGTCAGAAAGTGGAGGGGCTTTGGGGTCCAGCCAGGAGGATGGGAAGCAGCTTTTGAGTTGGATGCAGGAGGGAACCTAGGCCAGAGGTCCAATCAGGGACAAGGTCCAGATGAGAAAGACCAACAGGCAACAGCCAGCTGGGAGGGTGACGGCCAAGGGAGGGAAGGCCCTCCAATGACTGTAAGGATGTGTGGACTCAAAGGGGCTGATGGCCAGAACTCTGCTCTTCCAAAACTAAACCAGCTGAGAGCACAGACCTCTGAGAGTGACGCCAGACATAGACGTCCCCAGGGGTGACTTCGGAGACAAAGGCCCGGAGTCAGGGCTGGAATAGGTTCCAGTTGAGGAACACATACCAGGATCTACAAAAGCATGTCATTTAGCGCTGTCTTTGCTAACAGAGTATATCAGTATGTGACAGGTGAAAACACTGAGTGGGCCTGCACAGTGGAGCACATCTATGACCCTGCCCACGAGGCGGTGGCTAGAGGTCATGAGCCCAAATGAGTCAGCATCCAATGGACACCCGTCTTGAAAATCCCTAACAAGGGCTGAGGCTATACCACAGTCGGCAGAGCACTTGCCTGGCATACACGAAGCCCTGGGTTCCACCCTCAGCACCTCATACACTGGGCGTGGTGGTGCACACCTAGAAACCCAGCATCTGGGAGGTACAGAAAGATGGGGAGTTCAAAGTCACCCTCAGCTGTATAGTTAAGTTTGAGACCCATGAGACCTGGTCTTTAAAAATACCTAAATGAGGCTGGGGGTAGAGCTCAGTAGGGAGAGCTCTCATGGGGACTGCCCAGTTTGGTCCCCAGACCTCATAAGCCAGGCATGGTGGTACACACCCCAGCACTTGGAAGGTGGAGGCAAGAGCAATCAGAAGCACAAGACCTCACCTACATAATGAGTTTGGGGCTAGCCTGGGCTTCGTGAGACCCTCTTTAAAATCTTAACAAAAACCCAAACCAAAGAAACAGTAAACGGTGTTAGTATTAGAAAAGACGTTGAAAGATAACTATTGGCTGGCTTATTTTCGTTGTGAATGACTTTACATTTGCTCCCAATCTCAACCTAGTGACTCTGATTTTCGTATTTCCAGGGTCTAGAGTCCGATGGTCCTGACACGTTCTAATGGCTGCCTTGCTCTCTCCGGGGACCGACAGTGCTAGCCGCCATGCCCTCTGCTGTGCCCTCAGCTGCTGAAGGCCAGAGGGAAAAGGACCGTCAGCAGCCACTGACCTGATTGACCATCTGGTGCTGCTGGACAGTCCTCTTCTCTTTAAATTCTTCTGACTCAATTTTAATCTCGTACATCGCCCCGCAGCCTCCTGAAACAAAGTCGAAGGCGTTTCCGTTACAACAGATGGTAGCAGACTCAGACAGTCCCGAGAAGGCGGTGTCCTGACAGCATCCTGCTAACAGGTGTAGGTAAGATCACACAGTTTCCAATCTGACCATTTGCTCCTGGCGGGCAGCCTTGACCCAAATGTTCTCTCCTGTCTGCAAGGTGCCCCTGTTCCCCACAACTGTCAAGTGTGATCAGGAAAGGGGGGGCCCAAGGCCTGGGAAGCATTGGGAGGTAGAACACTCTCTCTTAGTAAGCCACGGGAGATGGTGGGAAGGTCAATTTCAGTATTACCACCTTCCACAGACCTGTTAAAAAGTACAAAATTATCCTAAGTTTTCATCCAATCATATGTGTAGTCCCGCCAATGATGGTTGATAGTGACCGTCAACTTGACAGAATCTGTATCACTTAGGAGACAAACCTCTGGGCATGTCTCTGAGGAAGTTTCTAGATTGGGATAACTCACCCTTAAACTGGAGACCTGGACTGAAGGAAAATAGAGCTGAGCACCAGCATACACACACACACACACACACACACCCCTGCTTCCTGACTGGACACAATGTAATCAACCACTTCAAGCTTAGGCAACCATGCTTTCCCACCACAAAGAACGCCCTCAGAGCCCTCACTGACATACAATAAAATACCCTTCTTTGTGTTTTTTAAGTCAGGGTCTCACACAGTCAGACCTCAAATTCTCCACATAGTCAAAGATGACCTTGAACTTCGAGCCAGCACAGCATACTCACTCAATTTTATATGTTTCTGGGAATCGAACCTGGGCCTTTGTACATGCTGGGCAAGCACTCCAACCGAGCTACATCCCCAGTCCAATAAAAGATGTTTCTGAATGCTCTCCCAACCCAGGCACATGTGCTTTCGGGGAAGTCAGGATGCCTTCCCTGCAGGCCAATGCAGAGCTGGCTCCTATCTGGCTGCCTGCACCTGTGTCCCTCTCTGGGTGTGTCTGGATAAGGCCCCCATCTTCCCTCTGCTTCTAGTGCAGAAGCTGCACCTCCAGCCTGGCCTTGACAAACAGCCAGCCAGACATTCCGAGGTGCAGAGGTGGCCTGAGGAGAGCAGGGCCAGCCTGGGCTTGGAAAGTCTGCCCTGGGTCCTGATTCTGCCTCTGGTCCTCCTGTTCCCATTGGCTGCTTTGGGTGGGCTTGACTCTGGATAAAGTAGGGTAGTAGACAAAATCCACCTTGGACCCATCCTAGCTCTCCATTGTAGGGTGTCAGAAGAACTGGGGTGGACAGGTTACAAGGTGTCTAAAACATGAGAGGCTGTGTCCTGAGTTCTTGGTGCCTGTACAGGGGCAGGCTTGCTGATCGACAAGAGGGACCTCATCTGAGCAGGGCTAGTCTGGTAACCGAGTTCTCAGCCAGGCCTTTGTCTTTGTGGTTTCCCTCTGATGTTTCTAAGTCCCCATCTCCATCTGGCCCAAAGCAACACTTACGGAGAAGTCACTGTGGCAGGTCCCCTCCTTCCAGCCTTTGACTTACGGAGAAGTCACTATGGCAGGTCCCCTCCTCCCAGCCTTTGACTTACGGAGAAGTCACTATGGCAGGTCCCCTCCTTCCCAGCCTTTGACTTACGGAGAAGTCACTATGGCAGGTCCCCTCCTCCCAGCCTTTGACTTACGGAGAAGTCACTATGGCAGGTCCCCTCCTCCCAGCCTTTGACTTACGGAGAAGTCACTATGGCAGGTCCCCTCCTTCCCAGCCTTTGACTTACGGAGAAGTCACTATGGCAGGTCCCCTCCTCCCAGCCATTGACTTACGGAGAAGTCACTATGGCAGGTCCCCTCCTCCCAGCCTTTGACTTACGGAGAAGTCACTATGGCAGGTCCCCTCCTCCCAGCCTTTTGACTTCAGCCTCTCCCCAGGCAAAAACTCAAAAACCTCAGCAAGGCTCCACGGAGAAGATGGGAGAAAGCCTCACCTGAGATGTCCGTGACTTTGATAGCTGTGGCTCGGGGAAACTTGTCTTTGAGAATCTGGGTCACCTTGAGCTCCCCCTCAGTCTGGGAGGCAAACATCCGGTGTATACAGTGCAGGAGAGGGGGCTGTGACAACAGAGAGGAGGTCTGTTGAGGTCTGTGGAACTGTGAGCCGCGGTGCAGCAATGTCTCGTCTGCTGCAGTCGGCCGGCAAAACACTGGGGTTGCTGGTGAGTGCTGGTGCTGAAGAGGTACCACCCAGTCACTCCTCAGTCTCACCTGAAGGTCCAGAGCAGGGTGCCATTCTAGACTTTCAGGGTTGGATCCTGGGTCTCTGTGGTATGTTTATGTGTAGGCACCTGCCCGTGTGTGCATGGACATTGGGGGTCAGAGGACAAGCCCAGCTGTCGCTCTCAGGGACGTCACTTTGTTTTTTGAGACAGAGTCTCTCACTGGCTTGGAGCTCATCAAGTAGGCTAGGCTGGCAGGCAAGCTCTAGGGATCCACCTGTCTCACCCCCCAGCAGTGGGACTATAGGGGTGTGCCCCCACACCTGGCTTTTGTTTTTAAATTTTTACTTTAAATTGTGTGTGTGTCTAAGAGTTTGTGCTCATGAATGCAGTGCCTTCAGAGGCTAGATGAGGGTATCAGACCCCTGGAGCTGGAGTTACAGGCGGTGGTGAGCTGATTGACATGAAGGCTGGAAACTGAACTGGGCTCCTCTGTAAAGGCAGTGAACTTATCCACCATCTCACGTGGGTCCTGGGGGTTGAACTCAGATCACCCCTGTGAGTACTTTACCATCTGAGCCTTCTCCCAGTTCTCTCACTAGCTAGTCTTAAAAGGCCAAGGTGGAGTCTGCCCCTCTACAGCAGCACCCCAGAGCTGACCCTAAGGCAGGCCCTCTGAAGCAATGAGTGAGGAGAGAGACATGGCTGCTGGACACAGGCCAAGAAGCCTAAGAGATGGCTGACATGCAGGCCAGACGAAAGATCTGGTCAGATGGGCTGTGCGTCTGGGTGCAGCGGCAAGGTCTGGGGGTGGACGTGCTCCCGAGACAGCAGCATAGGTGAAATCACTAAGAGGCACAGTGGCTCGCACTGCACAATCCTCAGGACCCGGTCATCTTCGCACACCCATCCTGTCAACAGACTGACAAAATCCCAGATGACAGTCCTGGGGGCAACACAACTCCTCAGCACGGGAGGCAGATTCCGGACCAGCAGGCAAGTGAGGAGAAAGAGATGGGTGAGATAAAGCCAAAGATGAGTCTGAAAGGGAGAGACAGACCAGGCACTGTGGCTTACGACTTTCTTCCAGGAGCCAGGAGGTATGTCACAAGTTCTTAGCTAGCCAGGGCTTTAATGCGAGACCCTGTCTCAACCAACGGAGGGTGGGAGGATTAGGAGAGCTGGGCTCCCTCTCCAGGCTGCAGGCCATGGAGGGTCAAGGTCAGAGGCCTGCTCTGTGTGCAATTGCAGGGCGCAGGCTCATCCCCAGTGCCCAGCACCAACGCCTGGCCTCGGGGCTACACCACCTCTGTTTTCCTCTGCCGAAGGCAGCATTTCTTTCCCAGGTTCGCTATACTGTGCTGGTTTATGGGACTGTTCCCCGACCCACCTGAGCCGGGTACCCCCAACCCCCAGTGCGATTCAGAGAGGTCAGGAGAGAATGAATGAGAGCAGGGAAGGGCCCCAGCCTTGCCCTCACGTCCTCAGCCAGACAACAGCCGCCCGACCCCCCGCAGCCCCGCCCGCGCCCCGCCGGCTCACCCCGTAGCTCCCGCGGAGCAGAGGCGCAGCGGACGCCGGGCCCCATGCCGCCATGCCCGGCGACGCAGCCCGCAGCCCGAGGTCACAGTGCAGCCGGAAAGACACCGGCACTCCGTCCGGAGCCGCCGCCCTGGGCGAGCCCGCCCCCTGCCGCTCGGAGGCCGCGGCCGCCCGGCGGGAGCCACCCGGGACCCGCAGGCCTGGGCCGACCCTCCATCCCGCCGGGTCGGCTTCCACTGCAGGGTCGTACACCCCCCACCCTACCCCACCCCCGCCTCCAGTCGCCCACTTAGGCAGCCAGAACCCCGGGTGCGCGGGACAGGCCTCCCTCCCTCCCTCCCTCCCTCCCCACATCCCAGTCAGTGCTCTGGGGGAACTGACTTCTTCTTTCCAGAAAGGAGTTCCGGTGAAATTCTCGGCAATGGGAGTCTTCTCAGGTTTGCGGTTTAGAAAGAGCACTCTGGCTCCTGTGAGGAAGGGGGTTCTTTGTGAGGGGCTGAATTGGAGAGGGCAGACTGCTGCAGAGGCCAGATGAGCGATGAACTAAACCAGGGGCAGGAGTGGGGATGAGATGTGGCGGGGGTGGAAATTTGTTTTGGATTTCCCCAAATTCCAGGGGACACAGCCCCCCTAGGTACGGGCCGAGGATGAAACCTGTAATCCCAGGGCTGTTTTGTGTCAGCCGAGGTTAAGTAGTGAGTTCCAGGCCAGTTTGGACTATAGAGATCCTGTCTCAAATGGGATGGGAGTGGGTGGCACACACCTTTAATCTCAGCATTGGAGAGACAGAGGCAGGCGGATCTCTGAGTTCAAGGTCATCCTGGTCTATATAGATCAAGTTTGAAGCCAGCCAAGGCTACCCGGTGAGACCCTGGCTCAAAACAAAACACTTCAGAATAGGTAGGATTAGAAGCACACACCATGAGGGGTAAGTAATCACCAGCAAAACAACAGGTATACCGTTAGAGTAAAACCTGATGTTCCATTAAACCCCGTTTTCCCAGCAGTAACTGCAGCCTGAAGTCCGGCGTATCCTGCAGGCCTCTGTCACTGCACTGGTGCCTCTGCAGTCAGCACCTCCCGTGTGGGTTGGGCCCGGATTTGTTCTTTAAAGTGAACAACTAAAAGTAGGCTCATTTATAGGCCAGGCACGGTGGTGCACCTTTAATCCTAACACTTGGGAGGCAGAGACAGGTAGATCTGTTAGTTCAAGGCCTGCATGGTCTACATAGCAAGTTCCAGGACAGTCAGACTATATAGAGAGACCCTGTCTCAAAACAAAATTAAAATGGTCATTCATTCCAATGTTGAGTGACTCCTGTGTTCTAGCCCTCATCTCCGGATTACTTGATATAAATTTTTCTGCTTGATTCCTGAAAATTTATGGTTAGAAATAGTTAACTTCCAAGTCTCTTCATTTATGCCAAGAAATACAATTAAAACTGTCTAAAATGTTTTCTAGCTGTATAGTGGCCCCTCTTTGCTATTCAAACCACATGTTCAGACGAGCAGGAACTGGCTAACTACATGGTGATTGGTTTACGGCTGGTCAAATGATCTGAACCAGACCACTGAGATAAGGTCCCCGCATTTGGCTGGAACTAGAGAGATTACGGGTTTCCAATCTATTGCTAAGTTTATAAAAAGCCTGGCACTACTAGCAACCAGCTTTGTGCCCAACAGGCAGAGAGCTGCTTTGGCAATGGCGCGGACACAGCAGAAAGTGGTTCTGGGGAGGTAGGCATATGAGCCTGAGCTGTTGGAAGCCAGCCCTGCTGGAAGTGAGTCCTGGATTCAGTGCAGACGTTTGCCACTTGAAGCTAAGTGCCCTAAGGTTAAGGTCACAGACTTACCTGTCATTTACATGGCACTCTGTCAGTCCTGTTCCACAGAACAGTCACCCACATAACTGTGACTGAGAACTGCTGGCGCTCCACTGTGCACCCCTTACCTTCAGTTTCCAAGAGCTGTCCAAACTGAGAGAAAAAAAGTCCAGTCTCAAATCCTTCAGACTCCCCATCACCCACAGGAAATAACCTTTCCTGTGACTTCACCCTCACCTCCCCACCCAGCTGGAATCTACTGCAGGACAGACCAGCGTCATCCTGCACAGGTTCTGCAGGCACTTGGTCACAGTTTGCCTTGAGACTCACCTTCAACCAAGCCACATTAGTACTGCTTGCAACTCCAGCTTTCAAATTTTTATATTTTATGTGTCTGCATGTTTTGACACATGTATGTCTGTACATATGCATACAGTGTCCAAGGCCAGAACATTGTGTCAGATCCCTCGGAACTAGAGTTACACATGGGTGCGGACCCCCACATGGGCGCTGGGAATGGAGCCACCTCTCAAGCCCCTTCGTTTTTTTAAATTGCCTTTGGGCCCAGGAAATGGCCGATCCTTTCTACTCTGAACTTGAGGGTTTTTCACCTTTGTTTACTTTGGGTCATAATCACTCTGTGTTTTGTTTATTGTCGAGACAGGGTCTCCTATAGCCCAAACCGGCCTCTAATTCATTATGTGCTGAAGATGACCTTGGATTTCTGACCCTCTTGTTCTGGGGTTACAAACCTGTGCCACCTCACCACGGAGACCCCTCAGGTCTCTTGGGATGCATCTGTTTTCAACCTCACTGAGATGATTTTTAGTAACAGTCATTGTATAGAGCCTCCTAGCACCCCAAGCATCAGTTCTTAAAAATTCAATCCTACAGCTCACTATGGCGGCGGCACATGCCTTTAATCCCAGCACTCAGGCAGAGGCAGGCAAATCTCAGCTTGAGGCCAGCTTGGTCTGCAGAGCGAGTTCCAGAACAGCCAGAGCTACACAGAGAACCCTTTCTTGGGGGGCAGGAAGGAGGATTCAATCCAAGCAGCTGTGCACCAGCTTTCCGACCTTGTCTGAACATTTGTGGAAAAGACTGAAAATTCCCTGATTTGCATCTTCTGCCTCCCCAGACAGCCCCAAGTAGTAAACTTTCCCTCTGAGTAAAGCCCTGCAAAGTCCTCCCAGCCCCTTCAAAGCCAAAATAGAGTGGTATGACCTGGGATCTGCATACCAAGGGACATCCAGGTTGCTTTTGGCCAGATAGCCTTGACACTGGACAATGTTAAAGGATGTTGTAGTTTCCGGCTATGATGCTTCAAAGCTTAACTCTGGCTTTCCTGACTCTTGTCTGGGTTACTTCTACTCTTCTAAAGTTTCAAATAGCTTCAAAAGACTCAGCTGAACAATTACTGAATTCTTGGACCTTCCACTGGTAGACACTGTTGGACTAGCTAGATCACAGCCTGTAAGCCATTCTAATAATCCCATATATAGTCTTTCTACCAATTCTGTTCCCCTAAAGTAGTGGTTCTCAACCTTCTTAGTGCTGTGACCCTTTAATACAGTTCTCCTCATGTTGTGGTGACCCACAACTATGGTTTATTTTTGTTGCTACTCCGTAACGATAACAATTATTTTTGTTGCTACTTCATCTCATTTTGCTACTGTTTTATTAAACATAATGTAAACATTTGTTTTCCAATGGTCTCCACACCCCTTCCCCAAAGAGGTTGTGACCCACAGGCTGAAAACCCCTGTTCTAAAGAACCCTCCTGACTAATACACTGAGCATGTTGGTAATTTTACAATGACAAGTGGCTGATTGGGCTGGGGAGGGTTTTAAGGATATAGGAGTACTTGACTTCAAGGTAAGAAAATTAGTGAATCTAGCCTCCATCCCCTTTCCCAGGAATGTACATAAGATCTGGAGTCCCATGAGCATCCCAGGATGGAGACTGTTCATTTCTGTCCGGGGTGGATCTGCACTAGACATAGGGATTTGTTCTTTGGAACAAGGCTCTGGTATTATATTTGGTTTCATTTAGGAACTTCTCCTTCCTAAGCTTTAAGAAAGTAGATACTAAATGGTATGCAAAGACAACCCTCCAAATTTAAACTGTAATCAAAATCCACAGAACCTGCAAAGATCTCATTTCCACATTTAAATAAAAGCATGCTAACACACTTCAAAGCCATTTTTGCTTTCAATATAGTTTATTCTGATGAAGTTACAAAAGTAGATACAAAATACTTTTTTAAAAAGTACAGTTAACGACTTAGAAAAATAGAATAAAGCCCTAAAGGTTTAAAAATACAACAAATTTTTTTTCCCATGAGGAATATTTTAAGTTATTTTAGATGGTAACCAAGACTACCTTATGCAAATGATTTTTGCTGCAGCCCAACACAGAACGCCCTTCTATAAGCAGCCTGTAGCACACTGGTCATCCATTTGGCTTTACTTGTTTGATATACTTCTGACGAAAAACTTGTGAATTTCCATGCAGCTGCCTCAGTAAAATTACTGCTGCCGTGTGTGCTCCAAAGCCCCTCAGAGCCCAGCATCAAAACTGAATATAAAAACAGGAAGACCAAAAGACTCCTTTCCTTCTTTGCCAGAACTCATGACCTCAGGAGGAAAGAACACGACTGCTGAAGGTGCTCGGCAGCTCATGTCCAGGCTGGCACTGTTCAGGCCAGGGCTCCACACTGACGGGATGGCTCCCACAGATAGCAGAGGAGCCCTGGCACCATGAGTGCAAACACACCTGTAAGGCCCCACTCTTCGGGCCTGATTTGTTTATGCTTCTGAGGGAATGACGTCATGTCTGAGAAGCTCTACTACTGTATGATCTTAGGGCTTAGAGAGAAGCCAAGAGAACAGGAAACTTCAGCAAACTTCAGCACCAGGACTGGGCCTGGGCCTTTGCTGCAAGTCGTGAACACAGACCTGCAGTTCTCCAGTGAGCAGTCGTGTGAACTAGAGTTCTGCAGGCCAGGGTAGAAGAACCTTAGCTAACTGGCTGCTGGTGAGTCACGAGTCAGTCAGCAGAACAACAGTGGAGTGGCGGTCAACACAAAACTATTACAAGGAAGTGTGATTTTTTTTTTTTTTTTACATCTGTGTATCATTGTCCAAGTTTTTTAAAGTCCTGGAAATTAAAGCACCACAGGGCTAAGGCGGAATTCAGCAGGCAACTGGAAGCCACTGCAACTGAGTCTACGGAGCAGTCAGCACAACTGACTCCTACTGGGGTGGGGGACAGGGAGTAGGCAGATAAATGCAGGACAGACTATTTCTTCAGATGCTATGAAAGCGTCTCTAGTCATGGCAGAAAGACGCCACCCTCCTCCCACGTTCTGCCTCAGAGGTGAGCAAACAGCACAATGTGTACACACTGCTGGTTAAGGCAGGTTGGTCTGGGAGTCTGGCACTGTTTTTGTTTAAAAAGACAGAAGAAAAAATGGAGTGGGGGGACACACACAAGGAGACACTCCAGTCTCAACTACCCAGGTGGTTGTGTGTGTTGTCCCACTGCAGCTGCCTCCGTATCTTAGCATCTACCCATCTGGAGCTGCCTCCGTATCTTAGCATCTACCCATCTGGAGCTGCCTCCGTATCTTAGCATCTACCCATCTGGAGCTGCCTCCGTATCTTAGCATCTACCCATCTGGAGCTGCCTCCGTATCTTAGCATCTACCCATCTGGAGCTCAGTAACGGAGAGGGCACCTCTGTCTCTGAAATGCATGCAGAGGAAAGAAAAACCTTTGATTTGAGGGTGCCAGATATCCTAAAGATGATTGAGCCTTGGTTGAGAAAGAGAATTTCACTTCAGCAAATCAAAGTAAATGGAGTCTGTGGTTGAGGGGTGATGCTTTCTCGGGGGCATCTAGAAGTCTGCATTCTTTCTGCAGGTAACTGACACTTGCAGAACAGCTGACATCTGGACCTTTGCATACACCTGGGTTAGGAGGTGTTTCCAAGCTGTCCTTTTTTCTCTAAACCGTTATCCCACCTTGAATTCCTCTAATAGTGATGTGTGGTTTCAGCGAAAATAAGACAAAACTTCTAAGCATACTTAAGAACACACTAAAATGAGTCATTAAAACTGGAGTTTCTAAGGAATTCTTTCTTGTATAGTTTAGTGGAGTCAAAAATAACAAAACCCTCATCACCTCTAACCTTTATAAAGCCATGCAGGAGGCCAGTGAGCACTTAGTCCCAGCCCTGACACACACAATGCTGATACACTACAGCACTGCCCTTTGGACAAGTGTCCAGGATACTTACGATGCCATGTACACCTGAGGAGGCAACCAGAACTGACTAGATCTGAGGACCTAATGAAGAGCAGGCACCTTCCTCAATAAAGGAGTCTTTTATCCTGATAGGATGAGGAAATTTTCAAGTTTTGATACAAAGACAAAGGAGAGAACCTCTAGAGCTCAATGCAGCCTTTGTATAGTAACAGAATGAAGCAAGGCTGTTAATTCACTTCCCTGCTGGATCTCCAGTTCTCCCTCAAACAGACAGCAGGGAGACCTGCAGTCACACACACCCTCAAGCTACTTTTTCCCTTATTGCCATAAAGTCTGCATTTCTACACATAAATGTAAGTTTCAAGTTGCAATAAAAACATGGAATCGTTTAGGAAATAATCAAGTATTCTAAATACTTTTTTCTACTGTCCTCTCCAGAACTGCAAGGCCTCACGAATCATCAATGAAAATAGTGGCTTTGAGGCCCAAGTCTGTCACAGTTTTTTAGAAGTTTCTTGATCTCTGCCAAAATCTAAGTGAAGAGTTTCAAGAGGAGAACCTGCATGCCGCCATCAGAGGACACAGAGACTACATCCATTATACACCCCCATCTAGACAGACAAGGACACAACCCCAAAAATTAAAAAGTCACATAAAAATAACTTTGGTTAATCTCATGCCACATATGCCTGTGATTTAAGCTTTGTGGGTTTTGCAAAACAAACTTTTTTCAACCAGTTTACCATGTAGCCCAGGCTAGCCTCCAATGTGCTATCCTCCTGCCTCTTCCTCCACAGTATCAGGTAACAGGCATGCACCATCATGCCTGGCTAAAAATATATATGTACTCTTATCTATAAACACCAGCACACAGACACGAACCTAAAAGGCTATCTAAGGTAAAACATAAGCTCTAAATGGCTGAGATTTAGAAATGGAACACCATTTCAATTTGTAAAATGAAGCAAAACTGATCTGTGTTAAGAAATTTGTTCTAGAAACTAAGTTACTGCTGAAACCCCTTAATGTCCATTATGTTGTCACATGGAAAAATTCAATTTCTTTTTTTTTTTTCAAGACAGGATTTCTCTGTGTAGTTCTGGAGCGTGTCCTGGAACTCACTCTGTAGCCCAGGCTGGCCTCGAACTCACAGAGATCCACCTGCCTCTGCCTCCCCAGTGCTGGGATTAAAGGCGTGCACCACCACTGCCCGGCTTCAATCACTTTCTTGAACAAAAGATCAGCAACAAACTACAGGTTAACCTAAGGTTACAACAGAGGACACTAAAGGAAGGGTGGCCACACAGCACCTCCAATCTGGCTGTGCCACACAGGTCTTGTTCTGAAGCTATCTGGCCAACCTACCTTTGGGACAGTTTTCTCTGCAGCCAACACTGGGTCTTTTGACCCTGCTTTCTTAGAGTCAGTATCACTAGTCCACACCAGACAGCAAGGAGAGAGTGCTAGCAGTCGACAGAGCGAGAGGGTAACTGTGCTCCAGAAGAAACATTTATCTGTCTTTAGATCCAAGCTTCTCAATTAATTCCTGAAGTGGTGCCAACTCACGCCTATCAATCAGATTGAACTCCTGGAAAGAGAAGGAAAGTAAAATGTAACAATAAACCAACACTGAAACTCTTACACGTCAACAATGTCTGGTGACCCTCAAGATCACCACGTGTGACTGGTCTCCAGAAAGACCAAGACACAACTCATGACTTTAACAGTGTTGAGACATCGGGCTCCCTTCCTAACCAGATTCTGGGGGGTGAAAGGAACTGTAGCTACAAGTGTTAAACACTAAAATGAAATACACAAGTGTATATACAATGACCTAAAAATTACAAACTGAACCTCTGCCAACAGCCACCTCTTGAGAAGTCTACTTTTACACACACACACACACACACATGCATGCACACACAAGGTACAAAAAAATCTCAGAAGGAGAAAAAAAAATTAAGTGTGGTATAGCCTTTGCAATACACACAGAACCATAATACACAATAATAAAAGCTACCAGGTTTCTCTACTTCCTGTAAAGTGCTGTTTTATATACAGAATTGCCTAGCTTTTTAAGAAGCTTTTACTTTTCTTTGTGTGTGTGTCTGCCGTATGTGGGGTGTCTGAAGAGACCAGAAGTGGGTATCAGAGCCCTGGAGCTCCCCATGCAGGCGCAGGAAGTGTCTTCACTGCGGAACCACCTGTCGCTCTCGCTCTTTTCTGGTTTCTCTGAAACAAGGTCTGGCTGGGATTCCAGAGACGTGCATCACGCTCTGATAATTCTTTACTATCTTTTTCAAATAATATGAATTATTTTGACCTTTCCAAGTTCTGAGTTAGTGCTCACAGGCAACAGGCCACAGACCTGGAAGAGCAAGGGAAGCCTGAGGCAGCTGGACCCAAGAAGGATGCTGCCTTTCTTCCTTTCTGTTTTAAAGCTTGACTGACTGACTTTGGTCTGTCTGTGAGCCTTTGTGAGTTTATGTGCTCCACGTGTGAGTGTGCATGTGCCTGTGGAAGCTAGAGGAGGCTGGGTCCCTTACAGGGAGTGGTGAGCCTCCTGACAGGGATTCAAGAACTGAACCCAGGTCCTCTGCAATAATTGTACATGGTCTTAACTGCTGAGCCATCTCTCCAGCCCAGAGACACAGTCCTTCTTTCTATACTGCGTCATGAATCGATGAAACAACAGAAGAAAACGAAGTTTGTACTCAGACGGTCTGCATCTACAAATAAGACAGTGTCTTACTGTTATCAAGGTCCAAGTCCAAGACCCCGAGATCAATCTGGCTCACCCACCTGGACAAAGAAAATAAAGTGCTTAAAGGAGGTGTTGAGGTGGGCCTCCTCTTGCAGCTGCATCACGGAGTCAAAGTGCTGGTGGTAAATATGGGCGTAAACCCTGAAGAGACGCTTCAGGATAGTCTTTGCCACAGACATGAAGTTTTTGGGAAACGGGACACCTGTAATTGAATGCACACCTATCAATCATCAAATGAGACAGCAGCGAGTTTTGATATTACACATAAGCTTAAGCTCTCCCAAGTCGACTTCAAAGGACTGTAAGCAAAGCAAACCCCAACCTGAGTATTCTTCCCGCTCCACACTGACTGCCTACAACAGAAGACACAGGTAGAGACTGCTGATCACAGTTCAAATTCACGTTAGTTGTTTAATACCAGAGTTTCTCCCTAAGAGGAAATGCAGTAAGAATAAGCACTTCGATTATAAACATCAATTCTGTCATTTGTAACAGGAAAAAAAAGTGAGGAATGGAAATTTTCCTAAACAAAATAAATGACAGCCCTCAAGTTGCAGAGAGCATCTCATCTTCTACATTACTCTGGAATGTAAAAGTAGTAGTCTTCATTTTCCTAGAGCCCAAAAGGGGGAGATCCTTCCTGAAACAGAAGGCGGGGACCTCATTCCTTCTCAGAGAAAAGAAATACCTCTTGAGAGAAAAACTGGGAGGTGTGGGGACCTCTTGAAGCAGTCATCATGGGACACCTGGCTACAATCCTGACAAGTTTGGCTGATGACACCAAAGTCCTTTAGCAAAGGGACCGGAGTGCCAGAGAGTCGGCACTGGCTACACAAAGCACCACTGAGAAGCACCGAGAAGGCGTTTTCCTGCTGGGCATGTGATGCTTGTCTCTAATTCAAGGCAGACAGGTGGATCTGTGGGAGGCCATGGACTCCAGTGAGTCTCAGGCTTGACAAGAAATCAGTTTCAAAAAGCAGTTCCTCAGAACCACCAAAAACAAAACACCTTTCAACCTCTCAGAAAACGGAGGCTTCTAACAGCATTCCTCCTGTGCATCTTACTTTTTTTCTTTAGCCAGCCCTTAAAAGCTTGATATTTAAGGGTTGGGAATTTAGCTCAGTGGTAGAGCGATTGCCTAGCAAGCGCAAGGCCCTGGGTCCGATCCTCAGCTCCAAAAATAGATAGATAGATAGATAGATAGATAGATAGATAGATAGATAGATAGACAGACAGATAGATATTTAATAAGTTGTGCTTATTTTAGTTGTATTCCCAACCCCTAGTCTTTGCTAAACTGAGTTTTCAAACATTACACTGGAGCTTATGTGCTGTTTCCCTGGACAGAATCTTAATATGAAATTCCAAAATGGCAGGTTTTAAAAATCAAATCTTTTCTCTTAAAATTCCTATCTTGCTAATGGTTTAGATATGCTGCTAAAAAACAAAAAAAAAAAAAAAAAAAAAAAACAGTTCTCACCAATAAGGTGAAACTAGCAAAACTTGTAACACTGATAATAGCCTAATGGGGAGGAAGAGGCAGGGGGAAGAGTCTAGAATTACTACAGTAGAAAGAGAAGCTGAGAAAAAAGGATTCTGGGGGCATGGTGATAAGATTTTATAGCCTCAGCAAGTGGGAGGTAGAGATAGAAGGACTCAGTGTTCAAGGCCATTCTCAGCTACACAGTGAATTCAAGGTCAAACTGAGCTAAATGAGATCTTGCCTCATAAAAATAAAATCAAATGAAACTTAACGGAGTAAACATGTAAGTTGTTTTAATCTAAGTACTTTCTAAATTAATAGAACATATTCAAGTGGAACCAATATATAATTAAGTATCTGTGAGAAAGGAAATACAAGGTTTAGTAGAAGATTGTTAACAAAGAACCAAATCTAACAACTTTTTTTTTCTTTGAGACAAAGTCTCACTCTGTAGCACAGGCTAATCTTGAATTCCCAGCAATCCTCCTGTCTCAGCCTCTGGAGTGTTGGGATTGCAGGTATGCTCTACCATTTTCCCCAACACCAGCCTAAGTATAGAAACTTGATCTAGGGCCAGCAGGCTGGCTGCCTGGATAAAGATACCTGCCAGGCCTGATGACATGAGGGCAATCTCCAGGACTCACACGGTAGAAGGTAAGAACTGACCTCCCCAAGTTGTCCTCTGACTTTCACACCTTTACAGTGCCACACAAGTTCACACCCAGGCCCAGACACACTGGGCCATACAGAATACGCAAAAAAATAAATGTCGGTTGTTTTTTTAATTGATCTAAATGTTTCTCCCAGAAGCGCCTCTGCTTAGACTATGAAGAAGAGCACAAGCCGGGCAGTGGTGGCACACACCTTTAATCCCAGCACTCGGGAGGAAGAAGCAGGCAGATCTCTGTGAGTTTGAGGCCAGCCTGATCTACAGAGTGAGTTCCAGGTTAGCCAGGACTGTTCACTGAGAAACCTTGTCTCAAAACAAAAAACAAAAACAAACAAACAAAAAGCACAAGAATCTGGCAGCCGGCAGTGGTGGTGCACGCCTTTAGTCCCAGCTCTCAGGAGGCAGAAGGCACATGGACCGCTGTGAGTTCAATGCCAGCCTGGCGTACAGAGTGAGACCCAGGACAGCCAGGGCTACACAGAGAAACCCTGTCTCAAAAAAACAAAAAACAACAACAACAAAAAAAATGTGGTAAGCAGCTGCTCAGATCCTCAGAACAACAAGCAGGCTAACGTCATTCTTCAGTACAATACCAAAACCAAAACAGTAGCAAGCCAGAAACGTTCTCCTAGCAGAACATTTGAAAAAGAAATGGAGAAGTTGGGGTATAACTTAATGGTAAAGCATGTGTTTAACCATGTGAGGGGCCCTGGGTCTGACCTCCAGCACCAAAAAAAAGTAACTTATAGTCATCAAAAATAGACAATGGGAAAATATCTGCTAAAAACAGGCTGGTGAGACGGCTTAGCAGGTAAAGGCGCTTGCTGCACAAGTCTGGAGACCCAAATTCCACCCCCAGACACCATGTAAATAAAGGCAGAAGGAAAGAACCAATTCCACAAATTGTCTCTCTCTGGCCTTCACTCATGTATTGTGGCACACAAACACATGCACAATTTTTAAAGTAAATTTTTAAAAATCTACACCTTTTTTTTGGGGGGGAGACAAAGTCTCACTATATAGCCCTGGCTGACCTGGAACTCACAGATATCTGCCTATGACAATCTTTGGAGTGCTAGGATTAAAAGTGTATACCATGCCCAGCTAACATTTATTTTTACTTTGAGAAAATGCTTCTGTGTTTTTATGAAGAACAAATAGAACAGACGTGAAGAACACAGGAAGGTGTGTACAGTTTCAGATCACCCTGTAAGGTTCCACAAGGTTTACAAGGTCCTAAAACATGGCAATTTGCTCTATACATGATTTAACTGAGGAAGGAAAGACACTAATATCAAACTGGAACAAACTGGCTAACTTCTTTTTAGAAAAAAAACAAAAAACAAAAAAACTTAAGAAGCATTCAGAATAAAAACCCTGACAGCCCAAAGATTAAAAAAAAAAAAAAAAAAAAAAAAAAAACAGCCGTCGGGCAGTGGTGGCTCATGCCTTTAATCCCAGCACTCAGGAGGCAGAGCCAGGTGGATCTCTGTGAGTTCCAGGCCAGCCTGGTCTACAGAGCGAGATCCAGGACAGGCACCAAAACTACACAGAGAAAACCCGTCTCAAAAAACAAAAACAAATACAAACAAACAAAAAAAACTAAATAAAAAAAAATAAGCAATGTCACTATCTAAAAATAAAGCCTTTCTCACCGTAACAAACACAATTCGGAATTGAGAGCAGAGTTCAGGAACAGAACATGTGCCTAGCACGCATGTGAGGCCCAGGCTTCAATCCTAGCACCACAAAAAGCAACAACAAAACCACCCACATTTTAAAGAAAATGAGCAAAGTAAGAGAAGTATATATAGCAAAACACGATAAATAAGACCAAAGGTGCCCTAGGGGAAAAAAACATACAGTTTACATGACAAAGACCAATTATCTGTAACAAAGGACATAACAGGACAAAAAATGTAAATAAACCAAAAGCATTTAATCTCATTCATATTGGTGTGTGCGTGAGCACAAGTGTACTCATGCATGTGCTATAAGGCACATGTGGGGGTCAGAGGACAACTTCCTTTCACCATGTGGGTCTTGGGGATCAAGCTCAGGCCACCAGGCTTGGTAGTAAGTGCCTATACTTAAAAAAAAATATTTTTAAATGGACATTAAAATAAAAGTTTAGAGCCGGGCAGCAGTGGTGGTGCACACCTTTAACCCCAGCACTCGGGAAGCAGAGCCAGGCAGATCTCTGTGAATTCAAGGCCAGCCTGGTCTACAGAACGAGTTTCAGGACAGCCAAGACTATATGGTAAAACCCTGTTTCAAACCAAACAAAAAAAAAAAACATGTACAGGTGGAAGGACCAAATCCAAGAAGTTGTCTAACATACACATATACACGTATATGCCATGGCACTCAAACCACACACACAAAATAATTATTTTAAAATATATCCAATTTAATCAAATTGGAAGAGATTAAAAAATAAGTATTAACTGGTATGAAGAAACATAATTGGGCATGCTGGGGAAATATACATGAGTACAAATTTTTGGAGAGTGTGGCTTTCTCTGTTAAACTGATTTAAAGTCAGAGCATTTAAAGATTACAGCCATCATTGAAAAGAAAAGCAGTTCTACAGTGATAACTTACCGATCTTTGAAGGGAAAAGGGTTTCGTCATCAAGCTGATCCTGAACCCAAGTCATCAAATAGTCAATGTATTTTGGGGCAGAACACTTGATTGGCTTTTTAATATTAGTGCCATCTGCCCAATGGTATTCATACCTGCAGAGAACGACAATGTGTTACTGACAGTTGTTAAATCTTAACACGTACAACCTGTAATCAAAGCAGGTTCACATTCTGTCCACAGAAATTCTACGAGGCTTTAAGAAGTTACAGGAAATTCTCAGCCTCTTTAAGATAGATACTTCTGGATGTGCAGCTACTTTCATTAATTCAATACAGGTACCAGGAAAAATGAGCAAACAATAAAAGACTACCTAAAAAATTTTGTAAGAAATTAAACTCTAATCAAATAAAAAAAAACAAAAAAAACAAACAAACAAAAAACCCACCAGACTTTCTGGATGAATCTAAGTGACATCTCTTTTAAAATGACATTGATTTGTGTGGGCATGCAGACACTGTACATGTGAAAACAATTTGCAGAGTCAGTCTTGGCAGCAAGTGCCTTTACCCTCTCAGCCATCTCGCTGACCCCTAACTCAAACTTCTATACATTTCCTCCTACAACAGAACAATACGATTATAGTTTATAAACAGTAAACAGAGTATTTATATACCAAAGTAGTTAATGATAAGAGTTATTGCTGAGTAGTCAAGAACTCACAAACTGAATTATCTCTATACAAAGAAACAGGTTAAGACCAGTATTATTTAATGTTTATCAATTATAAAAGAAAGAAACTCAAAAGCGTCTGTACCAGGCTAGATGCATACCTGGGACCTGCAGACATGACTGGGCAGCTTGCCTCAGTGCAGAATTCAGTTATGGTTCCATACAACATGTTGATCTGATTGAAGAAATCCACAGCTGCAAAGACAAGGCCGTCACTCTAAGTATCTAAGTAAACTAAGACAAACCAAACAGACCTCTCAGCCGAAGGAAAATGGACACTATCTTCTTTTTTGAAGTGGGTTCTATGTTGCCCAGACTAGTCTGGAACTCCTGGGCTCATGCAATCCTCCTGCCTCAGTTTCCCCAGCAACTGGGGATTACAGGAGTACACTACCATGTCCAACTAACTTAAGCAAAACACTGGAGCTGATTTTAACTTAATGGTAACTAGTAAGTCACTGGAATACACTATTTGATTAGATCCAAGGAGTTGAAAGAGTCCTAGCTTATCAATCTCAACTACATCCTATCATGTAAAACTCAGTGGGAAGTTACAGGCTGGATCATACATTTCAAACATCTCCTTCAGCATCAGCATGTGACCACCCAAAAAGGATCGGGAATCAAGTCCCTAGTCTGAGTCTATGCGAACACAAGAGTTTAAAAGATGAATAACACGCCGGGCGGTGGTGGCGCACGCCTTTAATCCCAGCACTCGGGAGGCAGAGCCAGGCGGATCTCTGTGAGTTCGAGGCCAGCCTGGTCTCCAAAGCGAGTTCCAGGAAAGGCGCAAAGCTACACAGAGAAACCCTGTCTCGAAAAACCAAAAAAAAAAAAAAAAAAAAGATGAATAACACAAGACTGAAGATGGGACCCACATGCCAACAGTAAGTGCTAGAAGTTCAGAGAAAAAGCAACATCGGGAAGGACAGAGGCAGTCGGGGAGGACATTCCAAAGGAGCTTCCACTAGATCTGGAGGACGAGGAGGAAGGAGTGAGGGTAAACTTGACTGGGTGTGAAGAGAATCATTAAGACTTGGGAAGTTTTTCAAAATGCCATGTTCCTGTCTAAGGGAGTACTTGGGGAAAAATATGAACTAGGGCTTTCCAAGTTTCTTCAAAAATGGATTAAGAAAAAAAATTCTGTTTCATCAAAAACATTTCATAAAAATTCTCTAACTTATAAACTTTCCTCTTAGTTAGTTATATTTTATATTAGTATCAGTATTTTCAAGACAAGGTTTCTCTGTGTAGCCCTGGCTGTCCTGAAACTCAGAGGTCCAAAGATCCCCCTGCTTCTGCCTCCTAAGGACCAGGATTAAAGGTGGGTGCCACTATGTCGGGCATCTTAGTTGTATTTTAAAGAAAGCAACGTTAGGCCTAACCTCAATATTCTCACTAAAGAAGAGTACAGAGGATGACACTTCACAGGTATGTGTAAGCCTAGCAAGAGCTCAACTGCGGCTTTCACTCTCATCCTGAGGAGGGTGCAGTGGGGTTCTGCAGGGTCTCCACCATGGTGTGAGAGTGGATGAGAAGCAGACATGAGGACCTAGCTGACTGTTAAGCCAAACAGTAAGAAAGACTCCCAAAGACTTACAATGCCATATTTCTCACTGAAACTTGTTCTAGAAAATTAAAATTTTTTTTAAATAAAAGTATTTGCTAACACAGGATAGGGTTATTTTTAAATAAATTTAAAATATTTTAATTTTTCTCAGTTTAAATTTCCCAAACAGTAACATTAGATACACGGTACATAATTAAAAGTTTGACATGCTCAGTAATGTTTTTTTTTTAAGACCTATCTTTTCCCTCACATGTAAAAGCAAAGAGCCTTTATTTCAAGCTCCGGAGCTTGGTCTCTCTGTCTGTCCGGCACAACGGTGAGAGCAGAGAGCCCCTTTAAGACCTATTTTTTACTAGAGGGAGAAGGAGTTCAGGTGCTGGTGGAGGCCATACAGAGATGTTGGATCCTCCAGGATTGGAGTTACAGAGAGGCCTGATGTGGAGCTGGGAACTGAACTCTGGTCCTCTCCAAGAGCAGTATTAGCTCTTAAACATTGAGCAGTCTCTCCAGACCTCTAGTCACTGTTCAGAGAATAAAGGGACTCTGGGAACAAAAGTGTTTTTTTTTTAAACTGTATTTTACATTTTATTAATTTATTGTGTGCACACACTCGAGTATGTGTGTATGTCCATATACATAAAGCTCAGAGGACAATCTCCAAGAGTCAATCATCTTCCAACATGTGGGTTCTAGAGACTGAACTTGGCAACAAATATCTTTACCCGCTGAACCATCTCGATGGCCAGAGACCAAAAGGTTTCAATAGATGATTTAGAGCAGTTAAGCTTCAAAGAAAAATCTAAAACTGCAGGAGGCCAACACATGCCTTCAGAATTTGAGGTTTAATTTAAAAATACTTTAAATTATGTGCATTTGTATCTGTGTATGGGTATATACATTATACATGACAGTCCAAGTGCCTGCAGAGGCCAGAAGAGATTGCTGGATCCTCGGGAGCTATAACTGGAGTATTAAAAAAAAAAAAAAAAAAAAAGGCAGATATGATCTGCCCTATGTGAGTGCTGGGAAATAAATTGGGTTCTCTGCAGAATAGCATGCACTCTTAACCACGAACACATTTTTCCAGCCCAAACTTGATAATTTGAATAAAATTAAAAGCAGGGGTTTCCCTAAATAAGTAGTACTTTACATTGTTCAAACAACATATAAGCTTCTCACTTTGCATGTACATTTTTAGTTGATCTTACTCATTTCTTCACAATAGTCTCCCCAAAAAGCAGCTTAAAGCACTCAGCACTTCAAATCTCTCCACTCAACCAACACAATCAAGTATTTTGACAAATAAAGTCTAAATGTATTTGTATTCATGTTTTTTTTTTAATTTATGTTTTAAATTTTTTTTAGCTGAGGATCAAACCCAGGGCCTCAAGCGCTCTACCACTGAGCTAAATCCCCAACCCATGTTTTTTATAGATAGTTGTTATATTACAATAGTTATACCTATAAGAGAAAATTCATTCAATAAGATTTTAGCAAACTCTATCAATCATCAAGTTTAACTAACGTTCTTAAAAACTCACTGTTGACAGCAATCCATTCATTGAGGTCCTCTCCCTCTGGCAACATGACAGCTTGCCTCAGATTGCCACTTCCCAGAGTGGCTTCTGCATGTTTTAAGAGTTCGTACTGATGGGAGCCTTCAGGAATATTCTTCTTTGGTTTGAATGTTTTCGAAGAGCGGCTGCTGCTGTTGGGTTAAAAGTAAAAAAAGGTATGAATTTAGGAAAGAAAGACTGGCATTTTTGACATATAAATGGCTCTATTAGGGGGCTAGGAAGATGGCTAAGCAGTTAAGAACATGTATTGCAAGCCGGGCAGCAGTGGCGCACACTTTTAATCCCAGCACTCGGGAGGCAGAGGCAGGAGGATCTCTGTGAGTTCGAGGCCAGCCTGGTCTACAGAATGAGTTCCAGGACAGGTACCAAAAACTACACAGAGAAACCCTGCCTTGAAAAACAAAAACAAAAACAAAAAAAGAATGCAACACATCATTGCATCATTAAACAAATGTTCCACAGCATAAATAAATGTAACACATCTTCAACTAGTATTCCACAACGGGATCTGATGCCCTCTTCTGTCATCCACAGATGCAATGCACATGATACCCATGCATACATGCAGACAAAACACTCACAAACAAAAAGTAAAAATAAATATTAAGCCAGGCATAGTGATATACACCTTTAATCCGAGCACTCTAGAGGGAGAGGCAGGAAGATCTCTTTGAGTTTGAAGCCAGCCTGGTCTACATAGTGAGTTCCAGGACAGCAAGAGCTACATAGTTGGACCCTGTCTCAAAGAAACAAAAACTAACTAAATCTTTAAAAAATACAGTTATGCTTCAAATGACGGCATCAAGACAGTTAAATAATCCAGAGGATGGAAGAAACCATTTTTAAGTCATAGATGTGATAAGACACTAATACCCAAAAAACATGAAGAATTCTTACAACTTGAACAAAACCACTGCACCATATATACACATATGGAAATGTTACAGTGAAACCCATTAATTTGTACAGTTAACAGGTGCTAACAAAATAAAAACAATCTGATTCTAAAGTAGGAAAAGGATCCCAAAAGACTTTATTTATCCACAAGTAGCCTGAAAATACACAACGATGCTTAATGTTTTTGGTCACTGGAAGAATGTAAATCAAGAGATTCCACTTCACACCGAGTATAACAAAAAGACAACTGCCAGACAGATGGGAATTGGAGAATTTTAAAACTCCTATGTGGTGATGTTGTGTACCCTAATAAAGCTTGCCCGAGGACAGAGCCAGCCACTAGATTAGACACAGAGGTCAGGCAGTGGTGGCACACACCTTTAATCCTATCACTCGGGAAACAGAGATCGAGTTCAAAGCCACACTGGACTACATGAGATTGATCCAGTATAGAGCCAGGCAGTGGTGGCACACACCTTTAACCCGAGCACTTGAGATCTATGCCTTTGCTTGGGAAGCACACGCCCCTTTAATCCCAGGAATTAATATGGCAGGGCAGAGAAAGGTATAAAGGCATAAAGAAACAGGAACTCACTCCCTTTAGGCTGAGGATTTTGTAGAGTAAGAACTAGTGGCTGGCTGTTCTGCTTCTCTGATCTTTCAGCTTTCACCCTGATATCTGGCTCTGTGTTTTTTTACTAAGAGACCATCTAAGATTCGAACAACACTCATACAATGAGGTAGGGATGCAAAATGCAGTGCAAAGCTTTAAAACGCTTGGCAGTGCCTCAGTAGACTAACATGTAACAATTCACTCTGAATACCCAGGAGATACCATCACACACACATCCAAAAGCCCATAACCAGATGTTCACAGCAGTGTTCTTCAGAATAGCCAAAGACTGCAAAAAACTAAGGTATCAATCATCTTAAGTTATAAATAAAGACTCACATTTACCTCACCTAGTTGAAGAGCTATAGACACCTAGTTGAAGAGCTATAGACAGTCAGAAGGAAGAGGCAGTTTTTTTTTTCAGGGACAAGCTCAAATAGACTGTCCATGATCAAATGGTCACCTCTACACCCAAGTACATACAGGCAACACTAACTGGATTCAGTAGGTATACGTGTGTGTATATGTGCACATGGATATGTGTATGTACACACACATAAATATACATACATATAAAACTATAGAAGAGAACATGAATTTGAAAAGGAGATGAGAGGACACTGGAGGTGCTAGTGGAAAAAGGAGTGAATATGATGGGGGGGAAAAAAACCCGCATCTATTAAGTTCTCAAAAAATAAGAACCTTTAAAAAGGAAAAAAAAAAAGGATTCACATTTGGGGCCGAGATGAAAACGCCCACCTTAATCCCAGCACCGAGGAGGCAGAGGCAGGTGGACCCCTCAATTCCAGGCCAGCCTGGACGACATGATGAGTTTCGGGCCAGCCTGGGCTACATCATGAGCCCCTCTCTCAAAAGAGGCCCACATTTAAAGCAGGCCTGTCCTGGTGGCCTAGGCTGTAATCCTAGTTACTTGGAAGGCTGAGGCAGGAGGAGGCCAGGTTCGAGGCCTGCCCGGGATAGAGGGGAAAAAAATCACCTAATAAGGTGCCCGAGCCCAGCTTCTCCAGGAAACCTGTATAAAACCACTGAGAAGCTGCACTTTTCTTTCTCAGCCTCGTCTAGACACAGAGGCACATTTTCCTGCGCGAACCTTTACCGACGCGGCAGGCAGGCCGGGTTCAGCCATATGTCCGGCTCCGCCCTCCGCTCGGCACCCTCCGCCAGGCCCTCACCAGGGGCCCCGCCGACCGACACCCGCCCCGCCCCGGCCCGGCCCGGCCCGGCCCACTCACAAGAGGAAGCTCATCCTCGCTAGCCCGAGGGGCCGCGGCCCCTGCCCCAGTCAGACTCGGCGCCGCGGCGGGCACCGGGAAGCGGAGGGCGGTCCGCGGCTAAGCAGGGCCGCCGAAGCTTCACGGCCCGGCCTTGCAGTCGGGGTCCAGCCGCCGCGAACCAGCACACACCGCAGAGTCCCGCCGAGCTGCCTCCCTCACTACGGAGAGCCGAAATGCGGAACCAACAAGATCTCGCGAGACCAGGCTTCCTCCCGCCCCACCGAGCCTCGCCCCGCCTCTTACTGAGCTCAGCCAATCAGTATTCCGTGGACCCGGGAAGGCAATAGGGCCCGCGGCACTACTGTCAACTATGCCCAGGGACCTCTGCCAGCGCCACTTAGTGACTGTTTTGCCATCTAGGACTTGATTCCTTCTTCTGAAGGAATACTCTTCCAGCCACATCATCTGTTGATGGACACTTGGGTGGTTTCTACACGCATGCTGTAATGCTGCTGTGAATGTTCATGTGCATGTTTTGTGTGGGTGAAGAGTATGTGGACACCAGGTGACTCCATGGTAGAATGATGAAAAGGAGGAGAAGGAAGATTGTGGAGATAAATGGCAAAGACCCAGTACTTTTCCGCTCTAATTGCTGGTGGTTTTAAACCATTCAAACGTCACTTGTCACATTAACGACATCAATTTTATTTTGTCAACTGGTTTTCTTTTTTCTTTTTTTCTTTTTTTTTTTTTTTTTGTTCCTTTGTTGAAGCAGGATATGATATATCCCAAGCTGGTTTAAAGGTCAGTAAGTAGCCAAGGATGACCTTGAATTTCTGATCCTCCTGCCTCTGCCTTCTAGTGCAGGAATTACAGGCTTGAGCTGCCGTCCTAGTCTCCTTTTACTAACTTTTTAAAACATTTTTTTCAGTTTGTATGTAGGGCTGGAGAGATGGCTCAGGGGTTAAGAGCACTGGCTACTCCTCCAGAGGTCCTGAGTTCAATTCCCAGCAACCACATGGTGGCTCAAAACCATCTACAATGAGATCCAGTTCCCTCTTCTAGCGTGCAGGCAGAACACTGTATACATAATAAATAAATAAATCTTAAAAACAAAAACAAAAAAAACTTTAAAAAAAACAAATTTGTATGTATTAGTGGAGGGGGGGCACTTGTAAGAATCACATGTAGGAGTTGCACCATATTTGGGGAAGGGGGTGTGTCCAACCCAGGTTATCAGGCTTGCTCAGTAAGCTTTTTCAGTTTATTTTTGTTTTATTAACTTCTGTAGTTTTATTTGTATATATATGATTTAAAGTGTGTACCTTGATATGGTTTTGTGGTTCTTTCTTTCTTTTTCTGGTTTTTGAGACAGGGTTTCACTATGTAATCCTGCTATCCTGGAACTTACTATGTAGACCAGGCTGGCCTAAACTCACAGAGATTTGCCTGCCTCTGCCTCTCTGCATTTTATTTATTTCTTTTATAATTATAATTTCTTTCCTTCCTTCCTTCTTTCTTTCTTTCTTTTCTTTCTTTGTTTTTTTCCAGTAGCCCTGGCTGTCCTGGAACTCGAATTGTAGATCAAACTCAGAGAGCCAATTGCCTCTGCCTCCCGAGTGCTTAGATTAAAGGCCTGCACCACCACTGCCCTGCTGTAATTATATTCTTTAAATAACACATTATTAATGCTTGAGTCTGTGTCCTTGTGTTTATAACCATATCAAGAGTGTCCAGGCATGGTGGTGCAGGCCTTTAATCCCAGCACTCGGGAAGCAGAGGCAGGTGTGAGTTCAAGGCTAGCCTGGGCTACAGAGCGAGTTCCAGGAAGGCTCCAAAGCTACACAGAGAAATCTTGTCTTGAGAAAAAAAAAAAAAGTTTGTGTTGCTCCTATGTAGGCACCAGGCATGCACGTGTACCACATTCATGTATGCTAGCAAAATGCTTATAAAATAAAAATAAATCCTCTTTTAAAAAGAAAAAATGACAGAATGAAGGAACTCCAAGTTTTTTTTCACCTTTTAATGCAATTGTTCTTAAAGTTGTAAAATTATTAAATCTATGGGGAAAAAACAGGTATTTATTAGAGAAACCTCTTGGTATGGTCAGCTGTAGGGAGAAAGGCTTAAGGATTAGGGGGAAATCTCTGGTCAATATTTAAAGAGGATATCAATATAATCCACTAAGGGGTCAAAGATGAAGTTTCCCAGTAAGTGAGGGGAGAGGAGAGGAGAAACAGTAATTGCTATTGCTACAGGGCAATTTGGTTTCTCCAGATGGACCAAAGACTGGGTGCTTTAATCACTCTGGATCAGCAGGGTGGAGAGATAGCGTCTTACCATCTGGCTACAGCAGATGTGGAAAACAGAAGGTAAGCAGCAGCCTAAAAGGCTATCCCGTCCAGTCCAGGCTCCTCTGAACTGCTTCCCACCCCCACCCCCACCCTACCCCTGTTCACCATTCAGTTCCCCTTTTGAGCTTCCTCGGGCAAAATTTGCAACCTTGACTTTTCATTCTGTGTAAGCACCCCACACCCTCGTTTGCAGAACTCCAGCTTGACTTACCCTCACCCACACAGAGCCTCTTCCCTCACTTTGGACACTTCAAGGTCCTGCCTCTCCCACACAGTTGGCGCTATCTGGGGCTCACTTTTGGGGCCCCCTCCCATGTGAGTGAATAAAGATATTAAAGCTTCTAAGCTGTTCCTTCTCCGGATCTCAGATTACAGACTGTGAAAGAGAAATCTCAATTTATCAGAAACAAAACCCCCCACTCGGGTAATGAGAGCTTAGGGGAGTGGGAGTTTCTAGCTGGAACAGAACAGAGTGGGAGAGCAAGGAAAGATACCATGATAAATGAAGACACCATGGGAATAGGGAGAAGCAGAGTGCTAGGGAGGTTCCCAGGCATCCACAAGGATGACTCCACCATAGACTACTGGCAGTTGTCAAGAGGGTGCCTGAGCTGGCCTATTCTGGTGATCAAATGGCTGAATACCCTAACTGTCATCATAGAACCCTCATCCTGTGACTGATGGAAGCAGATGCAGAGACCCACAGCCGGGTCCCAGGTGGAGCTCCAGGAGCCCATCAATGAGAGAGAGGAGGGATTCTATGAGCAAGAGATATAGAGAGCATGATTGGAAAAAGTACAGAGACAACTAGCCAAACTAGTGGAAACACATGAACTGTGGACCAATAGCTGAGGAGCCCCCACGGTCCTGGACTAGGCCCTCTGGATAAGCAAGACAGATTTTTAGCTTGAATTGTTTAGGGGGCCCCCAGGCAGTGGGACCGGGACCTGTCCCTGGTGCATGAGCTGGCTTTTTGGAACCTAGTGTCTATGGTGAGACACTTTGCACAGCCTTGGTGCAGGGAGGAGGGACTTGGACCTGCCTCAACTGAAAGTACCAGGCTGGGCTGACTCCTCATGGGAGACCTTGCCTTAGAGGAGGTAGGAATGGGGGGTGCGTTGGGGGGAGGCTCGGGGGTGGGAAGAGGGAGGACAGGGGAATCTGTAGTTGGTATGTAAAATGTATAGAAAATCTCTTAATAATATATATATGAAAAGAATAAAAATTAAAAAATTTAAAAAAAAAAACCCTACTCATGGAATATGGAAGTTTCTGTTGTGAAAATGACTTAAAGTCCCTGGTCAGACTTCTGTGTTCACTATATACATCTGTAGACAAAATATATGGCCTCTGCCCTCCTGGAGCTTGGCTGAGTTAGACAAGGTAGGGGTGTGTGTGTGTGTGTGTGTGTGTGTGTGTGTGTGTGTGTGTGTGTGTGTTTTATTTTTCTTTTCTTTTAGGCAGACCTCATGTAGCACAGTCTGATCTCAAGCTTACCATGTGAAGCAGGGCATGGTGGCTCATACTTTAAATCTCAGCACTTGGGAGGCAGAGGCAAGCAGATCTCCGTGAGTTTAAGGCCGGCCAGGGTTATATAATGAGATTCTGTCTAAACAAACAAACAAAAAAGCACAGACTCACTATGTACCTGAGGATGTCCTTGAATTTCTGATCCTCCTGACTCCACCTCCCAAGTGCTAGGAATACAAGTATGCACCAGTTTGTGCATTGCTGGAAGCAAGGCCCCGGGCTTCATGCGGGCTGGGCGAGCACCTCGCTGATTGAGCTACACCCTTGGCCCTGATAAAGCAGAAGGTAGTCCGACAATCACACCGGTAGAGGGTACATGATTGCAAATCATGGCACTGTGAGGAGGAAAGCACAAAACACGCAGATCATTGAAAGATTGACAGGGGAGATAAACACAGACTGAACACTCACTTTGGCAGCATATAAAAATTGGAACATAATAGAGATTTTTGCATGGCCCTTGTGTAAGGATGACATGTAAATTTCTGACATTTACTACCAAGCTTAACAACGTAAACTTGATCCCCAGGACCCAGGTGGAAGGAGAGAACTGACTCCCACCAGCTAAACTCTGACTTCCACATACACCTTGTGACACCCCCAACTCCCAGCTCCAACACACGCAAATAAATAAGTTTAAAAAAATAAAGACTGGGCCAGGTGTGGTGGCACACACCTTTTATCCCAGTACTCGGGAAGCAGAGGCAGGCAGATCTCTGTGAGTCTGAGACCAGCCTGGTCTACAGAGTGATATCCAGGATAGCCAGAGCTACATAGTGAGATGCTGTCTCAAAAACAAACCAATACAACTGGAAAATTCAAGTATCAGTGAAGCTAAGTCCCCAGAAGATGAGATAGCCCAGTGTGGGGGTGAGGGGTGAGAAGCACTGCTCTGAGCTGAACCCGTGTGCAAGGGCTTTGAAGCAAGAAGGGGTTTGCCACAGAAAGAAGAACTGAAAGAATAAAATTTTAAAAAAAAGCCAGCCTGTGAGACTGTGACAAGCCAGAGGAAAGTGAAGGAAAATGAACCAGCCACCGCAGAGGGTGGCCTCTTTCTTTAGAGGAAGGTGCACAAACATTAAAAGTCTTTCTGAAGCCTGATGGGGTGTGTGTGTGTGTGTGTGTGTGTGTGCTGTACAAACATGTTTCTGGGGTTGCATGCTCAAGTGTGTGCAGGTGCCTATGGAAGGCAGAGGTTGGTATTGAGTATCTTTCTCTGTTGATCAACACCCTTTCTTTCCTTCTTTTTTCCTTTCTTTCTTCCTTCCTTCCTCCTTTCCTTCCTCCCTCTCTTCCTTCTTTCCTTTCTTTCTAGACAGTGTTTCACTATGTAGCCCAGGCTGGCCTGGAACTTGATATGTAGACCTCACAGAAATCTGCTTGCCTCTGACTCTGGATGGCTGAGATTAAGGTGTGTGCCACCGTGCCCAACTCAACAGCCTAATTTAAAAAAAAAAAAACTCATTCTTATTCTTTTAAATTATGTGCATATGTGTGTATGGAGGGATACGTGCAGTGCAGGTGCCCGTGGAGGCTAGAATGTTGGATCCCTCTAGAGCTGAAGTTTCAGGCAGTTGTGAGCAGCTCACCAAGGGTGCTGGAAACTGAACTCCAGTCCTTTGCAAGAACAACATGCTCTCTTAACTGCTGAACAGTTTCTCCAACCTTCAACCACTAGGGTCCCTCACTACACCTAGAACTCATTATTAGGCTAGGCTAGCTGGCCCAAGAGCTCCAAGATCCTCCTGTGTCCACTTACTTCCCAGGCCTGGCTTACAGTATGGCTTTTACACGGGTGTTGAGGATCTGAACTCGCTGACTAAGCCACCCCCTCAGCACCCACTTACTCTTTAAAAAGGGAAGCAGGCCGGGCGGTGGTGGCGCACGCCTTTAATCCCAGCACTCGGGAGGCAGAGGCAGGCAGATCTCTGTGAGTTCGAGGCCAGCCTGGGCTACCAAGTGAGTTCCAGGAAAGGCGCAAAGCTACAAAGAGAAACCCTGTCTCGAAACACCAAAAAAAAAAAAAAAAAAAAAAAGGGAAGCAGATCTAGATGAGGGGACACATAGTTGCAATCTCAGTGGAGAAAGGCTGAGGCTGGCTGGGTGGTGGTGATGAGTTCCTTTAATCCCAGCACTTGGGAAGCAGAGGCAGGTGGATCTCTGTGAGTTCCAGGCCAGCCTGGTCTACAGAGAAAGTTCTAGGACAGCCAGGGCTATGAAGAGAAACCCTGTTCAAAAAACTAAACCAAAACAAAAACTCCAAAAAAAAAGGAAGGCTGAGGAGGAAAGTCTTTTGCTACATAGGGTTTTGCTACATAGCAAGACCCTACTTTTAAAAAACATACAAAAACTCAAAAATCCAGGAGAAATGGATCTGTAGGTAGAGGAACTTGCTGCCAAGCCTGAGGACTGAGTTCCATCCTTGGAACTTGCATGGTGGAAGGAGAGACTTCTGGGAGTTGTTCTCTGACCTTCAAATGTGTACCTTGGCCCAGATGTGCACACACACACACACACACACACACACACACACACACACACACAGAGTTTTACAGAAATAAAGGGACTGGACATGGAGTTGATAGGGACTCAGGTCTGTGAGGGGTCAGACAGATGAAACACATTAAGATCTATTCTGAAAGAAGTTATAAAGTTCTGAGGAGACTGGAAAAGCAGGACATGTTAGGAGGCCGTGGGAAAGGGCTCTCACCCCAGAGTGTGGTTGAAGCCTCTTGCCAGCTGAGATTCAAGGGTTCCAGAATGATTAACGTTTGTTTAAGGCTTTTCCCCCTTCCCAGCAATAAACCTGCAATTTTCTTTGAATTTCACCAAGAACCCCATTGACAGCAAATGATATGTCCTAACTCCCTTCTGTAACCTTAGTGACCCTGTTTTCACTTTATTAGGTTGTAATCTCATCCAAGGCCATCTCCAGAGTCATTTATAATCTCACTTATCAAAAGAGGAGAGAGTTCTTAGTTAGGGTTACTATTGCTTTGATGAAACACCATGACCAAAGCAACTTGGAGAGGAAAGGGTTTATATGGCTTACACTTCCACATCACCGTTTATCAGCAAAGGAAGTTAGGAAAGGAACTCAAACAGGACAGGAACCTGGAGGCAGGAGCTGATGCAGAAGTCATGGAGGGGTGCTGCTTACTGGCTTGTTCCTCATGGCTTGCTCTGCATGCTTTCTTTTTTTCAAATTAATTTTTAATGATTTAATTATTTTTATTTTATGTGCATTGGTGTTTTGCCTACATGTATGCCTACATGAGGATGTCAGATCCCTTGGAACTTGAGTTACAGACAGTTGTGAGCTGCCAAGAAGCTGCTGGGAATTGAACTCAAGACCTCTGGAAGAACAGCCAGTGCTCTTAACTGCTGAGCCATCTCTCTAGCCCCTCAGCATGCTTTTTTTTTTTTTTTTTAATATATAGAATCCAGGACTACTAGCCTAGGGATGGTCCCACTCACAAGGGGTTAATCACTAAGAAAGTGCCCAGGCTGGAGAGATGACTCAGAGATTAAGAGCACTGGCTGCTCTTCCAGAGGTCCTGAGTTCCCAGCAACCACATGGTGACTCACAGCCATCTATAATGAGATCTGGTGTCCCCTTCTGGAATGCGGGCATGCATGCAGGCAGAGCACTGTATACATAATAAATAAATAAATCTTTAAAAAAAGAAAGAAGGAAGGAAGGAAGGAAGGAAGGAAGGAAGGAAGGAAGGAAGGAAGGACTAGGGGTTGGAGAGATGGTTGGCTCAGTCAATAATAAAGTACCAGCTATACAAGTATGAGATTTGAGCTCAACACCCATGTTTGAAAAAAACTGTTTGTGGATGTGCATGAGCTGGTAGCCTTAAAGCTGTTGAGGGCAGAGACAGGAGAATCACTGGAGCTTGATCAGCCTAGCTTCAGATTCAGTGAGGAACCCTGTCTCAAGAGAATAAGGCAGAGTGTGATATCGTAGGGTACCTGATGGCCTATTCTGGTCTCCATGTGCTCTCATGGGTGTACACACCCAAAAATATACAGCACACTCACATACATACATACACACATAAAATAAAATAAAATAAAATGAGGAAGACACCTCATGTTGTCCTCTAGCCTCCACACTCATGTGTACATGCATATACACATGAATATATATACATATACATATATGTACATGCATATACACATGAATTTATATATACATATACATATATGCACACAAAAATAAATTTAAAAGTACATATATACAAAACATTCAGATATACTTTAAAGAATTCATCTTTTGGGAAAAGAGAATTTTCAGGGTTTTTTTTTTCTTTTTTCTTTCTTTCTTTCTTTTTTTCTTTTTTTGAGGGTTTCTCTGTATAACAACCCTGGCTGTCCTGGAACTCACTCTGTAGACCAGACTGGCCTTGAACTCTCAGAGATCCACCTGTCTCTGCCTCCTCAATGCTGCGATCAAAGGCATGCGCCACTACCACCTGGTTGAGGACTTTCAAAATTTTGCAAGGAAGTGAGATGGTTAGTCTTCTTTAAACTTTTTAAAAATTTTCTTCTTCTTTTTCTTCTTCTTCTTCTTCTTCTTCTTCTCCTCCTCCTCCTCCTCCTCCTCCTCCTCCTCCTCCTCCTCCTTAAATTTTTTGATTTGTTTGTTTTTGGTTTTGTTTTGTTTTTTGAGGCAGAGTTTCTCTGTGTAGTCCTGGCTGTCCTGGAACTCACTCTGTAAACCAGGCTGGCCTCGAACTCAGAGATTCACCTGCCTCTGTCTCCTGAGTGCTGGGATTAAAGACTTGTGTGACCACCACATAACTCTTTTTCTTAAATATTTTTAGATGTATTTATTTTACGTGTATGAGTGTTTTGCCTACAAAACTGGTGCCCATGAAATTCAGAAGAGGGTAACAGCTCCCCTAGAACTGGAATTAGAGATGTTATGAGCCACCATGTGGGTGCTGGCAATCAAAATTTCATAGCCGTATATCATGTATCTTGATCATACCCACCCTGACTCCTTTTCTCCAACTTGCCCACATATATCCCCAACATACCTCCTGCCCAATTTTATGTGTTTTCTCCCTCTCACCAACCCTTAATAGTTCCCTGAATCCAATTAGTGCTGCCCATATGCACAAAGATGTGGCGTCATCCACTGAAGCCTACATGTCCCGCCAGTGGCCACCCTCAAAGAGAAGTGAGCCTGGCTCAGCTTCTCGGAAGCAGGGCACACTTGTTTTTGTTCCCTTTACACTGGCATGCAAGTCCAGATAATCAAAAGATGCCACCTGCTGGAGGCTAGCTGGGATGGGTTCGGAGAGGCCTAGTGTGAAGTCACATGACCTACAGGCCCCACTGGGGCCCATGCAACTTTTCATCTCCACTGTCTTGTGGGTTCTCAATACCACACCCTTTTCCTTCAGTTTTTTTCTCTTATTCACAGTATATGTGCCTCACCCCAAGCCTCAAGAGCACAAAGACTACTGTTTCTTAATTTTTGAGATAGTTTCAGACATACAGAAAGGTTACAGGCAAAGAGCAGAGAATACTTGTAGATTCCCAGTTGCTGCTACCTCATACTTGCTGTTGGTTTTTTCTAATTTTCCCCCTCATGAATGTACATTGTTATAAAAAAGTGTGTCCCCTTTCAATTCAATGTGTTGTTTGGTTATTTTTATTTTTGTTGTTGTTTGTTATGAGACAAGGTTCCACTCTGTAAATCAGGTTGGTGTGAAACTCACTACATAGCCCAGGCTGGCCTTAAACTGGTGGTGATCCTCCTGCCTTAGTCTTCTCAGTGTTGGGGATAGGTGTGAAGCACTATTGTAGACTTTCTTTCTTTGTTTGTGTTTTTAAAAATTATAATAGTTGACAGGCAGCAGTGGTGCACACCTTTAATCCCAGCACTTGGGAGGCAGAGGCAGGCAGATCTCTGTGAGTTCAAGGCCAGCCTGGTCTACAGAGTGAGTTCCAGGACAGCCAGGGCTACCCAGCAATACTCTGTCTTGAAAAAACACAAAAAAAATATAATAGGTTTTTTTTTTTTTTTTTTGGTTTTTCAAGACAGGGTTCCTCTGTGTAGTTTTGCGCCTTTCCTGGAACTTCCTTTGGAGACCAGGCTGGCCTCGAACTCATAGAGATCCACCTGCCTCTGCCTCCCGAGTGCTGGGATTAAAGGCGTGTGCCACCACCGCCCGGCTATAATAGTTTTTTTTTTTTTCAGGTTTTTCGAGACAGGGTTTCTCTGTGGAGCTTTGTGCCTTTCCTGGAACTCACTTGGTAGTCCAGGCTGGCCTCGAACTCACAGAGATCCGCCTGGCTCTGCCTCCCGAGTGCTGGGATTAAAGGCGTGCGCCACCACCGCCCGGCGACATGCTGTTTTTTTGTTTGTTTGTTTGTTTTTTCCTAGAGCTGAGGATCGAACCCAGGGCCTTGTGCTTGCTGGGCAAGCGCTCTACCACTGAGCTAAATCCCCAACAGCAATAGTTTTAAAATTATGTGTGTGAGTGTGTCTAGGATTCAATTCAGAGTCACAGGTTGTATTTTATTATCATGAACTTTCATCTGGAACATCTCCTCATTCTACCATGATCTTGGCACTGTTGAAGACTGTAATTGGCATACCTCATACAGTGACTTGTCTGATATTTCCTTGTAAGTAGATTAAGATCATCTATCTTATTCCAAAGGTTTAGGAACATGTTTTTTCTTTTGCTGGACAGTATCTACTGTCCAAGCCTATGACTTCTCCACATAGTAATGAGAAATACCTAGCACTTTTTAGGTAGTTTATTAGTTTATTTTCTCATTGCTGTGCCCCATTACCTGACAAGAAGGAACCTAAGGGAAGAAGCATTCATACTAGCAGGTGGATTGGGGTTATACAGCCCATGTTGTGGGAGACACAGAGCAGCTCCCAGCTGTGGTGGTGGGAGCCTGAGGCTGCTAGCTCACATCTCAAAGGACGGGTAACCAGAGTGGGGGACACAGGCAGGCTTTCTACTTCCTCTATTTTATTGATCTCCAGGCCCCACCCAGTCCATGAGATGAGCAGACTTTTCCTCCCCAGTTAAACCTCTTACAGACACACCCAGAATTTTGTCTCCCAAGTCACTCTAAATCCATGAAAGATTAACCATCATTACTGGTCTAGGAAAGTTTCCAAATTAAATTTTCAGACTTGTTTAAAACTATCAAAAATGTGTGTTTGTCCCATGAATGGTAATGTTAACTTTGCTCATTAAAAGAAAAAAGGGGGGGTTATGGGGCTGGAGAGATGGCTCAGCAATTAAGATCACCTGCTGCTCTTCAGAGAACCAGAGTTCATGACTACTCACCAGTCCATAACCTGGTTCCAGGGGATCAAACATCCTCTTCTGGCCTCCATAGGCACCAGGCATTCTCATAGTGCACAGACACCCTTGCAGGTAAAACACATACACATAAAAGACTAGATCAAGATTTTTTAAAAAGATTATGTTATCTTCTTTTTTTTTTCTCCCCCCCCCATGTTATCTTCTTTACTGCCCCAAATCTCCCCCCCCCCCCCGCCATTTTTACATTTTATGTGTTTTGCCTACATGGATGTGTAAGCAGCCATATGAATGCAGGGAATGGAAGTCTGGTCCTTTGGAACAACAGCCAGTGCTTTTAACCACTGAGCCATCTTTTCAGCCCCTGGAAAACTTTATTTTTTTTTTAAAGATTTATTTACTCATGTATTTTATGTATATGAGAGCTCTTTCTTCATGCACACCAGAAGAAGGAATCTGATACCATTACAGAAGGTTGTAAGCCATCATATGGTTGCTGGGAATTGAACTCAGGACCTCTGGAAGAACAATTAAGTGCTCTTAACCACTGAGCCATCTCTCCAGTCACCCTGGCAAACATTAAATTAAAAAAAAGTTTTGTTTTTAATTATGTGTATGTCACTTGTGTGTGTGGGAGGCCCTCAGAGGTCAGAAAGTGTCTGATCCTCTGTGTGTGTGTGACATGTATGCATGAGGGGCCCTTGAAGGCTAGCAGTGTCTGATCCTCTGTAGCTGGAGATATAGGAGGTTTTGAACTGGATCCTCTGTAGCTGGAGATATAGGAGGTTTTGAACTGGAGTTACAAGAGGTTTTGAGCCACTAGGAGACTTAGAATTGAACTTAGGTCCTTTGCAAAGGCTAAAAGCACGCTTAACCGCTGAGCCATCTCTCCAGCCCCTATGTGATAAAGGTGCATGTAAGTATCTTTCTCCTTATTCAGTTTTCACCCAGTTGTTCTGACATCATTTGATGACTCCGGATCAATTTTCAGTATGATTTTGACGAATGGTGATTTCTTTTTTTAAAAAAAATATTATTTTAGTGCCTTTCAGATCCTCAACACACAAAAGGTGGTTCAGACTTTTTTTCGATGAATGGATGGATGAATGAATGAATGAGTGAGTGAACGAATGAATGAATGAATGAACCCCAGACTCAGTTGGCCTGGCTGGGGGGGGGGAGGACGGGGCGGGGGGAGACTCTGCTGCCTCTGTTAGGGGCTTGACTCCTTCAGCCAATCAGGACGTGCTCCCGGGCCGGCTTACGTAGAATGGAGACCACCTATTGGCTCCGCCTCCGCCTCAGGGACCAATGGGCGCGCTGGAAGGCGGGGCTTCCGCGGGCCAGGGGTATAGCTTCGTGGCCCGCGCGCGCGCTTCTCTCCGGCGCGGGCACCGGCGCGGGCCATGGCTCCATCCTCCCTGTTATCCTCGTTGGCTGTGCGGTTGCTGCGCCCCGCGCACGGCTGCCACCCCCGCCTGCAGCCCTTCCACCTGGCGTCAGTGCGGTGAGTGTGGCGGGGAGCGGGATCGCGGTGTGCGGCGTGGATAGATGTCCTCCCTCCCTGAGCATCTTTCCGGCGCGCGACCGGCCGCCGCCGGAGGGGTGTGGTGGGGCGACGTGGCACCGGGGCACACGTGGAGATGCGGACGCTTACCCAGGGGACACTGTTCTGCCGCCGCAGGGAAGGGTGTGGAGAGGTCCGCCTTTCCCGGACCCTAGCGGCAGCCGGGGTTGCTGCAGTCTGATGAAATCCGCGAGCCGGCTTGCTCCAGGGGTACCGACTTCCCTCCTCCCAAGTGGGTGTGGTTCGCAAGATGCCCCTGCCCGGCAGTGGTCCCCGCGGTCCACTCCGAAGCCTGACCTGAGATGATACATTTCCCAGAAGTTGCTGGGGGCTGTTGGGAGTGGGGGTGCATTGTTTTAGGGGGAGCTACGGTGTTGGAGCTTCCGTTCTGCACGTGGACCGTCGTAGTGGTCACACCATTCTGAGAGTGTTTAACACCACGTAAACCGTATGCTTGAAATTTGCCAGAGCAGGGCGCGTTGAGATTGCTTCTGAGGCAGGAGGATTACTGCAAGTTCAAAGCCAACTTGGATAATGTAATGAGTTGGAGACCAGTCTGGGCTGCAGTGTAAGACACCTCCCTCCCCAATCTCAAAATTACAGTAATATTAAAAAAAAAAAGTCACATGGTAAATTTCGAGTATTTTACCGTAATTTTTAAAAGTTGAAAAAAATATGAAGCAGCGCCTCCCCCCCCCCGCCCCCGAAAAAATAAGTTGATTGAAGAAAAGAGAAAATCTGATGGGGAAGGCAGGGCAAATTCTGTTTGCATTCCCTTCAGGGGATAATTGACTTGTTATCCTGTGTCTTGTAAAAGCTGGTTGTTTCCCCCCACACACCACACACCCCAATACATCACAGAGTTTGAGACTGAAAATTTAGAGCCAATAAAAACTGCGCCTTCCACAATGGGACTCTTGTTCCTGTTGAAGGGAAAACAGGTGAGATTTCCATCCAGTGGTAGACATTTCCGGGTCCCTGCGTGTTGGTGCACAGGATGCTGAGGTTTTGGAGCACATGGAGGGGCATTATTCAGGGTTTTCCAAGATCTGATCCTGACCTGCCTCTTTGAGCTCTTTCATTTTTCTGTTCTTTCTTTCTCCGAAATTCTGGTCGCAAGTGGCTGTGGACCACATGTTCAGAGACCTGGCTAACTGAGAAGATCCTTTAATTCATTACCCAGAGAACCAGACCAGTTTGCTTGTGCTCCGGGTGTGGGCTCCTTATCTCTGAAGGCGATCTGTGTTAACTGCCCTGAACATTAGATGACTGTAGTGCCCACCTTGCTGTCCCAGGGTTTCAGGAACATAAACTCCATGGTTGAAGGGAGAGTGCTGTAGCCTAGGACATGATGGTCGGGGGAGTAAATGAACTTGGTGGCAGATGTTTACACTTGAATCTTGTTTCTTACTATCATCCGTTTTCTCTACTGTATAAAACAAGGTTTTCGTATTCGGCACAATAGGCAAGACTAATTTATGCAAAGGTGTTGGCAAAATACCTAGTTCAATATTGGTTTCATCCCTACCCCCTTCTCATTACTGGCCCATTAATTAGCAGAATTTTTTTCAAAATAAGTTGATTGGGAGTTATAAGCTTCCCTGATACTAATTGACTGGAAAAATCACTAACTGTTGGTTTAAGAGGAAAATAAATATTACTGGCTTGGATATTTGTTTTGACCTATATTAGACCTCTTCTTTCTAGTCTGTTTTGTCATTTTAGTTTTTTTTTTTTTTTTTTTTTTTTTGTTTTTTTTTTTTTGGTTTTTCGAGACAGGGTTTCTCTGTAGTTTTGCGCCTTTCCTGGAATTCACTTTGTAGACCAGGCTGGCCTCGAACTCACAGAGATCCGCCTGGCTCTGCCTCCCGAGTGCTGGGATTAAAGTCGTGCGCCACCACCGCCCGCTGTTTTGTCATTTTAATAGGAAGAATTCTAAACATGCCAGCACTACAGAGCAAGATCCGGATAGGCACCAAAACTACACAGAAACCCTGTCTCGAAAAAACAAAAAACAACAACAAAAAACAAACAAACAAAAATCCTAAACATATCTGTGGGAGCATTTAATATCTAAATTAAATGTACAAACTTAGACTTTATTCTTATTTTTTAAATTTTGGGTCTGAGCTGTCTCCCCTTAAGCACTGACTTAATTTGGCCCTTGGCAAAGAGATGGAGGGAACTTTTCAAATGGCTCATATTTTTTAGCACTTCAGGAAGCAGCAGAGGGTTAAATTAAAATGCAGTTGGATTATGAAAAGTGTTCATTACATTGTGGCCTGGCTTTGTGTAGTTTTGTCCTTTTTTTTAAGTCTTTTTTTTTTTTTTTTAAAGTAAATTGGCATAACATCCAGAACCTCTCTCTGCAGCAGAGATTAGGACTTGAAACACTGGCCTTTCAACAGAACCCTGCGTCCTTAACTTCAGCCCATCATTTTTGGTCCAAGTGGGCGTCTTACTGTTTCCTCTGCATTTACTGCTTTCCAAAGAAACGTTTTGTGGAGTACAAGCTAACTCCTCACAGTGTGCACGTGTGTATATTTGTGTATACAATTCCATATTAGCATGTGTACATCTTCCTTCTCCAACCCCTTGCAGGGTCTCCTGTACTCAGGCTGCCTTGGACTAGTATGTTAATGCCCGGGATAACCTTGGTGTGTCAGCTGTGAATGGACAGTGGGGTGGAGCAAAGAACACTTGGAGGAGGACTCTACCCCAGTCTTAGGTACTTCCTGTTACTGTGATATTACCCTAACAAAAGCAATAGTTCAAGGTTATGGCCCATCGTGGTAGGAGGTCCAGGCAGTGGGAGATTTAGGCAGCTGGTGACATCCCATCCAGAGTGAGAAAATGGAGCAATGATACTTGCTAATCAGCTCCTTTTCTCCATTTTTCTTTCTTTCTTTCTTTTTTTTTTGTTTTGTTTTGTTTTGTTTTTCGAGACAAGGTTTCTCTGTAGCCCTGGCTGTCCTCTGTAGACCAGGCTGGCCTCCAACTCAGAGATCCACCTGCCTCTGCCTCCCAAATGCTGGCATTAAAGGCGTGCACCATCACCCCACTGTCAGGCTTCTTTTGTTTTTCATCCCAGTAAAGGAATGGTGCCACTCATAGTGGATGGTTTTCCCATCTCAAGTAAAGATGTCAAGATGATGATACCTCACTGGCATGTCCAAGGGCCCATTTTCCAGGTGATTCTAGATTCTTTCAAGTTGACAACACTAACCCTCACACCCTCTTATCAGGACAGTCCCCGAAAGAGACTGGGTAGTGGCAGATATTTTGAGGTTTGATCTGTCAGGTGTGGCGTGTATTGATCTATTAACCATATGATATAGTTTGTATACAACCAAGTCCTCTGCGTCATTCTAAACGTACATGGACCTTTATTTCTTGTTATCTCATCAACAATATATTATATAACAACTGTCCACATAGAATTGCATTGTGTTAGATTTATAAACAACCTATAGGTAATTTAAGGGGTGAGGGGTGTACGCAGAGATTATGCAAATACTGCACTATTTTCTGTAAGGGACTTGATCACCTGTGGTTGAAGAAGGCATCTTGGAAGCAGTGCTTGAAGGGGGACAGTTGTATTAAAGCCCAGGTCAGTGTGGCTGGAGAATGGCTCAGTGGTGAAGAGCACTCGCTCTTGTTCTTGCGGAGGACCCAGGTTCTATTCCCAATGCCCACATGGCAGCTCACAACTGTCTGTTGTTCTGCAGTTCCCGGGGATCTGACCCTCTCTTCTGACCTCTTCAGGCACTGCGAGCGCGTGATACACATCCATACGCTCAGGCAAGAGACCCATACGTATGAAATAAAAACAAATAAATCCTTTTGATAAAGAAAAGAAAATCATGAGAAACATGACCAGATAGTCATACCACCAGCATAACACAAATTTCAAATGGACCATCAACATTTAAGGAAACTGGTTAGCCTCAGAGCCGCGAGGGGATGGCCAAGGAAGTGCCCACTGAAGTGGTAGAAACTTTGGGTAGTGATGAGGAGGTGGCACTGAGAGACCCTGGTCTAAATCTTACTTGGGCCAGTGTCAGCTGTCAGCAACTTGAACTGAGCTTCCATAGAGCTGTTTCAGTCCCTGCGCCCATCCTGAACTGAGCTTCCATAGAGCTGTTTCAGTCCCTGCGCCCATCCTGAACTGAGCTTCCCTAGAGCTGTTTCAGTCCCTGCGCCCATCCTGAACTGGTAGCAGGTGGCCATCCGTAAATCTCTCCTCCGGATCTCACATTTAAACCTAAGCCTTTTGGTTTCAAATGATAATTTTTTCTAGTTGGAGCATTCCTCTTTTTTTTTTTTTTTTTTTGCGAAGACCCAAGCAACATTTTTGTAACTTTGTCACCTTCTGCAGAAACGAAGCTGTCGTCATTTCTGGAAGGAAATTAGCTCAGCAGATCAAGCAAGAAGTGCGGCAGGAGGTGGAAGAGTGGGTGGCCTCGGGCAACAAGCGGCCACACCTCAGTGTCATTTTGGTTGGTGACAATCCTGCCAGTCACTCCTATGTTCTGAACAAAACCAGGGCAGCAGCTGAAGTGGGTAAGTGTCGTGTCAGAGCCCTACTGTCGCTGTCTAAGTCTGTCCGGCCACACTAGGGCATGCTTCCTGTCTCTGCCCCGAGTGATGGCCCACACCGTAATCCCAGCCCTTTGGGAGAGTGAGTCGGAAGGACCAGGAATTCAAGGTCAGCCTTGGCCACGGAGCAGGTTTGAGATCATCCTGGACTACGTGAAACCCTGTCTCCAAAATCTACAATACACAACAAAAAAACTCATTATAACAACAACAAAAAAAGAAAACTCAAACACATAAGACTAGTGTGATCTAAAACTAAATCAAAGGATTGGCCCCACGAGAGGGCTTTCAATGAAGGATGAGTTGTCGCGCTGTGGCTTCTGGGCTCTAATCTCAATTCTATCCTTATCCTTAACAGTTTGCTGGTGACCTTGAACACATTCTACACTTCCCCTGAGCAATCAGGGTCTGTCGTGGGTTGGTGACATGGCTCACAGTTTGGTCCTTCCGCCCAGCCACATTAGAAGGGAAGGCTCCAGGTGCTCAGACCACCGACGGTCACATGAGCAGACGGGAGCATCTGAGCCAGCTGCGGGTAGCCAGCTGTCATGCAGTAATCTGCAGTGCCTGAAGGACAGAGACACACGTCTCCCATCCCCCAAGACCTGAGCCACTGTAGCCCCAGGCTTATAAAGCCAATCGGTGAAGAACTTGAAAACCACTTCCTAGATGTCAGTCCTTTCCTTCAGACCTGTAACTGTTTAACCATACCACAGAGGCCTCTTCATCCCGCTGCTCACTCTTTCCCACAGTGCTTACACACCCAAGACAGAGATACTCTTGTAAAAATTCCTGACATTTATTACACGTGTGTGTGTGTTTGTTTAGTGTGCGTGGGTTTACTCTGCACCTTATATTTTGAATCGGTCTCTCACTGATTCAGAGACTGTCTGGCCCCCAGGCTCTGAGAATCCCCAGGTCTCATGGCCTAAGCACTGGGGTGACAGATGTGTGCAAGTGTACCTGGTTGTTACATGGGTGCTTGGGATCCAACGTGGGTCCTCTCAGGAAGCATGCTGACTCATTTCTCCCTCTCTCCAGCTGGCATTGTATGAGTCTCAGGCTCCTTCCTTGTCTCAAAATGAGGTTATCAGACAGGCACAGAGTAATGGACAGAGTAATGGACAGCAAGCCCTGAGCTAGTGTCTAGGAGTGAACGATCTGTGTGAAGCTGGAAGAGTCCTCGTGGACAGTTCACTCTTTAGCTCCATGGTGGTCACACGTCACAGACGCTCTTGAAGTACTTTGGTGTTCTTGTTTTTCTTCCCAGAGAAGAACTTAGTCTTTATTCTTCCCCTCCAGTTTGCAGCTGTGTACTTCGATGTTTTTTTAAGCCTTGACCTTTCTTACAATAGGAATCAACAGTGAGACGATTGTGAAGCCAGCCTCAGTTTCAGAGGAAGAGCTGTTGAATTCAATCAGGAAATTAAACCACGATGAAAACGTAGACGGCCTCCTGGTTCAGCTGCCACTCCCGGGTGAGTTCTGGTCTTCGAAAGGGAACAGGGATTTGAGCTTGAGACGTAGCTCGGTGGTGGAGAGCACTGGCTGTTCTTCCAGAGGACTCGGCTTCAATTCCCAGCACCCACATGGTGGCTTACAACTGCCCATAACTACAGTTCCAGGGGATCTGATGCGCTCTTCTGGCCTCCATGGGCACCAGGCACAGACCTGATATATATATATACCTACATGCAGGCAAAATGCCCATACACATTAAAAAATAAAATAATTTTTAAAAATAAAAAAGGTTAATGAGTTCTGGGCAGTGGAGGAGCTCTGCTGCTGTTTGAAGTGCTTACAAAAGTATTTACTATTTCTCTGTGTAGCCCAGGCTGGCCTCAGGCTTGTAGCAGTCCTCCTGCCTCAGCTTTCCAAGTGCTGGGGTGACGGAGGTGAGTCATTCCTCCCAGCCTGATAGGGATCTTGATATAAAGGCCAGTGGGAGGAAGTGGTGGGGGAGAAGTATATTGGCTGTGGTATTTGACTCACGGCTTTGCTTCATGTGCGCTCATTCTGTGCGTCATGATGTCAAAGTCAGAAAGGAGTGGATTCACATAACAATCCTGAAACCCTGGAGCAGGTCAGCCTTTACCTCACAACAGGGATGGACTTTTGGCTACAGTCCTGATTTCTTTTGTAGAGCACATTGATGAGAGGAAGATCTGCAATGCTGTTTCTCCCGACAAGGATGTTGACGGCTTTCACGTCATTAACGTGGGGCGAATGTGCTTGGACCAGTACTCCATGCTACCAGCAACCCCGTGGGGCGTGTGGGAGATAATTAAGCGAACTGGTAGGTGTGTGTTTAAATTGCATTTCTGCTTTGGTATTATGAAAGTAGGCTAGGTTGGGCACCCCCGGTCTGAAAATCTGAAACCCTTTCGGCATACTTAGTTTCTCACTGTTACTAGAGTAAGAGCTGTGCAGATATTCCCACATCTGAGTAACTCCAACATTGCAACATTCCCAGCCCCACATACTTCAGGTAAGCGACATTCAACCTGTATGTAGAACTGGTAGAAACCCCCAGAGCAGCAAAGAGTGGGACCCCAGCCCACAGCCCAGGTTCCCAGCCTGCAGGGCTCACCTCCTAGCTGTTGCCTCTGATGACTCTCTCTAGTCTACAGGCCTTGGGGGAGGAAATGTAAATTTTAACAGTGGTGACGGCAAGAATCCACAAGACATGTTACAGCTCACGCTGTACTCCTGTGTTCTCCGCACCCTCTCTATGAGGCAGCCACAGCCCTGACTGGCTGATAGTGACTGGATTCATGACCTAGGTCATTGGCCTTCCTCTGCTGCACATTCTGAGACAGACCAGGACTACTTTTAATGCAGATCTATATGTGTGAATGAGTCACTTCTTATGGAACCGGTTCCTAACAAATTCAAGTTCTGGCAAAAGCGTGGTTGTAGGCAATGAGACATTTTCAGATGTGGCTTTCATTGTATTTATTCCAAGTTGGTATCTGTGCTGTGTCATTTGATGTATACACACACATACACGCATGCGTGCAGTGTGTGTGTGTGTGTGTGTGTGTGTGTGTGTGTGTGTGTGTGTGTGTGTATGTGTGTATTTATATAGTATTATTTATTTTTGCAGGTATTCCAACCTTAGGGAAGAACGTGGTTGTAGCTGGCAGGTCAAAAAACGTTGGAATGCCGATTGCTATGTTGCTGCACACTGATGGAGCACATGAACGGCCCGGAGGTGAGGAAGTTACCTTACAACAACCTTTCCTGCTGTGTGAGAACCCTCAGAATCTAGCCTGTGACCACTGTCAACGCTCAGAAAATAACCGTGGTGTGGAAGGCTGCGCTCAGTGCTACCAGGGATCCTGGAACTCGCTGATTTGAGTTTTGAACGAAGCATGGCCGTAGGCAGTTAGGACTTGTCAGCTCTGGCTCGGACAGCACTAGAAGCTTTCTTACTCAGAACTGGTATCCTGCTCTGTGTCCTCTGGGAGGCAAAGCCACTGTAGACTCCTGCAGAAGAGTGATGTGATGTGACTGTAGCATGTCATGTCATGTTCTGTGGGGTCATCTAAGAAAAAACTGACTAAGTCAAGAACTGTATGAAATTCCTGTAACATGAACGTTTGTGACCAAAGCAAAACTGCATCTCCAGATACCTTTTGTTATTGTCAAAGAGCAAACTCACCTTGAGTAATTCTGGTGATGTTTTGCTTAGAAAATATAAAGCTCTTTAAAGTCCACAAAATCGGAAGTAGAATAAATGTAATTATATATGACTCCAAAGGGTTGAGCTGAGAGCAGTGCCAGATGCTACAGTTTTATTTAAATTTTTATTTCATTTATTATTTGTGTGTGTGTGTGTGTGTGTGTGTGTGTGTGTGTGTGTGTGTGTGCGTGCTCTTCTGCCTTGAGTTCTGGGGGTTGGACTGAGGTTGTCAGGAATGCTTACCAAGCATGTTTACCCACTGACCCATCTCTCTGGCCTAAGGATTGGTTTTAAAATAAATGACAATCAGCCATCTAGAAATTGTGCCAAATCTGTCACTTTCTGGAGGTGTTGAGTTCCTGCAATGCTGTGACTAGCTGAAACCCACCTCCATCTCAGCCTGGATCTGGAACTCAAGGCTTCTGTTTTCACCCCTCAGGTGATGCCACAGTTACAATATCTCACCGATACACTCCCAAAGAGCAGCTGAAGAAGCACACGATCCTTGCGGACATTGTGATATCTGCCGCTGGTAAGAGCTCTAAAGAAGTGTGTGCATAGGCTGACTTGTCTGAGCATCCACCTGCCCAAACGCTATCCCGCCAGCTCTCCCCAGCACTGGTTCTGTGAGCTGCCTACAGAGATGGGGCTGGAGTTGCAGCTGGAACACGTGTACCTGTCACCACCCTGTTGTAGACTGGAGGAGGGTACTCCCAACCCTCAGTATTTCCACATGAAGTTTAAATGGTTCCTTAGTTAATGGTGCTTATAACACGTGCTAGTAAGTTCTTCCAGATACCTGCCTGTGATGTCCTCTGACTATAATGTCCTCTTTGGGCCTCCATGGGCCCTGCAGGGACATGGTGCATATACAGACATTCAGGCAAAACATTTCCAGACATAAAATCAGTAAGTCTAAAATAAATGAAAGAAAAATTTAAAATGAAGTATGTTGCCTTACTGGTTTTTGCTCTCTGTTGCCAGGCATTCCAAATCTGATCACAGCCGACATGATCAAGGAAGGGGTAGCAGTCATAGATGTGGGCATAAACAGAGTTCAGGACCCTGTCACCGGAAAGCCCAAGTTGGTTGGAGATGTGGATTTTGAAGGTATTTAGTGTAATTTTTTGAAAACATAAATCTGTAAATATTACCTTTCATGGACATTTAGGACAGATCATTTTCTTTTCACATAGTTTATGGTTTATTTGTTTTGTTTAAGACAAGGTCTCAGCAGGTAACCTTGGCTGGCTAGGGACACTATGTAGACCAGGCTGGCCTTGAACTCACAGAGATCCACATGTCTCTGCCTCCTGAGTGCTGGGATTAAAGGTGTGTGCCATCTGGCTTTTTTCTTACCACTTTTAAGCTTGTATTGTTTTAGTAATATTGTTTAAAACACTTTTTTAAAAAGTATGGGGTGTGTGTGTGTGCACTGTTTGTGTTCATGTTTGCATATGTGTGGATGCATTTCTGTGGAGACCTGAGGTGGACTCTGGGAGTCTTCCAGGATTGCTCTCCACCTTCTGAAAGACGCCACCTGGCCATACATGCTATTTTTAAAAAATGGTGTGTATGTGTATGTTGTGTGGGTGTTGTGGTGGTATTTAACTTGTACTGAAATGTGATTTTAATTGTATGTTAATAAATAAAGTTGTCTGGGGGTCAGAGCTATTGGAGCCATAGCAAGTGTGTGGCGGCGGTGGCGCACGCCTTTAAGGACCTGGAGGGCGGTACATACAGGCAGTGACGAGGCAGTCACATGTTTGGGTTTACAACCAATGAGAAGGCAGAACAGAAAGACTATAAAGACATAAACACACAGGAAGTAGGGCCTTTTTCGGAGAGCTCTCTTGGCTGAAGAGGATCCCTGAATCAGGAAGGGTGAGGCTCTTAGCTCTGACCTCTTGGCTTTCTTCTCTGAATCGGCTCTGTTTCTTATTTAATAAGACCGTTGGTTACATCTACAGGGTGTGTCTATTTGTGTTGTGTATCTGGTGTGTGTGTGTTGTGGGCGTGTGTGTTGTATATGTATGTTGGTGTGTGTCATGTGTGTATGTCTGGGTGTCACTGTGTTTGTGTCCTTGGGTGTCTTCAGTTCATGACTGGGAGTGTTTACCTAGAACTTGCTAGTGTGTCCAGACTGGCTGACTAGCAAGCCCCAGGGGTCTACTTATCTGCCCCCCAGCACTGGGGTGCAGGCATATGCCACCACCTCTGGCTTTTTCACTTGGGTTCTGAGGCTTGAACTCAGGTCCTCATTTGTACAGCCCGTGCCATATAACTGAGCTGTTGCCCTGCCCTGGAGATGCTGTTCTTCTCGTTTAAAAAAAAAAGGTTTATTTTGTATGAGTATTTCGCCTGCATGTATGTGTATGTGTACCATGTGTGTGCCTGGTGCCCACAGAGGTCAGAGGAGGTTGTCAGATCCCTTGGAACCGGAGTTATGGATGGTTATGCGTCATCCTGCTGGTGCTGGGAACCCAACCCACTTCCTCTGCAAGAGCAGCCAGTGCTCGTAACCTCTGAACCGGCTCTCCAACCCCATAGATGCTGTCTTTCTTACCCACTCTGAAGCTAATGAAGGCTCTTACATTTCTTATTCTTCCTTTGAATACTTTTTTTCATACTATGATAAGTACGTGTGATCTTTGCCACACATGTGAAGCAGCCGGCCTGTCTTGTTTCTATGCAGGCGTCAAGAAGAAAGCCGGTTACATCACTCCTGTCCCTGGGGGCGTTGGTCCCATGACGGTGGCCATGCTAATGAAGAACACCATTATTGCTGCCAAGAAAGTGCTGAGGCCTGAAGAGCTGGAGGTGCTGAAGCCCAAGCAGCGTGGAGTTGCCACCAACTAGCAGTACTCCATGCCAGTCCGAGAGGCAACGTGGGCCAAGAGGAATGCAGTATTTTTAATTTATTCTGTTGAAATGGTTTAAAATGATGTTTGTATTTATTGAAAGCTTAAACGGGTGGATGTGTGTGCGCATGGCTCTGCAGAACCTCACCAGGGTGCCCATCCGAGTCCTGCCATCGGCCTGGTGATGCATGGGACACATCCTCACACTCAGAGTGGATGCTGAACGCCATCGAAAAACCTGCCTTCTTAGACGCTCATTTCCCAAGTGCTATTTCAATACGAGTTGATGACTCACCTGAGGTTCCAAGCCTTCTGAGTTCAACTTTCAAACCAAAGGAAAACTGACTAGAGAAAATTAGGGGGAAGGAGGAAACGGCAGCAGAGTGGAGGACGGCACTCCCTTGCTTCCCGTGCACCCCGACTCGTGAGCAGGTTTCTCTGAGGAGAGCTCAGTTGGCTGGGTTGGAGGAAAGCCCGGCATGGCTAGCCGTCCCCCCGTGGCTGAGTCACTGGGGAAGTTTTAGGATTTCCTCACTGCTGTTACCCTTCTGTGAGCTTGCCCTACTTCAGTCTTCTAGAATCACAAAGATCATTTTATAAATGATGTGTATAATTGTCCTGTTCGGCTTTTGCAGCACATTTAAACTTCAGACTGTTAGAGAGTGTGTGTCTGTTTTCTTTGGCATAAGCTTTGAGGCCTACTTTTTTGAAAAACAAAACTTGGGTGTGATAATCATGAGGGCAGATTGTGTGAAACTCACTTGCCACCAAAGAACTGACGGCAGCTGCCTGCGTGTCTTTCGTGTACCCTGTTGGCTTTCCTGGAAGGTATCAAGGAGCTTGAGTTAATATAAGATTTAGTCAGATTTTCTTTTTTTTTTTTTTGGTTTTTCGAGACAGGGTTTCTCTTTGTAGCTTTGCGCCTTTCCTGGAACTCACTTGGTAGCCCAGGCTGGCCTCGAACTCACAGAGATCCGCCTGGCTCTGCCTCCCGAGTGCTGGGATTAAAGGCGTGCGCCACCACCGCCCGGCGGTAATCAGATTTTCTTATTGAAGGGTTTTGTTGCTGTTGTTGGTTTTGTTTTGTTTTTAAATAAAACACATCTGTCTGGTGTGAAATGAGTTTCTGAAATGCTGTCTTCTTCTGTCTCAGTCAGATCTAACCCATTACTATTTCCTACCCATAGCTGTTCCTAGATCACACCCACTCTGTAAGGAGTTATGGAGAAACCAGCCTAACCCTTTTGTATCCCAACACTCAGGTCCAAGCCAAGAGTTTATTACACGTAAGTGATTCTGGGTCTCTTCTAAGCCATTCCCTCCATTTATGTATCACTCACTCCAAAGGACTTCCTTGCTTGCAAAATTCTCAACACACGTACCCTTGTTATTCTGCCAGTGGCTTTACTCTACACTTGTGGGTTTGTTTTAATGTATATGAGTATTTGTCTGTGTGTATGCATGTGTGCCACGTGCGTGCAGTACTTGTGGAAGCCAGAAGAGGGCCTTAGATCTGGAACTGGAGTTCACATTGTTGTGAGCCATCCCAAGAGTGCTGGGATGCAAACCCAGGTCCTCTGCAAAAGCATCAAGTGCCCTTAACTACTGAGCCATCTCTCCAGCTCTCTTGCTGGGGATATTCTATAAGTCAGGTGTGGTACATGCTACAGGACATAGCTGTTGATGTCCTTCAGTTATTAAACATGGCATAAAATAAGCAAGACACGCTGCACAGTGGTGGCGCACGCCTTTAATCCCAGCCCTCGGGAGGCAGAGCCAGGCGGATCTCTGTGAGTTCGAGGCCAGCCTGGGCTACAGAGCGAGATTCAGGACAGGCACCAAAACTACACGGAGAAACCCTGTCTCGGAAAAAAACAAAAGCAAACAAACAAAAAAGATAAGCAAGACACGATTAAGTTTTATTGAAGTGCCCGTTTACATTAGATATGGACAAAAAAATGTTCCTAAGTGAATGGTGACTACACCAACATGTTAAAGGCTGCTGAGGTTAAAATGTTCATTTATATACAAAATACAAGTGATATTTAAGGTCAAAATTACATGATCAACTTACACCAACCTTTTAAAAGCTGGCTGGTTCCCAGCTCGTGTGATTACTGGAGCACACCACCTCTGAATGTGTAACAACGCTACAGTTTAATCTGGATAGAGTGCTAGCACAGACCAGCGAAACGTGTATGCTGTTGGCTCCCCCAGGATTGGTACAGAGGAAGATAAACAATTTCATCTTGGAAACGGTTTGGAAGAGCTGGGCAGTCTTACCCCATTTGGGATTGTTTTTTTTCCAACCACTTGTATATAAAGTACTAGTTTTATTACGAACATTAGCTGCCTAACAGGCAATGTTTGTGAGCTTAGAAATTTGGAACTTAGCTATTGCAAAAATTGCTGTGGGGGGCAGACGGGGGCGGGGAGACCTACTCAAATGGATAACAAGTAGACTCCAGGTTATGAAGCCAGTGGCAAGTTTAAAGGGTCATTTGGTTGACCTAACGTGGCTTGAGAGTTCAGTTAATGAGCACTATTTTGTCTTAATCCACTCAGAGCCAGTTGAGGCACAGGCCTTTAATCCACCCCAGAGACAGGTGGAGCTCCGAGCTCTGAGGCCAGCCTGGTCTGCAGAGGGAGTTCCAGGACAGCTGAGGGTACACAGTGAGTACCTATGTCAAACCAACAATCCACCCATGCACGGGTTCTTCCTTGAATAACTTTGGAACTGGCCGGGCAGTGTGTGGAAGGCCCAGCCACCCTTCTAGAGCCAGGCCCGCTGTAGACAGGACTCAACTTCAAGAGAACAAGGCAAACAGACGACTCAGCCATTTCCTAATGTGCAAACCTCCAGAGCACACTCAGGCCTTCAAGTCATCTAGATTTCAATCTAACCTTTAAAAGATACTAAATCGGCAAATTTTTAAATAGAAGATACTGAGTCAGTATAGACTTGAAATGTAAGTCCACCAACTGCCCATTTATCTTACTTGTAACCTTGGAAAACATTTTTGTTCATTTCAGAAGAAAGGTTATATCTATGCTGGGTGGCCATATGGTTCTGTGTGGGATGTTTTAATAACTGCAAAGAGGAGAGCTTTGTGTCTGTGTTGGATGTCATGGAAAGGCCTCCAGCTGTCTATCTGGTCAGCGGGTAAGGAAACATGTGAAGGGCTTGACCCTCTAGATGAAGCCGGGGCCAGCCTTCACCCTGTCCTCAGCCCAGAAGAGCAGTGCTGTGCTAGAGGGTGGTCTCCCCGCCCACCTCTCTCCCACAGTCCTCATTGTCTGTGAAGTCAAGGTCAGACTCCATCTCTATCTTCACCTGCGGCACCATGAAGACTGGACTCCGTGAGTAGCTGAAAGCAGGTGAAGCCGGACAAGAGATTTTGAAGTGCAAGGTGATACTGAGTAAGACAAACCGGGAAGAAAGAATGAGTCTCGGGTTTGTTCAGCACCAACCAGCCAAAGAACAGGGACCTAATGGGAAAGTTCTGTCTTTGCTTACCAACTTAAAATATTTTTTGTGTGTGTGGGTATTTTCTGCATGTATGTCTGTGCATCACACACATGCAAGCTTTTTTTCCTTTTTTTTTTTTTTTTTTTTTTGGTTTTTCGAGACAGGGTTTCTCTGTGTAGCTTTGCGCCTCTCCTGGAACTCACTTGGTAGCCCAGGCTGGCCTCGAACTCACAGAGATCCGCCTGGCTCTGCCTCCCGAGTGCTGGGATTAAAGGCATGCGCCATCACCGCCCGGCTGCTTTTTTCTTTTTAGAAAAAAATTATAAGCCAGGTAGCACTCTAGAGGCACAGATAGGTAGATCCGAGTTCAAGACTAATCTGGGCTACTTAAGTGAGACCCTGCTCCAGACAGATTATTTATTACATTTACTTACTTGTGGGTGTTTGGGGGCAGAGTACAAGAGTGGATGTTGGAGGACAGTGCGGGAGCTGATTTTCTCCTGCCACCAGGTAGGTCTCAGATTAAACTCAGATCACGGTTTGTTTGGTTTAGTTTAGTTTTTCAAGACAGGGTTTCTCTGTATAGCCCTGGCTGTCCTGGAACTCACTCTGTAGGCCAGGCTGGCCTCAAACTCACAGAGATTCTCTTGCCTCTGCCTCCCAAGTGCTGGGATTAAAGACATGTGCCACCAACACCTGGCTCAGATTGTGTTCTATTTTATTTTATTTTTATTTTTTTTCCAGAAGAGTAGTACTGTGTAGACCAGGCTGACCTTGAATTCGAAGGAACACGCCCACCTCTGCCTCCCAAATGCTGGGACTAAAGGTGTGGGTCACCGTTTCTTTGAACTCAGGTCACCGGGTTCGGTGGCAAGTGCCTTTACCTAGTGAGCCATCTTGCTGGCCTTTTTTTGTTTTTTGATACAGGGTCTCAAGCAGCCTCAAACTTGCCTTATAGCTAAGAATGCCCTTGAATTCCTGATTCTCTTGCCTCGGCCTCTCACAGCGGCATGAACTTAATGCATCCGGGGACCCAAGTGTCCTCTATCTGCTGGGCTTCAGCCATTGCCATTGAACTGGTCCCAGCCTGTTTTAACCAAATAGCTGCCCAAGCCAGCTTTCTGAGTCATAAATCTGACTGTTCTGTTCTTATTGTTCCAAGGACAGCATCCAGACTCCAGAGCATGACAGACAGAGCCTGCTTGGTTTGAAATGGCCACTTTTCCAGTTGGATGGCCTTTCAGTCCATGTGTGTGCTTTCAAATGTTGCCTTAGGCCTGTTCCCACGGCCCAGATGCCTTTCCTCCTCTGCTCTGGCCCAGTCTGTGCATCAGTCAGGTCTTTCTGTCCTGGATAAGGCTACTGTGATGAGCAGCCTTTATGTGTGCCCATGGTGCTGTGCCTTTGTCTACAAGTCCCTCTACAACTCCGAGGACGGCACCTCGTGCCTGGCAGGTTTTTAAAAATTTATTATTTTATGTATATAAGTGGTTGCCTACATGTATGTCTCTACACCACATGTGTGCCTGGTGCCTGAGAGTCTAGAACAGGGGCTCAGATCCCCTAGAACTAGAATTATAGATGGTTCCAAGCTGCCATGTGGATGCTAAAAACCAAACCTGGGTCCTCTGAAAAAGCTGCCAGTGAACTTAACCTGACAGCCATCTCACCAGCCCCCCATCTCACCAGCCCCCCATCTCACCAGCCCCCCATCCTTCTGACCCCCAGCCAGCCAGCCCCTCCCCCATCTCCCAGCCCCCCATCCCTCCAGCTTTGAGGCTTCATCAATGTCCAGCCAAGTCCTGTCACTGAGCTCTTTTCTCTCTAGAGAGAATTCCTCCTTCCCACTGTTTTCACAGATTTGGGGAAACACCAAGGCATATGGCAAGTGCCATCTCTAGCTAACCAAAACCTCTGCAAAGCTGGCCTAGTCCCTCAGCCTTCAGCCATTGCTTAGTCTCTTATCTACCTCTCACGAGGCCCCACCCCTAGCCAAGAAGCTACTGGCAGCTTCTGGCTGCTAGGGGAGGGAGTCATTTCTTTATGAGTGTACCCACTGAGAAGCTGGTCATGGCCCAGTCAATAACCCCACACCCATGCACAGGAAGAAGGAAAGTACCCGACGGCCTTTACCTTCGATCCAGTTCTGAGCCACTGAAGGAAGAGTCAGAATGAGTAACTCCAACTGGAAGATCTTTTTCCTGGAGGGAGATGGAAATGGTAGCTGTGAACGGGTCCAGTAGGGTTCAGGGGATCAGTCTAGCTCTCAGTACTTCCTCACGGTCTCCGTTTTCTGCTCTTCAGCCCTACAGTCAATGCTGCACATGAGGAAAACAGGGCCTCCCAGAGATGGGTGGCTTCAGGCTCAGTCCTTCATACGGGGGCTCTTAGCTCGTTAGGAAGGAGTGGGGCATGGGGAGGGCAAGGACTAGAGAGGATGACAGAAAGTGGGTTAGGCGAAGAAGGAACCTGAAGTGACCTTGTGCTGTGGTGGAGAGTCCTCGAGGGCCCTGAGGGTGCCGGCAGGATGTGCTGGCCACCCGGACCTGACCTGTCTTTGAGGAGAGTGACAAGTCCTGTGAGCAGAGCCCCAGGATCTGGACTCCATGGGATCTTTCAGAAGACTCCAAGGTTGGACTGTCTGTCACTAGGGAAGGATTAGAGGCTGTGAAGAATCTAGAAGGCTCTTCATGAGCAAAAGCTGATCCTTCCCAAGCAACTTCCCCATCAGCACTAGCAGGCGCCTGTGGCTTCCACAGGTTCACAGCCTAATCTCAGGGCTGGAGTCGCCCAGCTGGGTCTCTAACGGGGAATGCTTAGCCCTGACTGGAGCTCTCAATCATCACAATTCCAGGAAAATGTGGGAGGCTCAGGGGCCACATTTGGACCGACGTGTTCTAAAACAGTGAAGGGGAAGACCAGCAGAGCCACGGGGTCCAAAGGAAAGTTAGGAATGGGGGTCTTGTCTAAAGTGATGGTTGGAGGATGCTCTTTTATGAGGGGTGAGGTGTTTCCATAGGTGTGGTGTTCCTATGCTCTTGGCCAGTCACTTTTATTTCTCCCCAGCACAGGAGTCCTCAGCATCTAAAACAATGAGACCACTGAGCTCCAAGGGGAGTCCCTTAGGGGAGTCGTGGAGGATTGGCAGTGAGTAGGAAGGGAGAGAGAGCAGGTGCTTTACTTACTGGTAATGCAGTGGATACCGTTTTGGGGATCAGATGGGACACTTTCCATGGGGATCTTTATGACTGAGGGAGGAAGGAACTGGGGCTGGAGAAAAACAGTGGGAAAGCAGGTAAACACCAGCACAACCACTCGGGGAAAGCAGGTAAACACCAACACAACCACTCGGGGAAAGCAGGTAAACACCAGCACAACCACTCGGGGAAAGCAGGTAAACACCAGCACAACCACTCGGGGAAAGCAGGTGAACAAACACCAGCACAACCACTCAGGCTTCCTCACTGAGACAGGAGACGCCTACGTGCACAGTGTAAGCCACTATTCTCTACCCACCCAGACCAAGCAATGAGGGCTGCAGCAAACACATGGTGCCCCTATGGGCCCCATGACGCAGTAACCCACTGTTGTGGAGACCCAGGAATCAGGAAGGAAGTCAGCCAGGAATTTCACTCCCAACAGTTTAATCTGCCGTGTGGTGTAGGCAGTCACTGTGAGTGATGCACACTATAGTGGCGCTGTCATAAAGGCACCTTTAAAATGAATCTCTGTGACTCAAATCTTGTTCTTCCACTGCAGGTATGTGTCATAAAATGTGGAAGTATTTTCTCTCAGACCTGGAGTAATTCCTGGGACATGAGAGTATCTCAGATGTTTACTGAAGAGATCAAAGAAAGAAAAGGCATTTGTCTTTAAAAGACACTTGGTGGAGGGCAGGGCTGGAGAGATGGTTCAGCAGTTAGGAGCTCTGGCTGCACTTAGAGAAGACTGGAGGTTGGTTCACAGCACCCACATTGGGCAGCTCACAATCACCTCTAACTCCAGCTCCAGGGACCTAATGTTCTCTGCTGGCCTCCACAGGCACTCACATGCATATAGCCGCATACCTACACACTGACACATACATACATAATTTAAAAAACAATCAATCTTAAAATCAAATAAGACGATTGGACTCTGCCCTTCCTTCCCTGCATCCTTCCTTCCTTCACAGACTGGCCTCAAATGGACTATGTGCCTGGGGATGCTCTTGAATTTCTGATCCTCCTGCCTCTACCTCCTAAGTGTTGGGATGACAGGTACGCATGCCCATGCCTGGTTTATAGGGCACTAGAAATCGAACCCAGAGCTTTCATGCACACCAGGCAAGTGCCCGGCCAACTGAACTATATCCCCAGCCCAGAACATTTTCTCCTTTGTTTTTAGAAATTTTTATTTGCAAGGTTTTTATTGCCAAAAAAAAAAGCACATGAAATAAATTTGAGGGCTCTCTCCTCCTGAAAGAAGCCAGCAATTAAGGATAAGGAAGCCGTCACAGTTAGAGGACAGCTTAAGCATTGCTCACCAGTCGGCAAGGATTTGCCTGTGAACAGTTTTCATTTGCAAAGGGTGAGATCCCTAGGACAGGGTAGAAGACTATGGGAACTGGGCATGGTATCAGGAGAGGGCATGACCAAAGTAGAAATGGTTTTCTTAATTCACTTAGACAGTTGGCTACATGTCCATCTTGGGAGGTCTTGTTCCCTTTGGGAAACACTTGTCATCATTTGTAATGAGTGCTCGAATCAGAAAATCTTTCTGCCTAATGTTTTGAGATTTCCTATACAGTCTGGATCAACTCCTTGGCTCTTGAGTCCCTGTGGGTTTTAGGGCTGAGATACAAAAGGAACATGGGTAAGGAGAGGGGAAGGTGGGACAACCAGGTGGTCATTCTACCTTCCGTGAAGACACGTGCCTCTCTCACTCCATCCCCAATACCCCGTGGGAGGCCCAAGCCAACAGGGCCACCCACTTGGAGTCTAGGTTTGTTGTGAGTTCCCACTGGACTCCCCGCCACCCTAGGCCTACTCCTTTCTCTGGAGATCCTCCTTACAACGGTCTTCCATGTTGGAGCCTGTTCTGCCCCAGGCACTTGCCTTGCTGTTGAAAATGGTCCTGAGAACCCACAGTAACAGGAGGGCGGGTGTGGCCATCACCTGTTCCTAGGCAGGGAAGCTCACTAGCTCTGACCACCCTGAGGATATTCCCAGAAACAGATGGAGTCTCGACACCCAAGACCAACACAGATGACATCCCTCCTGTGCCAGATACTGTTGCAAGCCACCCAAAAAGCCACCCTGCACCCTGGCAGAAGTGGAGAGAGAGAGTCTCCCAGTCTCTGCCCTCTGCCCAGGCCACTCACTGTCCCCACCTCCTCGTCAGGGTTTTCATGGACCCCTTTCCTTCTCTTCTTCTTCTTGTCTGTCTCCTGTTTCTCCTTCTCTGGGAGGATATTGTCAATCCAGGCCAGGTCGTGCTGGGAGAAAATCAAGTCCAGGAGCCTTCGAACAATGATAAGGCCCAGGATCTGGGGTGGGAAGACAGGCAGAAAGGCAGAAGTTTTGTGGGAGCTCAGAGGAAACTGTGAGCTTGTGTTTTCTCCTTAGTTGGCTGAGTCCAGGGACCTTTTGTGGCCAGTGTCTCTGCAGCCATTCCAATGTCCCCAAGACTAACTAGCCAGCGAGCCCCAGAGGCCGAAGCATCCCTAGTGCTGGGATTACAGCCAGTACCACCCTGCCCAGTGTACATTCTTAAGTTCTTGAATCTGGTCTCTGCCCGTCATGACCCATTCTTTTATGTGATGAAAGCTTTACTATTATACTTCTATTTCCAACCAGCTTGAAGTTCATCATGGGGAGCTTGGCTCTCTGCTTTGACTTACTTCCCCATCCCTCTTGCCCACCAGGGGAGATTGGATGACTTCCGCCCCGGACTCAGCATATGGGTTGTCCCTGCAGGGTCCTGTTACTCTGGCACTTTTCTCTGTTCACTGTCCCTGAACACTCCTGGTGGCACTGCCCCACCCAGTCTGTTAAGGAGCGCACCCTGCTCACCATGACTGGGAAGATGATGGCGGCCATGGTTGACTTCAGGATCCAGAGTAGTGCCAGGCAGAGGATCTGCACCAGGGTGAATAGGTGGATCCGGCGAAGGGGCACATGGCGCAGGAAGGCATGGTCCGGCTGGTGCTTGGCTGGCATGAGGAAAAGCTTACAGCGTTCCCAGAACTGGTAAGAATATAGTATAGGTCTCAACCAGGAGGATAGGCTCCAGGGCCGAAGGCTACAGATTAGGGAAGTGATGACCTGGTAGGGCCTCGGAGAGGGGACTCCTAATCATGACAGGCTATTGGGATCTAGGCATGTATAGCATAGGGGAGGGGCCCTGAGCACTGGATAAAGGAAATAGCCCGGAGATAGTGACTAAAGGCATATGAACATGGTCCATATTTAAGGAAAAAGCAGCCACCTTAACAGTGGCACAAACTGCCCAGGGACCCTGGCCTCATAGTGAGTCAGAACAAGGCAAAATCTTTTCTTTTGTGGAGTAACTTTAGATTCATCAGTGTTAGCTTGACCTGCCTCAGCTTCTCCACCTGTAAAATGTGGATCCAAGGGCCTAATCACACAGATTATGTGCTACCTGTAAAGTACCTAGTGTGGTCACTTTGTTGGCACGGTCGATGGAAGTGCATGAATGAATGAATGAATGAATGAATCATTATCCTCTTGTAGAACCGGGACAGTAAGCATTTAGAGTCTCGGTATCACACGACTAGACATGCAATTCTGACTCCAGGTCCCATTAGCCTGGGGAGGACACCGCCTTACCTGGATGCCGTTGAGGGAGGCTACACCCATGTAGAGGAAGACGCCATAGAGCACTGGCATGGGGATGTACTGAAAGGAGAACAGAGGTTTGGGCTGGGGAGGGTCCTTGGCTATTTGATGATGGACAGTGGTGTTAGCCAACCACAGAGGATGCTGGAGAGCTGGACTTTGGAGGAGCTGAGGGTCCAAGGCCAGATCTGAAGCCAGAGGATGTGAGGGGGGCCGTCAGGGTGGAACGACACTCCTCCTGCTTGGGGGGCCAAGCCAGCATGCCGCTGCCTTCCAGAACTGGCTGCTCTCCCAGCCACTCAGAACCTACATGATGTGAGTTACTCCTTCCAACAAGAGGGAGCTACCCGGACTGAGCACTACTCCGTCTTACCAGATCCTTCCCACTTCTGCCTCAGCTGACCTGGGAACCTTGGGAAGCTGAGGAAGAGCCTGCCTTGCTCTTGGATGGTCCTGGGAGAACACTTTGGAAAGCACAAAGTTTGATATCAATATAGGTTGCCTAACTTATAGGTGCCATTTAATAATGTTGAGACAGTGGCTGGAGGCATGGCTTGCAGTTAAGAGCACCAGCAGCCACTTCAGGTGGCTCACAGCCCTCTGTAACTCCAGCTCCAGGGGATCTCATGCCCTCTTCCAGCCTCTGCAGGCACCTGCATTCATGTGCACATACCCACACACAGATACATACACACATAATTTTTAAAAGTAAAATAAATCTTTAAAAGGAAAAGAGTGTCAAGACATCCAATCAAGCAAGTGATCTCTTTTGAGTTAGACTGCTCAATATTTAAGCACTAAGAAAGATTTGGATCTAGATGTTGTAAACTTCAATCCCAAGGCATTTGAGCTAAAAGTTAAAAAGGGATTTAGATGGTCCTTGTGTATTCCTGCTAACACATGGCTTGTGGGAAATGTCTTAATTATAAAGCAACATAAAAAGCCAATATGTTAACACTGCAAACTGCATTCAAATATGGGAGCAATTGAAAGAAAAGCTTCAATAAGAAGTAAAAAGCCAGGGCTGGAGAGATGGCTCAGAGGTTAAGAGCACTGGCTGTTCTTCCAGAGGTCCTGAGTTCAATTCCCAGCAACCACATGGTGGCTCACAACCATCTGTAATGAGATCTGGCGCCCTCTTCTGGCCTGCAGGGATACGTGCAGGCAGAACACTGTATATATAACAAATAAATACATTAAAAAAAAAGAAGTAAAAGCCAGTATTGTGGCTCATCTGTGTGGTTTTTTTTGTTGTTGTTTGTTTTGTTGGGGGTGTTGTTTGTTTGTTTTATTTTTTTCAAGACAGGGTTTCTCTGTGTAACAGTTCTGGCTGTCTTGGATCTCACTCTGTAGACCAGGCTGGCCTCGAACTCACAGAGATCAGCTTGCCTCTGCCTCCTGAGTGCTGGGATTAAAGGTGTGTGCTACCACCACTGCCCAGCATGGCTCATTTTTGTAATCCCAACACTTGAGAGGCTGGGACAGCAGGACTGTGGAAAGTTTAAGACCAGCCTGGTTCACATCTCAAGTTCCAGGTCACTCAGGGTTTCATAGGAAGACATTAATTATCTTTAACAATAAAAGAACAAGGGTCGTGTGCTGGAGAGGTGGTTCAGTGATTTAGAATGCTTGCTGCTCCTCCAGAGGATCTGAGCTCTGCTCTCAGCACTCACACTGGGTGGCTCACAACCGCCTGTAACTCCAGCTCCAGGGCGATCCAACGCCCTCCTCTGGCTTCTGACGGCGCCCAAGCAACGTGGTATACACTCACACAGATATACACACATACGCATAAATAAAAAGAAGTCTTTTAAAAAACTAATCAAGCCGGGCAGTGGTGGTGCATTGCCTTTAATCCCAGCACTCAGAAGGCAGAGCCTGGCGAATCTCTGCGAGTTCGAGGCCAGCCTGGTCTACAGAGCGAGATTCAGGACAGGCACCAAAACTACATGGAGAAACCCTGTCTTGAAAAACCAAACCAAACCAAAGACTAATCAAAATGAAGAAAACAAAGATTAGAGGCATGCCCCATTAGATATCAAACTGTGTCTGGTCTATGCAGTCAGTGCAGGGATGGAATGAGAATGGACCCCAAGGGGTCGAGTATGCTCGGCAAGCGGCCTACCAGCTGAGCTACAGCCCTAGAATTTTGAAAACACAGCACCGGGAGCCCTGGGAAGTTCCTGACCCAGCCTCAGGGCACTGCAGTCCTTGCCTCCTCACAGCTTCAGGGCCCATGTCAGCAGCATCCCAGCCTGAACGTCTGCTTCTTGGACAGAACTTTCTCCAGCCCATTTTGTGGCTCTTGTGAGAGATGCAGTTGTCCGGTACTGGTGGGAAAGAACTTAATACTTTTGAAATCCTATCTGCAAAAATATTTTAATTTTAATTTTTATGTATGTGAGTGTATGCCATGTGTGTGTGGGTGCCCTCAGAGGCCAGAAGAGGGGAGTTGGATTCCCTGGAATTAGAGTTATAGGTGGTTATGAGCTGCCAGTTGTGGGTGCTGGGATCCAAATGGGAGAGCAGCAAGGTCTCTTAACTACGGAGCCACCTCTCCAGCTGCCAAAGCCTTTATTTATAGGAAGGTGTACACCTTGATATGCTCAAACCAGACATCCTATGATTTTTAGTCCTGATTCCCGACTGCAGATGGAACCCAGTTCCTCAGCCATGCTTGGTAAGTACTGTGCCACTGAGCTCCATTCCAACCCTCAGTTCAATTCTTTTCTTTATGCTGCTATGGGCCTGATGCCCCGCACTAAGAACACAGACAATGTCAGTGTGAAATTGGATGTCAAAATTATGAGCACCAAAGACTGGCCATTATACACAGGATGTAATAAATGTGCCCATAAAAGAATCGATCCCATTGTAAACGGGATGAAAGAACAGAGACCATGGTAGAATTTTCTAGCTGCTTCGTGGTCAGTTCAAACACATAGAAAAAGGCTGGTGTGGGACGGCTAGATTGCTGGGTGTGCCCCACAGCTGGGCTGGAGTCTGAGACTGTCCCTGGGAGATGGGAGCTGCTGTCTGCAAAGTGTTGGGGGGAGCTTTGGTCACTAAATCACGCTCTTTTTAGACTAGTGGGGTTTTTGACGTGAACACTTGTCAAACAGTATCAGGACAGACACTGATGGTTCTTTGGAGACCTTTCCAGAAAAGCGAATATGCCCTGGACATTTAAAATACACTCTGGGGCCAGGGCAATGTCCAGTAAACACAGTCTCCTGCTGCCCAGCCTGACAATCCAAGTTCAACCCCCAGGACACATCAGGTGACAAGAGAACACCACAAGTTGTGCTCTGACCTCCACACACATCACATACCACACATGCGTGCATACACATATGCGCTCGCGCACAAGCTCACACATGCACACGCACACGCACACGCACACGCACACACACACACACACACACACACACACACACACACACACAATGTAAAAATCTGGCATTCACGAGACCCTGAGTTCCATCCCTGGGACCATAAAAGTGGTTCTTGGTTTGCTTGTGATCGCATCAGGGCCTAGCGTGTGCTGGGTGAGCACCTCACCCCCGCCATTTCCCCAGGGCCTTCCGTGTGCTAGGCAGGCATTCCACCCCTGCTCTGCTCTCCCAGTCTTCATGGCACTATTTATTTTGTGACTAGGCCAGCACTGAACTCACTCTGTAGCACATGCTGGCCTTGAACTTGCGACTCTGCTTCATTTTCCCAAGTTATAGGCCCTGTGCTATCAGACTAGGCTATTAAAAGTGTGTTTTATTTTACTTGTATTCATTAAATTTAAAACATAATATACTCATTTTAAAAAAAAAGATTTATTTTTATTTTATCTGTATTAGTGTTTTTTGCCTGCATGTATACATGTGCACAACATGTATGCCTGGTGCCCACTGAGGCCAGAGGAGGGTGTCAGAGCCTCTGAAACTGGAGTTAGAGGTATTTGTGAACTGCCATGTAGGTGCTGGGAACCAAACCCAGGTACTCTTTAAGAGCAACCAATGGTCTTAACCACTGAGCGATCTCTCCAGCCCCTATTTATTTTTTTGCATTGTGTGTGTGTGTGTGTGTGTGTGTGTGTGTGTGTGTGTGTGTGTGTGTGTTCCTGTGTGCAGGTCACTGAGCATGTATGAAGGTCAGAGGACAGCATTTGAGAGTTGGCTCTCTCCTTCCACCACACGGTCCAGGGTGTCAAACTCAGATGGGCAGCCTCAGCAGCAGGTGCCCTCACTCGATGAATTATGTCACCGGCCTGCAAAGAACCACTGTAAAATAAACAAGAAATACCTGCCCATCTGCGTGTGGTCTATGCAGACATTCCTCTGAAGGACCCAGCGGCACGCCTACTACTCACATGTGCCCAGCGTCTATTTTCAAGCCAGAAACACTTGTCATAGTGAGAGAATCATGTGCATCTGGCTGTTCACTCTGTTCTTTGCAAGGTCACCCCAAAGCAGCTTTTTTTTTGAGATGGGTTTCTCTGTGTAGTTTTGGTGTCTGTCCTGGATCTCGCTCTGTAGACCAGGCTGGCCTCGAGCTCACAGAGATCCACCCAGCTCTGCCTCCCCAGTGCTGGGATTAAAGGTGTGCGCCACCACTGCCCGGCTCAAAAGCAGCTGTTTGAAGAGAGTAAGAGGCAAGAGGAGGGAATGGCAACACAAGCGGACTAAGTTTAACAAGGAAGGAAAGTCCTGGGCCACAGAGACGGCTCCTTCAGCAAAGCGCTTGCTGCTCAAAACACAAGCCCTGAGTTTAAACCCCAAGATCCAAGTGAAAAAGCCAAGTGCAGAGACATTAATTTGTTACCCCAGCGCTGTGAAGGTAGAGACAAGAGAAACCCTTGAGCTTGTTGGCCAGCCTAGCCAAATTTGTGAGCTCCAGGTTCAGTGAGAGACCCTGTCTCAAAAAAAAAAAAAAGGAAAGAAACCAGCGAGATGGCTCAGGGGTTAAGAACACACACTGCTCTCGAAGAGAACTTGAGGTCAGTTCTCAGCACCCGTGTCGGGCGGCTCACAAACTCCAGAAGAGTCTGACACTTCTGGCTTCCATGGATGGTCTCCAGCCTCATACACACACACACACACACACACACACACACACACACACACACTGTGCACACACACGCACACATGATAATAGGCAAGTGGGTGTGGTAGAGAACAGACAGTAGTGGGGCCTGTCAGGACTGCCTCACTCCTGACTGGAAAGCAGATCTCCTGAGGGACACAGCCTTGAATGCACCCCTGCTGTGGTGTCCTTTAGTTGTTGGGATGTGAGTAAGAAGAGTTTCAAAATTTTGGGGGGAAAGTCACTTGTGTGCCTGAGACACACAAGATGGAGAAGCGGAGATGGGACTTGCAGAGCTCGGGGGTCCCCTCTGCGAAGTTTACATTCAGAAAATGGGCAAAGCAAGAAGATCTGGAGTGAGCCCAAACCATGGCCACGTGGACCAGCCCAGCTCCGGGAGATCCGTGAGCACACTGCAGACCTCCCTGAGGAAGAATGCTCCCCAGAAAGGTAACAGTGGCCCCTGGAAGGGGTGGGGGGGCAGAGCAGACATGACAGCAATAATCATAACAGACCACGTATAACACCACCATTGCCTGTTCACATCTTGCCTTTCTTTTTTCTTTTTTTGAAGCTACCCTTTTTCTTTTTTTAAGATTTATTTATTTGTTATGTACACAGTGTTCTGCCTGCATGCCAGAAGAGGGCACCAGATCTCATTAGAGATGGTTATGATCCACCATGTGGTTGCTGGGAATTAAACTCAGGACCTCTGGAAGGGCATCCAGTGCTCTTAACCTCTGAGCCATCTCTCCAGGCCCACATCTTGCCTTTCTTATGGCCTGCAGGCCGGTGGACCTTGGGCTTTGTGGGCAATGGGGCAGAGCCTCACCTTTAGGATGGGAGCCAGGAAGACGGAGATGCCTGTCAGGATGAAGACCAGGACACCGGTCACTCTCTGCTCCCTGGCGGAGATGAGCACATAGTCAGGGGCGACCTGGAAGATACTCAGTGGCCATTCCCAGCCCCTTCAGCTCCTCTGCTGGACTTGAAGCTTATTATGTCCAACACTGTAGACTCTAGGGGCGCCTTCATCGGGCTCCGCCTTGCCGCCCAAGGCCTAGCTGACCTGGTTAGGGAAGGAGGGAGCACCGGACCTGGGCCAGGGCATTTTGCGGTGTGTCAGGAAGGTCGTTCGTTCAGTGTGGTGCCTAACAGCTGGGAGCTCGAGCTGTGTGGACTTAGGCCGACTCGGCTCTGCTTCCTACCTGTGGGCATTATGCAGGCCATGAACACCCTGTGCTGACCACAGTTGAGATGACGACGACGCTGCTTTGGGGAGGGTGTAAAGTGCTTGGCGCCCTGCTTTGGTGTTGAGTTCCTACCCCTGGGAATCACAGCTGAAGCTCTGGGGCAAGAGTCTGACTGCCCGTAGAGGAGGCAGCAGGGGCAGGTGCAAGAAGGCCCTGGCACAACCCAGACTAGAGCTGTAGGCTCTGGGTAGACTGTTTAAGTCCAGGAGTGGGCCGGGAAAGGACTCTGCCTGGCCAATCTTGAGCACTTCAACCAAGCAAAGGGGTCGTCCCCACGCATGCCAGGTAGCAAGCTCCCAGGGCAGCCATTTTGGAGAACACGAGGGTCTGGCATGGACCTCGAGGCCCCGAAGGGGCAGAGGATGTATTTTCCTGCAGGAACCAGTTTGGGGCCTGACGCGGGTCAGGAATGGAGAGGCAAGGAGAAGGACAGAAGGGACAAGCCAGGGCGACAGGCTGGCATCCTGGTTGGGTCCAGGAAGGCTCTCCAGAGGTATGGCAGCTGGGCAGGACGTGAACCCACGGGAAGGCCTCTACAGGGTCTTGAGGAAAGACAAAGAGAGGGCAAGAAGAGGCCCAATGGTGGCCCACGGGTGAGACTCTAGAGCAGCGGTACTCAACCCGAGGGTTGCAACCAGGTATTTATATTACAGTTCATAATAGTTATGAAGTAACAATGAAAGAATTTTATGGTTAGGGTCACCACAACATGAGAAACTATTAAAGGATCACAGCATTTGGAAGGTTGAAAACCACTGCTCTAGAGCGCATGTGTGCATGCGTGCGTGCGTGCGTGTTACTACTGGGGACTATTCAAAAAAATCACTTGGAATTGATAGAATTGAATTTTCACCTCTCTCTTCTCCAGAATATTCCTCTAGGGCTGTGATTTCAGTGGTCATAGGGAAGGCCTTTCTTGCCCAAATACCTCGAGGAAAAACCATGCTCTCTTCCCCTAAGATGTCCACTCCCATTCAGGTGGCCCATGCTTTGCTCTGTCCTACCTGACTCCCAGGAACTGCGGCTGCTCTCCTGGGGCACTGGTCTCTGTCTCCATCTTGAGGCTGTCGATGTGGGCAATGGAGATGACCGTGGCAGCCACATACCAGGGGAGCCCCGTGAAAGAGCACAGAGCCATGAGGATGCCCACCCAGAACAGGTCCAGATGGTAGCCCGCAGCCTTCTGTAGGGCAGTGGGACAGGAAAAGCTTCTGGGAACCTGATCCTTTCCAAAGCAACCATTTTGTAGATCATGGTTCAAGGGCTCCCCCTGCCTTCCAGAGTGTATTCTGAGGGGGCTGCCCTACTGAGACACTCACCCTGAGGACTTAGTGTGTGTCTGGGCCTCACTATCCCCAGAGGTGGCTTTAGTTGTCACGTTGTCTAAAAAAATTGAGCCAGGGACACAGGTGTGGAGAAGAGGGATGCCCAGACTTGGCAAGGCCCTGGGTTTGGTCTCTGGGAAGAAGAGCTGGTGCCCATTGGCCACAGCCTCTTTGCAGTTTTTAGATAAGGGCCCAGCCTAGAGTGGTCTAGATTAAGTGGGGCCTGAGTCAGTGATGACCTGAATCTCCTCAGCCCCAAAGGCAAGGAGGGGAACTCCAGGAAGCGTGGGGCTGAGGAGATTCCTTTGCCTCCTGATTCTAGGCCTATACCCATTGGTATGTGTGAGGTGCCCAGGTTTCACCATCAGGAGGCACAAGCCAGAGAGACATTTTGAGGTGTACACGGAGTTTATGCCCAAGACCCAGCCTGAACTTGCAACTGGTTCTCAGACCAAGTCACATTGGTCCTGTTCCAGGGCACATATCTCTCACCTTAAAGACACCAAAGGGGGAACTTATCTCCCCAAAATATGAAAGGAAGAATATTCTTCCTCTGGTCCCCCAAGTCTGCTCCTGGCTCAGTCTTACCTTCAGCTTGTTCTCCTTCCGATTGACAATGACAGCGGTGATCTGCTGGTCCATGAAGATCAGGATGGTCACCAGCAGGGCGGGCAGGATGCTCGCAGGGTACACCCACCAAGGGTTCTTCCCAAAGGGGGCAACAAACCAGCCTCGGTCAGGCCGTGTGGGCTGAGTGGAGGAAGCAAAGAGGCCTGTCCCTCTGTCCCTTGTCCCAGACACTTGCCTTCGCCCCCAGCTTCCCACTGCTTCTCCTTCCCCACCTGGAGGTACTTTTCAACTACGATGTTTCCCCTTAAAGATGCTAGGAACCTGCGACTTTAAAGAGCGTCACAGAGGCAGGGAAGGAACACACAGACACATTGGGGCTGCAGAACGAAACAGAACATAATGGGCTGCGACACCCCGGAAAAACAGGCAAGGGTCAGAGGGCAGCCGGGGGAACATGTAGTCATTTGTCACAGAAAGACAAATGACAAGGGGGCCTGACGGAACAAAGCAACAAAGCATCCGATGGGTCTAATGCTGCCTCTGCGGAGCCATCTGCCTACAGAGCTCTGAGGGCTGACTGTGAAAAGCCAAACATCAGTGCAGATCTGCATGTCAAAAATAAAGGGTTGGGGGGGGGGGGGCGGCGGCGGCGGCGGCGGCGGCGGCGGCACACGCCTTTAATCCCAGCACTCGGGAGGCAGAGCCAGGCGGATCTTTGTGAGTTCGAGGCCAGCCTACAGAGGGAGATCCAGGAAAGGCACCAAAACTACACAGAGAAACCCTGTCTCGACAAACAAACAAACAAAAAAAAATAAAAAAAAGAATAAAGGGTCATTTGTACAGAGGTGGACATTTAAGAGGAAGAGGGAGGGGTGTGTGTGTGTGTGTGTTTGTGTGTTGCGTGCATGTGAGCATGCAAACCCCTCAGTATGGCAGATATCTTCCTCTGTTGTTCAGCCTTCATCTGCCTCTGATTGACACCTCACCATTTTGGCTTGGCTGGCTGACCAGTGAGCACCCAGACTCAGCCTGTCTCTGGCCTCCGATGCTGGGTTGCCGGCATGCACAGCCACATCTGACTTTTGCTGTGGGTGCTGGAGGTTCAAACTCAGATGCTCCCATTTTCAGAGCAAGGGGTCTTACTCATGGAGCTGTCCCCCAACTTCCAGAAGCCAGTGCTTTTATTTTAAGGCTAACATTACTTCAAAGGTGGGTTCTAGACATGGATTCCCTACTTCAGTTAGATAGTTGGTGCATTTGGGAGGATTTGCGCTTGACCGTAAGCAAATCATCAATTCTGGACAGATAATTTCATTTTTTTTCCTTTTTAATTATATTTTGAGGCCAGGCATAGTAGTGCACATCTTTAATCCCAGCACTAGGGAGACAGAGACAGGTGGATCTCTGAATTTGAGGCCAGCCTGGTCTACAGAGCTAGTTCCAGGACAGCCAGGACTACACAGAGGAACCCTGTCTGGAAAAAAACCACACGTAGACACCAAAGTACGTTTTGGACATGAGTCATGAAGACGATGTCAATGAACTGCTTTTCTAGTTTTAAATCTACTGTGGATTTTTTGGGTTTTGGTTGTAGATAAGTGCATAAAAATGTATTTGATGGTGAAATGTAAAATCAAACAAGAAACCCCACAGCTTCAGAATGGCTAATTTGGCTGTACAGAAGTCTGTTGAGATGGGTGGAGTTTGGGGCTGGTTAATCTTCCTGTGTGGTTTTTTTTCAAGTTCTTTAAAGTTTTCATACATTTATTAAAATTATATTTCATGTGTTTGTGTGTGTACATGTGCCACAGTGCGTGTGTGGTGGTCAGGAAACAACCGTGGGAGTCCGTTCTCTCCTCCACCATGTGTATCCCAGGGACTGAACTCAGGTTGTCGGCATTAGCAGCAAGCACCTTTACCCACGGATGCGTCTCACCAGGCCCTAATGAGCAATTTTTGTATCATGGACCTCAACTTCAAGCATGCCCAGCTTCATGTGACGAGCTTATTAAAGGCTCCACCCCAGTGTTTCCGATTGTATAGGTCTAGGATAGGACTAAGCATCTGTACTAGAGCTGGGCAGTCGTGGCACATGCCTTTAGTCCCAGCACTCAGGAGGCAGAGGTGGGCAGGTCTCTGAGTCTACAAAGTGAGCTCCAGGACAGCCAGAACTGTTACACAGAGAAACCCTGTCTCCAAAACCAAAATCAACCAAACAAAAAAGAATCTCTGCTTTTTTCTTTCTCTTTTCTTCCTTCCTTCCTTCCTCTTTCTTTTTTTCTTTTATTTAAATGAGACAAGGTCTTACTATATAGCTTTGTCTGTCCTAGAACTCACTATATAAACCACACTGGCCTTAAACTTACAGAGATTCTCCTGCCTCTGCCTCCCTTAGCCAAGTGCTGGGATTAAAGGTGTGCGCGACTATACCCAGCAGAAGATCTGCATTTTTAAGCTCTGTCCTACCTGACCCCCAGGAACTGGGGCTGCTCCCCCTGGGACACTGGTCTCTGTCTCCATATTGGGGCTGTCCACGTGGGCAATGGAGATGACCATGGCAGCCACATACCAGGGCAGCCCCGAGAAGGAGCACAGTGCCATGAGGATGCCCACCCAGAACAACATGACCCTAGTCTAGGGGCCGCCCTTTGGAGATGATCATTCTTTTTTTGTTTGTTTGTTTGTTTGTTTTTCGAGACAGGGTTTCTCTGTGTAGCTTTGCGCCTTTTCCTGGAACTCACTTGGTAGCCCAGGCTGGCCTTGAACTCACAGAGATCCGCCTGGCTCTGCCTCCCGAGTGCTGGGATTAAAGGCGTGCGCCACCACCGCCCGGCGAGATGATCATTCTAAGGGATCTCTTTGGAAGGATTTCAGTTGGCCCAGTTTGTAGACTGCCACAGTCAGAGGATCAGAAAACCTCTGATAGCACCCCGAGGCTTCCACTAGCGTGGAGAGAAGAGTCCAGAGTCTTTCCTGCTCTGAAAGTCCACAGCCCTATATTATGGTGCATAGGTCCCCACCCACCTCTCAAATGACCACCTCTGGGAGGACCACACAAAGGGCTACAGTACACATGGGTCTCTTGGCTGAGAGAGGAAAGTTGGATAAGAACAAAGGAGAGTTGGCAGGTAGGAAGCAGGCAGACTGCCCAGGCAAGGGCAAGGAGCAAACCTTGATGACATTAGGCACATGCAGCTTGGGGGTTTGCAGGCCAAAACAGGCATCGATTCCACAGAACAGCAAGATGGAGAAAACAATGGAAAAGTCAGCCACCAGGGTCCGGACCTGCAGAGAGGAAAGGAGGAAGCGAGTGTGAGTTCCGGCTTGCTGAAGACTCAGTCCTTAGGTGGTAATGGAGAGAACGGTTAAGGGTTGTGTTCGGAAGTCAACAGGCCTGGGTCAGCAACCTCGGGGGGTGTCCACCATCTTTCCAAGCCTCAGTTTCCCTTCCTGCAAAATGCAGATAATGATAGCACCCACCTTGGAGGCACGAGTGAAAGATGGTGGTGTAGAGAACCTGGGAGGCTTTGGCCAGAGTGGCAGTTCTTGCTGAAGTCACACTCTGATAAAATGACCGAACTTGGCCACCCAGCAGGTGCGTGAGTTGAACTCAGAAGGAAACCCTAGCTCCTCCAAACATGCTGGCAGATTGTTGTACCCAACCTGGGCTGAGAGGGAGCCCCCTCCATTTCATGGGGGACCCCTGACTACTCTCAGCTCTTTCGTCTGCTAAGAGTCTCCAGACTCTCACTGTTCTCAGGAGGCGAATCCACAAGAGGATCTGATCTGGACCTGCTCTCTCTGCCCTTTCGGAACCAGGGTCCCCCAGTGTCTACTTGTCTTTTTATGTCTTTTCAGAGAAGTGGTCGGGGTCAGGATGGAGCGATAGGGGCGCATCCATATCTAAAGGCACACCTGTTCTCCGTGTGGAAAGGAGTGAGCAGGGACATGCTGTCACCAGCTTAGCATGCTCACCCTGTTAACTGCTCTGAGTTAAACCACCTCCCTCCTGCCCAAGTGCCTCTGAAGGAGTACAAGGTTGACACCAGACGAAATCAACATTTCAAGTATCTATGGGAGAGAACAAGGGGTGTTAAAGAGACACAGAGACATGCCAGGTCTCAGAAATGTGGCTGAGCACCTGTGCAGAGGGGCGACACTGAGCTCCGGAATGACTGCCTGCCCCCCACGCCTTCTCTCTCTATCACTTTGGCTGGAGATGAGCTCTGACATTCTGGTCACAGAAACCACTTGAAGGGCAGAGGTAGACACATCACACTGATTTTATCCTCGCATCCCCGCCCTCTCTACTTCGTTATTAAAATAGCATGTCACTAGCTAAAATTCATATAGCATAGAGAGTCGGGGAAAGTACATCTCCACCCCACTTGCCTGTTCTCACTTGGTCCTACCTTCCACATAGACCCACACTTAGTTCTAGTTCTGCAAGTCTCTTCAATCATCACATTTACAGCTTCATATTTAAAGCAATTATTTCTTCATTTATTACCATCACCGTCCATGTGGGAGCATGATGGCATGCGGGGGAGGGGGGCGTACGGGGGGGGGGGGGGCGGGTACATGCTACAGTGTACATGTGGAGGTCAGAGGCCAAGGTCGAGGATCCAGTTCTCTTCTTCCACCTTTATGTGGGTTCTGGCATTGGGCCCAGTTTGCTGAGCCATCTGGTCGCCCCTTCATGGTTTGAACTACTAATTAAAAGACCCTACTCCCCATACTGGGTCGCCCTGCACAGCCTTAATACATGGGGAGGTGTTTAGTCTGACTGCAACTGGATAGGCCATGTATTATTGATATCCATAGGAGATCTGCCCGTTCCTGAACAGAAAGGGCAGGAGGAGTGGATTGGGGGATGGGAACAGAGGGAGGATGGGGGGAGGGACTGGGAGGAGAACCTGTGGCTGAACTGTAAAATATATATATATATTCAAAAAGCACCACCTATGGATGAGGGCTTGGATTTCCTTATGCTGTCCTTCCTGCTCATTCCAAACCCTGGGTAGTTATTTTCAAATCCCTCCTGTGAACGGCCTCTATTGTTCGCACACATCACTGCGCCCAGTGTTTGCCAGCGCCTTTACCGCACCCCCACAGCAGGTGGCGTTGCTGCCCTGCCCGGCCACCGCCTCTCTCCTCCTCTGCCCCTTCCACTGTGACCCCTTCGCTTTGATCTCTATTGTCAAATGGATTCTTTTGGTAAAAAGAATTTTTTTTTTTTTTTTTTTGGTTTTTCGAGACAGAGTTTCTCTGTGTAGCCCTGGCTGTCCTGGAACTCACTCTGTAGACCAGGCTGGCCTCGAACTCACAGAGATCCGCCTGCCTCTGCCTCCTGAGTGCTGGCATTAAAGGCCTGCGCCACCACCACCCAGCTGATATATGTATTTTTAAGACAGGGTCTCTCTTCATAACTCTGGCTGTCTTGGAACTCACTCTGTCCTGAAACTCACAGAGACCTGCCTGCCTCCTGAGTGCTGGGATTAAAGGTGTGTGCCACTATGCCTTGTTCCATTTTGATTCTAATAGTTTAAATATGTAAATATTGGTCACAGCACAACTGAGATACAGGGCAGGCAGACACTTCTTTTCTTATAATCTCAGCATCCAGATCAAAGAATTATCAAGTTAAACAATATGAATTTGCCATTTTGTCAAAATAGGTGATTTCACATGGTCTAACCTAATACAAAGATAGACATAATACCTAACAATGTACTTTCTTCTGCCTTAAGAAATAAAAAAGTTTGGGTGGTGGAACGAACACACCTTTAATCCCAGCACTTGGGAGGCAGAGGCAGGTGAATCTCCAAGTTAGTGGCCAGTCTGGCCAACAGCGTAAGTTCCAGAACAGCCAAGGGCTATACAGAGAAACCCTGTCTCAAAAAAACAAAAATCAAAAATAAAATAAAAATAAAAATTTTTCTGGGTGTGGTGGCCAGTCTGGTCTACATGGTGAGTTCTAGGACAGCCAGGGCTACATAAAGAGACCAAGTCTCAGAAAGAGAGAGAGAGAGAGAGAGAGAGAGAGAGAGAGAGAGAGAGAGAGAGAGAGAGAGAGAGAGAGAGAGAGAGAGAGGAGAGAGAGAGAGAACCCTCCACTTTGTTGATATCTTTCTCTTATACCCAGTGGCATTTTGCTCTCTACAGAAAACTAATGACAATTTTATCTCACTCAACAAAATATAGTATTGTTTTGTGCAGCTAAAATTTTCACATAAATGGTATCATATTATTGGTAATCTTCTGACACTTTATTTGCTCCACATTATTCTTGTGACATTTTTCCTGGTAAAAAGAGATAGCTATGTATATTAATTCTAACAATGGTTCCATGATTTTTCCATTTATTTATTTAAAAAATTATTTTATGTGTATAGGTGTTTTGTCTGCATGTATATGAGTGTACTCCATGTACACCTAGTGCCTAAGGAGGCCAGAAGAGAATGTTGAATTCCCTGGAACTGAAGTTACCAACTGTTGTGAGCCACTGTGTGGGTGCTGAGAACCAAGCCCAGGTCCTCTAAAAGAGCAGCCAGTGCTCTTAACTATTGAGTCCTCTCTCCAGACTCCATTTACTTATTTATTGCACTGTAAATTGGTTCAGATTAGTCAGTGTGACCCTCCTACTTTGGGAAATCGATGCAGGAGAATTGCCGTGAGACTAGAGGGACCATAGGCTAAATGAGACCCTGTTGTTAAAAAAAAAATACTGATTACTTTCATTTTTTCCTCTTAGAATCAATGTTCTTGTGACAATTTTGTCCAGGTGTGGGACTTCTCTGGAGTGTACACCTGGGTGCAGAAGTGATGAACTGAAGACAATGTCATCTTCAGCTTCATCCCAGGGGACACAGCATTCTCCGTCCTACATGGCTGGCACCCCTGAACAGCACTTTTCAGTTCCAGGACCTGGTACTCAACTCCACATTCACCAACCTTATGAGTGCAACCAGGGCAGCCTTGTTCTTCCCCAGGAGGCAACAGAACACTTTTTTCTTTAAAAAAAAAAAAAGTGTGTGTGTGTGTGTGTGTGTGTGTGTGTGTGTGTGTGTGTGTGTGTGTGTATACAAGCCACAGCTCATGTGTGTGGAGGTCAGAGGATAGCTTGTGGGAGACAGTTCTCTCCTTCCACCATATGGGTCCCAGGGATGGAACTTAGGTCACCATTCTTGATGGCAAGCACCTTTCCCTGCCAAGCCATTTCCCTGGGTCCTAATTTTGGTGAAATTTAGGATGGCATCAAACTGCAGCTAGAAATGCAGGAACGATAATGAAGTTACTGAAAAAAGACAAAGAACTTGGTCTATAAGATGACATTTATCCTAAAGCGTGGGATTGAGGACTGTGTACTGGCATATGAATAAGCCAGTGAAATGGAATAAAAAACCCAGAAGGGACACTGTCGTGCAGGAACACATGAGACACGGCAAAGGATGCTTTGCAAAACATCACAGAAAACAATGGTCTTGAAAAGCAAAAACAAAAGCTGGACAATGAGCTATTTATACAAAGCACAAAGCACCACTATCTCCCATTATACACCAGAATTGCTTACGAAGGATTACAGAGCAAACACGAAAGGCTTGTAGAGCAACGGGTTTTTAGAGCACGGCACGGGGGTTCTGCTAGTATTTTCCGAAAGGGAAATTCGGCCGTGTTTGATTACGTGAAACTGAGAATTCTGTTCATCAACAGGTCCCTTAGAAAAGCCAAAGAGTGGAAGAGCTGGAGAGAAGGCGCCTCTGCAGTTAGGAGCACTGGCTGCTCTTGCTAAGGTTTGGTTCCCAGAACCCCCACGTTGGCTCTCAACAATCTGCAACTCCAGTTCCATCAGATCTGATGCCCCTTTTCTAGCTTCTTTGAACACTCTGTGCATGTGGTGAACATAAATATATTCAGGCAAAACATTCATAGACAGAAAATAAAACGAATGAATCTTAAAAACGATAAGGAGGGTTAAAAGGGGCCCGTCAAGAAGGCTGGGTAGGTAAACCTGAGGACCTGAGTGCTACCCCCAGGACCCACATGGTGGGAGGAGAGGACCGACCCCTCCATGTTGTCCTCTGACCTTCATACATGAACCATGGTACGCCTAGGCACACACACAAATTTAAAAAAAAAAGTAGGGTGGGGCGGGGTGCTGGGGGAAAAAAAAAATTCCAGGAAAGGCGCAAAGCTACACAGAGAAACCCTGTCTCGAAAAACCAAAAAAAAAAAAAAAAAAGTAATAGCTAATTTTTAAAATAATCAAAAGACCAGTTAACAGAATGACATCAGGCCTTTGCAATACATACATCACAAAAAAGGAGAGTACACATCACATAAAAATCAAATTCAACAGAAAACATGTGGCAGACTGAAACAGAACATTTCCAAGAACAAAGCCAATTTGGCTATATGGCCAATAAACACACAATAAGGTCTTTTTTTTTTTTTTTTTAACTTCATCAGTCACCAGGGTTCTGTGGGATAGTCTTTCTGTATGCTGTGAATATGTGTTGCTACTACTGGTTGATAAAGAAGCTGCTCTAGCTTATGGCAAGGCAGGTTACAGCCAGGCGGGAAACCCAAGCAAAGACACAGGGAGAAGAAGGGCGGAGTCAGGGCAGACGCCAGCCTGCTGCCCAAGGAGCAACATGCCAGCAGACCGGTAACGCCACGGCCACATGGCAATACATAGATTAATAGAAATGGGTTCATTTAAGATGTAACAGCTAGCTAGCAACAAGCCTGAGCCATAGACCAAACAGTTTGTAATTAATATTAATAAATTAATAAACTAATAAATATTAAGACTCTGACTGGTTATTTAGGTACTGGCAGGTGGGAAAGATTTATCCGGCTACACCAGGGGAACACAACATTTAGAAACACAAGGAGTTTAGAAGTAAAAGGCCAGGGGGAAGCTTGGAAAATATCAAGTGTTGTCAAGGGCAGCTGGACCTTTCTGCCTCCAAAGTCTCGTTTGTTGTTGTTATTTGATTTTCAATACTGGAGATTAAATCTAGAGCCTCAGCTTGGCATGGTGGCACACACCTTTAGTTTCAGCACTTGGGAGGCAGAGGCAGGTGGATCTCTGTGAGTTCAACCAGTTTAAGACCTGCTCTACAAAGTGAGTTCTAGGACAGACAGAACTATTACACAGAGAAACCCTGTCTCGTCTTGAAAAATAACAAAATAATTAAATAAATATAAAATTTTAAAAAATCTAGGGCCTCCATGATAAACAAGCACTCTGATCCTGAGCCATATTCCTTGTCCTCTTTTAAAAACTTTAATCTTATTCTTAAACATTTTACTATTATGATTTCTTATTTGTGCGTATGTCTGTGTAAATGAAGGGCATGTATGTGTGGCTGCCTCTGGTGGCAAGTAGAGGGAGCTGGAGTTATACACAGTTGTGAATCACCCAGTGTGGGTGCTGGGATCCAAACTGGGGTCCTCTGGAAGAGCCGCAGACCCTCTTAACTCCAGAGCCATCTTTTTAGCCCCTTCATTTTCTTTTGAGATCGGGTGTGCGTTTCCCAGGCTGACTTTCAATCTGTGATCCTTCCGCCTCCGTCTCTGTGGAGCTGGGATTGCAGGCTTGGGCCACTGGGTGGACAAAGTTTGTGGTCTTAATTTGTATCAATCCCTCAGGTCAATGCCTCCTTGGTGTCCATCCTCTCAGAAGATAGAGCCCTCTGGAGAGACCACGTGGGAGTGTTCCTTTTTAAAATATTATTGTGTGTGTGTGTGCACGCACATGCACAGGTGCCATTGGCCCGGCTGTGGAGATCAGAGAATGAAGTGTGGGAGCAGGTTCTCTCTTTTCACCGTGTGGGTCTTGGGGATATAACTCAGGTTGTCAGTCTTGGCAGCGAGCACCTATGGGGCCGTCACTGAGCCGAGTCTGCCTTGAGAACACCCTGGGTGTAAAGCCCTGGCTACTGCAGGGGGGCACTTACCTTGGTAGGAAAATAGCGGCTGAATTTGAATTTCTTCAGAGTCAAGGTCATGGAGTAAGTCCCGAAGAAAAGGATGAAGGACATGAGTGCCAGGTCTGGGATGAACCGGCAGGAGTTCCCGAGCAGGCGCCCACCGTAGCTCAAACACTCCTTCTTGCTCAGCAGGGACCAGTCCAGCGCTGTGAGGTTAAGGGGGGTGTACTTGGAGACCAAGCACAGGAGAAAAGGGGTCAGGACCTCCTGTCAGGCAGTGTGTCCTTCTCCCTGCAGTCCTGGGTAATCTCAATACCTACCAAACCTTTGGAGTCCCTAGTCCTCCTGCCCATGATGATGCCCTGAATAACAGAGCCATGTCCCTGGGGCAGATTGCTTAAAGAATGACAAGCAGGCAGCTCCCCAGAAAGATTAGGGGCGGACAAGTGTTTCTTCAGTGTGTTCTGGGATATGTGGTTTCGACAGCAGGAGGAAGATGCTTTCTCCTCCCTCCCACAGGTCTGGCCCGTTGCAGGCCGAGAGCCATAGCGTTACTGACGCTGCCTCTCAGAGACAGTTAGTGTCCCTTCCTTCCCTAGGTCACATCCTCACTGTTTTCTTCTTGGGTCATTTCAACCACTTCCTCCCTGGGTGTCCCAGATGCTAAAATTCAGAGACTGTGAACATTTATACATATACTTTATATATATATATATATGTATATATATATGTATATATATACATATATATACACACACACATATATATTATAATATATAATTTATATCCTTTGTAGCTATGGGCTTCACAAATGTGAATTTAAGCAGTTGCAGATAAAAAAAAAATTAATTGCGCCGGGCGGTGGTGGGTGCATGCCTTTAATACCAGCACTTGGGAGGCAGAAGCAGGCGGATCTCTGTGAGTTCTAGGCCAGCCTGGTCTACAGAGTGAGTTCCAGGATAGCCAAGACTGTTTCACAGAGAAACCCTGTCTCGAAAAACAAAACAAACAAACAAACAGCATCTGTATTAAACATGCATTCATTCTTCCTGCACTCCTGACTGGATATGACCCACTGCTTCAAGTCCCTGTAGCCTTGCCTCCCTTGCAGTGATGGACTGTAGCCTGGGATTGAGAGCTGAATACACCCTTTCTCCTTTAAAGCTGCCTTCTTTTTGCCAGGGTGCTTTATCGCAGTGACTGAGGGGAAATTGGGGTTGAGTTACTTGGAGTCATTGTGGAGGCCTCCCTCCCTCCTCACACCCTTAGACGCGAGACCACGCTGCTATGAGTCACTAAGGAGTGGAAAACCAATGCAGAGACACAGACCAAACCATCCCAGCTGGTCCATCTGAGGCCCGCTCCCAGCACCTAACACATAACAGGCACTGGGAAGTAGGCACTGCCTGAGTCTGCCCTACTCCAAGTCTTACATTTGAGGTTTTGGTTACACAGTCAGGTGAGATGGATATAGGCTGGGCCATTGGCTGCCTCTGCAGGGGAGTGTAAGCAACCTTAGGGACACTCAGAGCTCACAAAGCTGCCCCAATGCCTACATGATGCCCTTTACCTGAATTATGATTTCACATCCTTCCATCTACTTAGGCTGGGAGAGGCCTGAAGCCCACCACTTCCCATTGTTTGGGAAGGCAGAAGGCTGGGGTTCCTGGAGACTAATAGGTACAAAGGACAGGTCAAATTCACGGCCGGGGGTGGGGGGGGGGTGGAGTGTGTGTGTGTGTGTGTGTGTGTGTGTGTGTGTGTGTGTGTGTGCGCGCGCGCGCTAATAAACTTCTGGGTCTGGGAGTGCACTGTTGGGTGGGAACTGGGGGTTCCCTGGCAGAAACTAACCACAACCTGTATATGTATGTAGCTCTGGTTATCATTTACCTCCTCTGGGTATTCAATATTATATTTCTGCATAGAGATGTCACACATGGGGGATGATTTAGAGCAGGGTGCTTACAGTCACAAACTTAAAAGCATCGTTCACAGAGCCCAGCTGCTCCTGAGATTGACCTCCCAATTCCTTCCTGACTCCCCACCATAAACAAAAGCACATGAACAGCTGCCCTGATAAGAAAGGGCTTACCAGAGACGTGTTGGTGTTTGGTGCCAGTGGGGCTGAGGCATTGACCGTGGTTGTATTCACTGGAGGAGACACAGAAGATGGGCCGGGGTCAGTGGTTTCTAGATGTGCAGCCCGCAGCCTCCAGGGACCCCGCCACTTTCCATCATCTCTCTCCTATAGACCTCACCTTCCCCGCTCTGCTCCCATAACGCAGGGAGTTGGACACACAGCTCACACAGAGCAGCTGGGCCAGCGCAGAGCAGCTCATCCTGAGGACCAACACCTGCTTCTAACAACTCAAATAAGCAATCTGGTGCTGAGTCCCTGCTGGGTGCTAGACACAATTTTGTGCTGTCAAACTTTTGAAACAAGTGTTTCAAAGAGCTAATTCCACGTCACGCACTCTGCCAAACCCTGGGAATACACTCATTTGTTCAGTTCCCCAAATCTCCATGACGTATCCCCATTTTACAGATGAGGTAACTGAGCTGGGTGACATTAACTTATCTATTACCTAAGGTTTAAGAGTTCATCTTTGAGCTATGATCCCATCCCAGGCCGCTGGTAGAGAAACTATAAGCCTCTCATTTCTGCCCAGTTTCCATCTATGGACACTTCTCTCCTGCCCACTCCGTCTGTACTCTTTAAAGGCCAGCTGGACCTTCAGGGTGTGTTTACTTTGATATTTTCCTCTCTAATCTGCCCCTTCAATGCAAGGCAAGAATAGTATAACCTGGGTCTAGGACCTGAAGGAGAAAGAAGCCCCGAAGAGCTTCTTGTTTCCATCTGTGCCCCTTGCTAAGCACCCCCTTTCCTGACCTCAGTGTCCCCAACTGGAAGTGGAGTATCTAGCAATCTCTTGAGGTCTGGGAGGAGAGCTGGAGGGAACCATTACCAGTTTTGTTTCCCACCCCCCTCTGCTGTGTCTGTCTTCCCTGACTCTTCCGGGTGGGAAGGGCTCATCACCCACAGGCTCCCCAGGTGATGTGGCCACCCATCACAAAGGCTGGCTTTGGAGGACCACTGCTTGCCCACTCTCCTCCTCTGGACTACATGGGTGGAGGGAGACTGGCTTCTCCCCTTCCTCCTCGAAGCAGTTCCTCAGTGGTAGGTTTGGGGACCAGTGGCAGTTACTGCTATAGTCTCAAGTTGTAGAATCCCCATTTGTTCCTGCTGGCTGTCTACCTTCGGATGGACAACCCAGCAAAAAGATCCTTATCCTGAGGCTCCACCCAGCCTCTAGCAAGTTGTCCTCAGGGCTGCATATGATCACAGAAATTAGTTGCTGCTGGGCCAGCTGGATCAGTGTTGACCCTGGGCAGAACAGCGCCAATGACATTACATCCTAAGAATCACCCTGAAGAGAGTTTCCCTTATGGGAAATGAGGGAATCTATTGCCTCTTCTCACAAGAAAACAGGATGCCCAGTTAACATTATGGACAGAGAAGTCGGGTAAGAGGCCCCAGTAGGGGCTACCCACTCCACTGCTCAAGAGTGCCGCAGCACCTGGGATTTTCAGGCCAGGCATCTTGATATCTTCGACTTGGGCTTATCAATTCTTTTATAGCAAGGACAGAAACCTTATAGGAGATGGAAGAACTATAGTATGGGAAATTCCAGAAAGGGTCCAAGTATCGAATATTGTACAATTCTCGTGCACACAGAGTGGTACTCACTTAAAGTTGAGAGCGGCCAAATCAGCATTTGCAGCATCCATAAACAGAATACAAACCAGTTACCATGGAAAAAATTTAAATAGAAAAAGATAGTGTCCCAAGCAAGCTTGCATGAGAAAGAATGTGAGAGAAGAAGGTGTGCCGTCGTTAGACTGGACTGTGCAGCAAAGTTAGGGGAATGAGCAGTTAGTCGTAGGTGGCATGTGAACTGGGAAGAAAACCCCATTAGTTCCCCACTGCCCTGGTCGGCTGAATGTCCAGACCTTTGCCGTCCAAGTTCTCCTAATGAAAATGCACGGGCATTGACAGCAGCCCATTTATTCTCTGGGGAGAAATCTTGCTGGGATTAGTAGTTAATCACAGCTCAGTAAAGCAAAGTTTGTCAGACTTGGGGAGGGAGGGCCACAGGAGCCCTGGGAAGCCTTGTCGGTACACAGCCAGTTGGATTCTACCCGAGATTCTAGATTCCTTGGGTCTGGGGTTGGAGCCCACGATTCTGCATTTCTGGTAAATTCCTGGTTAGTGTTGGTGCCGCCAGGCTTGGGACTACGCACTAAGAACCGTGAAGACGACTCAAAGGTAATCAGGGATCCAGGCAAGAACGACAGGAAGCAACTCGGAAACAGGCAGCTTTGTTACGCCCTTTGAAGCCCACTGTCTATGCTCTAGGGCACCCCTAGAAGTCTAGGCTTAACTTTCTCTCTCTCTTTTCTTTTTTCTAGCATTCTCTTTGAGTTGTTATACTAAACAGTGATAGGTGAAGTTTACCCTTTGTCCGGGTCCTTGCCTAGATCTCTAAAGAGGTCCTGCTACCGTCCCTTTTGATTCTGATTCTGCTTTACGGGAATCTGGCCTCAGGGGCCAAGCTTGTTTTTACTGTGTGTGCTTTTCAGACTCGGTCCGCACACTTGGCCCAATTCTGCCTCCTAGAAACATAGGTCCTTGTCTCTTTTTAGAAATAGCCCCAATTCTGGGGTCCTGTGAGGAGGTTTGGCTACTCAGTGAACCTTCTGTGCTGGGGTCCTTTAAACACTGTTGGTACATGCATACCAGACAGTCCAAGCAACTGGTTCCCAAGCAAGGGGGTTGGGAGCTCGCAAGACACTCTCCCCACTGTAAGTTCCTCCTAAACTCAGCAGCGGCTGGCTTCCTGGAACGGCTCCTCAATTCTCGTTCCACATCCTGCCGTCACAGAGGGTAGACGGGGTCCTTCATGACAGCCCTCTCAACCCGCTCACATGCCTAGGAGGCTGCGTGACGCCAGCTTCCCCATCTATTCCAACGGCATGACTGGCAAGGCCTCCACCCTGACTGTAGGCACGTTTGTTCTCTGGGCTGGCTTCACTTCATGAGGTCTGTAACCACTTGGCAGTGGGATGTGGAGGCCAAGCTGTCATGTGTGAATGGTTCTGGGAAGGACCATCAGATCCACCCGACTCGGGCGGTATTACTGGCAGGTGTATGCTCCACTCCAGCCCACACTTCGGTAAATCATGCCTTGCTCCTGCCTGAAGTTCCCCTGCAGCTTCCTGATTACAGCCCTGGATGCTTTTTACCACAACCATGTGGTGGCTTTTACTGGAGCTATCATCCCCTCAAATTCTTTCCAAGAATTAGGTTCAAGACTCTGCAGTTAGCATTGGGAATTCCAAAGCCAGTGTGGGTACCACAGCCAAGGCCAGCCTGGGTTACACAGACAGACCCTGTTTCAACAAACAAGATCAAGCCTTTGCTCCTTTGGAACAGTAAGCACCTTGGCTAAACAAGCCCTTCAAACAAGCTCCGTCACTGAGATGGAAGGACTGTGTGTGTGTGTGTGTGTGTGTGTGTGTGTGCGCGCGCGCACGCGCGCGCGGGGGGGGGGGGGGGGGGAGTGAGCAGTGCACGTCGGGGATTACCTGTGTCAGGAGCGACACACTCGCATTTGTAGGTGGTGATGGAGTCAGGCTTGAAGTCCGTGTTAATGGGATAGTAACTGAAGGCACCGATCATCTTTTTGATGGCATCGTAGATGAAGATGAAGCTGATGAGGGTGGAGAAACCCTCCTCGGTGAATCGGGTGATATACTTGATGATAAAGCTGGCGTCTGTGGCCACCAGGATAAGGCACTGGATGGCTGAGTGCAGGCCGATCCAGAGGCGGAACTCCATGTAGTCCAGGCCATTGGCCCTGGATGGCAGAGGGAAGTGAGGGACCTCCTGGGCTTGGCTCCCCAGCCCCACCCCAAGTGGCTCGGACTCCTTTGGCAGCACAGATGCCCATCTAAGGACTGAGAAAGGTCAGGACAGGTACAATTTCTGGGTTGGGTTGCCTAATTTGTGTGTGTGTGTGTGTGTGTGTGTGTGTGTGTGTGTGTTTATGTGTGTATGCACATGTATTTGTGGGTTTGTATGTATGCTGATGCACATGTGTGGAAATTTCCAGGTAGGGAGTGAAAGGAAAAGTATCAGCTCAGGACCCCCAAGGCCAAGTTCTCAGCACAAAGGAGATTTATTTGCCCCAGAGGGACAGAGGGCAGGGAGAAAGACAGGAGATAGAGGATGAGGGAGAAGGGGAAGGGGACAAGGGAGAGGGGGTAGGGATTTTTGGGGGGTGGGGGTGGGGAGACAGAGGACTGCCTCTGGATAGAGACAAGACAGACATGGCCCATAGGCAAGTGGCAGTTGATAAAGGTAAAATGGGAAACCTTGTGTTGGGATGAGGTGTTTAATTTTAATTGGGCATGTTAATTAGGGCAGCCATTGGGGCTTCTGATTGCTGGACTTCAACACTTTGGTAGCTGGATCTTGATAGTCAGCCTGAGGAGGACGAAGTGGTCTTGGGGGCTAGCCTTAGATGTAATCTACTGGTTTTTAGTAAGGCAGAGGGAATGGGAGAGAAGGGCAAGGCCCGCCAGAGCCATGTTCACAATGCTCAAGCTGGCCAGAGTCCCTTCAGGGAGTCCCAGGATCCACCCATCTCCACCTCCCAAGCACCAGGATTGTAAGCATGTGCCACCAGATTTTACACGTGGGTAAGTTCTGGGGATTGAGCTCAGGTCCTCACACTTAGAGGGCAAACACTCTACTGACTGGCCACCTCCCCAGCTCTGGGGTGTCTGGTCTTTGAGAATTATTCTTCCTGACACCTCACTGGGTGTCAGGAAGCTGCGAAGACTTTGGTGCTCGGTAGAGAATTTGAGATGAATGGTCTGGAGCCGCCTCAGGAAATGGTCTCATCCAAACCCATAAGGCAGCTGAGCCTCCAGCCCAAGGCTCCTTCTCTACCACACTGACTTTCCAGTGAGCAGTGATGTGGCCTGGCTTGCTCCCTAAGTGCTGATCTGCACTCAGATGACTTCAGTGCAGTTTACAGGAGTCAGAAGGAACCACCCAACAACCACAGCTCAGGATGCCCCTCCTCACAGCCCCCCTCCATCCTCCTACCCCTCAACCCCACATCTGGCCTGGACCTATTCTCCACCCTCGCAAGTAGGCATGGAGCCTGCCATGCGGTACCTACTTGCTGAAGTCAAAGAGGAGCTTCTCGAAGATGAGGATGGGCCCAGTGCTGCTGAGGATGATGAGGGGCTGCCCTGAGAAGAGGCAGAACAAGGCACCAGCCATGGCGGTGCCCAGGAAGCTCTCCATTACTCCCTGTTGCAAGAGAAAGCAAGAGGCTCAGGGAGGCAGCAGGGGCTGTTGGGCCAGTTTCCTCTGAGATTAAAACCTGCTGTCTTAGAGGGAAGCTCATTAGAATACAGAATTTTTGCAGAGGGCGTAAAATAACCTGTTGTAAAGGGAAAGTGAAACTTTCCTAAAGTGAAGCTCCTGAAGCTCAGGAAAGAAACAACTCACTGGCTTCAGGAAGTCCCTGAATCTGAACAGATACACTAGTCAGGCTCCCACCACGAATATAAAGTATAAGGCCTGCTGAGAGATAATCTCAGACAAACTGAACTGCCTGCAGGAGGTCAGGCCAACTGAGGCAACTGGAAAGGACACCCTTCAACCTGGTGAGCTGCCTGCAGGAGGTCAGGCCAACTGAGGCAACTGGAAGGGACGCCCTTCAACCTGGTGAGCTCCTGCAGGCTGTGCAGTGCGCTCCAGGTCTCCAGCTTTTGTGTGCTATCCCCCATGCTGGGCTTGGCTTTGGTGATACAGCTGTGTTTGAGTCATTTCTGTTCCTGTGAGTAACCCCTCATCCAGAAGTAACCACAGAAAAACTCAGGGTTCACTGAACGTAGCTTTGGTGGTATCCGTACCTTGGTCTGTCATGGGCTCCCTATCTGGGGTGAGTAGATGTTGGTTCTGTCTCCCCAGGAAGAATGTCACACAGCAGGGGCCTCTCTACACAGGCTAAAACTAACTGCCTCTCCAAGGACCTGTCAGTGGGCTCTCTCTTCCCAACCCTGCCTCCCATTTCCTGTCTTCCATTTTGACCATGACCAACATCACTCTCTAATTCCATTTGGATAAAGGTTCCCTGGGACTTCTGCTGTCAAACCAAGGTCTACAAAACAGTGAATATGCTCATCCCTGTGCCCCTCTGGTTATCATTCAATCATGTAATTATTCATTCATTTTTAAATATCGATGGGTTGCCTTTAGACTTCAGACCAAATCATTCATTCAAAGGCCACCCAGCAGGTACTGGAGAAACGGCTCAGCAGCTAAGAGCACTTGCTGCTCTTCCAGAGGACCCAGGTTCAGTTCCCAGCATCTACGCAATAACTAACAAATGTAATTTCAGTTCCAGAGGATCCAACACCCTTTTCTGGCTTCTGCAGGCACCGTATGCATATAGCGCACATCCATGCATGCAGGTAAAACAGCCATATTAATAAAATCAGCATAAATAGATCTTTAGAATACTATGTACCAAGCAATGTGATAGGCACCAGAAACCAGCCAGTGAACAGTAGAGCACATTTTCAGGTTAGTGGAACATGTAGATATGTAGCTAGTTTTTTAGGCCTTTTAAACCTAGGCATTATTGATAATTTGGTGCATGATTCTCAGTTGTGGGGACTGCCCTGTACATTGTGGGCTATTTAGTAGCATCCCTGGCCTGTAGTCACTAGATGCCAATAGTCACCGCCCCTCCCAGTTATAAAAACTAAGCCCAGCTGTGGATATGGCCAAATGTCCCCTGGGGTTAAACTGCCCCTGGTTGAGCGCCACTTCCAAGGCGTGGGATGCTGGCATGGGTTCCCAGTGCCAGAGAAGCTCACAGCAGAAGAGAAGGGGCCACCAAGAAGGTCACTCCAGACAGATATGTGGAAGTTGAGATCCCAAACATAAGCAAGTATTGGCTAGGAAAGGCTGGTTAAGTGGAGTGAGGAGCCGCTGGTCCCAAGGAGAGGACAGCACACCCTGAGGCAGGAACAGAAGGGTGTGTGTCCCGAGGACTTGAGGATGATCAGGATCAACAGGACACACATTGTGTGAAGGGCAGGATGCTGAGGAAGAGAATGCAGAGGCGAGGCTTGACACACAAGCAGGGCCATGCCCTGAGAGCCAAGGGAGAAGCTGCATGTAGGAAGGAGTTCACGGTGATGCTATCTTCTGGCAGGGACAGCAGGGTGAGGCATATGTCACATTATGCTGGGAAAGAATCATGAGCAGCTGGTGAGAAGAAAAGATGACAGATGTCATGTTGTCTGTGCGAGCCAGGGGATTCAGAGAGGCAGCCATGTAGGAATGCCCAGGAGGCAGCTGGGCATGGACCTGAAGCTTGGGAGACAGGTATAGGCAACGACAGACACTCATTTCCACATCTGAAAATGGGTCTTTCCTTGGTGCTCTGAGCTTTTATATTGTTTGATTTGTCTTGCAAGCATTGGGGATTGAATGTAGGCCTTGAGAATGTTAGGAAACCTCTGAGCTAGGTCCTTACCACTTTCTAATTTTTTAATTTAATATTTAAAAAATGTATGTAATACTATTATTACTGTGTGTGTGTGGGGGTGTGTGTGCCCACGTGTGCACGCAAATGTAGAAGTCAGGGGACAACTTTTAGGAGTCTGTTCCCTCCTTCACTGTGGGGACCTGGGATCTAACTCAGATCATCAGGTTTCCACAGCAGGGGCTTTCATCCACTGAGTCAGCACCTTACTTTTTCATTGTTGCTATTTTGAGATAGAGTCTCTCTATGTAGCCCTGGCTGCCCTGTAACTCTCTATGTAGAACAGGCTGGCCTTAACCTCACAGAGATCTACCTCCATCTAATCCCAGCACTCAGAGGAGTGCTGGGATTAAAGGCATGCACCGCTACACCCAGCCTGCTCCTTATTTTTAAATTTTTATTTTTTGAGATAAGGTCGACTGTGTCCCAGGTTAGCCTCCAACCCAATGTGCAGCAGGGGCTTGCCTGAACTCCTGATCCTTCTGCCTATGTATTTTAAGGGCTGGGGTTGCAAGCATGTGCTGTCACACCACACATATTTTTTTGTTTGGAGACAACATCATGCTAAGTTGCCCAGGCAGGCTTTGGACTTCTGATCCCTCAGTCTCCCGAGTAGCTGAGATCATAGGCCAGTGCCACCAGGCCTGTCTTTGCTCTGAGCCGCCTAGTGGTTCCGCCACTGGGGAAGACCCTTGGCAGGAGACCGGCAGGTATCTCTATGAAGCCAACACCATCCCCAGGGAAGCCCCGTGATGTCACCATGGCAACAACTCTCATTCCATAAACATGTTAACACTAAGCTAAGAAATCAAAGTGAGTTTATTTGTTTCTTTGTTTTGTTTTTCGAGACAGGGTTTCTCTGTGTAGTTTTGGTGCCTGTCCCGGATCTCGCTCTGTAGACCAGGCTGGCCTCGAACTTACAGAGTGCTGGGATTAAAGGTGTGTACCAACACCGCCCAGCTAAAGTGAGTTTTCTAAACAGAGAAGCCTGGATAGAGAGATAGCTCAGGGGTTAGGAGCACTGATTGCTCTTCTCGAAGACCCAAGTTCCCAGCATCCATAGGGCAGCTCACAACAGCCTATAACTCCAGTTCCAGGGGACCTGATGCCTTTTTTTCTGGCCTCCATGGGCACTGAATGCACATGGTACACAGACATACATGCAGGCAAAACACTCATACACATAAAATAAAGTATTTTAAAAATAAAATTAAAATGTAAGAAGGCCACAATTAGCCAACTTAATTAACAGTGCTGATTAAGTTCATTAAATATTCAGTGGGGAAAGTAACAAACAGTAATGTGGCTGATTTCCCTAAAAGTTACATTATTCCTAAAATCGTTATTTTATCGGAAGGGTAAAGAGTTATATAAAGCGATGGCCAGACTGACGGTGGTACACGCACCCTTGGTGTTGGGATTACACACTGAAATTCCTTACTGCCAGCAGGTGGCAGTAGATTTGGTGTTTGTCCGTCTGTCCCCAGCTCACACTCACCTGATAATTGTCTGTGGCATCCCCCAGAAGCCCACCAAAGGTGATGGCGTTGGTGATACAGCCGAGGTAGATGAACAGAACAGCCGAGATGGACTGGATGTGGAAGCCGTCATAGAAGTCACTTGGGAACCAGGGCAGCTTCCTTTTGACATCCAGGCGAAGGCCCCCAAAGAACCTGCTTGAGACAGGCGGGAGACTGCTTTCCTCTGCAGGCACCTGGAGGGGCGGGGGATGCCTCCAGGGCCCTACAGAGTCTGGGGTGAGGGGCAGGGGTAGACCGAGTTACTATCTTCCTACCAGAACACTGAGGATCAGACATGACTCACGTAGGCCTGAAAGTTTGCAGTCTGCACCATCCAGACTAGGGAGGGTGGACACAGACTGTCTGAGAGGAGGAAGTTCTGATGGGAACTTCCCTGTGGAACACATTCCACTGTGATGGTCTTCCTCGTGTCCCTAACCAACCCAAACCGTACAACACGTGATGGTTAGTGTTAACCGCCAAACTTCACCGAATCTAGAATCACTCAGGAGATGGGTCTCTGGGTATGCCTGTTGGGGCTTATTTGGAATTTGACAACAATTGATTTGGAAGACTCCTCTTGACTGAGGGCGAGGCTGCTCCCTGGGCAGGGGATCTGGGACCGAACAAAATGGAAGAATCGAGATGAGAACGAGCAAGTATTTACTGCTCTGCTGCCTGGCTGTGGATGCAGTATGACTAGTTCCCTCCTGCGGCTTTGACTCCCCCGACATGATGGGCTGTAACCTAAACTTCTAGCCAGAATACGCCCTTTCTCCCTGAAGTTGCTTTCGTCAGAGTGTCATATCACAGCGAGAAACCGACACAGCACACAGCTGTATTCCCCAAGTCATCATTTACACAGAGCCTTCTATTTCTACGGACTTCCCTAAATCTCAGTCAACCTGGGCGACTCCAGGAGCAGCCAGAGAACTCAGGCCAGGACAAGTTCCTCTTGTTCCCCACAAAGAAGAGAAAAATGATGCTTTTTAATAATACTAAGATTTTAAAATGTACTATTATATATTAGATTGTACTTCTTTTAAAAAGATACATTACATCTCCAACCCCTGGTGCTTGTGGATATGATTTTATTTAGAAAGCCTTTGGGTTTGGGAATGCAGCTCAGTTGGGAGAGGGCTTGCCTACCATGCATACTATGCATGAGGCCCTAGATTATAAGCCAAGCATGGTGGTGGCTGTGAGTTCAGCTCTGGAGGGGGTGGGTTAGGGGCATCATCGGTTCAAGGTCATCCTCTGCTGTAGTAAGCCTGAGGTCAGCTTGGGTTATATGAGACCACAAAACAACATCAACAACAAAAAGTTTTTGCTGATGTAATTAAGTTACAATGAAGTCATTAAGAGTGAGCACTGATTCAGCCCTTAGAGAAACAGGGCAATACTACCCAAAGACATCCACACAGGGACAAGCAAGGCCATGTAACAACACAGACAAAAACTGAGGGGATGCAAGTGCCAAGTTAAGGAGTGCCATAGACGCTTGGTTGCCATTGGAACTCCAAGGAGGCTCTACCCAGAGGCACATAGGCAGTGGTGCTGGCATCTTTATTTAGAGGGTCGGGTTGAGACAGGGTCTCATATTAAAACCCAGGCTGGCCTGGAACTTGCAGAAATCCTCCTGTCTCAGTACCCTGTTCCCTGCTGACATCTCCATTTCAACCTGTGTGAAAATGGATTTCAGTAGTCTTACACTATCTTGTTTGTGGTACATTGTTTCTGACACGGGTACCAAAGGATGTCTAGAGAAAAGTTTGGGTTCCTCCTTATGGTTGGGGTCCTTCTGTTCCTCTTACTCAACACAGCTCAAGAGCCAAGAGGGGCTTCACTGGAGTGCAGGAAGACTGCAGTGGTCACACTCCGTCCCTAGAGGGCGCTGCACACAGCAGCGTGAGGATTGCTAACAGGACCAGAAGAAGGGAGGGTTCAAGACTGCAGGCTCTCAGCCGGGCATGGAGGGGGCACCTTCCGGTCCAGATCAGCTCCTCTCCGATTTCATGCATAGCTGGCATCTCAGCCTCGTCGCCACTGCCCACTCCGCCGGCCCCGCTACCTCCAGCCCCTCCGCCACTGCCGCCTCCTCCAGCCAAGGCACCGCCTCCGCCCGCAGAGCCGTTCATCTGGCCCAGCTCTGCCAAAGAGAACACAGATTTCCTGAAAGAGAAAGTGGCGGGTAGGGGAGATCAGGGCTGGGAAGGGCCCAACCCCGCAGGGCTGTCCCTTTCCCGCCTCCAACAAAAAAATCCCTAAATATCTTTTGTTTTGTTTTTCAAGACAGGGTTTCTCTGTGTAGCCCTGGCTGCCCTGGAACTCACTCTGTAGACCAGGCTGGCCTGGAACTCACAGAGATCTGCCTGCCTCTGCCTCCCCAGTGCTGGGATGAAAGGCGTGCGCCACCATCGCCCAGCACTTAAATGTCTTAAATGGCAGGGAAATTAAGATGGAGGTGGCTCAGCTTTTAAAGCGTTTGCCACACAAACAAGAGGGCCAGAGGTGGGATTCCCAGAAGTCATGTGAAGGTCAGGTGGGCAAGGCAGCCACTTGTAATTCCAGCACAGGGGAACCCCAGAATGAACAAGACTAGCCAAATCTGCCAGCCTGGGCTCACTGAGAGACTCGGCCTCAGTGAATAAGGTGGGGAGAGCAGTGAAGAAAGTTCCCAGACATCAACCTCACGCTTCTACATATGCACACACATATACTCAAACAAGACTACACACACACACACACACACACACACACACACACACACGCACGCACGCACGCGCGGGCGCACACACACACACCACACAAAGACACACACACACACAAAGACACACACACACGCACACATATTCAAACAAGACTACACACACGCGCACGCAACCACACACACACACACACACACGCACGCACGCACACACACAAAGACACACACACACACACATATTCAAACAAGACTACACACACGCGCACGCAACCACACACACACACACACACACACACACACACACGCATGCACGCACACACACACCACACACAAAGACAGAAAATGGTTCAGTAATATCTCTCCCCCTACACAGACCCCCACCCCTGACTCCAGCTGTTCACAGGCAGCCCTGCTGGCTTCTGATTTCTTACAAAGAGAATAAAATGTGGAGCATTTTATTGGATGTGGAGCGCCCTCTGTTGATCTCATCCTTAACACACACCTCTTGTCAGCCGAGGGCACTTTCTTGGGCGGCTCAATTCTGATGTTCGGATCCCATTCTCCAGGGGGAAGGACAATGACCTCATCTAGAAATTCATCAATTCCTGCAATCAGATCTTCCCGGTTCCGGGCTTTATAAGCCACATCGCTGAAGAGCTGGGAAGGAAGAGGAAGGAGAAAGAGAGGAAGGAAAAAGAGGGATCAGCTCGCCCCTCACATCACAACTGTTTTTAAAGGAGCCAATTTTAGTCACTGCTCCGGATGCCAACTTGATTTCAGTGGGTGCATAAGGACAAAGACAGTAGGGGAAATAGGGGACAATAGGAAAGTGCCAGTTCTTAGAGCAAGCAGTCACCTCAGATCTGAAACCCAGGTCGCTGTCCTTCTTTAGAGACAGGCAAGCATAGAGAATAGCTTATCCACCCGGGACTCTTTTTTTTTTGGTTTTTCGAGACAGGGTTTCTCTGTGTAGCTTTGCGCCTTTCCTGGAACTCACTCGGTAGCCCAGGCTGGCCTCAAACTCACAGAGATCTGCCTGGCTCTGCCTCCCGAGTGCTGGGATTAAAGGCGTGCGCCACCACCACCGCCCGGCCCACCCGGGACTCTTGATTTGGGCTGTCTAGTATATTCACTTCTTTCTTTCCTCCCCCTCCCCCTCTCTCCTCTCTCTTTTTGTTTTTAAAGACAAGGTTTCTCTATGTAGCCCTGGCTGTCCTGGAACTCCCTCTGTAGACCAGGCTGGCCTTGAACTCACAGAGACTCGCCTGAGTGCCTCCCGGGTGCTGGGATTAAAGATGTGCACCACTACGGCCCGGCATACTCACTTCTTCTAATAGTGCATTTGGCAGCCTAGGACCTTGACTTGCACATACTATGCACACATATTCATTTCTGCATGCGCACCTAGCAACTCATTAGCCATACAGGGCCCCTGTGCACTGGGCTGTACACACACTCCACTCTGAACAATGGAATTGTCTCGTCCCCTTAAGAACCACCAAACACAGACAGGCTCTATTCAATGGTACTCTCCTTGTGTAGGGGCACGAAAGCAGGGAGGGCCATCGGCCTGAACTAGTTTTGTGTAATAAGTCAAACCGTGTCCTCCAAGTGAACTTTTAGGGAGACTCCTCTACTTACCATCTTATACCTATGAAAAATTGGGTGTGCACACAATCAACATCAGATGTGTTGTGGGAAGGGATATTCACAACAGGAAATGATTGTATAATTGAACCTATCACTCAAAATAATCACCCAAACTACACACACCCCTTTTCTCCTGAATCCTGTAAAAAGAAGCCCCCAACAATGGGGATCCCTGAGAACCCTCACACATGTGGCCCGCTGTCACTCTCGACAGCGTTCCTGACCCGTCCTATTGCTTTGCTTTGAGTCAAGTCCCCCTGCCGCTTCTGCAAATCTTTGTTCGGCTTCATTTCAAGTCTTTGAGGAAGAGCCAAAGAACCTGGACGCACTTGGCCTAGACGCCGACCTCGGTAACAGCTCTGCAGGACTTTGTAGAGTTCCTTGACCTTCCATTTCTGTTTCCCACAGAGCAAGCACATGAGAAAACCTCTACTGAGCCCAGTCTGAGAAGTCCTGATTTTCAAATCCATTCGTTACTGCTCAGAGTTTCCCCCTGGAAGGGCCAGGTTGCAAAAAGACTTAGAGACTTGCTGGGGTTATGTCTGTGTTTACAGACCTCCAGCTTCCCCGTCGCTCTGGAGACAGAGCAGGACCTTTAGGTCTTCTCCCAGGACATGTATGGTCTCTGGCTCAGCTCGCTGGAGTTGCCCTTGCGGAGCTCTCACACTGAGCTTACGTTGCTGCACCTCCATTCAGCTCCCCTGAGCCTTCATCACTTCCCTTTGTCCAGAAGGCGAGCATCCCAAGGTCATGCTAGTCTTACCTGCTTCCTGCTCACCCTTGGCTTTTTATCTGCAGAGCCTGTCTTAATTCCCCCAAGCAGCTAGCTCATCGTTGATTTTATTTTTTATTACTTATAATAATAGAATATATAATAATATAATAATAATTTCAATATTGCAGATCTGTCCCTCTCACTGGATAGTGCTCCTACAGGAGAGGGTCTGGGTCTTTCCCTGAATCTCATAATCCTTAGGTCCCTGGTACACAGCAGGGGCTCAACTGTGCCTGTTAGAAAACTGGCAGTGATGGGGCGTGGGGGAGGCTGTGCCAGTACCACGGCTGTTAGCACTCAATTCTCACTTACATCATCCACCATGAGGGTTGCAATGGCTCGGCCAATTTCATTATAGGACTTTGCTCTCCCGGAGGGTCCCAAAAGAATGAACAGAAATCTGCAAAGAAGATGGAGGAGGAAGAAGAAACAAGGAGGGAAAAATAGAAACAGGTGAAGAGAAAAATTCTTTGGCCTTCAATGTATCCATTAACTTTTTAACTTCCCTCCTTTGAATCTTTTAAAACTCATCATCATTATTATGTTCAATTATGTGTATGTCTGTATGGAGGTATGTGCACCTGAGTGCAGTGCCTGTAGAGGCCAGAAGAGGGCACTAGATCCCCCTGAACTTGAGTTACAGGTGACTATGAGCCACCCAACATGGGTGCTGGGAACTGAACTCAGGTCCTCTGCAAGAGCAGCAAGTACCATTAATCACTGAGTCATCTCTCTGCCTCCTATTACTGTTTTGTTTTTGTTTGGTTTGTTTTGTCTTTTGAGGCAGGCTCTCACATAACCCAAACTCAAACTCTTTATGACTTTGAACTCCTGATCCTCCTGCCTCTAACTCCCAAGTACTGGGATTACAGGCAAGTGCCACAATGCCTGGCTCTTCCTTTCTACATTTATTTAGTTAGCTAACTATTGTGTGTATGAGTGTGTGCGCACATGCCCTGGCACACACGCCACAGCCAACATGTGGAGTTTTAGAAGACAGTTTACAGGACTCAGTTCTCTCCTTTCATCATGTGGGTTCCAAGGACTGAACTCAGATTGTCTGGCTTGGTGACAAGTGCCTTTACTCACCGAATCATCTCACTGGCCTCAGAATCTGCCTTTCATTATTTTACTTGTCAAAGAAACATTTCTGCTTCTGCCCCCCAACTGGGCATCCTCACATTTGCAATTGCTGCCCAGACCACTTAACAACTTCCTTCCTGGCTACTGCCTCCCCACAACCCTTCTCTTTTGTGAGGGTCTCACTGTTGACCTGGCTGGCCCCGAACTCTCTATGTAGAGCAGGCTGACCTCAGACGCACAGAGATCTGCCTGCTGAGTGCTGGGAATAAAGGCGTGCACCACTGTACCCGGTTCCGTAATAATTTAAAAGGCCATTGCTGCTTGCGGACTGCATGGGGAGTGGCTCCCTGGAGACAGGTGTGGTGGCATTTTTTGGTGACTCACCTGGTGGGGACAGGCACTTCTGTCACCCCTCCCAGCATGGCAGACTGGACAAGGCGAACAAATGCAATGAATGGTTGGTCCAGGAAGTCCACCTCACCCACAAGCACGTTGGAGGCTTCCGAGTCCTTGGGGATCTTCTTCATGAATTTGTTTTTCCGCTGCTCCGGGAGGAAAAGGACACATCAAGAAGACCTGGCATGCTCTTACTCTCCCTTCAGAGAACACAATTTCCACAGCATTATCAAGAGACTGAAGCAAATGACCAACTATCCTCTCCAGCTCTGTAGATGACGAGACTCAATGTTTGTTAACCCGACACCGATTATGCCTTCACAGATGGTAGGATCCAGTCATGAACTAGACCCTAAGACACTCCACTGCTGTGGGAGCCGAGGGGTCAGAGAAGAGGCCTGGGATTGCTGGACCTAGCTCCCACCTACAACCTCCTTTGCTGGAACGTAGTGGTAAGCTGCCCAGACCTCCCTCCAGGCCTTCACCTTTGGTGGTTGAGAGAAGTCGGTTATGATGGTCTGTTTGCTTTTTGCCCTGCTTCCTTACTCAAAGAAATCTCTGGACCAGTCTCCAAGGGTGCAGAAGACTTCTCTGCTTCCACATTCCCCCAAGGGGACCTCCTGGGGAACTCACAGTTCTTGGACTTTAAAACTGAGACCGTGAAGGGGATCCCACTCCAGTCCTCTTGGCTACCAGCAGCCCAGGGCAAGGCAAACAGATGGAGTGATTGGGCCTAGTGTCCCCAACAAGTCCTCTACTCAAACTACCCCACCCTCTGTCTTTATGACTTCTCTTCAGAGTCATCTGATGACGGAAATGTCCTAGGGAAGGTTACTTCTCAGTCCTGGGGGACTTCTGGTCCCTTGCGGAGAGAGGTTCTCAAGGTTTTCTTCTTCCCTGCCTGCCTCTGAGTCCAGGGCAGCGCTGTCCTACCTGGTCCATGTTTGGGGTATGAGAGATGTCATTCATGCTTCTACTCTGGGCGTGATCTAGGAGAGACAGAAAAGCAAGCCTATCAGGGGAAGCCAGGCTCACCCCAGTCCTTTGCCCTCAGCCCTGAACTATGCTTCTACGTTCATAACTGCAGCAAGGCCCCTTCCCTCAGATCTACAGCCTCTTCAGCTGGTATCCCCACTCTCCTGCCCTTCAAGGGCAGCTTGCGTGAAAAAGCAGCCTGACTCCAGGCTCTCTGGCTACTCACTTCTCAAACTATGGCATGCTTGCCTCTAGCCTTTGGCCCCACCTTCTCCACCCTCACCGAGATGCCTGCCCCAAGTACAGCTCTGTGCCAGGCTCTCATGAGAAGAGACACAGAGATGTATTTTCAGATGAGGTGCCAGGCATCACTAGCCTGGAACTTGGTGAACGAGACCAGTTCCATCTCTAGCCTCCTGGACCCATGAGAGTTTTTAAAAACAGGCCGGCAGAGTCCATGGGGAGACAGGGACAGTCCAGGAACTGACCTGCCAAGAGTCCCTTCCTCTGGAAGCCATTCTCATTTCCCATTAGCAGTGTGGTCCAGTGGGCATGCTCAGCCCTATGATTCCTTGGCTTTGGGTCTGTGGCCCTGCCTTACTTCTACAGCACTGCTCTCCTCCACTCACTTCCCAGGATCCTCTTCTGCTTGACTCTCGTGGGGTTTTGTTTTGGCCACTATTCCCTCAGAAACCTCTCACACTCCATCACTGTCAATCACAGCCACTCCTACTGCTTCTACTCTGTGTGTGTGTGTGTGTGTGTGTGTGTGTGCGCATGTGTGTAATGACACACAGAATGCATAGTGCATCTCAAGTTCCGCTCTCGAGCTTCATAACCTCGGAGCAGCCCCATCTGGTACCCCTGTTTATTATCTTCCACCAAATCTCCCGAGACCTTATTCCACTCAGCACTCCCTCTGTCCCCTCCCACTGGCCACTCAACATCCTGGGAGGCAGTCTTGGCTCCTCCCTCACCCTTCCCTCCCGCTTCTTCCCGCCCACTTCCCACCGGTTGTTAGGGCCTACTTCCATCTCTCCCCTCTACTCCTGAATGCATGCCCAGCCTCTTTATTCTTTCTCAGACGGAAGTCTGACTTTAGCACATACCTGTTTCCAGATCTCCAGGCCCCCCCTTACCTTCAGAGTGACGTCTCTGGGGTTGTGACTAAAGGTACCAAGCCTTCTTTTGTCTGACCCTTAACCTTATGCTCCTGACAAGCTGAGTGGATGTTTTTTCCTCAACAGCAATTTCCATCAACTGCTGTTTGTGTCCTGGGTTAAAAGTTCCCCCTTGTTCTTAGAAGCCTGCTTCCCTGACCCTAGATTTAACCATGGCTTGATTTCACACCGATCTTTGGGCTCACTCCATAACAAGATGTTCTAATGAAAGGGTGGGTTCCTTTTCTGTTCCGTAGGGCTCGGTTGCATGTCTCTTTCTCTCTCAGGCTTCCTCATCATCACCTGCGCACTGGGCCACCTCAGGGAGGCTGATGTGCCTGGGTACATGCGATCCAGTTCACACAAAGTAATAATCACTTCCTCACGCCTCCTGTCTAGGGGCGCCGCTAACAAGAGGGTCTCTAGACAGAGGACTAGTTGGACAGAGCTCTGTCCAGAGCAACTTTCTGCCTACTGACCACTGCCCCCTGTCGGCCATATAAGAAACAACAAGGTCAGGAGTAGGTGCTGGGGTGTGTGTGGGGGGGTGGGTACTGACAGGAATCAAACATTAGGACAGAGGGGGAAAGACTGGACCAGGCAAGCATCTGCTGCAAAGAAACAATGGTGGGCTAGCTCGCTCTCTCTCTCTCTCTCTCTCTCTCTCTCTCTCTCTCTCTCTCTCTCTCTCTCTCTCTCTCCCACACACACACAGAACTCACTCTCAACCCTCCTGGTTCCAACCCCAGAGCGCTGAGATTATAGGTCTATGCCACTGTGCCCATAGCTCACCTATTAACCACAAATGAGCTTGACTGTGACCTTTGACCTCACAGTCCCCTGATGGTTGCTACTGACCACGCTCATGTTTCTTCTTTGTGGTGATGAGGGGTGTCTTGGGTGCCCTTCAGCAAAGGACTTAGGTGACTGCTTGTAGACAGACTCTCATTATGTAACCCAGGCTGGCCAGGAACTCACTGTGCTGTAACCCAGGCTGGCCAGGAACTCACTGTGGTGTAACCCAGGCTGACCAGGAACTCACTGTGTAACCCAGGCTGGCCTTGAGCTCGTGGCAATCCTTCTGCCTCAGCCACTGTACCCAGCCAGGTTTCTATTTCATTTTGCTTGTGGTTTTGCTGGCTGAGGATCAAAAGTGGTGCTTTAAACCTGTTAGTCCAGCTCTCTACCACTGAGCTGCAGCTCCAGCCCCAAGGACCTGCCTGTAACACCATTACTAGGAAGGATTCTCACCAGAAAACAGGACAAATGATCGAGTTGGTGAGAACAAGAGTTTTGACTGAGATCAACATGCCTAGGACGTGAGGTCAGTGCTGATGATGCCAGGGCTTGGTTGAGCTCCATGTCTAGCAAGGAGCATTACAGATAAATCAGGCCTTGGGACAAGCCGAGGTCTAGGGGAAATCTGGTTTCTCCTGATGATGTCTTGAGAAAGCTAGATCCTGGGTTCTACCTTCTCCATCTACGGACGTGTGGACATGCCACAGCTGTCACGGCCAGCGTGCTGCTGTCCCTGATCAGCAGAGAACACTCACACAGATGTCCATAGCTGGTGCTTTGCCGAATCCTCAGGTCCTCAGTGGAGCGGTGCAGAGTCGGGCCTGCCGAGGGACTCCTGGCAGAGCTGCGATCTGGAAGGGGAAGGAAGGCATGCGGTTCCAGTATCCTTGTGGCTGCAGCCTCTCTGGTTAGCACAGTGGCCATGCAGTCACCGCAAACTAAACAAAGCTACTACAAGACATCTCCCCTTCCGAAAAGGATTTTTTTTTAAGATTATTTATTTATTTGGAAGAGGGCATCAGATCTCACTACAGACGGTTGTGAACCACCATGTGGGTGCTGGGAATTGAACTCAGGACCTCTGGAAGAGCAGCCAGTGCTCTTAACCTCTGAGCCATCTCTCCAGCCCCCCAAAAATAATTTTTAAAGGAACAGCGTGAATAAGATTACACAGGAACGGGGCTGGAGAGATGGCTCAGTGATTAAGAGCACTGGCTGCTCTTCCAGAGGACCCAGATAAATATGTGTACAGTTGAAAGGGAGACAGAATTCACAGTTGGTCAAATCAACACTGGCTGCAGCAGGCTACCTACCTTTAGAATCTCCGATCCTGCCACTCACTGGTTTCTATGTTTGTCTTCTGGGATTACCAGGGCTAGGGTCTTCAGACTTCTCAAATACTGAGATCCAATAGCTAGAGTGAACAGTCTTCTCTCCCCAAACGGCCCCAGGCTTTACTAGTCATAATGACACTAGAAGCCAGGTATACAAGCCCTGGCACACTTGAGGGGACCCCAATGCTCCCACCATCTTCATGTGCTCTGTTTTCTATGGAAGTTTCTGGCTTCTCATAGGGACAGGGCTTAATGAAAAACCCAGACCCTTTCCTAAGCAAGCCATCCCTACAGGCATTCCCTGGTGCTGTGTGGGTCTCCTGGGCGGTGCTAGCCTGTCTCTCTTTCCCAAGATGCACTGCAGACCAACAGAATCCAGATCTCCCAAGTGGGGTCTAGGCATTAGGACACATTTCAAAGACTCAAGTCATTGCAATGTGCAATACAGGCTGTGAGCCATCTGTTCCTAGGAACTGCTATGCTCTGGTGTCAGGGGCAACATGTAGTATGGCTGCCCACCCTAAGGACTTCCAGAGAAGGTGGCTGGAAGAACCTCAGAACGTCTTCAGGATCGTAAAGTCAGATAGTTCCAGCCACTGAGATGGGCTCCCCTGGCCACATACCCTGTGCCCACTTGTAAATAGCCCTACTCACGTGTAGTGGAGACCGACTTCCCAATGTCTGCAAGAGAGAGGTGGATGGGCTTCTTGGTTTGGTGACGATGCTTCCTCAGGAGCACGTAGCTGACCCTTTCCCGGAGCTCTGGTCGCAGAAGCCCATCCTCGATCTGCTTCTCAATGACATCATCTGGATGAGAAACAAACAGGCCAGGCCCATGCGAGACAGAAAGAGCCTAAAGCTTTGGGGGCTTGGGTCTTCTCTGCTATTACTGGGGCTGAATATGGGCAAAGGGATGAGGGACTTGAAAGTAGTTCTGCTGCTTTGCCACTCACTGTTGGGACTGCCACCCCCAATCTCTTCATATATAAAGTTGTGTATACAATCTCCAGGTGTGTGTGTATGTGGACAGAAGTCTGTGTTCTTTCTATCCCTGTTGTGAATGAAATAGGACCTTTGAAAGTGCGCCAGGATGCTGTGTTAAATGGCTTTCATCCCCCAAAATGAATTATTTTTTAGAGAAGAAATAGTTATAGCAAAACTAAGTGCACTCGTTAGAATAGAAATCACAAGATTGTTTAGGGACAAGAAGCAAGCCAGCTCCTCGTCTGGCACTCCATTAAGTGGGAGCTAGTTTGCTAAAGAAAGAAGATTGGAGCCGGGCGGTGGTGGCACACGCACGCCTTTAATCCCAGCACTCAGGAGGCAGAGGCAGGCGGATCTCTGTGAGTTTGAGGCCAGCGCGGGCTACAGAGAGTGAGTTCCAGGAAAGGTGCAAAGCTACACAGAGAAACCCTGTCTCCAAAAAACCAAACCAAACCAAAACAAACAAAAACAAAAACAGAAAAAAAAGAAAGAAAAGAAAAGAAGAATGATGGTCCATTTTCCTCTGAAAAGAAACAAGTTGCCACGACAACAGTAGCCTCTGCCCATTCAAGGAGCCCCCGCCCTGACTGCTGCCTCACTGAACCACATTCCAAGGATGCTCTTCTCCTAGCGGTTGGAGGTCTGTGTACTGTAGAAACTAGGGCATCTAGGCCACTGCCTAGACAGCTTCAGAGTCAAAATTCATCTCTGCAGAATCAGGCCAGAGTTGAATTGGCCAGTCACATGGACTTGCAGGTTGACATGAGGCTGGGGGATTTGCCCTAGTTTGTGGGGACCACAGCAGAGATGCCTTGGCCTCACCTATGATCTGAGGTAGGGAGCTGCTGTCCAGATCCAGCAGCACCGTCCCTGTCTGCAGGCAGGTGCGGAGCTCAAAGAGGCTGTGCAAGGACAGTGTGGACACATGCGGCTTGCTCCAGCGTTCTCCTCCTTCCTCTACCTTTTCTTCAAATTTTATCCACCTGGAAGAGATAGGAACAGGGCTAGAGCATGGCCAGAGTCCTCAGGAGGAGGTCTATCCCAGGTCTCCCCAATAGTGCTGTGCAAAACTTTCCTCTGAGATGGAAACATTCCATCTGCAGGAAGCTCCTTAAACAGGAAGTAAACAACTCAAAATAGCTTCAGGAAGTCCCTGAAACCGACCAGATTCCCTAGGCCCCTCCCTGCTAGAGTAAACAATAAAAGCTGAGAGTCCCTCTCAGATGAGCAAAGTTGAGCTGCAAAGAAGACTCTCGGACAAGCCAAGCTACCTGAAAGAGAAAGAAACCAGCTGAGTGCCTGGAAGAGGTTTAGACCAGTTGAGTCACTTGTGTGCACATTTGCCTGTAGGTAAGTGCACTGTGTGCATGAATTGCCTGCAAAGACCAGAGGAGGGCCTCAGATCCCCTGGAACTGGTTACAGATGATTGTAAGTCATCATGTAAGTTCTGGAAACAAAACTCAAATCCTCTGCAAGAGCAGCCCATGCTTTTAGTATTTCTCCAGTCTCTCATCTTGTGGTTTGTTTGTTTGAGATAGATATTGACCAAATTCAAAGAACAGTAATGTACCAGGAGATATATTTGTCATAGAGCACCAAAGGACTACCATTTATAACAAAACTCCCTCCATTTAATAAGAAAAACTCATGAAATGAGCCATTCCTGGGAGAAATGATGAGGAATGAAAATATGGCTGTTTACTAGTGACCTGGGCTTTTTAGCTACTACAAATTCAGTAACATCTTCATTTCTCAGACTGCCAAAACTAAAGACTGGGTTTGGAGAGATGGCTCACATGAAGGGCTCTCATTGCTCTTGCAGAGGACCTAGGCTCAGTTCCCAGCACCCATGTCATAGGAACGACTGTCTTTAACTCACTCTGGTTCCAGGGGATCTGGCGCCCTCTTCTGGCCTCCACAGGCACTGCATACACATGGTGCACATACACACATGCAGGCAAACACTCATACACATAAAATAAAATAAATAATTTTTTTTTTTTTTTTTTTGGTTTTTCGAGACAGGGTTTCTCTGCTGGGATTAAAGGCGTGCGCCACCACCGCCCGGCAAATAAATAAATCTTAAGAACAAACTATAAAACCACCACTAACAACAACAAACCTAAAAAGACTGACAATGTTCTGTGCTGGTAAACAGCACATGTCACAGTGTGTCACAGGTGTACTGTTACCACTTTCTTTCCATAGTTAGTGTATGCATCTTTTGACCCAGTGGCTGTTTCTAGGGGTATGACAGGCATGCAATCCCAGGCCTACTCCTGTAAAATTAGTACAGAGGTGCTTCCTACAGCTTTGTATGCTAGGTGAAGAATTGGTTTTCAGTTGAAGCATGATGAAGACCCACAGAGGTAAATAAAAAGTATAAGTGAAGGACTAAAGAGGTGGCTCAGTGGTTAAGAGCACTTGTAGATATTCCCAGAACCCATGTCAGACAGTTCATAACTCCCTGTATGCAGCTCCAGGGAAATCTGACTCTTCTGACCTCAGCAGGCAATGACACATATTGCCTGGCTACCCACCCCCATAAATACATAATTAAAAATGATAAAAATTTGAATTTAAAATACTCAGAATGGTCTAAGAAAGATCACCATAGACCAGCAACATTGACCTCAGAGGTACAAGATGGAGATACGTGCTGGTCAGCGCGTAAAGGCACTTGTCCTAAAAGCCCATGTAAAAGCTTGGTATAATAAGCACTGTAATCCGAGTGCTCCCAAGGGAAGATGGGGGTGACAATGGGAAGCCACGCCCTGCTCTGAGCTTAGCGGAAGATCCAGGAGGGCAGAGAGACATGTTAAACACAGCACAGGGATGAGATCCACAGCACGAGAACGTGGAAAGCCAGTCGGGACAATCAACACAGCCTCTCCAATTACAACTGCCAAGGATAAACGCGGAGGAGGAAGGTTGACTAAACATGATTTCAGATGTGTATCTTTCAACACAGAAAGTCTCTCTGTGTTGCCCTGGCTGGCCTGAACTCACTGTGTGGGCCAGACTGACTTTGAACTCACAGAGATTCACCTGCCTTTGCCTCCCAAGTGCTGGGATTAAAAGCATGTGCTGCTATACCAATCCAACCAGTTGTGTTTTTAAACAATAGGTGAGCTGATCTAAGAAATGTGGGCACTGCTGCATAATCTGATGAAATGAATGGATTCTTGTCATTTCCTTTTAGATATTGCAATGATTTCATTGTAATTACCTTTATTTTATTTTAGAGACTGGATCTTGCTCTGTATGTAGCCCAGGCTGGTCTAGAACTCAAGAACTTCCTACCTCAGCCCCCCAGTGCTGAGATTTCAGACTTTCCTTACCAGGCCAGTCAGGTGACAGTGTTATTGCAGTTATGCTAAAAAGGTGACCTCGTATGAAGAGCAGAAGAGTTGGAGACAGCCCCTGTGTTCCTGCTGTTAGGAGTCTCACAAGAGGACCAAGCTACACAACTGTAACACATGTGCAGAGAGCCTGGGTCAGTCCCATGCAGGCTCCCTGGTTGTCGGTTCACTCTCTGGGAGCCCCTGTGAGCCCAGGTTAGCTGATTCAGTGAGTTTTCTTGTGGTGTCCTTGGCTCCTCTGGCTCCTACAATCCTTCCTCCCCACACTGGGTCGCCTTACCCAGCCCTAATACATGGGGAGGTGCTTAGTCTTACTGCAACTGCATATGCCATGCTTTTTGTTTGTTTGTTTGTTTGTTTGTTTTTTAATTGTTGTTGTTGTTTTGATGCTCACAGGAGACCTGCCCTTTCCTAAACAGAAACAGAGGAGGAGTGGATTGGGGGGTGGGACAGAGGGGGCTGGGGGAGGGGAGGGAGGGGAAACTGCTGCTGGGATGTAAGTAAGTAAATAAACACATTAATTTATTTTAAAAAAAGAAGAAGAAGGTGCCCTCAGGCTGGAGAGATGGCTCAAAAGCTAAGAGCATCTGTTGCTCTTGCACAGGACCTGGGTTTGATTCCCAGCAACCACATGATGGCTCACAAACTGTCCATAACTCCAGTTCCAGGCGATCTGACGCCCTCAACTCAACAGGCATCAAGTATACATGTGGCATACAATACACACACACAATAATAACATAAATAAATCCAAAAAATTTTTAAAGAAGGTGACTTCATTTTTTAGAGACAAAAACTCAAGCATTTGCAGGTGGAATGATATGGTAGTTGGGACTTAGGTTAATATGACCGAGTATATGTCTGGAGCAGGGTGTGGGGGACCTTGAGATTGGCCACACGTTAACTGGTAACAGTTGAAAAGTGGGTGATGGGTACATGGAGGTGCATTCTAATACACACTACTTTCGTGTAAATTTGAGCTTTCTATAACCCAAATACTTAAATATTTTCTAAATTGAATAAAGGCACAGGCTGTTTCTAAAGTCTCTGGTCAAAGCCAGGCTTACAAGCTTGTGGGTACCTGATGGAACGGTTCATATAATCCCAAACAATTCACTGCAAAGCAACCTTTATACCACAGTTGGCTTCAAAAAGCACAAATTAGATTTGGAGAAGCAGGTCAAGTGGAAAGAAAATCTCTGAGTTGGAAAAAAGACTTTTAGGTATTTCATCCAGCCCCGGTCAGTACCCTGGTCTCTACTTCCGTGCATGCCAGAGGCAGGAGCCAGGTGCCCCCTTCTCTGAACAGAACCTTGAAGAGTCACATGTTCCAGAAAGCAGCTCTCTGTCACAAAGAGGGAGGTCCAGACCTGAGGCCTTTTCTGCAACTGGTTAACTGGACAGGTTGCTGCTGATCCAGACATAACAAGTGCATGAGAGAGAAAGTGTCCAGGGGCAAGGCACCAGGTACCATCCAGGCTTCCAACACAAACCCCAGGCCTGGGAAGGAGCTAGCCCTCCAGGAAGGTCTAGAAATGGCTGAAAGCCAAGACAGAGCTGGGGCTGTAGCTCAGTGAGTAGAGTGCCTGCCCACAATGCAGGAAGCCTGTTTGATCCCCATGCACCACTTGAAAAAACAACCTGGCATGGCCAGGTGCAGTGGTGCACACCTTTAATCCCAGCACTCAGGAGGCAGAGGCAGAGGTAGGTGAATCTCTGTGAGTTGGAGGCCAGCCTGGTCTGCATAGTGAGATCCAGGCCAGCCAGGGCTACATAGGGAGACCCTGTCTCAAACAAAAACAAAACAATGATCAAACAGCAAAACCCAATGTAGGAGCCGGGAAGTAGGAGCAGGAAGATCAGAAATTCAAGGTTGGCTGACCCGATGGCTCAGTGGGTAGGGTGCTTGCCGGGAGTCTAGTGATCCAGTTCATGATGCCAGGAAACTCACATAAAGGTGGAATGAGAAAACCAACTCTGAAAAGTCACCTCTGCCCCACATCATACAACTGTGCAGGCACATGCATGCATAATAAATTTTAGATAATTTTTTTTTTTTTTTTTTTTGTTTGTTTGTTTTTTTGGTTTTTCGAGACAGGGTTTCTCTGTGTAGCTTTGCGCCTTTCCTGGAACTCACTTGGTAGTCCAGGCTGGCCTCGAACTCACAGAGATCCACCTGGCTCTGCCTCCCGAGTGCTGGGATTAAAGGCGTGCGCCACCACTGCCCGGCTAAATTTTAGATAATTTAAACAAAGAAGTTCAAAATCATTCCCAGCTACATGGCTGAGTGCTCTGGACTTGGCCTCAAACTCAGCCATGTAGCTGGGAATGATTTTGAACTTCTTTGTTTAAATTTTAGAAGTGCGCCACCACTGCCCGGCTAAATTTTAGATAATTTAAACAAAGAAGTTCAAAATCATTCCCAGCTACATGGCTGAGTTTGAGGCCAAGTCCAGAGCACTGGGAATCAGATGTCAGTGTTATTTAAAGAAGACATGGAAGGGCTGCTGAGACAGCTAGGCTGTTAAGAGCACTGGCTGCTCTTGCAGAAGACTAGGGTTCGATTCCCAGCAGCCACATGGTGGCTCACACCCATCTGTTAACTCCAGCTCCATGGGATCTGGTTTGTTTGGGCTTCGTGCACACTAGGCAAGCACTCTAACCAGCTGAGATACTCAGTGGAATTTGTTTTTGTTTGTCTGTTTTTGTTTTGTTTCTAATGTAAGGTCTCTATGCTGGCTAGTTTTATATTAACTTGACACAAGTTATAGTCATCAGAGAGGAGGGAATCTTAATTGAGAAAATGCCTCTATAAGATCTGGCTGTGAGCAAGCCTGTAGGATATTTTCTTAATTGGTAATTGATGGGGGAGGGCCTAGCCCATTGTGGGTGATGCCGCCTCTGGGCTGCTGGTCCTGGATTCTATAAGAAAAAGGTTGAGCAAGCCATGAGGAGCAAGCCAGTAAGCAGCATCCCTCCATGACCTCTGCATCTGCTCCTGTCTCCATGTTCATAGCCTGTTTGAGTTCCTGTCCTGACTTCCTTCAATGATAAACAGTGATGTGGATTGTAAGCCAAATAAACCCTTTCCTCCTCAAGTTGTTTGGTCATGGTGTTCCATCACAGCAATAGTAACCCTAACTGCAACAGTCCCCTATGTAGCCCAAGCTTGTCTTGAACTTGAACTGTAGCCCAGGTTGGTCTTGAACTTGTGACCCTCCTGCTTCAGCTTTGTAAGGGCTTGCCACATAGGACCATTTTAAATAATTTTTAAGTGCAATACAATCTCCTGAGAAATGCAACTTTTGATGATAAGGCTATGTTGATTCTAAACATTTATTACTTTAAGAAACATATCAGTGGGGCTGGAGCCACAATTCTGCAGTTAAGAGCACCTACTGCTCTTCCAAAGGACCCAGGTTCTGGTCCCAGCACCCACTGAGCAGCTCAAAACTGTAACTCCAGTTCCAGGGGATTCAGTGGCCCGTTCTGGCCTCTGAGGATACTGCATGCACATGGTGCACATACCTACGTTCAGGCAAAACATTCACATACATGAAATAAATCAATAAAACAAAATAAAAATAAAAATAAATCTTAAAAAAAAACAAAGAATTCTGTTTGGGGCTGGAGAGACGGCTCATCGGTTAAGAGCATGTACTGCCCTTGTGGAGGCTCCAAGCTCAATTCCCAACACCTGTGTCAGGCAGGTCACAATCCACCGATAAATCAAGCTCTGGAGGATTCCATACTCTCTTCTGTCTCCTCCGGCACCTGCACACATGTGCATGAATCCACTCTCCCACATATATACACATAAATAAAGGATTAAAAAACTTTTAAAAAGAAAAATATATACTTTTTTTTCCCTTGTTTCTTTTTTGATTTTTATTTTGCAGCCCACTGGCCTTGAACTTGCTACGTAGCTGAGGATGTTCCTGAACTCCTGAACTGTCAGTGCTGGGTTGGTAGGTTTGTGTCACCACACCTGGCTGCTATCGTACATGAACTTAAGTTTACTCACCGAGGATACATGAAGTCCACACCCCTGCTGTGGTCACTCTGGGCCACCCCTGACTTTATGCTGTGATTTTCTCACCCCTTCACCCATCACCCCAAAGTTTAACTTCTCTAGGTCATTTCAACAGCACCTGTCTAAGGCCTGTTTGTAATCCACTAAAACATTTTTATTGCATTTCTTGCTTGGGACGTTCATGTGTGTGTAATTTTGTGGCCATGCACATGCCACAGTGTCCTTGTGGAGGTCAGAGGGCAATTTTCAGGAGTTGGCTCTCTCCTTCTACCACACAGGCCCCAGGGAACGAAAGGTACTCAGATTTGGCGGCAGGCAGTTTTATCCACTGGGTCATCTCAATAGCCCTGTAATTCATTTTTATAAGTGTAACAGGTTCATTTCTTTTTTCCAAAAATTATTATTTATTTCTTTTTATGTGTTTGAGTGTTTTGCCTGCATGTATGAAATAATGCAGCACACGTATGCACTGCTTGCAGAGGCCAGAAGAGGGTGTCAGATGTCCTAGGACTGGAGTTAGAGACAGTTGTGAGCATCCACTGTGGGTACTGGGAACTGACTCCAGTCTTCTGGAAGAGCTGTAAATGCTCTTAACTGCTGAGCCCACGGATTCATTTCTTAAAAGCAGTATGAATGTGAGCTGGTCCCCAGCATCTGGCAAAGCTACTTAACTTCCCCGATGAGTCATGTCAGGACCCTGCGTGTCCCAGCATAGACTGAAAGGGAGTGTTAATTCAGTTATGAGCCAATTGTCATTTTCCCAGAGATGTCCGAGGACTCAGCAAGTCCTGTCTGGATGGTGTACGGAAATGGAATGAAAGTTCCTTAAGAATGGAACAGCTAGGATGGGAGTGATGGCTCAGTAGTTAAGAGCACTGGCTGCTCTTCCGGAGGACCCAGGTTCGATTCCCAGCACCGACATGACAGCTCATAAATGTCTATAACTCCAGTTCCAGGGAACCTGACACCCTCACACAGATGCATGCAGGCAAAACACCAATGAACACAAAATAAAAATAAATTACATAAAAAAATATAAAACCACACAGGGTTGATGGAAGGCTCAGCAGATAAAGGCACTTGCTGCCAGCCTTGAGCGCTTGAGTTCAGTCCTGAGAACCCCACGTGACGGAACGAGAGGGAGAGAGAGAACCGACTCCTTTGATCTCCATATACATTCTGTGACACACATGCATGTGCACACACACACACACACACACACACACACACACAAGTCAATAAAATGTAACTTTTAAAGCACTTTTAAAGCATGAAGGTAGGTATTTGAAATAGAGCACGTGGTTTCTACAACCAATCTAAACACAAACCCATGGTTCATCAAGCTTGGCAGTGAATTTAAAGGACTAGAGCATATGAAAGCATGGCTGAAATGTTGACACATGCCGAGTTTAGAAGGCAGCGGAGGGGCTGGCAAGCACCAGAAGCATAAGTTTGTCCTTTCGGCCCTAGAGCTGATCAGATAGATGCTAATAATGACCAGCTTCAATAGAGTGTATGTATAAACCTAATGGACAACTTGCTATTTTACAGTAGGATTTGTAACCGTTGAGAGGGCTGGTCTCTCTCCCCTTCCAGCCCTTGTGTTCTCTCCTTGGTAGACATATGGGAAAAGTCAAATTATCATCAAGATGTTTCTGAGTATAGCATCAAAATGAGACACATTGGCTAAGTGATTACATTGTTTAATAGACTCAGGATAAGGAGCCAGAAGCCTCCATCTCAGAAGATGAGACGTGCCTGAGACCAGACCAGACAGATGGGGCCCTCTTTCTTAGACTCTTCAGGAATGAACCCACTTTCTTCCTGCCATGGTTACCTGGCTCTCTGTAATTCAGTCTTCCTTTATGCTGGCCTAAGAACTGGTAAGTTTTTTTGCACCCCGATAAGTCTCTCCACCAATGCAGCAATCCAAATCAGACCAAATTAGAAAAGCCCCAGTTTAATGGGTAAAGCCTTCCTGGGTGATTCTCCAGTCCTCCAGAGAGGAGATGGGGAAGAAAGACCAGAAGAACCACGTCTGCTTTCAGGGATGCCACTTATGTACCCTGTGGGCGTGGTCTCGAGCCTCTCTGGGGGAGGAGCTGTGTTTGGTGGGCTTTGAAGGGGCGGGCTTAGGGAAAAAGATAGGGGAGGGGAGTTGAGGTGGATCTTCCACCAGACTCCTTCCAAACATTCCAGACTCTTTGGGTATAGGGATGCCAGGGTGCCAGGGGTTGAGGTGGAGCTCCCACCCAAACAAGAACCTCGGCAAGGCTTTGGTGATGTCTGGCACTTGGGAATTATTGGCGACATGTAATACACGTGACATGTATGACTTACTCCATTGTCCTCCACAGATGAGGAGACTGAGGCCCTTAGAGGACAGCTACCCTCCCCCAGGTCATGCAGCTTGCCAGAGACAGGGTCTGAGGACAAGTCCTTTGACAGCAGAGCCTGTGTTCTCAAACCCTGCGCACGCTATCCTGGGTCTCAGTTACCCTGTATTTGAGCACACGCCTGCAAAAAGTCAGAAAACAAGGCTCCTGGAGCTAGGAGGGACTGCAGCCTTTTTGTATGGTCAGCTCAGATGGAATAGTTTCTCAGGGCTGGAGAGATGGGGCAGTGGTTAAGAGCACTGGCTGCTTGCCTAGAGGACCTGAGTTCAATTCCCAGCAACCACATGACTGCTCACAACCTTCTGTAATTCTAGTTCCACGGGTTCTGATGCCCTCTTCTGGCCTCTGTAAGCACCAGGCGTACACATGGCATACAGACATACATGTCCCCCCCCACAAAAAAAATAATAACTTTTAAGAGGAATGTTTATCCACACACGAGTACACGTACACATGCAATGGCACACGTGCAGAGGTCAGAGACCAACTTGCAGGGGTTGGCTCTCGCCTTCCACCTTGTCGGGACAGGGGCTGGCTTGTTCCTGCGGCTGCACTGCCTACTCCGGGCCAGTCGCCCCAAGAGCTTCTGGCTCTCTGATGCCCCCTCTCCCATCCCATAGGGGTGCTGGGGTTACACACACACCCCACCACATCCAGCTTTGTATGTGGGTTCCTCAGGTCACCTGGCCAGCACTGAGCTGAGCCATCACAGGCTCAGCTTTTGTTACATATTTAAGGCGTTGTTAAGGAGGAGGAGGAATAGGAGGAGGAGGGAGAGTAGGAGGGGGGGAGAAGGAGGAGGAGGAGGGGGGAGGAAGAAGAGGAGGCAGAGGAGAAAGAAGAGGAGGTAGAAGAGGAGGAAGAGAAGGGGGAGGAGGGAGAGAAGGAGGAGGGAGAGGAGGAGGAGGGAGAGGAGGAGGAAGAGAAGGGAGAAGAGGAGGAGGGAAGGAGGAGGAGGGAGAGGAGGGGAGAGGAGGAGGAGGGAGAGGAGGGGAGAGAAGGAGGAGGAGGGAGAGAAGGAGGAGGCAGGAGAAGATACTATTCATGAGCCCAAAGCCCAAGATGTTCTCATCCCATCCTTCAACAGAAAAAGTTCCCCAGCGTCTACCTGTGCTAGAACACAGAGGACAAGTTCAGCCTTGCTTGTCTTCATTCTCCAGAGGGACCTAACACAGCTGTTGTTTGTTTGTTTTGTCTTGTTTTAGAATGAAAGAAGGGGGTAACTAAGATAACTTGAGGCATCCTGGGAGCCCTGATTGATGTGAGATTGCAACCCCGTAGTGGAGACAGAGATGAGCAGATGTCTGGGGATTGCTGGCTAGCCTGTCTAGCTACATTAGCAGGCTTCAGGCCAACAAGATAGCCTATCTCAAAAAATAAGAAGGAACCAGGCAAGACGGCTTTGGTGGGTGAAGGTGCTTGCCACCAGGAAGTCATCAGACATCCGCATGTGTGCATGACACACGTGTACTCTTCCCCCACACATTTGCACATACAAACAGATAATTGTGAAAGGAAAAGAGCCCAAACATAGAAAGTAGATAGCAACTGAGTAACAATACCAGAAGTAGTTGATCCTCTCTCTGTCTCTGTCTCTCTGTCTCTGTCTCTCTCTCTCTCTTGAACGCACATACACATTCCTGAATGTACACACTCACTCCTGTTTTCCTGCATGCTTACCATAAACTTCAGGGGTGTGTGTGTGTGTGTGTGTGTGTGTGTGTGTGTGTGTGTGTGTTTGGTAGTGAAGGAAGAGGAGAGAAAGTAGGTTAGACACCAGATGGACAAAAAGCTTGGTGACAGCAATCTCCATCGTTCAGACCAGTGGGTCAGCAGAAGGTGACAGCTCTGGAGACCTTCACCGGACCTCAAATCTCCACACCCGACTCCACTGTCCAGAAACACAACAGCCATAGACCTGGACCCCCTTTCCTGGATACCAGCAACCCGCAGTTCCTCCCTGCTACTCTTCCCCCTCCCTCGCTCCCTCTTCAAAGCTGTGGGGAGCCCCACCTGCACCGAGGGCCTGGCTCTATTCAGCAAGCCCCTCTCAGCTCCCTGTCCCCTCAAGTCATTCTTTCTTCTGCCCCATTTCTATTATCACCCAATAGGTTCACATCTCTCATCTTCAGAGACCAAAGCAGAGGCCACAGCTCAGCAGTGGCCTAACATACACAAGGTCCTGGGTTCCACACTCAATAGTGAATGAACAGGAGTGGTATTGGGGTTGGAGATGTGGCTCAGTTGGCTGTGAGTTTGCTTAGCATGTCAGGGAGGTGGCATTTGGTCTTTGGGACTGCATAAAAACCTGGGTGTGGGGGGCTGGAGAGATGCTGCACAAGTTGAAATCCCACAGAAAAGGCCTGGTAGTGGTGTGCTCCTGTAACCCCGGTCCTGGGGGAAAGGGTAGCAGGGCAAAGATAGGCAGGTCTCTGGAGCTTGGTGCTAGCCAGCTTGGCCAATTGGTGAACCCCAGGCTCACTGAGAGAGCCCTCAAAAATAAGGTGGAGAGCAATGGAGGAAGACACTCAACACTGACCTCTGGCCTCTATACACATGTGAACACGTGTACATGTTCATGTACACACATATTAACTTGTATAATCACACAAACACTGTCTGCAAGTGTTCTGGTGGCCCACACCTTAATCTCAGCTCAGGTGGTGGAGGTAGAAGGATTACAAGTTCAAAGTCATCCTCTGCCACATAGTAAGTTCGAGGTCAGCCTGGGCTTTGTCTCTATCTATCTATCTATCTATCTATCTATCTATCTATCTATCTTCTATCTATCTATCATCTATCAATCATCTATCTATCTATCCATCTATCAATCATCTATCTATCCATCTATCAATCATCTATCTATCTATCTATCAAGCTGGAGACTTCCCTTGAGCCCACACTCTGCTTCAGAGACTTCTGCTCTTAGACAAGCCCCTCAGCAGAGCTGTCCAAATAACCAACTGACTTCCAAACATGGTCCCTCACCTTGTGCAGCCCAGGCTTCATCTGTGAACCATTTCCCCAGCCCATGCCTTTTCCTTTTATCTCTTCTCAGCACTAAAACCAAAGGTCTGTCTCACATCCAGAACTCTGTCTTTTCACAAAAAGTCTTCAGGTTCCCCAAATTCTCAGCATCAACCTCAGTCTCCATAGCTCGGCCAGCATGAGACCTGCTGACAGCCTTGCCCATGGGCCATGGCAGGTGCTGACAGTCTTGCTCATGGACCATAGTAGATGCTGATAGCCTTGCCATATTCTCCATCCATAAGGAACATATATATGCCCAGCCTCTACTGTCCATCTTGGTCTTCAGCCGTACCACCCTGAACACACTCCATCTCATGTGTTGGGTACATGCTAAGCAAGTGCTCCACATCAGGCTATCTCCCCAGCCCCTTGCTTCAGGGGCCTCTTCCGCATTGCATATCCTGGCTATGCTAACATGATCCACCCTCCCATCTTGGTGTGAACAATCTTTCTCCGGGTAGCCTTTCTTGACCTGTCATGCCTCTGTGTTGTACACTCACTTCATCCTCATTACCAAATACCCTTTTATTTGGCTCTGTGCATCATTACAGAGAAACCAGCTGAGCAATGAGAGCATCTGCCACAGTCCAGTTTTAAATGTCTAGCACTTGGCTCAAGGCTTGCAGTCAGTAAGACCTTAGTAAATATTTGAATGAATGAATGAAGTTTGCTGACTTCCACACTGAGAGGAATTTTTAAATCGTACTCAGATTTATAAAGAGGGGGTAGTTCTGGTCCAACAAGGCTGCCCAGAGGGCTGGAGGAGCTTTGTGCCCCACACTGAGAAGGGAGATCATTCTAAGGGAACATTATGCAAGATCATAAATGAAAGCAAGTTCAAGGCTGAAGTGGGAAGTTCAAGCTTCCTCCATCCTGTTGACATATCAGAACCATTCAGGACTCTGGAAAGTGTCCTCCTGCGGGACCAGAGCTGTAGATCACTTGACAGAGTGCTTGCCTAGCATGCATGAAGCCCTGGGTTCCATTCCCAGCACCACATAAACCAGGCAGCAGGAGGAGCAAGAATTCGAAACCATCCTTAACTACGTAGCAAGTCTGAGGCCAGCCTGGGCTACGTGAGAACCAAAAAGGGAAAAAAGAATGCACCAACTCAGCTAAGCTGACCCATTTCTCATGCACCCTTTGGCCCTTTTCTAGTCATGACAGGAATGTTCTCAGAGAGTATGTATCTCATAAGAACCTTCTGGCAAGTTCTTGCTCTCGGGCTGCTGAGTGGAAGCCAGAGCAGCTTGGATTTGGAGCTCGCCCTCAAGTCTCTTGAGCGTTAAGCTCTAGTTATTTCTGAGTAACCCTGAAGGGCCCTCACACTCTTGGGTCGGTTCCAACCTGGACAATTCTCCTGCCAGCCCCTTCCTTGCAGTCAGGCAAGTGTGGGTTTGAGAAAGGGATTCTGCTCATAATATGGGGCGGCTGGGTCACCCCTACCTCACCTGATTCAGCCCTCCCTCCGGCAAGGTCATTATCAGTGAACAGCCAGCCAGGCTTCTCATGTGGGAATGCCAGAGAGACGGAGCTAATAACAGTCTCTCTTATTAGCAGCCTGGCCTTCCACCATTGATCACATCAGAAGCGCCGCCACCGCCGCACATACAGTCCCGATTATGTGCACGGGGCAAGGCTCAGCAGAGCTCCAAAAGCCACTTAAATCTATCCAGCAGTGACTCCTTCAAGAGTCCGAAATGTCCCCCAAACTAATAAACACGACAAAGCACCACCAGGGAAAATTCCTTGCGGATTTGAGATTTTTGCTCTCTTAATCTCCTAACTCAATAAAGCAAGCGCTCCCTGCAACAAATTAAATACTTTTCTGAAAGGGACCCCTCCCCCACTTTCTTTGATGTTGGGTGTGATTAGACCCCTAATGCGGGGCCTGGGGATCTGTAATGACATGCCATTCTTCACTCCCTTCAGCTGTCTTCTGTTATTCTACAGAGGCCCAGAATCCACGGGGATTTGCTGGCTCTTTGATTCTGGAAATTTCTGAGACTTCTGGCTTTCCTGAGGTGGGTCCCACCATCTCTTAGCTGAGAGAAATGCTTGCCATTCTTGCGATTGGGTGACAAATTCCAAGCAGGACTGACTAAGCACCTCTACTTTTGGGTTTTGTTGTTATTTTGGGTTTTGTTTGTTTGTTTTGGATGGTTGTTAGCTGTTCTTTGTTTTGTTGTTTTTTAATTGTTTTTTTTTTTTTTAAACAACATACCACTGTATAGCCCTAGCCGGCCTGGAGCTCACTATGGTGTTGACCAGGCTGGCCTTGAACTCACAAGAGATCCTCCTAGTTTGCCTCTGGAGTGGTGGAATTGAAGGCATGGACTACCCCTAGGGGCAGAGGTTTTGAGTGCTCACACTGTGCAAAGAGAGGAGAAGGCCGTCCCTCTTTCCTGGGTCTTTTTAAGCCTTTTTCTGCTCTATTCACTTGACTAGAAGGCAGGCTGGCTCCAGACACCTACCCCTCAGAGGTGTTAACCGGCAGTACTCTAGGCAGGCTCTGGCCATTTGAACTGTCCTTCCCATCTTGTGAGCCCTGGAGAGAGGTACAGAGGTCCCAGGCTCCGCAGCTGTCTGCATTTAGCTCCAACTCCACAAGAGTTGCCTTCAGTCCTGTCTTTCCCTGGTAGTCAAAACAAGTCCCTAGAAGTTGGGGGTGCCGGGGACAGGGAAATAAATGGAGGCTAAGATCCTTGAGAGCACATAGCAAAACACAAGAGACCTCAAGCTGGAGGTCAGACAGGCCTGGGGTGGGGGGCAGTGCAGACTTGACTGCCTGTATCTCTGACTCTTGGTGGGTTACCAGTCCTTCCACACTTCAGAAGCCAGATTCCAGCTCTGCCCTCCTCAGGGTCACTGCGGGGCTTGAACAGGGTGAGCCCGCAGTCTCTTAGCGCACTGGGGTTCAGTGAACCACGAATGAGAAAAGGCTCCTGGGTTTGCACAGGGTACTGCCACAGCTGTGGGGATGCAGACTGGTTCCTCCCTGAGCCCAGCAGCACCTTCTTCCTCTCAGTGGTCCTTCTTCCAGGCGCCCTTGCAGCAGAGAGACCCGAGGATGTGGGAATAAGCGCTTCCCTCTGCCCAGCAACTGCCCAGGCCACAGAGGGAAATTTCGGGCTCTGGGTGTCACAGTGGTCTCATGCAGACCTTGTCCTGGGCACAGCTGGGAGTTGGTTTATGTATTTCCAACTATTCAGGCTTTGCTATAGTCCAAAGTACAGCTCCACCTGATAAATCTTATTCCTTAGCTTCTGGTTTCTTTTGATGGAAATGAGTTGATTTAATCTTAATTTAATCATGCTTCATTTTGTTTTTGAGACAAAGCCTCAGGTATTCCAGGCTGGCCTTAAACAGGCTATGTAGCTGAGGATGACCTTGAGCTTCTGATCCTCCTGCCTCCGCATCTCTTCAGCACTAGGGTTACGGCTGTGGGCTTCCACCACTGGCTTGGGTGGTGCTGGGAATCAAACCCAGGACCTTGTGTACGCTAGGCACATACTTTACCAACCAAGCCACAGCCACTGCTTGGATTTTAACTTAATAATATCAAAATGGTTTTTCCTCCATGGAAAAATGGCTCAGCAGGAAACGTGTCTGCCATTCCAGTGTGAGGGCCAGATTTGGCTCTCCATGTAAAAGCCGAATGAGTGTGACCTCTCGATTGTCATCTCAGGACAGAGGAAGTAGAGGAAGCCAGCTAACCAGCCCAGCGAGACTAGTTGAATGGGTAAGCTCTGGACACAAGGGAGACCTTGTCTTAGACTATAAAGTGAAGATCAACTGAGAAAAGATACCAGATTATCAACCTTGATACTCCACATAGGCACACGGCTCTGTGTGCCCCAAGACAGGAAAAGACACCCACGTGCACACACCCTACCCAGCAGAGGTTAAAAAAATTATTACTCGATGGGTGGTGGCACACGCCTTTAATCCCAGCACCTGGGAGGCAGAGGCAAGCAGAGTTCGAGGCCAGCCTGGTCCACAGAGCAAGTTCCAGGACAGCCAGGGCTACACAGAGAAACAAAACAAAAATATTACTTTTCTAGGAAAGAGGGGCGTAATTGAAGCCACAGAAAGGCTGAGGAACAGCACGGATTCTGTCTTCCAGCTCTCAGGATCCCTCCCAGTTCCTCCTGTTCCTGCCTTTCCCTCCCTTCTTCTTGAGTTTTGGGAGCACAGGGGACTATTAACCTGTTCTGTTTGGTTCAGAGGTCCCTCTGTCACTGGGGATATGACAGTACCAATGTTAACTTCAGCTCCTGACTTACCACTAGGCACCCCACTAATCTAGATAGATTTCCTCCTCTCTTCCTGCGCATGGAGCTCTCTCTCCATGCTCCTTTTTTTTTTTTTTTTTTTTTTTTTTTTTGCATGTACATGCCTGGGTGGTGTGCATGCACGTGTGTGTGTTCATGTGGGTATGTGTCCCGGTGTATATACATGTGGGGTGGGCAGGGCTGAAGTTGCCGTCTGAAGTCTTCCTCAACCGCTCTCCATTCTGGTTATTGATGTAAGTGCTTTCCCCTAACCCAGAGCTCAGCTCACAGCTTCTGACTAGTTCAGGTAGTCACTGTCCTGGGGAATCGCCCGTCTCTGCCTCCTGAGTGCTGGGATTACAGGTGACCACCACTCCAGCCCAGCTTTTCCATGGCTTCTAGGAGTCCCAGCTCTGGTTCTCACACTTGCCTGACTAGCACTGTATCCACTAGCTGGGCCCCGACTCCCTCGTGCTTCCTTCCACGGCTCTACCTCTGCTTCTCCGAACTGCTGAGAACGACAATCCTAGACCCTTCCCCGCCGTTCGGACCTAGGCCCTTCTTCCTGTGGAACGCCCCGCTGTGCACTCCAGCCTGACGGGTACTTTCCCTTCTGTGGCGTTTAGTATGAACCATTGGACATGAAAGGATACATGGCCATCTTGTCCTCGTTCAGGGTCTCATGAGTCACTGTTTCATCTTTCTGTGTGTGTGTTTGTAAATGTGTGTGGGCCTATTCGTGTGTGTGAGCGTGCACATGTGTGTGCAGGCGCGTGTCTCAATGAGAGGACGAGCTTGTTCCTCCGTTTCTACCCACCCTTCTTTAGAGACTCTCCCATGCTCTGGAACTTCGGCTGGTCGTGTGCCCCCGGGACCTGCCTATCTCCAGCTCCTGGTTGGCACTCGGGTTACACGCGCACAGCACCACCACTGGCCTATTCTGGGGACAGAACTCCGGTTCCTCCAGTCAAGCACTTTGCCAGCTGAGCTGGCTCCTCAGTTCTTGCATTTTCATTTCCTTGACAGTCACAACCATTTACGTTTGCTCCTTAGTGTTTACAGTTCTAGACACCAAAAAGGGCAGATAGGAAGGTGCTCATAAGTTGGGGGAGCCCCCTGACAGAATTCAAGCTGTGAGGTGCCATCTCCCACCAGCCTATGCCCCAGACACACCCTCCATCCCGGCCCCCTCTCACCTGGCTGACTCCTTCCACTCCATCTGGTCCCCATCATGCTGCAGAGTGTCCATCTCTGTGAAGAGGGTGGGGTTGGGAGCCTCATCTTCCTCCCCCAGGATGTCCTGCAGCTGCTCAGCAGCCGGAGACCCTGAAAAATGAAGGAGCTGGGTCTGCCGAGTGCCCTGCAGAGGTCAGGAGGCCGCAAGGCCAACAGGAATGGAGCAGGCAGGGGGTGGGGTGGGGGAGAGGCAGGGGAGGAGTGTTTCTTGACTCACTAAGACTCAGTCCACGTTCTGGGTTGGGCTGAACTCTGGTCCCTTTGCACTGGATGCAGGTGTGAGTCTCTGAGGTAAGAAAGGATTTGGTCTGGGCTTCGATTCAGGGTCTTATAAGTGGCCGTGAAGGCTGGGAAATGGTGGAAGCCACAGCAGCAGCAGGCCAGGAACGGAAAGGTGAAATGAAGAACAGGCCGATCCAACTTCATTTGGCACAAAAGTTAGACCGCTCTCTTGCTCCACTGGGTCCCAAGCCAGTCAGTGATGGGAAGAGGCAGTCAGTCACGGGAAGGATGGGCTAGTGTCCTTTGGGCTCTTTCCTCACTGGCAAGGTGGGCCTGATTCCTGGGTGTTCTGCCTCCTCACCAGTGGCCCCCTAGAAGTCGCCTCCTGAAGTTCTCAGGCACCTTCTTTTCTCCTCCCCTCACTCCCTCTTCCCATCGTCTAGCAACCCCCTACTCTGTGCCAGGCATCATCCTTGGTACTGGAAAGTAAAGCCGTGAAGAAGACCCGTGTGCTTGCTAAGGTTGTTCTATGGCAGAGACAGGTACTAAGCAAGTAAACAGACCCATCTATGACCATTTGGGATAGTGCTGAGTGCTCAGAAAAAAGTGAAGCTACCCAAGGGAGGCTGTAGAGCACACACTGGTCCCAAAAGGCCCCTCTGAGAAAGGCGTTTGAATCGTGACTTGAACACATCAGGAAGAAGCGTGCTTGAGTGTTGTAAATACCATGTGGTGGGGTGTGTGGGCAGTGTGGCTGCAGCACATTGAGCCCGTGAGAGGGGTGACGAGATATCAAACGATGAACAATGCCTTGGCCAAAGGCAGCCACGGGCTCCTGTGGCCTCCTATCTCCCCCGTGTTTTCAAGAATGTTTCTTCCTCAGCTGCCCTGATTCAGCCTCCCATGAACCGTCCGCAGACCTCATGACATTTCCCCTCTCTCCCGGTCCATCTCCTCAGTTTCTCCCACTTCTGCCATCTTTATTTATCGGTAGGTCCTCCACTGTCAGTATTTTCAAGAACTCTGTTCACACCTAACCTCTTCCCCGTAACTTCCCAGTAGAGCCAGGCATCGACCTCACCTTCATCTCTGACGTGACCTGGAGTCCCAGAAGGTAGGTCACACAGAGTGCCTCTAGTCCATCTGGACATGAATCTCACAGTTAGTTGCTGCTTGCTTACCCATGAAACCCCTGACCAAGGCTTACAGAAGGTGCTTATCGGCCGCATCAACCCCAGCCTCCAGGCTCAGAGCCCATAGAAGAAAGCCTCTTGGCTGTGCAGCCTTCTGCCTGCCCCCTGTCAGCACCCTTCCTGTGCCCCTCAGGGCCACCCCTGACCTTTGTGCCTCTCCATAAGCTGCTGCAGCTCCTACCCGCTTCTGTGAGACAGTAACAGCGTGGGTATGAGGTGATTCCTTTCTGCCAGTCCGTAGGCTGCCACCAACTGCCCTTGGGCTGAAGGACTCCTTCCTCCACTCACCCTCCTCAGAGTCTTACCTCAACTCCCTGCTGCCTCTACTGCCTCGGGGCACTCCATCCAGGGCCAGGCAGCACCTGAGCTTGCTTTTGAACCATTCCTAACGGTCTCATGCAGTGGACTTTGCGAATCACAGTGCTCTCTGGGCAGCACACAGTCTACACAAGTTAGACAATTTTCCTAGCAGAAAGTGCTAGTAACTTACATGTGCAGGTCCACAGTGGACTTCATTAATTCAGATGCATTTGATTTTGAAAATGTTCTATTGTTTTAAACTTACTTCACTGGCTTTGAGTTGAAGGAAATTTTGTTCTAAAAAAAAAAAAAAAAGGATCATTCCTGTAGACATAGTGGTGTATGTCTTCAATCCCAGCACCTGGGAGGCAGCTGCAGGAGGATCTCTGTGAGTTTAAGGCCAGTCTTGTCTACATAGTGAGTTCCAGGACAGCCAGGGCTATAAAGAGAGATCCTGACTCAAAAAAATAAAACAACCAACCTCCCCCTAAACACACACACACAAAAAACCAAGCCAAAAAACAAAACAAAAATCCAAAAACTGATCATTAAGAAAACTCATTTTCAAAAAAAAAAAAAAAAGAAAGAAAGAAAGAAAGAAACTAATTTTCTCCCTTCAAATTGGAAGACCACTATGGCTGCCTGATTCCAATGAGACAAACCAATTCCCCATGGGATCAGAGTACAATAACCACGGCTCTGTTTTGATTTTGCTTTTCTGGGGACCAACCCAGGACCTATGGATGCTGAGCAAGCGCTCCACCACTGGGCTACATCCGCAGCTTGACAAAAACTCTTCACGTGTAGATTTGCACCGGTTGGAAAGCTCTGGCTGCCTTTCCACTACCTAAAGCTTGGGCTTGGTGATATGGCTCAAACCATCGCCAGTGACCTGGACCTAGGCTGTGGCATCCTTCACTCTGCTGCCTTGGAGCCCAGCCACTTCAGAACACACACAGTTCTCTGTAAAAGGGCAGTGACACCCCTTGGACCTCTGTCCCCATATTTCGTAAATCTGGAATCTTCCACGCCCCTCAAGGCCAGGAAGAAGGTAAATAAGGGGACAGATCCTGAAGAAATAGCAGATTAAAAAGCACAGACAGGGCAGAGGTCTGTGCCAGGACCAGCCTGTCCGGGCAGTACCTGCTCCCTGGAACAGCTGGGCTCGGGAGTCTCCGGCGGTCGGTGCTGCCTCCGGCCCCAGCCTGTTCTCTCGGCTGCCTCCTCCACGTATCCTCTTCCCCACACAGAACAAACTCACTTTTGTTCCAGTTAAGCAGCAAGGGAGGCGGGGAGGAGGAGGGCGGGAGAAGGATGAGAGGGAAGGAGGGAGATTGCAGCTAGAGAGAGAGAGGAATATACGCAAAGAAAATAGAGACAGAGTTCATGAGATCGCGTGGAAATCCTGGGAGAAAAGAGCGAAAGAGAGAGACGGGGTGGGCGTGGTGGCGGGCGGGGGATCTGAGGTCTGATGGAGAGGGGAGGCTTAGCAATGAAGCTCAAGCGGGAACCCGTGTGCTCCACAGCAGCAGGGTGGTGGCAGCTGAGGACTGAGAGAGAACACCCAGAACTGCCCCTCCCCGCTCGCTCGCCACCCCACCCCCATCCCCGTGAGCCCTCCCCGACAGACCTGGAGGCTCCAGCAGAGCAGGGCACCTCTCCTCGGGCTCCTTTATAAAGGTTGAGGCAGGGCGGTAGGATTTGTGCGCAAACCCCCAGGACCTCCTTAAGATCTTAAGGCTTTGGTGGCAGGTGAGCCGGCTGCAATAGCCTGGCAGACCCTGTTCTCTCCGCCACCGCTGAGAACAGGGTGGGGGTTGGGGTTGTTAGGGAGTGGGGGGGTGGGGTGTTTGCTGTGGGGTCCGTAGCCTTACACGAAGCTGGATTAGCTTCCTTCCCGACTTTAAGCCCAATTCCTGGGCTTGCTGTTTGTACCCACTACGGAGACAGGGTGTCAAATTGTCCCTCAGTGGATGTGTTCTGGCAGCCTGTGGACAGCAGGGGCTGGCCACTTGGGGGGCATGTGTGAACCCCACCGGGGAATTACTTTGCTCTCTGAGAAATTCCTAATCTGGGTTTGGCTCGGCAAGTGCTTAGGCCATGCAAGGTTGAGCAGAGGTCACTGAGGCTCCCAGGCCGGCCTGCTGCATACTCAAGTGCTGCAAGTCGTAGAGTTGGGAGGGGGCTTGGCAATGGTGAAATACAAACCTTGAGTTCACAGACAAAAACTGAGAGCCAGTGGACACCACAGAAAGCCTCTGGTGCAGCTGAGTTGGCCTGGGGATGCCTACCATCCCCAACCACATGCTGACCCATGCTGGGGTCCTGACCTCAAGAGCAAGCAGGGCCTGTTTGAGATGCGGTGAGGGAGTGCAGCCCAGGTGGGCCTTGAGCTGGCTGAGGCCAAGAAGGAGCCACTGCTTCATTTGGGGGACTGCTGAGGCTTGAACCTGGGGCCTCTGGTATGCTAGGCCAGCCCTCTACTCACTGAGCTACAATCCCCTGTTGTTTTGTGAGACTTGGTCTAGCTATGGTGCTCAGGCTAGTCTCCAATTTGTGACATTCTCCTGTATCACACTCCGAAGTGCAGGGGTTATAGGCATGCACCACTGCCTGGCTCCCGTCATGCCCATTTAAAGAAACAGGTGGTCAGGTCCCTGCAGGGCTCCAAGAAAACTCACCGTCACCCAGACCCCAGCAGTAGGCATCTCAGGAGGTTCTCTTTCCCATGTCCCCACACCCAGGGACCTGGCCTCACAGATTACCCTACCTGTAAGAGAGGTTGGCCCAGCCCCTCCTGAGTCCTCCTACTTACTAGGTAGCAAATGCAGACACACTGAGCCAGAGGTAGGGGCCATCTCAACACCCAAAGAAGGATTTCAAAAGATACTGGAGAGACGTTAATAGTTTAGAAGAGGCCAGACTTAGATTCATCTCCTGATGCTGCAAATTCTTAGCAGTATCATAATGGCAAAATATTAACCTCCCTGCAACTCGGTTTCCTACTTACGAAGTAGAAATGATCGCATCTGCTGCTTTGAATTCTGGTGGAGAATAACTGAGATAATACACATAGTGTGGCCGGCGGACAACCAGTCCTTCAGATGATATTCCAACCGTTGTTGCTTGTAGCTGTGACCCCTCCTTCCTCCTACCAGTCACCAGCCTGTCCCCGCCCTGAACATCCCAGGGACCCAGTCCCTTTCAGTGTCCAGGTCTGTGTCCTGCCACTGCTGTGCTTTCCACTCTCCCCCCCCCCCCCCCCCCGCCCCCGGCCTTCCCTTTCATTACCTCCCCCTGCTGCCCACTCAAGGCTTCGCTCATCGCATGTTGGGCCACTGCTTCTCTAAGGTCCTGTGGCCCCACGTGCACATAGTATGTCTCAAACTAGCCCTCATCATGTGAAATGCCACAAGTAGCGGCCCCTCTGGTCTGTAACTACAAGAGGCACATACAGTGGGCCCAACTATGGAAACAGACTCAGGCAAGCTGAGCATGAGAGCACACACTTGTAACTCCATCTCTCGGGAGGTGGAAGCGGGCGGCGGGGGGGGGGGGGGGGGGGGGGGGGGGGGGTGTCAGGAACTCAAGGCCAGCTGCAACTATATGGTGAGTTCCATGCTAGCCTGGGCTACAAGAGACCCTTTCTTCAAGAGAGAGAGAGAGAGAGAGAGAGAGAGAGAGAGAGAGAGAGAGAGAGAGTGAGAGAGGAGAGAAGGAAGAGGAAAAAAGGAGGGGTGGGGAGGGAGAAGGAAGAAGGGGAAGGAGGAGGAGATGGAGAGGAGGAACAAGAAGAGGAAAGGACTGGGCTTGGGAGGGAAATTGGATGTGTGGCAGGGCTGAGCTCATGGAGCACACAGAGCAGCTCTTTTCCTGGGTGCAGATTGCCCGCCCATTCCTTGGGTAGAGCACAGGGTGATCTGGTGACCACACCCCCCGCAAGAAGCATGGGCTTCACCCTAGGAAAGCCTTGGGGAGCCGTTAGGGCCACCAAAAGTCAGTGACTTCAGGCTCTGAGGGGCCTGTCTGTGTCTCTCCCCCCTCAGCTTTGTGTTGGTCAGGCTCTGCCCCACTTCCAGGGCTTTGCTGCCCACTGACCCCGGGGCTTACACAGCGTGAGCACTCAGCAAATACTTTCTGGGTGAGTGAATTTGACTAACACTCATCATCAGTGGGAGATTAGCTACCACAAGGAAGGAGCTAAGTACCTCAGATCCAGGAAACGGGAGCTGGGGGCGCAGTTGTAGGGGATGCGGGTTGCTGAGGGTGTCACAGGGCCACAGAATACAGGGACTGGGAGACAGAACCCGAAGGTACCAGGGTCATTCTTGCCAAGCAAAGTGAATCTTTGAGAGAGGACTGGGAAGCCCCGTGCCCTGTTTTCATCATGGCTGACAAAATTCCTTTTCCTGATGCTTTACATAAACTTCCAATGTGTTCTCTCAGGCAGGAGAAGAGAACCTGCCCATTTGTGCTCACAGGAACCCCTCCTGTGGAAGATGGTTCTAGGGACATCTGCCCGGCCTATGTTTCCCACCCCCCAAAAAGCTGTCTTTGGGTAAAACATGACTTATGTCGCTGGCCATAACCTATCAGGTCAGGAGTAGTTAGTTGGACATCTGATCCATGTTTGGACAGTTTGAATTGGGTCTCTCAGTTAGATGTCCTTTCTTGGTGGTTCCTGGGATCATGAACGCATAGATGTGGAGCTGAGATGTGGACAGAAAAGAGGAATAGACCTGCCATGAAGCAGCTGGAAGAGGCTATGCAGCCCCAGCATCATCCTCCAACTCAAGCCTGCCAGTCCCTCTGCCTTGAGTGAGATGCTCTCCTGCATTGAGAGCTGACACACTCTCTCCTGGCAGACACCCGATTCTTAGAAGTCTCTCCTTCCTCCCCTGGCTCGCTCTCTTGAGACTCAGCTGCCCACTGAAGCTGATCTCTTGTAGATGAACTGTACCCTAAAGTAAACAAGGTCTGAGCAGGCCCTCTCTTCCAGAGCATGCTCTAGTTCCAGAGTAGGAGGTCACCTGGGAGGGCGCTTGTCAAAATGCTGACCACAGCAAAAATCTACCACAGATGGCCTTAACTGACATAGAAACTATGACCATTTCTGTCCGCTTTGGATCTGCTGGCCTGTGTGAGTATAATAAGCCCTGTTCCTGAAGAGGTTATTTCTTGAAATGCTAAAATGGCTGAGGCATTCACCCATCTGGGCACAGGGGACTAGGCAGATAGCTCAGTGGTTAAGAGTGCTTGTTACTCTTGCAGAAGACCCCGGTTCAGTTCTCAACATCCATATTAGGTAGGTCACAACTGCCTGTCAATTCAGTTCCAGGAGCTTACACACCTTCTCCTGGCTTTGGTGGACACCTGCAGGCACATGGTACACATACACACACTCAGGCACACACACATATACATGAAGTAAAAATAAATAAATCTTTTTTTTTTTTTTTTTTTTTTTTTTGGTTTTTCGAGACAGGGTTTCTCTGTGTAGCTTTGCGCCTTTCCTGGGACTCACTTGGTAGCCCAGGCTGGCCTCGAACTCACAGAGATCCGCCTGGCTCTGCCTCCCGAGTGCTGGGATTAAAGGCGTGCGCCACCACCGCCCGGCAAATAAATCTTTTTTTAAAAGGAAAGAGAAATCACATAGGCCTGGTATAATGGTTCATGTCTATAATCTTATCACTTGGGAGGCTGAGGCAGGAGGACTGCTACGAGTCAAGGCCAGCTTGGACCTCGGGAGAGATGGCTCAGTGGTTAAGAACCCTCACTGCTCTTTCAGAGGACCTGAGTTTGGAACCTAAATTCGGTTACCAACTCCAGAATATAGCAGGCAGCTCACAACTGTGTATAAATCGAGCTCTGGAGAATCTGAACGTTCACATGCAGATCCACATAATTAAAAACAACAAAATAAATCTTTAAAAAAAAAAAAAAAAAGAAACCCGTGCTGGATAATTTTATGTCAACTTGACACAAGCTAAAGTCATCTGAGAGGAGGGAACCTCAATTAAGAAAATGCCTCCATATCATCAGGCTGTGGGCAAGCCTGTAGGGCATTTTCTTAATTAGTGACTGATGAGGGAGGGCCCAGCCCATTGTGTGTGGTGCCGTCCCTGGGCTGGTGGTTCTGGGTTCCATAAGAAAGCAGGCTGGGCAAGCCATGGGGAGCAAGCCAGTAAGTAGCACTTCTCCATGGCCTCTGCATCAGCTCCTGCCTCCAGGTTCCTGCCCTGCCTGAGTTCCCGCCCTCACTGCTTCAATGATGAACTGTGATATGGGACTGTGAGTGGAAGAAAGAAAGCCTTTCCTCTCCAACGTGCCTTTTTGTCACGTTTCATCTTTGTGTGACTGTTTGAATCGGTCTGTTTCAGAGACTCTTGGATAGGGGAGAAATTAGTCCTGTGCCTTGGCTCCTCCTCACAAGAAGTGGGGGGAAAGGGCTGGGTGTGTGTGTGGCTCAGCTGGCACCTAACGTGCACAGAGCCCCGGGTTTGATCCCTGGCACCGCTGGTGGTACATGTCTGTAAATCTCAGCATTTGGGAAGTGGAGGCAGGAGAATCAGGAGAGAGAGAGAGAGAGAGAGAGAGAGAGAGAGAGAGAGAGAGAGAGAGAGAGAGAGAGAGAGAGAGGCTTGTAGGAAGGGAAGGAAGGAAAGAAAGGCAACATGAAAGGCCTCTTGATTCTAAAGTCTCGGATCTCTGAGGCTCCGACATCTATATAGGAAATGGCCTTTCTTCTCCTATGCCACTTATCCTGGAGTGGTTTTGATCTTTGCTTTATTTTTAATTTTTTTTTTTCTTTTTTTTTTTGGTTTTTCGAGACAGGGTTTCTCTGTGTAGCTTTGCGCCTTTTCCTGGAACTCACTTTGTAGCCCAGGCTGGCCTCGAACTCACAGAGATCTGCCTGGCTCTGCCTCCCGAGTGCTGGGATTAAAGGCGTGCGCCACCACCGCCCGGCTTTAATTATTATTTTATTGTATGTGTATGGGTGTTTTGTCTACATGTGTGTCTGTATACCAGGTGCATGCCTGATGCCTGCAGATGCAGAAGAGGGCATTGAATCCCCTGGGACTGGAATTACAGACAAGTGTGAGCCACCATGTGGGTGCTGGGAATCAAACCCAGGGCCTCTGGAAGAGCAGCCAGAGCTCTTCTTTGCTGAGCTATCTCACCAGCCCCAGCTTTGGTGTTTTTTTTTTTTTAATGGCCTTATAACAGTTCAATACACAGTAAACAGAAAATAGCTTCAACATTTTTCCTTGTCCCCTCCCATCAGAAGGAGTTTATAAGCGTCTCAGTAGCAGCAAGGCTGACCAAGCCAGAAAAATGTCTGCTCATGGAGGAAAAGGCGTGGGCTCTGTGCTCTTAGTGCGGGTTAACGTGTGTAAGTATACCAACAGGTGTTGAGAGCTGACTAGGCGCAATGGACTGAGTCAAGTATTTTATCTGTTTGTATCTCCTTTGGTAACTCTGATGGTCTGGTGTGACCAGCTATCCAGTTCACCTGGAACAGACATGATTTTAACACTGGTAGTCCTGCCTCCCTCATCCCTAGAAATACTTCCACCCTGAGAAGACTGGGGCAGATGGCCATCCACCAGAGCCTTCCACCTACAGATGAGGGTACTGGATGCTGGGACATCCCAGGTTAGGCCTACCCCATCTGACTGGGTCTTGGGTCAAGTTCTCATTGGCAGCTGAGTAGAGTGGAGATGAATTCGTGCATCTAAGGCTCTTGCTTCTATGGCCTCTCAAGAGATTCTAAGACAAGGAAAATGCTTCTTTTCCTGGGCAGAAAGTGTGTCTCTTATCCATGCTCATTGTGGCTTGAGGGTTATCATCATCTCACATTCTAGACCTGAATGCAGCTTGACCAACCTATAAAAATTGAGTTCCTAAATTATATCACACTAAGAGAAAGGTAAGGAAGGAGAGAGAGAGGGAGAGGGAGGGAGGGAAGAAGGGAATATACCAGTATTTCCTTTTATTCCCAACTAGCCAATCTCTTTCACCATAAGCCAGTTTGGCTACTTGGAAGGCTTTAATTTTTACCCCCGTCCAGCATGGTGACTAACCACTGAGGAAGAGACACATTCACACAGGCTTTGGAGTCGGCTGTTAATTTCCCAGCTTCACTGATTGCAGGCTGTATCATGCTTTATGTCTTTGAACTTTGGTTTCCTAGAATAAGTACGGGGTACTGATACACCTCTCTCTCTCTCTCAGGGTGATGTCAGGATTAACTAAGATGATTATACTGCCTGCTTCACAGAGCTTCAGCAGATGGAAACAGCACAGCCCTGGCAAACAACCACATAGTCTAGAATCGAACCCTGCAGACAGAGTCAGCTGGTGTTTAACCGGGTAGCAGGAATATACAATGTGGAGAGGACAGTCACGTTGTTAATCAGTATTGGTAAACAACGGATACTCATTGCAAAAGAATGAAACCAGACGCCCTTATGCCAGCCACAAGAACTGTCTCAAAAAAACTACCCCAGAGCAAAACTTCCAGACCAGGGACTGGAGGGAGGGCTCAGGGGTCAACCACCTGAGTTTGAGCCCTGGCTCCCTGTTCTCACGTGATGGAAGGAGAGAACTGACACAAGTTGACCTCTGAACTCCACACTTTCACCACCACACAAACCTCCACCCTCAAAATAAATGTAAAAATACTTTTTACATTCCCAAGCCACAAAACTCCCCCTCCAACATAGAGGGTAGTCTCTCTCTCTCTCTCTCTCTCTCTCTCTCTCTCTCTCTCTCTCTCTCTCTCTCTCTCTCTCTCTCTCTTTTTGTTTTTTGTTTTTTTTTTGTTTTTTGAGACAGGGTTTCTCTGTGTAGTTTTGGTGCCTGGCCTGGATCTCGCTTTGTAGACCAGGCTGGCCTCAAACTCACAGAGATCCGCCTGGCTCTGCCTCCCAAGTGCTGGGATTAAAGGCATGTGCCACCACCGCCCGGTGACGGTAATCTCCTTGACAATGGTACCATTGGTGATTTGTGGGATCTGACACCAAAAGCGCAGGTCACAGAAGCAAGTGGGTGGGGCCGCATCAAATGAAAATCCTCTGCAAACCTCAACCAGGAGAAAGCATACACACACACACACACACACACACACACACACACACACACACACCACCATGCCTGGCTCACGTGCCGGCCACTGAACCCAGAACTTCATGCGTGCTGGGCAAGTGCTCTGAGCCATACCTCCAGCCCAGAGCACAGCTCTCCACATCACAGAGAAAGGATAGCAAGCTTCAGGTGAGTGTACATCGACTGTATGCTGTGTCCGTGAGAGGGAAGGAGCAGTGGGGCCCTGAGAGTCAACGCCGAGCCCACGGAATGCCACTCATATTCTACAGAGAACCCCCACCTGGCCACTCTGTGCCCACCAGCAGGTTGGCTCTCCAGAACATGCCCTGGAAGGAACTTACGGGTCCTTTTGGTAAAATCCACGCCGCCTCCCCGGCTGCTGGCCCTGAGCCCTGGGCCAAGCAGCTCCTGCTGTGGTTTGTCTGGCTGCAGGGCCCACTGGACTTTTTGCAGGCCTGAAAGATGTCCCTTTGAGTCACTTTTCCTTTGAGAGTAACTGGGCACTGGAAACCCAATGTGTATCGAAGGGAAATCTGTGGAAACAGCACAGAGTGGGGAGGCAGTGACTAACCCAGCCACGGAGACAGCTTCAGAAGCAATATGGAAGACGTGGGCTGCCTGGATAGAACCAAAGTCCCAACGCTTGGGGAGACAGAATTCTCCCTGTGAACCAACCCAGCAGGTGCTGGGAAGAGAGTTCTGTCAAAATGCGCATGCAGTGGTGGTGGTGGTGGGGCATCTCTCATGCTTGCCTCTCCACAGCCATGACGGCTGGCAAGCCCAGGAAATAAATCCAAATTCAAAACCTGAAGCATGCTTTCTCCTGCATGCTTCTGCTTTCCCATCGATGTAAAACCAAAACACCATGGCTCAGAAGTTCAGATCACATGCTGCTGCTGAAGAGCTGAGTTCGGTTCCCAGCACCCAGACGGACAGCTCACAATAACCTGCCTGTAACTTCAGCTCCAGGGGGCCTGATACCCTAACTCCGGACTCTGAGGGCACCTGCACCCACATGGGCACAGAACTACAAACAGACACACAGTTGAAAAAAAAAATCACACCACATGTTGTTAAGTCTGTCCTTAAGGGGCCGTTTACCACAGACTTCAGGGCTCTGAGGCAGCAGTTCTGCACCAACAGAAACATCCCCGCAGCCGCTCATGCAGGTTCTAACTGAACTGCTGTTTTCAGAATCTCCGAAATGTTGGTATCTGCCATTGATCATAGCTGGGAGCACTGGTAAATTCAATGGCTTTATGTTGGGGGAAACTCTGCCCTAATCCACCCAGACCGAATGCCCAGTCATGCGCTTCCTGGAGACATGTTCAGTTCAGTAGTTTATCACTGTGACCTGACACTGTCAACTACAAAGCTCACACCTCGGAAACTGCACAGCTGAGTTACAAAAATAAGCAATAATAATAATGTCAAAAAAATTATCTGGGGTGGTGGTGGCATGTGCACATGTTCACACGTGTGGGCTCATGTGCAGGCGCACACTGTGTGCCTGTGGAGGGCCAAGATGGATGTCAGATGTCTTCCTCGATTACTCTCCTGGTATTCATTCAGGCACCGGAGCTGGATGACTGGACTAGTGTACCTGGCCAGCCTGCTCTGAGGATTCTGTTTCTCCCTTCCAAGGGCTGAAATTACAGATGTCCCCCGCTCGCACCCAACATTTACGTGTGTTCTGGAGAGCTAAACTCTGCTTTTCACTCGCACAGCAAACAACAAAGGCTTTATCCCAGCCCATCCTCTCTTTCCTTTTCTTTTCCTTTCTTCTTTTTTTGGTTTGGTCTTTTTGAGATGGGGTGTGTGTGTGTGTGTGTGTGTGTGTGTGTGTGTGTGTGTGTGTATGTGTGTGTATGTAGTCCTGGCTGTCCTAGAACTTGCTCTGTAGACCAACCTGGCTTCGAACTCCAAGATCTGCCTGCTCTGGCTCCCAAGTGCTGGGAGTAAAGTATGTGCCATAACCACCTGACCGTCCTAATGTTTTTAAAGTAAGCTAATGGCTTGGGGTTGGGTCAGTCAGCTACTTAGTCGCCTGTGAGCCTGGGTTGGACATGCCCGCCAGGACACGGTAGACTGGTCCCACCAGCTTCTCGGACACACTGCCAAGAGTCAGTGGGAAGAGACAGCTCTCTTCAGTCTCCAATTAGGAGTGCTGATATGGTGACACTCAAGGAATTCTCAGGCCCATGTGGGAGTCACATCAGGTTTCAAAGTGTGGTCACCTTGGCCTGGCTGTCTCCTCCTGTAGGTTGTAGGATCCAGCTTTCTGACCCCAGCCTTCTCTTCCACCTTCATACCTGCGAAGGAAAAGATGAACACAGCTTCAGCACATTAGAAGCGCAGGGAGCCAGGGAGACGGCTGGCGGTAAAGTCTTGCCTTGCTAGCAGAGTTTGATCCCCAGAACCCACTTTTAAAAAGCTAGATGTGAAGCTGGGCAGTGGTGGCACCTGTCTTTAATCCCAGCACTTGGGAGGCAGAGCCAGGAGGATCTCTGTGAGTTCGGGGCCAGCCTGGGCTACAGAGAGAGATCCAGGCCAGGCACCAAAACTATACAGAGAAACCCTGTCTCGAAAACCAAAAAACAAGCAAACAAACAAACAACAACAACAACAACAACAACAAAAAACCCCACAGATGTGGTGATGCACACTTGCAATTCCAGTGATGGGGAATTGGAGACAGAGGGATCCGTGGGCCTCATTGGCCGGCCAGCCTAGCTGAATTTGAGAATTCCAGGTAAAAATGAGAAAGCTTGTCTCAAAACACATGCTGAGGAATGGTACCCTGGGTTAACCTTTGGCCTCCACATGTACAACAGATTCATATGCATGTTTACCAGAACACACATACACACATGAAGTAAAATAAAGTTAAAAAATAAAATAAAGATGATAATGGCTACCATTAATAGGCAATATTTTGAGTGCTTGCCTTGTCTGACTTAACAGAATTGTCTCATCAATACTATAGTATTAGTATCAGTATTAATTTACTCTGTGGAGAATACAGCCCAGAGCCTTGCCTATCTTTTTGTTTGTTTGTTTGTTTGTTTGAGACAGGGTTTCTCTGTGTAGCCCTGGTTGTCCTAGAACTCTCTCTGTAGACTAGGCTGGCCTCGAACTCACAGAGATCACCTGCCTCTGCCTCCTGAGTGCTGGGATCAAAGGTGAGTGCCACCACCACCCAGCCACTTAAAATTAATTGATTTATTTTGAGACGAAGTTTGTGTACACCCATGGCTGACCTGAAATTCACTGTTTAGACAAGGCTGGTCTAGAACTCAGAGATCTGCCTGCCTCTGCCTCCCAAGTAGTGGGATTAAAGGCATTAATCTCCAGCTTCACATCCAACCATATTAGTACTGTTATACAGATATGGAACTGAGGTACTAAGAATTTAAATTACTATCAAACTAGAGAAAGAGAAATTCAAGCCCAGATTGTCTGTTTTGGGAACTATACAGAGTTCTTAACCTTAAGGTTTCTAAAAATATACTTCCATCATAAAAATAACAGAAGTGTTCAAGTTGACATTACAAGATTTTGAACACCTGAATTGACCAATAGCTGTGAGTTACTGGTACAAAAGGTTCACCGTCATTTTTTTCCAGTTTTATTCTGTTGTTATTGTTTTGAGACAGGGTCTCACTTTGTAGCACTAGCTGGCCTGAAATTCGCTGTGTAGACCAAGCTAGTCTCTGACTCACAGAGACACCCCTGCCTCTCCCTCTTGAGTGCTGGGATTAAAGGTGTTCACCACCACACCTGGTGTGTTCGCCGCGGCATCCTGCACGTTCAAAAACATTCTCACAGTAGAAAACAACTAACAAGAGCCACACCTGGCAGCACCCCTTTCATGCCAGGCCTCAGGAGCAGAGGCAGGCAGAGCTCTAGTGGGAGGGCAGCCTGGTCCACACAGTAAGTTCCAGGCCAAGCTAGGGCTGTATAGTGAGACCCTGTCTCAAAAACAAACTACAGTAACAAAACAGAATCGACTGGTTGTGCCAACAAGTGTGACATCTCTTGGGCTGATTTCTGTATGTTTGACGGCTGGTGTGCAGTCTCCCTGATCGGTTGTCCGTTATGACAGGCCAGCGTGCAGTCTCCCTGATCGGCTGTCCATTATGACAGGCCAGCGTCGATGCCATATTGGTTGTTAAGTACTCTGAACATCACTGGTGGAAATAACGGTCTTGAGGGATGGAGAGAAGGAGGGCTAGAAGAAAAGGCCAGTGGCAAGGAGTCTAGGGGCTGGTGCGAGGGCAAGCTGGGTGACGAGCTCCAGCATGTCTGCTAGCTCCCCTTCACCTCACTGTGGTGACATCTCCACCTCATCAGCTTGCAAAATTGCCCTCCGCTGTTACGAATCTTGACATCATAACACATCTGGAAAGCCCCACATAAGAACAAAAATGAAGGGTAAGCCCTGCTCTGAGAAAATCCCAACCCACTCCTGGAACTCCCCACATCTCCCCTAACATGAATCGTGAACAATTTACCTTTAAAATGAACCATCTAAAACCCAGTGGTGGCCAGTGAGATGGCCTCTGGGTAAAAGCATTGTCCCCAAAGCCCAGGGACTGAGTTCGATCCCCCAAACCCACATAAAGGTGGAGAGAGAGAACTGACTGCACAGAGTTGTCCCCTGACCTCCGCAGACTGGCATGACAAGTGAACAGCACGCACGAAAGACGATGATGACGATGACGATGATGATGATGATGATGATGACGACGACGATGAATTAAATACTTTCATATTTTAAAATTGCAGCAGGCAGCTCTCTCCCCTTTAGTGTCTGTACCTTTATCTAAATGTCTACCTTCCTTTTTCTCCTGAGACAGCATCTCATGTATCCCACAATGGCTTCGAGCTTGACATGTGAATGCACACACACAGACGCACACACACACACTGGAAAAAGGAGGAAGAAACAGCAACAAGGAGAGTTAAATCAGTTGTCCCAAGTCACAGAGCCAGCTCGTGGAACCAGGATTCAAACTGAATTCTTTCTGATTCCTAAGCCCAGAGGAGTAAGGGAGGGGAAGAGAAGGGAAGAATGGGAGAGAAAGGAGGGAGAAGGAAGAGAAAGAAGAGGAGTGAGGGGAGGGCTCTGGCATAGGCTTCTGCCAGTCTCCCGCTTTTGGGCTCCAGGCTCTCCCTGGGCGCTGGCCGAATTCCAGCCTCACCGCAGCCCAGGGCCCTATACGAGCCGACTCTTTCTCTCAACACCTCCCGTTGATTAGAGTGAATTACGTCTGAAGAGTAGGAACCCCCACAACCACCCACTACGATATGTTACCACAAAACTTACAGCAATGGCCCCTGGCTTGCAGCAAAGGGAAGAGCTTGCAAGGCCAGCTCTTTGCTATCTGCAGGCCCTCCCTTGCCCGACTAGAGTACCACCATTTCCCCGTCCACTTTGGATCCCAAATCACCTTGGCCTTGAGCATGGCTTACAGTTCCGGCTAAATTTTCTTTTCTTCTGAGATGTTGGCCAGCACCTTTCCATGTCCCTGCTGCCAGCCCAGAATCCAGGATTCTCAAGAATAATCTAAAACCTTCCTGGCAAGATAGATACTCTGAACTTGAGGGGCTGAGTCAGTGATACCCTGGCACACAGACACCCAGAGTCCCCCACTCAAGCAGCCTTTATGTCCAGTGTAGCTGGACACGGTGAACTAGCCAGCCTCAAAGATATATAGCACCTCTGGACCACCAAAACCCTAGTGGCAGAATCATCTGCCAGCTAAATGCCCGCTGCCCTGCCCATGCACAGGGCACATCGATTCAGATCTGTGCACCAGAGGCCCAGACGCAATCGGGATGAAACAACAGTCTGATTATTAAGGAAGAAAGGCAAAGGATGCTGATTTGTCCTCAGCGCTAGGCAGCCATGGCTCTGAACATGAACTACCTAGAGAACGCTCGCACTACGCTTGATGCTCTGCCATCTAGGAGTTTTTTCTTCCACCTGTCTTTTAAGCCCTTTGACCTTTACGGATAAGAATGCTAAACCAGACAGCACAGTGTCTGGTGAGCCCCTGGCGTAACCTGGATGATTTTATCTAATGACTTGATAAAACCCACACAGGGCCATGCTGGCCTTGGGGAGCTGAGCTGGATACTAGACAAAGGAGGGTGGACATGGATGCACATGCCTGCCATCCCCGCACTTCAGAGATGGAGGCAGGAGCATCAGGAGTTCAGGACCAGCCTGTGCTACATAGCCAGTTCCAGGACAGCCTAGGACACATGAGACTCAACCAAACCAAACCAAACAAAGGAGCCAGAGAAAGGCCACCTTCCAGCTGGAGGCTCGTTTGTTGCTCAGGCCTGCATACTCCAGAAGAGAGAAAGACAAGAAAATGAAATGTCCCTGAGCACTTGGCAGTGACAATGCCAGGTGCCATACCTACAACCTAGAAACAAAAATACAGAAGGAAAAATTAGCAATTCTTTCTCCATCCCGGGGGTTATACTAACAGTAGCAATCTATTTCCCTCAGCTCTCAGGCAGAGGAGAGGCAAGCCTGGGGCTTCTAGGTGCTAAAGTCTCGCCAGTCTCAGAAGCATCGTAAAGACAGACAGAAATACACAGGCCTAGAAGTGAAAGAGACTTGTTTCCACCAGACGGAGGCAAGCTGAAGTGACACACCAGGGTTCTGAGACCACAAGCGCCTCCGCTCACCTCCATTCGTTTGGAGAATTCACACCCCAAACCAGTGAACTCAAGGCACTAGAAGAACAAATACAGCATAATCTTCAAAGGAAAGTCAAACACCCAGGGCTCATCTGGAGAGTTTGTCCAGCATTCTGGGTCAATGTGTGTGACGATCACACCTCAACACTCCGAGTCCACACTCAGAAAAACACACTTTGTCTGTGACACTTTAAGCTGCAGACTTACCCGTGTGTTCTCAGCAGGGGCCACCAGGCTCCAAATCTCCAAATCGCAGGAAGGCCAGAGCCCCTGGCTCGGCTCCTGTTGGGTGGCAGGAAGGCTTTCTGTGGCTTCCAGGCTGAGCAGTATTTGGGGCACTGGAGATTGACTTCTGGGGTTCAGTAGCGGTCAGCCATGTGATCAGGGCGGGGGCAGGGACACTCCCGCAGGGTCAGACACGGATGCCTGATTGGCTGACAGACCAGGGTATGGCAGGGGCTGACTAGGGCCCACAACAGCATGGGCAGGGGACTTTGCTCCAAATATCTTCTCCAATTTCATTGATAATTTTAACCTGGTGAGCATTTCGTGACTGTGGTATATTCCAGCCTTGAGTCTGAAATACTGATTTATCTCTCTGCTTGGTTTTACTCAAGATCTTTTGTCTTTGAAATTCTGTATTGCACTTGTGTGTGCGTGTATGCATGTGCGTGTGTGTGTGTGTGTGTGTGTGTGTGTGTGTGTGTGTGTGTGTGTGTTCCTGTCATAGTAGACATAGAGAGGTCAGAGGACAACTTGTGAGACTCTCTCCTTTCACTTTGTGGATTCCAGGCATTGAACTCAAGTCATCAGGCTTGTTGGCAAGTGCCTTTACCCACTGAACCATCTTGCTGGCCTCGGATCTTTTATTATTATTATTATTATTATTATTATTATTATTATTATTATTATTATTAATTCTGACTTGGAGAGATGTTACAGCTGGAAGAAATCTTGGAGATGATCTCATCCTACCGCCAAAGTACCCAATTTAAGTTAAGGGAAACTGAGGCCCAGAAGAGATGTGGCATCATTTCCAGGAGCCTGTGCAGGCCTAGGTCTGTTGTTGCATACTATAGCAACCCCAGTTGACTCATGTGAAGGTCCTCCGCTTTCAGGTGTTAGATCTTTAAGGACTGGTATGGTGACGGCATGGGGTCTGACGCTGCAGGTACCTGAAGGTGCAGCCGGTAGACTGAGAAACGCCTGGGGGATAATGCAGCCAGGGCTACCGCCAGCGCATTTGGACATTATGAGTTTCCTTGCTTATTTCCATACTGTCTTGCCCTCTAATGTGGGAAAGATTTCCCTTTGTTCGCTGATATGTCTCTGATACACAAATAAAGTGTGGCTTGTAGAAGATCAGGTTCAAATACCAGCTCAAACTGAGTTTGTTTTGTTTTTTAAATGGGTTCAGAGCTCAGCTCAAACCTCTATGGGACCTTGGGCAAAGTGGTTTCTGCTGCTGCTGCTGCTGCTGCTGCTGCTGCTGCTGCTGTCCTTCCTCCCTCCCTCCCTCCCTCCCTCCCTCCCTCCCTCCCTCCCTCCCTCCCTCCTTCCCTCTCTCCTTTCCTCCCTCCCTCCCTTCCTTCTGTCTTCCTTTTCTTTTTTAAGCCCAGTCTTCTCAACTTTGAAAAATGGGGATAATCACCTCTCCGCCCGAGGCCGATTGAGTCTATGCAGGTGACACTAGGCTAGTGCCTGGCTCGTAACATTTCATAATTGTAACACTTGCGGGAAGCTGGCAACAGGGCCTGGATTAGTGGGGACCAGGTGTGTTTTAGCAGTGTGTGGGGTGGGGGGTTGGGGGCGGGGTGGTGGCAGCTGACTCCTAGTCCTCCTAGCGTCTAGGAACTAACATCCCCTGCAGGCCCTGGGTGAGCATCGGCTGGGCCTCTCCTCCTGCCTGATCTCTGCTGCCGCCTGGAGGTCATCCACGTCAGCGGTCCGAGACCCACAGAGAAAACTGAGCTTTACTAGAGACAGCCCTTTCCTTAAGCAAAGCCAGACCCTCAAGGTCTCTGATCTTCCAAGCTTCTGCCTTTATAAAGCTTCCCCTGTAGCCGTTTGGCAACGCTACCAGAAACCATTAAGACCGGAAAGGAAGTAAGGGTACCTGGGTAGCCATTTCTGAGACACGGCCCTCAGGGGACCAGAACAGGCAGGTAGCTAGGACCGGCTACTTCCCTCCAGTCCTCCATGGAGGCTGTATTTGCTGAGCTAAGAGCAGTGCTCTGGTCTCTTCTGCCAAGCTGAGCCACGCTAGTCACATCCTGACTGAAGTCAGTCTTCTTGGGGGACAAAATATCATTACGTTGTCAGCCTAGTTCTCTGGAGACACGGTGCGTGTGCCATCCCTGAAGTACTGAAGTTCTCTCAGACCTTCACTACTGAGCCCCCCATGCCCTATTTCATTAAAACCAATTTTTATTCTCCTCATTTATGGATGAGAGAACTGAAGCCTAGAAAGGATAAAGTGACTGGTCCAAGGTCACACCCCTGGTGACCAACCAGACAGGCGGGGACAATGACTCACACCTGTAATCCAAGCACCAGGGAGAATGAAGTCCTGTTCTGGGATGTGTGTAAACTGGGTGAAGGTGTATCGCTGCGACTGGTGTAATAAAAGGCTGAACGACCAAAATCAAGGCAGGAGGTATCGGCGGGATTTCCTGAGAGAGAAAGGAAGAGGAGGAGGAGTCTAGGGAGACACCAGGAGACACGGAGGGGAAACAGGAGGTGCAAGATGGAAGAGAGGTAACGACACATGATAGAACAGAGATTAATATAAATGGGTTAATTTAGGTTGTAAGAGCTAGTTAGAAACAAGCCTAAGCTATGGGCCGAGCTTTCATAATTAATCAGAAGTCTCTGTGTCGTTATTTGGGAGCTGGCTGACAGGACAGAAAAAGACTCTTTACAAAGTAGGAGGGTTTTCATGAATTTAAGGACAGCTTGAGCTGCATACCAAACACAAGCCCAGCCAGGGTTAGCCAGCCAGACCCTGTCTCAAAAACAGCAGCAACCGCTGGATAAAGTGACAAATACCTTTAATCCTAGCACTTGGGAGGCAGAGTCAGGCAGATCTCTTGTGAGGAAAGGCCAGCCTGGTCTATATATGGAATTTCAGGCCAGCCAGGACTACATAGTGAGATCCTGCCTCAAAACAAAACCAAACGGTACGTTTAGGAGCAAAGCTTGGGGCTTAGAGGGTAAAGGCACGTGCTGTCAAGTGTGATGACCCTGGTTCAGTCCCTGAAATCCACATGATAGAAGGAGAGAATAAACACTCAAGGGTTGTCCTCTAGTTTACCACATATGCACCGTGCATGCATACATTCACACACACAGCATCAAATCATAAAAAGAAGGGGAGGGGGAGGAGGAGGGAGCAAGGGGGGTCAGGCGAGGTTAGCAACTTAATTATGGGTTGGGCTGAGCAGATGGTATTTTATCTCAGCCTGCAATTAAATATGACTGTTCCTTAAGGGCCTGCACTTGCACCCTGATCTGTTTTGGATGGTCACCATTAGCTCCTGTTGTCTTGGCTACCAATCTTGAAAGGGTTCCTGTCCAGACAGTAGATCACGTGATCGTTGTGCTTGAGACTTGAAAACTGAAGCCTGGCCTGGCGCAGCACAGTGGTGATGCATAAGTCTCTCCAGGTACGTGCCGCTGCAGGAAAGGGGGTCCAGAAGTGCCGAGAGCCCCACGGGATGGGAAGGGGCAGGAGTCAGAGTGAGGCTGATTGGCAGGTGCAGGGTTAGGTCGAGAGGACAGTAGTGAAGTCAGAATGGGATGCTAGAATTTGCTCTTTCAGAGTGTCGAGTGTGGACCAGGATTGTGATGAGAGCAGCTGGGAAGAGAGGGAGGCTTGACCTCCATCTTAGCCCAGGAACTGGGGTATGGAACACAATAGGGGCTTATCTCTACTCTCTTACTTCTTTTCAATTTTGTGTCAATACTGTGACTATTATCTATTCAAAAACCTATAAATGAAGCTAAAATTTAAAAAGAAAACTATACAACCTTGCCCATAGATTCTTCTAGGCCAAGTATGGAACAATTATTAACTTTAAAAAATCTCATTAGGAAAACAAATGGTTCTTAAAAATTTGAAAAGATGCCATGCCTTATTCATTTAAAGGGGGAGAAGGAAAAAAGCATGGGCTGGAGAGATGGCTCAGCAGTCAAGAGCTCTGTCGCTTGTGTTCACTTTGTATTGCTGTGATAACAGCCAAGGCCAAAAGCAACTCGAGGAGGAAAGGGTTTATTTCAGCTTACGTTTCCACATCGTAGTCAATTACCGAAGGAAATCAGGCCAGGGACTCAAGGCAGGAACTTAGAGGCAGGAGCTGAGATCATAGAGGAGTGCTGCTTACTGGCTAGCTCCTATGGCTTGCTCAGCCTGCTTTCTTATACAACTCAGGACCAGGGGTGGCCTGAGCTAACATCAATCCGTTATCCCTCAAGTTGCTTTTGTCAGGATATTTTATGATAGCGACAGGAATGAGAATGACACCATGTGGCTCCATGAACTTTCCCCTTGAGAAAGCAGAGGACTCTTTTTTTTTTTTTTTTTTTCAAGACACAGTTTCTCTGTGTGTAGTTTTGGTGCCTGGCCTGGATCTCGCTTTGTAGACCAGACTGGCCTTGAACTCACAGAGATCCTCCTGGCTCTGCCTCCCAAGTGCTGGGATTAAAGGTGTGCGCCACCACTGTCCGGCAGAGCAGAGGACTCTTAAGGGAGCAGAAAAGGATGGCCTCTGAGGAGAACAGCAGAGAAGCCAGAGCAGTGGCTATAAAAGGATCGTCACAGTTCACTGAGGACCCTTGCAAGACCGGAAATCCCAAACACGGGGGGATCTTCCTGCTCCCCTTTTTTCTTCGTCACCACCCTGACTATGTGAGGGCCCTGTTAGCTGAGTGAGGAGGAGTGGGTACCAGAGACTTTGAACTGAACCCTCATCCACCACAGGCTTCCTCTACAGTGCAGCCTGAGGATGACAGGTCTCAATGCTGAATCAGGATTGAAGCTCACATTAGCACAGGGAAGTGAGTGGACGCTGTAGTTCCTGTCTTAAGACTCAGCCCAAGGGTGACCAAAACAACCCTGTGACTGCCTAAATTTCACCCAGGATCAGAGATAGGGATCAGGCCACCAGAATGGATTTTTTAAATTTGCTTTCTAATTTTCCCAGTGTGCAGTATTATCTTGAATTAGTAACAAATATATACACATCTTTTATAATTTTTAATTTTATGTGTATGGGTGTTTTGCCTGCATGTATATCTGTGTACCACATGCATGCCTGGTGCCCTTGGAGGCCAGAAGAGGGCATTGGATCCCCTAGGGCTGGAGTTACAGATGATTGTGAGCCAACACCATGTGGATGCTGGGAACCAAACCTGGGTTCTCTACAAGAGCAGCCAGTCCTCTTAGCTGCTGAGCCATCTTTCCAGCACAGGCACATATCTTGCCTCTCCCATTAGATGGTAGGCTCTCTAAGGGCGGGACCCATGTGCTCCTAAGATTCATTTGCTTTTATTGTATGCGTATAGGGGTTTTGCAGGCATGTTATGTCCGTGTACTGCTGTGGGATATGAATGTGTTTTATTACCATTGATTAATGAAGAAGCTGCTTTGGCCTATAGCAAGGCAGGATAGAGCCAGGTGGAAAGTCCAAGTAGAGATACAGGGAGAAGAAGGGCAGAATCAGGGAGATGCCAGCCAGTCGCCAGAGAAGCAAGACGTGTTAGAACACAGGTAAAGCCATAAGACACATGGCAAAACATAGATTAAAATAAATGGGTTAATTTAAGTTGTAAGAGCTAGTTAGTAATAAGCCTGAACAAGGCCAAACAGTTTGTAATTAATATGAAGCTTGAGTGATTATTTTAAAAGCGGCTGTAGGACTGGGAGGGACAGAAAAGCCTCCATTTACAAATGGCGCCCAACATTTGGCAACTCCATCCACATGAAACCTGAGAGAGCTTTTAAAAAGGTTCCAAAATGGAGCCAAGAGCAGCTTCCTAGTTCATGTCTGTCATACAGGCTGCAGTACAGAGATGCATCCCCTGGCCGTGGCATGCATTCTTGAGCTGCAACATGGTGGATTCCTGCCAGCTCACATGGGCCTCAGTACAAGTATGCACTGCATGGCAGGTTTAAGGCTTTTGCTCAGACAGATAAAAAGGCTAAAAGATACACAGTAAAAAGAGGTCCAGACAGAAAAACCTCTAAATGGGTACCAGTAAGTTTTACAATGTGCAGGGCTTAGGAAAGAAATAAAAAGGGTATAGACAGTTATAGAAAGGAATAGTTTAAAAAATATTATAAGAAAGAGAAAATTAAAATAATAATAAAAAGAATAAGCCACGTAGAGATGAAAAATACAAGGGAGTCTGGATCCTGTGTGTTATTGTGTTGATTTTGAATTTTTTAATGGCTGATGAGCAAGAGACAGCTGCTGGGAGATGTGGGATTGAAAGACTGATGAAATACACCAGCTTCGATACTTTAAGAATGCCTTAACCTTAAAACAGAAGTCAAAAAATATATCTGTAAAATGGAACTTAAAAGATGCATTGCTTTGGAGACGTGGTTTTGCTTTTGTTTCCACAGGAAACAAGAGGCTGTGGATTCTTTCCAAGATAAGATGGATCAGTTTTGATCAAGGGAGACAGACCTCCTGGACCATGACAGATGATATCAACAAAAGTTATAGCTAGTTTTCCCAGGACTTGGCCATTATCTCAAATTTTCTCAGGGTCCCCATAAGATTACCAGGACCCCCAGTCAGCAGGAAGTAGTCTAGAGAACAATGCCCAAAATCCCAAAATATTGTTTATAAATGTTTGTTTTCATTTAAGGGTGGTTGGTTATAAATTGTTAAAGGTCATAGTCAATCTCTTTCTAAGAAGAAAGGGGGAGATGGTACAAAAATGATGGAAAAAAGGATAGATTATTATGATAAAAAAATGGTAGATTATTGAATTTACTTTAATCCAAAAACAACTGTTAATCTCAAAATCTTTTACATTGGTATGAATTTTGGTTTATTGATACAGATTTAAGGCCAATTTTGTTACACTGTGTACATATATATATATATAATTTAAAATTGCAATGTAGGGCCGGGCGGTGGTGGCGCACACCTTTAATCCCAGCACTCGGGAGGCAGAGCCAGGCGGATCTCTGTGAGTTCGAGGCCAGCCTGGACTACCAAGTGAGTTCCAGGAAAGGCGCAAAGCTACACAGAGAAACCCTGTCTCGAAAAACCAAAAAAAAAAAAAAAAAAAAAAAATTGCAATGTAGAATTAAGAAATACAGATTAACAGTCATCTGTAATAGTCAAACTTATAGTTATGTTAGTTAGGTTTTCTAGGTATACAAAGATATATTTCAGATAGGTAATCTTCAAACACTTCAAAGACCTACAGAATATAGCATTTAAAATGTTTTAAGAACTCAGACTTTTCTTGACAGTGAGACACATCTGCTCCTGGCAGCACCAATTACTGCAATGAGGTTGATGGGCATCAAAGAAACTCCTTATGGAGTTTGCTTTCAAAGTGGCAAGGCTAGCCATTTGGGCAAGAAACTGCTCTTGCCTGAACGGCTTGACAGTATGTTATATAAACTGGACATGCAGGACCCACAGTTAAATGACTGCTAAACTTTGCCAAAACAAGGCAAAATGGACCTTTAGGTTCCTGCTTCACAGAAGAAACTGCCCGACATTCTGCAGGACACAGAAAAAACAAAAACAAAAACAAAAAAAAAAACACAAACAACAATAAAAAAAACCACAGGTAAAGCCACAAAACACGTGACAAAACATAGATTAATAGAAATGGGTTAACTTGAGCTGTAAGAGCTAGTTAGTAATAAGCCTGAGCAATAGACCAAATAGTTTGTAATTAATATTAAGCCTCTGAGTGATTATTTTAAAAGCGTTTGTGGGACCGGGTGGGACAGAAAAGCCTCTATTTACAGTGCACCACATATCTGCAGTGCCCTCAGAGGCCAGAAGAGAGCATTGGATCCTCTGGAACTGGAGCTCCAGACTGCTGTCAGCTGCTATGTGGATTCTGGGAACTGAATCCAGGTCCTCTGGAAGACCAGCCAGTGCTCTATTAACCCCTGAGCCACCTCTCCAGCCTCACCCATGAACTTTTTATCCCCATAAAGCTTCCCAAACCCAATCAAGGGCCTCATAAGTACCCACCAGGCACTAGTATGCCTTCCGGCTGCATTGCTAACCCAGAGGGATTAGCCCACATCTGGCAATACCATGCTGTTTTTGTGCTCATATGGTGCCCTTCCCTACAGTAGAGGTAGGCACAAAGTCCTGGTTGACTCAAACTGACTTTCCTAAAGAAAGCATGTGGCAGGGAGTCTGACTGTGATGGTGCAGACTGCCTGACTTGGGGTAAGAGGCACAGAAGTGAAGGTGTGGGTGACCATTTCCTGTCTCTGTCAGGGCAGCTCCTGCCATAGCTTAAGGAGGGGAAGATCCGTACAGCCTAAGGAGAGGGTGCAGCCATCCCAGCTCTTCTTCGCGCCAGAAGCGAGTGCCCTCATGACCTAGTAGACTTCTAACCAGACTGAATCTGTGTCTGAGCGAAAGAATCTTAAAGGGAAATGTGGAGATGCTCAATAAAGTGCTTTAATCACAGTTCTAGGGAATCCAGTGTCCTCCTCTGGCCTCCTTGGGCTCCTGCAGCATGTGATGCACATGTACACATAAATCATAGATAAATCTTCCCCAAAGCAGTGCAATGGCAGCAGTGGCACACACCTTTAGTCCCAGCACCAAAAAACAAAACAAAACAAAAAAGCAAAGTGCATAGAGCCCAAGGAATGACACCTGAAGTTGTCCTCTGGCCTGTGCATGCACTAAGACTACATGCACACACCCACATCTATACACAAGAACACACACACATGCTGTGGAACAGTTTTTGTACATTGTAAATATGTATTACTCTCGTTGGTTAATAAAGAGCTGACTGGCGTATAGCTGGGCAGGAAGAGATTGGGCAGGAGAGCCAGACTAGAAGGATACTGGGAAGAATAAGGTCAGAGTCTGAGAATCACAAGGAGACTCAGAGAGAAGGAGATGATGAACTTGCCGTACTGAGAAAAGGTACCAAGTTACGTGGCAGAGCGTAGATAAGAAATATGGGTTAATTTAAAATGTAAGAGTTAGTTAGTAACAAGCCTGAGCTATTGTTCAAGTATTTATAATTAGAAATAAGTCTCTGTGTGGTTATTTGGGAAGTGGCTGCCAGGACACAGAAGAACTCTGCTTACACACAAACACACACACACACACACACACACACACACACACACACACACACACACACACATACACTCAGAGCATCTAAAAAGTCCCTTGTCCTCAAAAGTCATACAAATTACATGCCTGTGAGATGAAAAAAAAAAAATAGTAGGAGTATTCCAGAGCCAAACACTAAGGGAAATGGATCTCAAGTGTTTCAGTGAATTAGAATTTTCTGCAGATGAAATCTGGGAAAAGGACATTCAAGACCAGCTGATTCTGGTTTGAGGAACAGTCACACTAGAGGACACACTCATCACTTGTTGTCACAACGTAACTGATGAAGTATCTCTTCTGTTGACATGTCCCTGTTCACAGTGCAGTAGAGGTAAGAGAGATCCCACCGGCTTGTAGCTACCTTTCCAGGACGATGCTTGCCTGACGGAAGGATGGGTAGGCATTTGGTGAAGCTTGGTGCCATCATTGAGGGCTCAGTATGGGATTACAGTCCTTAGACCGGTCCACCCAAGGTAGGTGAGTGGAAGCAGCTGGAGAGAGAACCTAGCTGGCCGGTCTCTGGGGCGCTGATGGGAGCACACTTCCCTTAGGAGCTCACAGTCGAATTCTAAACCTCAGGATGTTCACTTGGAGAAAGTGGAAGATGCCCTCTTAGACATAGGAGCCACAAAGCTAAGGTCACTGGGTTTCTAAGTCGGAATTTCAACAAAGCCAGGGTTGGGGGGGCTGTTTCTTTGGACCTCCAGGAATCTCGATGTCTATAATCTGTTTGTTACATCTAGGGACAGCTGGATTCCTGAGCACACCCTCCCACACATTCCTTAAAGACCCCGAGGAGAGGGTGCAGCACAGGCGGTGTGACATTGAGGACAGCTGTCTTCCAAGATCCCAAGAAAAGGGTGGTTAAAAAAAAAAGTCTTGTTTGGCCCCAAGGAATGAGGATTTCCATACAGGTCTCTTTATCTACATGAGTCGATGAAGAGGCTGCACACAGCCCTTAGTGAACTAGAAGAGGTATCAAGTAGACACAAGACTTCTCCCCTGGCTCGAGAGCCTAGGGTGAAGAGCAGTAGTTATGCCTCGAGGTAGAGAACATGTAACTAGACGTAGGGCCCACCCCCGGCTGTGGAAGTGTGGCATTGCGCCCGTGTGTACGCACATACTGGCCTCTAGCTCGGAAGGAGAGGAAATCCAGAGAGGCAGCCGGGGAAGGGCAAAATGGCGACATGATAAGGTAACTTTGTTGTTCTGTTATCTCCCCTTCTACTAGGATGGGATGGCTGGGGATTTCTTTAGGCAGCCAGACTGCCCTGTAGCTTTGCACCGGCCTTTGGCAGAAAGCAATACACACTCTCACCAGACCTTCCACAGACTGGGCCTTCCCCGCCCTCTGCCGAGTCAAAGCCTACAACCAAGCTATGGCTGCATGTATCGAATAAACTCTGCTCACCTCCGTGAAGGGGCTGGTGCCCCCAGGGCCTTGAATCCCTTTTAGAGCAGGCCTTCAAACTAGGAACCTCCCCCTTCCCCTTGTTTCCTTTGCTATCAACACAGCCCTCCTTCCTCCTTCACAAACCAACTATTTTCGAACCCAGAAGTCACTGTCTATTCAGATCCTGTAAAGGTAACATGATGTTTTGAGTTTCATTATCTGTGTGGTCCACCGTCCTCATTAGTGTATGTAACCGGCGGGTCCTAAGGAGGGTTATTACTGCCTGCTCAGGTTGTCTGAGCGCAACAGAGCAGGGCCTTCCTCCTCGGAGAACCAACTCCTTTGAAATAGAGAATCCTCAGGAGAGATGCCAGACTTCCTGCCTCGTTAGCCCGTGGGCCTGAGATTGAGAACATTTCACATCCCCAGGGCTGCCACAGGTCTGCAGACCCAAATGCCAGCTCATCAGAGAAGGGAGATGGACCAGGGAAACAAAGAAAGCCCTTGAAGATCGGAGTTGGGCCCAGCTGTGAGCAGCTGGCCTACCTACACAAGGCCTTGGGTTTGATCCCCAGAATGCCAAACCCTGTGAGGCAAAACTACGTATACTCTATGAGTTTTCTAAGTTTCGTATTGAGTTGGTCTTTTTTTTTTTTTGCATTTTAATAACTTGTTCTTTAGTGGGGGCACACGTGTGCCATGGCTCCTAAGAAAGATGGAGGACAACTTTGGGGAGTGGTTCTCTTCTTCCACCCTGTTGAGGCAGGGCCCCTCTTGTAACCTCTGTGCCCTGCACACCCTAGGCTAACTAGGCTGTGACGATACTCCTGCCTCCAGCACACATCTCACTGTAGGAACGCTGGGATTACTGAGGTGGGTCATTGTATCCTGCTTTTCTGTTAAGATTTTCATGTTTGTAGGAATGAGTGCTGTGTCTGCATGTATATATGTGTACCGTGTGTGCTGTGCCCACAGAGGCCAGAAGAGGGCACTGGATCCCAAGGAACTAGAGTTGCAGGTAGTTGTAAGCTGCCATGTGGGTGCTGGGAATGAAATCCAGGTCCTCTGCAAGAGCAGCTGGTGCTCTTAACTGTTGAGTCACCTCCCCAGGCCTGCATCTGGCTTTTGTTTGTTTGTTTGTTTGTTTGTTTTGTTTTGTGTTTTGGGACAGGGTTTCTCTGGGTAGCCCTGGCTGTCCTAGAACTAGCTCTGTAGACCAGACTGGCCTTGAACTCACAGAGATTGGCATCTGGCTTTTTTTTATGACATTCCAGAGATCAAGTTCAGGTGGACAGGTTTGAATAGCTAATGCTTTCACACACTGAGCCATCTCACCATGCCCGTTCTGGCCTTTAAAAAAATTAAAATAATTCCCTTTCTGTGAGAACAACACAAGAGAGACATGGGTGGGAAGTAAGTTTGGGGGAGTGTGAGGAAAGGAGAAAAAACAACTGAGTGGCTGAGACAGAGGCCAGGGAGGAGGAGCGTCCGGGAAGTCCACCGCCTCTCCAGGCTCAGACATCGGGGTGCCCTTACACACGCCTCTCCTTGTGGAACCCTCCCAATGGTCCTGTCAACAGGTCATCTTGACTCTAACCTTTTAGATTTAGAAACGGGCTCAGAGAACGTTTCATTGTGAACTTGAGAACAAGAAGAAAACCAGAGATTAACAGCTGAATTCTGGGGTTCGGGGTGTAGCTCAGGCCTGGAGTGCTTGTCTAGCACCTGCCTTGGGTTCCAGCACCACATACACCCCAACGTGAACGCATGTGCGCATGCACACACACACACACACACACACACACACACACACACACACGATATTCTACCCCTTCTTATTCCACAGCCCCTCCCAACACAGTGTGAGTGATGTCAGTCTCTACATCCAGGGCTGGCGGCTATGACAAAGAAGTCTCAGGTTCAAAGGAACACAGACTGGGAATTTCTACTCAAACAATAAAACTGCCCTCACAGCAGATTGTAGGCCAGGTAGAAAGAGCTGCTGGCATGTCATTGCCCAGAGTTCAAACTGAAATCATGTGGACATTTATTTACTTCAGATATTCTCATTTTCTTTTGTCTCCCTCTACCCTAACCCCACGGAATTCAGGGATCTGAAGGGAGCTGTCCTTGGATTGAGGAGGTCATAGGAGGACGTAAGGTGGGAGCTTTCCTTCCAGGATGCACAAAAAGACCCAGTTTGGGGTCCGAGGCTTCCCAGTGGAGGAAGTGGGGCGGGGGTGGGCGCTGTCCTGGCAGACAGTGTTGGAGTCCAGAGTTCGCTGCAAGTTGCCTGGCACACTGGCAGTCCCTCACCCACACCGAAAGCCACCTTAGCTGATAACCAGATCACTCCGAGAGCCTTCTGCCTTGCTATGCAGAGACAGCCACGTGAGAGTCCATGAGAGCAAAGACAGAAGCACACCGAAAGCCACCTTAGCTGATAACCAGATCACTCCGAGAGCCTTCTGCCTTGCTATGCAGAGACAGCCACGTGAGAGTCCATGAGAGCAAAGACAGAAGCAGGTGACCGGAAGGCAGGACCGAGGAAGCCTGCACCCCACTACAACTGCCGGATCCTGGCTCAGTGGCTCAGGCAGGCTCTGAGTCTGGGCTTCTCACCCTGCCCACTCCCCAGGTAATCTTTTTCCTTTTGTAGGAAGACTGGCTATTCAGAGAACTTGACGGGTAAGGTCCTATCTAATGGGTAGGACCCAATTCACATCCAGAGCAAAGGCCTCTGGGAAATAAAGCGTTGAGGTTTCTAGAGCATTGAGGGGAAACAGGAAATGGAAAGGTTTGGTGTATCATCTTGAGCTAGATTTCTTTAATTTTGATCCTCCCCCCAATTTGGTCCTGAACAATAGCATTTTTATAAATTGCCTGTTCATATCTATATTTATACTGATATGTTTCTTTTTGTTGTTTACAAGAGGGTTTCTATTGTTAAATTTTGAGCCAACACCTCATTATGCAGCCCATGCTAGCCTCAAATTCTTGGGCTCCCCAACACTGGGCTCACAGGGTCTATTTCTTCAATTAGAAAGATAAAAAAGGGCTGGAGAGATGGCTCAGAGGTTAAGAGCACTGCTTGCTCTTCCAAAGGTCCTGAGTTCAATTCCCAGCAACCACATGGTGGCTTACAACCATCTGTAATGAGATCTGGTGCCCTCTTCTGGCCTGCAGGGATATGTGCAGACAGAACACTGTATACATAATAAATAAATAAATCTTTAAAAAAAAAAAGATAAAAAAGAGGGATTGGGGATTTAGCTCAGTGGTGGAGCCCTTGCCTAGCAAGTATAAGGCCCTGGGTTCCGTCCTCAGCTCCGGGGGGTGGGGAGTAAAAAGAAAGAGAATGGTCTCCTTTTCCCAGCATCACAGGAATATTTGGCTTCCAATGACAGTTGTCTGTCCCATGAAACAGAAGCAAAGAGGGAGGAGGTGACAGACATCCCATCCCCTAACCTTCTGGTGCTTGGGCCATTCAGCCACAACTGAAATGCCACACCACCACACCCAGTTGTGCGAAAGTGTGTGTGTGTGTGTGTGTGTGTGTGTGTGTGTGTGTGTGTGTGTGTGTAATCACTTGTCCCTTTGGAATTCATGACAGATTGGCTCCAAACCCCCCTGGCAGTGCCCAGATCCTTGGATGTTAAAGCCCCATGTATGAAATAGTGTAGCATTTGTATAGACCATATATATCTCCACATTTTTAAGTATTTGGATGTGTAGATGCAAGTATGGGCATGTGCTATGATGTGTGTGGAGGTCAGTGGGCAGCTTGAACAAGCTGGTTCTCCCCTTCACCACGTTGGTCTAGAAGCAAACTCAGGTTGTCAGATGTGGTGGTTTGAATGCCATACCCCCTCCTCCCCAGTTGGTGGCACTGTTTGGGCAGTTTAGGGAATGAGGCTGTATTGGAGAAAGTATGTCATTGGGGCGGGTGTGGAAGGTAAACGACTCCTACCATTCCCAGTTGGCTCTCTCTGCTTCCTGCTTGCCTTCAAGATGTGAGCCCTCAGCTTTTGCCCCCCCCCCCTCCCCCAGGCCTGCTGCTTTCTTGCCGTCACGGACCCTTATCCCTCTGGAACTGTAAGTCCAAATCAACCCTTCTTTCTATGGGTTACTTTGGTCATGGTACTTTATGAGAGCACTAGAAAAGTAACTAGTACATCAGGTGTGGCAGCAAACACCTTTACCCACTGCACCAAACTGTCAGCCCCACAAGTATGCCTCTCTTAAAATTTAGTTTTTGAGGGTTGGAGAGATGGATCAGTGGTTAAGAGCACTGGCTGCTCTTCCAGAGGACCCGGGTTCAAGTCCCAGCACCCACACTGCCTGTCCCTGTCTGTAACTCCAGTTTCAGGGGGTTCTAACACCCTCACATTGACATATATGCAATGAGACTCACCTTCCGGAAACCCGTTGTTGAATTCTGTCTTGTTCCCAGGTAGCCAGTGGCTTCCCAGGGAAACCAAGTCAGAACTGCTTCAGCTGGCGTCCTCATTCCTCCGGCCTTATCATCCCCTTTCTCCCCCTTCCCCAAGGGGCAGACTTCAGCCAAGGGCACTCATACTGCTGGAGAGGGTGGAACCCTATAGACACTCATCGAAGACAATGTGGCAAGATTTAATAAAGACACAACATCTCAAATCAGCAACTAGTTTCACTTTGAGAAACTTGTACACACACGTGTACCAGGGCCTGTGAACAAGAAAGCACATTAGCACACACAGCATTTTTTCTTATTTTTAGTGTTTTTAATTTTAAAAGGAGTGTAATCACCTACTTTCCAAAATAAAGTTAAAGCTTTTTCTACTAAAAATTCCTAATTTCCAATATCACCTAATTATGTATGAAACTTAACCAAAGTTGTGATTTATCATTTGGTACTCTAATTTCTCCTTTTCTCACTTTTAGAATTCATTTATTAAAATTTATATAAGCTGGGGGCTGCAGAGGTGGCTCAGTAGTTAAGAGCACTTGGTGCTCTTCCAGAGGACCCGGGTTCAAGTCCCAGCACCCACACGGTGGCTCGCAGCTGTCTGTAACTCCAGTCCCGGGTGACCCAGGGCCTGTTTCTGGCTTCCATGGGTATCAGGCATGTGACGCACGGACATACATGCAGAAAAACACTCACTGCTGCCAACATTTCTTCCCAGTGGGAGACATGAACCACATCTACATCTCCTAAGTTCCCAAAAACAAACTGAGGCACGATTCTGCCCAAGTTCACCCTGGGGAACAAATTAGTTTATCGGGACTCATTAATTAGAGCATGGGTGAAGGGTTATTTACAGGGGTGTGGGTGCTCCTGTCACAACAGGCCAGAACCGTAAAGCCTTTATCCAGCAGGGACAGGGGTCCCCACAGTGCGTAGATGAAGCCCCCTTCCCTAGTCCTCCCAGGTCTATATACTCTAGTGCAGTTAAAGCAGGGTTGCATGCAGCAGGTGGTAGGGAACCACTGGATACTCGGCTGAGGGTCTTGTGACCTCATGGGGGTTGGGGGCTGTGGTGCTCAGTCTGCAAGCCCAGCCGGGATAATCCTTTTGCAAGGGGGAGCAGCTGAACTCCCCAAGAGAGCAGTTGCTTAGCTTGGAAGACAGTCACTCATTCATTCATTCATACACATAAAACTAATTAAAATTAAAAATTAAAACAAATTACATAAGCTGAGTGGGGTGGCCCATGCCTGTAATCCTAACACTCAGGAGACTTAGACAGAAGGACTGAAAATTTGAGACCAGCCAGAGCTACATATTAAGATCTTTCCCCCTGGGGGGGAAAAATCGGGCTAGGGGTCTAGCGAGATGGCTCAGTGGATAAGGCTGCGTGCTGCCAAACTGTGCAGTCTGAGTTCCATCTACATGGTAAAAGGGACGAACCGGGTCCTGAAGGTTGTCTTTGGCCTACACACGTGTACCCACACAAAGTAAACAAATAAACAAATGTAGCAACGGCAACAAAAAGACCGAGCCAGACACGGGGGCGCACACCTTTAATCCCAGCACTAGGAGGCAGAGGCAGGTGGATCTTTCTGATTTTGAGACCAGCCTGGGCTACATAGAGAGTTCCAGGCTCCCCCCAAGCGGGAGGCAGAGGAGTCAACCGTCAATGACCATGGAAACAGATGCAGCGTAGTAGGAGTCCGTACTAAAGAGGTGAGTGATCTGGGTGCAGAGCACACTATCGAATGCAGCCTTCACAGTCCTGGAAAACATCATGATCCTCACTGTGCAAATAAGAAGCTGTCACAGATCAGACGTCTTGGTCATAAAGCAACTAATACCTCACACAGGCCTGGAACAAAGCGTAGAATCCAGGGAGCCACAGGAAGGCACCTTCCCCGTTTGGCAACACTAGAGAGTCCTCTCAAAAAAAAAAAAAGAGACGGGGAGGGGGCGACCAGGGAGGGAGACAAATGGCTTCTCTCCTTCAGGGAGAGAGCTGAGAGCACAGGTGAGTATGGGAACCCCAGGGGTTCCCTAAAGCTGGGACGCTGGGCACATGTGGAGGGGCAGACCTACAAGAGGCTGGAGGGATGGGCAGAAGAACCTAGTCGTGGATGACCTTGTGAGTTACGGAAGATTTACCTTTTAAGTTCTAGACACCTGGAGGGCTGATTTCATTTCAGGAGCGGGAGCCCCACCAGCTTGCACTTTAGAAGGGTACCCTGGTGTGCAGAACTGGTTGAAGGGAGGCAGTGGACGGCAGGTACAGTTTACTGCTGCTGGCATTCCTGCACAAGCAGATGCATGCAGTCCGTAGACGTGCATTTAAAAATGGACAGACTTCGGGGCTGGGAAGGTGGTTCAGCTGGTGTGAACTGAACTCAGTTGAGTTCCAGAAGAGACAGGTGTGGTGTGAGCTTGTAATCCATCCCTGAGCTCCCTGGCCAGCCACAGTTCCTTCATCAACAAGCCCAAAACCCCAGTGAAAGATCCTGTCCCCAAAAATAAGGTGGGCCGCTCCTGAGGTTGTTCTCTGGCCTACACACACACACACACACACACACACACACACACACACACACACACACACACAACCAACCCTTGTCACTAGTTCTGTGGCAACCCAGCCCTACATCCCAGGCCTCCCTGGTACAGAGCAAGTCAAGTCTTAGCATCTAAAATGGCATGTGCTATCCTTGAGAGTAACGAGCAAAGTTACCTAAGGAACTTTCCCAAAACCCTAGCAAGAAAGGCTACAGACAGGGTATTCAAATCCCACAATCCATCGACCTTCCTAGAGGGTGTTGATGGCAAATGAGGCCCCTGGGCTCCCTCCCCACCTGCTACTTCCCCCCCAGCGATGCCCCACTCCTGAGTGCAGAGCCTAGGCCACCTCAACCAGGCCTCTTGAGAATACCTTTCCCCATGTGGGCAATGAGAGAACACCTCAAAGAGCTGGTCAGTAAACACCTAGGCTAAGCTCTCAAGTTCTAGAATGCCACCAGGCCCAGGGAGTCTCCCTCCTGGAAGTACTTCAACAGGTCTAGATCAAGACCAGAAATCCCAAGAATTCACAGCAGCAGCTCCCATGACACTGATGTGAGTTTTGGCACAAGTTTTGTGACTTGCATTGTTTCTTACTGCTCTGCTGCCTCAGTTTCCCTGGTGTAGTGTTAATCTGAGAACGCCATGTCCAATGGAAAGACAAAGGTCAATGCATCAGAAAGACCGGATCCCTCCAGCTCCAGGAAGTGGGAGTGAACAAACTGAACGGGGCTCCCACAGGGCTCCCACCCTCCCACTGAGCGCTCCTTGCCCTTCCGCTCAGGGTAGCTTACTGCACATGTTTTGAGGGCACAGTCTCATCTATCACCAGGTCTTGGCCCATCCAGTTTCTCAGGCAATCCTCCTCCACCCGTTCTGAACCAGCTGACCCAAGTCCCATCAGGACCACACAGAAAGCGGTGAAGTAGAAGATGCTTTAATCAAGGGTGAAGTCCCCAGTCAGGGCAACCTCACTCCATCTTTAGTGGAGGGGTATCAGCCCCTGCTCCAATGCCCCCCCAATACCCTGAGGCCCCTCAGGAAAGAGGGAGCAGCTGAACAGCAAATTAAGGAAGAGGCCAGGGGTGGATAGGCAAACCCAGATTATGGAAGCAGCAGGACCCTGACCAGACCTGGCAGAGCTGACCCAGGCGAGAGCTTTAGCCCACGGTTCAACCTAGGAGGGGCCGAGGCGGCTGCGCACTGGACCGTGGTGCCAGGGGGCCGAGGGTCAAAGGGGACAGCAGGGAAGGCGTGCTTAGGAGATGAGGCGGCTGTGAAGCTGGTGCAGCTGCTCCTGGGTCAGCACCAGCCGGTGTCGCTGTCCTAGGCCTGCCGCACACGAGAAGGTCACTTTGCCCATGTAGACTGTGTCGTCTTGCTGCTCCTCCTTGGCCTTGTATTGGGAACAGAAAGAGGACCTCAGGTCAGGGCTGACTTGATGATGGGCCACTGAAGGGTCCTTGGGTACTGGCACTGGCAGCCCCTGGAAACTGAGGCTTCTGGGTTCTGACACCACAGTGACATCTTTGAAATTAGAATAGGAGTTGAGTCTAACGAGGTAATCTGAGTCCCTCCTGGCATAAGAGTCAGGGCAGGTGTTACTTATGTGCTGGGATAGTCCAGTCTCTAAGTGTTGAGAGCACTCTGGGGGTCTGTGCAGGTAAGGCTTGGCCCTGCCAGGGAGAGTAAGGTGTGCGGCTGGGCCTGCGACTCCAGAGGCCTCTTCAAGTCCCAGGAAGAGGGGGAGAACCCACAGGGCACCCAGCATGGTGCCCCCATCCTGCACCGCATGCCCCCCTTACCCTGAGGAAGGCTGATGAAGGGAAAGTAGCAAAGTCAGTGGGGACCGTAGCTCCGGGACGCTGAGTTACTGTCTCCTTGAGGACCTCATCCTAGGGAGGAGGAGGAGGGAGACAGGGTCATTCAGGGGACCCGGTGGGTAGTTCGAGACCTGCCCAGCTTCACAGAGACACTAGTTTCAGGGGACTTAGCTTTCTATCACTACACTTTGGCTCTTGTCTCTAACCCAGTGCCCATCCAGCACCCCTCCATGCTTTGCACCCCTTCTCTCTTTAAGGCCTAGCTCAGCTTCCCTGGCCTCTAAGAAACCTCCGGCAAATACTCTGCCCTCTCCTGGTCCAGCTGGCAGAAACTGCAGCCACGCATCCTAAAGATCCGCTGGGCCAGCACTGGTGGTTCACCAGCCTAAAGAGGATCCCACTCAGGCACTTTGGTGAGAAGTCCCCCTTCCCTCCCATCGGCTCCCTAATGTGCCTCAAGCATGGAGCAGGTCCAGAGAGACCCCACAAGTGCCTGCCTCTCCCCAGGGGCGAGCCAAGAGGGTTCAGTGTGGGAAGACAGGGTGACCGACCTTGAGCCTCTCGATGGTGTCACTCAGGGACTTGAGCTGAACCACTTGTTCCATAAGCTGAGCTGATGGGCTCTTGGCAGCTGTGAAGAGGGAGGGATGCTGAGGATGCTGTGGTCCATCCGAGCAGCTGAACTACATGGTCACAGCACTGGTACTGGACCCACATAGCACAGGCACTTCAGAGAGAAAGTGCGAACTGGGTCTGGTGGGAAAGCCTAGAACCCCAGCTACAGGGAGACTGGATAAGAGGATAGGGAGTTCAAGGCCTGCCTGGGCAACTTACTGAGACCTTGTCTCAAAACTAAACATAAAAAAATTTAAAAAGTGTCAGGCATGTTAATGCATGTCTTTAATCCCAGTGCTCAGGGAGGCAGAGGCAGGTGGATCACTGAGTTTGAGGCCAGCCTGGTCTACAGAGCAAGTTCCAGGACAGCCAGGGCTACACAGAGGAACCCTGTCTCAAAGAACAAAACAAACAAAAACTTCAAAAGTAAAAATCTGGTGCTACAGAGCATTAGTCTAGCAAGCTTGAGGCCTTCAGTTCAATCCCAGTAGAGAAGAAAGGAAGGAGAGGTGGGTGGGGGGATATGAAGAGAGGATAGGAGTAAAGGTCAGGGAAACAGAACTCTGAGGTCAAAGAACACTGCTAGGAAGAGCCTTGGGCAAAGGCAGAGGCCGCAGCCATCTTCTCACAGTGGAGAGCACACACCTGGACTGGCTCGAGTGATGTCTACTACATGGGTGTGCGTGCTCAGCTGATTCAGCGTCTCCAACAGCTGGCTGGTCTTGCGATACAGGGCCCCATCCACCAGCTCGCCACCAGGGCCCTCGTGGGGTGGGAGGGAAAGCTTCGCAACATGCAGCGGGGGCAGAGCGGCCAAGGACGCCTTCATCTGGGCTCCCTGTCAGGATGTGGGAGGGAGGGCACAGAAGTAGTGCTCAGAGGTGGGAGGTAGCCTCTGCCACCCATCAATGGGCAGGCATGCCCAAGCTCCAGCCAAGCTCCAGCCCCAGGTTCCCCGTGAGTGCCTTACTTTGAGGATGCTATTCTCATGCTGGAGCTGAGAGATGTGCAGCCTCATGGCAGAGATCTGCTGAAGCAGCAGTGGTGAGTCCTTCACCAGCCCCGGGCCTGGCAAGGCCCCCGGAGCCTGCCCAGGAGTGCCCCCTGTGAAGATCACACGGGATGTCATTAGCCCTGGCCGCAGAGATTGAAAACTTGGCTCCTCCCTTTTCCTCCCTCCCTCCCCCACTTCTGAAGGCTCAGGGGGAGAAGCCTCATGCTGTTCCCAGTCCCAGTGGCCTTGGGAAACCCCAGTAGCAGGGAGTCTCTACCTCGCTGCTGTTCTTCTGTGTACAGGAAAGCCCGTGGGGGAGCAGAAAGAGAGAGAGGGGGTTAGACGATGTTGGGGTGCAGGGCGAAACAAAGGACTCTGGACATGACATGCACAAGACCCTTTCCTCAACGCCAAAACCTCCTCTCTAAGAGCCTGCCTCTGCCTCGGGGTGAGAGCGGAGTGAGGGAGAGCAAAGGTGGACGAGGCAGGCCCGAGTCAGTGTGCACCGAGAGAGAAAGGCCCCGTGAGTGCAGTGCAGGAAGCCCTTGGGCGAGAGGTTCCTGTCTCCTGCTTCTCTGCAAGAGCAGCAGCATGGGGAACGCTCCAGAGGCTGCACCTCTGCACCCCGTGTGCTCACCAGCTGCAGAGCTCAGGGAGAAGACACAGGCACTCTGCCTTGCTCCCAGGCAAATGACCTTTTTTGATGGGGTGTTTCATTAACTTAGAAGCAGAATTTGTTTAAGAGTCTGGACTAGAACAACACAAAATGGTGAGTCTAAAGATTCTCTTCCAAAGAACACAGAGCTGTAGGTGTAAAATGTCACAAAGGTACTTGGTCACTTCCCTGCATCAGGTTGTATCTATGACAAGGATTTTGAAGAGGGCAGGCCCTCAGGTGAGGTGAGCAGGTAGAAGGCCCTGAGACCTTGGGGTTTAATTATGGGGCCAGGAGATTGTCCTCTGGGGGTGAAAAGGTCAAGCACAGAACTGGAGGGGAAACAGAAGCAAGAGGCAGTGGCCTCTGCCTTACCCAGGGCCTGGGAAACAGCCTGGAAGACAGAAAACTCCACAGGAGGCTTGCTGACCATACTAAGAGGCTAAACAAAGGCCAGAACAGAAGCCATGAGCAACACTGGGAGAATATGCCGTGGAGATCCACGAGGAAATGGAGCAGGCATGCTGAGGGACCACCCGACACTGGCCTCAGGCAAGGCTGGACACTCCAGCAGTGTGGCCCGGCCTGTCTTGAATATGGCTGAGATGGAAAGGCCAGATGGCAGCTCCAAAGGGGCAGTAGAGCCTAACTCAGTCGATACTCTGACTTCCCTGACAGTCTTGCTAACACGCTACGTTACTCAGCAGCTCTCTAAACGTCTCTTCACAGCAAATGAAAACCTGGAGGAAGCAGGCAGCGTGAAGCGGGGCAAGCGCGTTCTTGGCTGAACATCTAGGGTAGGGGCACCTGAAGTCAAACTGAGGCCACAAGAGAGGGCAGTCAGTCTTCTCTGGGCCACTGTACTCACCACCAGCAATGCCAGAGACCAGGGTAGCGATGCCTGAGGGAGGGGGGCCCCGGAGCCCCTCAATTGTGCGCTTGGACTGGCTGCTCAGCCGCTGCTTTAGTTCAGCCTTCTCTGCCTCCAGCTGGTCGATGTCAGCCTGGAGCGCATCCATTGTCTCCTCGAAGTCTCTGTGGAAGAGAACCTGGGCTGGGGCCTGTCCCTTCCTCACAGCCCCACAGGACTCTCCACCCTGACAGCGGCCCTCAGAGGCAACCCCAGCTACAGTCGGAGCAATCAGTGGAGCAGACTAGGGAGGGAAAATGGGCAGTCAGACTACAAGGACAAAGGAGTCACTAGCAACAGAGGGCGGCCGACAGGAGAGGGTGGAGGACTCCGGGCCCCAGGGATGGTGCCTGACTTCTCCTTCTTCCGCAGCAGGGTCTGAGTCTCCTCCAACCGAGTCTGGACTTTCTCGATGCGCTCGTCTGCATCCTTGGCAGCGCTGTCCAGCTTCTTCTCCAAGAGGCTCAGCCGCACGTTGGCCTCACTCAGCTCCTCCCCCTGGACGAGGTCACACTTGTAGTTCCCCACATCCTCCCCAGAACCCCAGGACTGGGTCAGGCTATGGGATGTGGGGCTCCCTCCCTGATGACCCCTAGCTGCAGGCCCCACTTCTTTCCTTGACTCCCACACCACCCTGATCCCCACTGCTGGCACCTGCTGCTGCCCAGTCCTGCCACACCTCCTAGTCTTCAGCTTAATTTTTTAATTAATTAGTGTTATGTGTATGGGTGTTTTGACTACACGTATGTCTGTGTACCATGTGTGTACCTGGTGCCCTCAGAGGCTGGAAGAGGGCATTGGACCCCCTAGGACTCGAGTTAAAAGGTGGTTGTGAGCCACCCTGTGGGTGCTGGGAATCAAATCAGGGTCCCCTCGAGAGCAGCCAGTGCTCTTAAATCCATCTCTCCAGCCCTCCGCACCTTAATCTTGAGCGACTTCTTTAACTCCTTGATAACCGTCTCTCGGTCTTCAAGCTTCAAACCCAGACCTTCAGCATCCGTGATCTCTGCCCGCAGGGCTGCAGCCCGAAGTTCAACCGGAGGAGGCTAAAGGACAGGTGGGTCAGAGGCTGGAGGCCGAGGCAGAGGCCACTAGTGCCCTCCTTTCAGAGACATCCAGTCACAGGATGCTCCTCCCTCCAGACTCCTCGCCCTCCACAACCGAGGCAGCTCTGCAAGCTGCGCCCCTGCGGGCCCCTGGGTCCCCAGGACCCCACCTACCTTGCTGGGAGGCCGCTCTGCGTCGTACTCGCCCTCCTGCATGGCTGTGGCCAGCTTGTTCATCGTGCTGATGAGGATGGTACATGACTGACGCAGACACTCATAGGGGCTGCTGGAGGGGCTCCCGTAGATCTGCGGGAGCCAAGGGCAAGCGTGAGAGGAAGGCCCGCGACAGCCTCTGCCTCCTCCAGCCCCACAGCCCCAGGTTCCAGGCCAACCTGCTCGCTGGCTTTGAAAGCCAGCTCCTCTAGCGCAGCCACAGGCAGCCCTTCATTCTCTGCCAGGGGGGCAATAAGCTGGGCGGCGGCAGCTGCCACCTCCTGCAGAACAGCCACCACCCACGTCAAGTGCTTCCTGCAGTCGAGGAGTGTGTCGGATACCTGCGTGACAGGCTAAAGTCAAGAGCCCACCTGGTCCAGCATTAGAGTTCCTCGCTTCCCAATCCAGGCCCTGACAGATCCAGAGCTTTATGTGATATAGGCCCCTCCCATTTCTGCTAAGCTTCCTTCCCTCACACTCTCAGCCCGAAACCTGTGGTCCAAAGGCCAGTGCTGCTGGGATCCCAGGAGCATCTGTCCCTGGCATTCGCCTTCGGATCTTCTTGCAGAACTGGCGGATGTCACTGCATGATGTTTCCAGGTCTCGGAGAAGAAGGGCAATATCTGTTGCCTCCTGCCCACCCTACACAGGAAAAGGAGCCAGGCAGAGCCAGGTCAGCACTAGGGGAGGTGGGGGAGGCACAGAAAGACCCCTCAGATCTAGGTGTACCTCACCTGCAGGAAGGCACGCAGCCGCCCCACCTCCACGCCCATACAATCCAGGGCACTCTGGGTGAACTGTGCAAAGAGAAACATGTGGTCTTAGTCGCTAATGTGAGCTCTTCTGTCCCATCATCCTCTCTACGAAGTCCCGCCCTCTGATGACTGTACACACACACAGGGGTCCTCTACCGTTGCTGACCTCTGACCCGACTTCCTTTCCTCATCCCTACAGCAACCTTAATCACGATCTACACATGTCACCTTGATGTGGTCAGCCAGCTGCATGGTGGAATCCTCGGGCTGTTCGGCAAGGTGGATGCTGTACAGATGCTGAGGAGGAACGACACAGAGACAGCCTTTAGCGTACAGAAGGGCCAGGGCTGAGAGACTGTCCTCTTCCCAAACTAGAGTTTGAGCCCTGGACACTGTGGTCTTCAGAGGTACAAAACCTTCCAAAACCTCCAGGCAGCGCAACCCCAGGCAAGTTCACATCAGAGCAAATGAGAACTGGGATTGGTGGTGTGGGCCCATGATCCTAGCACTGGGGAGGCACACAGAAGCATCAGAGGTCAAGGCCAGCCTGAGCTACAGGGAGACGCTGTCCTATAAAAACGACAGTGAGATAGCTAAGCAGGAAAGACACCTGCTCACAAGCCAAGCAACCAGAGCTCAATCCTCAAGACCCACATGGTGGGAGGAAAGAGTTAACTTCCTTGCGCTGTTAATGACCTCTACATGGACCCTGGCATGCAGACACACATACATGCACATACACTACACACACAGATTTTTTTTTTTTTAAATCCAGACATGATAGCACAGACCTATTATCCCAGCATTTGGGATGGAGGCAGGAGGATCAGGAGTTCAAGGTTATCACTGGCTACATAGCAAGTTTAAGGCCAGCCTGGGTTACATGAGACCCAGTCTCAAAAGAATAAAACAAAAAAACTAGGCCTATCTCCTCCAACAACAACAAACCTACCCCAAACAACAATAAAAACAAAACCAGAGCAAACTAGGTCTCAAGCAGCCAACTCCAGACATAAAACCTTGTATACCCTGGCAGTAACTCCCATTAGGTAGACATCCCCTCCTGCCCTGCCGCTTCCCCAAGCCTGGATTCTGGCCCCAGACCTGGTAATACTTGATGGCCTTGGTGAGGGGCTCCACGTTGACAGTCTCGTCCAGCTGATCCTTGTGCAGCAGCTCAATGAGGAAATCTAAGGAGCGTTCGTGGGCACTCATCTCAGGGTAGAGGCTGCCCACCTTCTTATACACGTCCACATTGCACTGGGAGAGGGCACTAAAAACCAAAGAAGGGCTCTGTGAGGCCAAGGTCTCCAGACAATGTCTCCGTGCCGGCCAATCCTGGACCCGCGGCCAGGATGCAGGGGAGGATGAGGTGTCTCTTACTGCTCATAGCGATGCAGCGTGGCCTGCAGTAGACTCAGCGAGTACACCAGGCCCGCAGCAAAGCTCAGCTGCTCCCCAGCAGCTCCTCGGAGCCCAGGCCGCTCGGAACAGTTCTCGCTTAGGTCAAACTTCTCCTGGGCCTGCTTCCGGATGAGCTCTGCCTGTAGGAAGAAGATCAGGGTCCCGGAACTGGGAGAAGAGGACAAAGAGCACAGACCCAGGACCCCAGGACCCAGCTAAACAACTATGTGCAGGGTGTGGGTACACACGGAAGAGAAGCAGAAACAGCTCCCAGACTGGCAGGAGGTTCCCAGAGGAGCAGGGTCATGATGCCAGCAGCTTAGGAATGGCCAAAAGACTGGAGGGCAGTAGAACCATGTGGCATAAAGTTGCTGCGCTCAAAATCTGCCATTTAGCCCCTAGCAAACCCCTGGCTACCTCTGGCCTAAATGTTCTTCCTTCAGTAACCTTCACCTTCGCCTAAAACGGACCTGCAACTGCCTCACAAGAAGGCTACTTCTCTTTCCTGGACAGTTGCTCCTATCTGGAGGGGACTGCTTCCAGACCCCTCCTGTATACACTAACAAACGATGTTTGAGTACCTCATGTTAAATCACAGGAGCTGCATGTCAACTATGTGCACACTCCTGTATACATTAAACCACCTCTAGGAGACTGATAACACCTAACACAAGCTAAGTGGTGCCACGGCTACACTGGATTCTTCAGGAAACGATGACAAAACAACGATGCACACACAAGGTTTTTCTCCGAGTATTTCTGAACTGCAGTTGGTGGACGGAATGCAGAGCCCAATATGGCAGCTGGCTCTGGATTCACTGAGACCTTGCTGCCTGAGCGTACTCCACGACCTTGTAAGCTCTGGGGGCAGACGGTGCCTGCTGCCTTCCGTTCCCGTCCTCCATGCTGGCTCACACCAAGTTTAGCAGGTTCTGCTGCACGTGTGACTGACTGGCCTTACCTTGCATATGAGGCGGGGCATGAGCAGCAGCACCAGGACACAGTCGTGGTCCCCGCCTGGCCGGAGGAAGCTGTCAGGCATGAAGGCCGTCAGCAGGGACATGTGCCGGTTGGCCTGGGCCACCTCCATCTGTCTCAACTCCATCTCAATGGCCTGCAGGGTGGACAGGGAGGAGGGCTCAGCCCAAACGGAAAGCTGCAGAACCACCACGACTTGCTTCACCAGGGCCTTTGTCTCTAGGATAAGCCCAGGCCAGAATTCTTCCACAACTACCCCACAAAGCACCCTGAGTCCAGAACCCACACCGTGTCAGCCCACTGCTGCCCCCAGGCTGGGCTCTCTAACACCCGACTTTAGAGGGCCCACTTTTCTGACCTTGGCATGAGCCTTGGTCTCAGCAAACTTGATTTTGAAATCAAAAGTCTCAGGCGGTGGCTGCTGCTGTCTCTCCACGGATGCTTCCTGCTGGTTTGTCAGCTCCCGGTTGACATCCTGAGGGCAGACAGTGGAGCACAGTGGGTCCTGGGAGCCGAGCACGATCGTGAGCAGGGAGCAGGGAGCAGGGAGCAGGGGCGAGGCAGGCACCTGCAGGTGTGCGGTCAACTGGCGGTACTTCTTGATGGTCTGCTGATAGTCCGCAACTGTTTCCTGGGCTGCTTCCACACGCTTCTGGGCCTCCCGAACTCGGGCTCCTGCCATGTCCAGCTGCTCACGGAGCTCCAGCTCTGTCTCACGTGCATTCTCCTGCAGCTCATCATTCATCTCGTTCATTGCTTCCTGGATGCCACAAAGTTGGGAGAGGGCACAGGCAGAGTCAGGATGGCAGGGCCAGAATGTTCCCCTTACCACAACCCCTGCTCACAGGTCAAGGGTCTGATGTCAATCTCTCTCAGAAGGTCCCTTCCAAATACTCTCCACCAGGGTCAGAAGTCAGGGATCTGCTCTTCTCTTACCAAATCCCCCACGGTCTCCCGCAGTTCCCGAACTTTCTCTTCTAGATTCAGGTTCCGGTCAGTCAGCATCTCCACCATCTCCTCAGCACCCAGCGCAGCGTCGACCTGTGTTAAGGGTGATGGACAGGGAGAAAGTGCTGCTGTAAGGGCCTGGAGGGAGAGGGCAGCAGAGCGAGGTCCAGGGGCCTGGGCAGGGCTGTGTCAGACCTGTTCCTTAAGCTCATCAATGGTGCTCTCCGCCTGGCTCAGCTCCTCCTGAAGACGCTCCCGCTGCTGCCTCACAACCTCCAGCTCCTGGTTCTTCTTCTCCATGAGCTTCTGGAGCTTCACATGCTCCTGCTTCTCTGAGGAAGAGAGATCTCGCATCCTGTGGAGAAGTGGCAGGAGCAAGGGAGGGGGCCAGAGAGAAGAGAGGGATGGCAGAAAGCATGTGTCAATCACAAGGTAACGAGCATTTGGACACTCGAGGCAGGAGAGGGCCAGAGGGAGGCCTACCTCACCAGGGCGTCCTTTAGGCGGGCATTCTGCTCCTCTAGCTGCTTGAGCTGGTAGCTGGATGCCGCCCCGTCTGAACCTGTAAGGGTGGCAGTGTGTTCATGCTGGTCCTCCTCCACCAGCTGGCCCCCACTGGTCCTGGTCCCTTACCTTTCTCTTCAATCTCAGCCTTGAGGATCTCCAAGTCTGTGGTGAGCTCATCCACACGTTCCTTCAGTGCCTCCACCTCCTGCTGCAGAGACTCAGCCCGCTCTTCAGCCATTTCCTTGTCCAGAGTGGCCATCTCAATGGCATCAGCTGTGTCTGCCATCTCCTCCATGTAGCGCTCCTTTGCCTCCAGCGCCTCCTTGGCTTCCTGGAGGTTGGAGGTAGGCGGAGCCGGAGCGGAGTGAGTCCCATGCTGCCCTTTCTCCCGAGACACCCTACATTGCAGCCTGGCCCCTCATCTCCCCGGCACCAGCTTCATCCCAAGGCCCACCTTCCGCGCCTCTTTGAGGCGCCGCTGCAGGTCTGCCTGCTGCTCCTGCATTTTGCTCTTCCATTCCTGCACCTGCTCCAGCTGGATCTTGTGTTTCTCCAGCTCTTTCAGCTTCGCCTTGTCTTCTGACCGCTTCAGACGCAGAGTCTCCAGTTTCTCCTCCAGGTCCCGCACCTGGGCCCTCAGCCCTTCCTCCTCCTGCCAAGAGGAGCTCCATGGTTTGTGCACAGTCCCTGGCCCACCCTAACAAAACTGAGCTATAGCCAAGACAAGAATGTACGGAAACATCTCCTAGACTGAGCATCAAGAGCCAGCAGCACAGAGACATCGAAGAGGAAGACGTGGCATGCCATTACAGAGTAGGTATAAAGGCAGGCAGGGAAGGACAGCCCAGCCAAGAGTGAGAGCCACACGCTACGTCTATCCTAGTGCTTTCTGATTCCAGGCCTAGGTCATCCCCAACCCTGGGGATGCTTCCAACACCTGGCCTGGGGTCACAGGTCCCTGGGCGCCTTGAGTCTACCCTTACCTTAGAGGGAGAAGGAAGTGGGGGTGCTGCTCCAGGAGAGGTGAGGGCTGGTGTGGGGATGATGGGTGCTGCCAGCGGAGTCTGAGCTGGGGTGCTGGGCTCACTGCTGCTTAGTTCACCGGCTGATGCTGATCCAGAGGGGCCCAGGGAGCTACTGGCCCCCGACACCCCAGTACTGGCTGGGCGAGTAGGCTGTGAGAGGACAAGGGCAGGCCACAGAAGGAACAGAACATGGGATGCAGAAGAAGAGGCAGAGCAAGGGATGGAGTAGAGGAGACAAAAGACACAGCGGAGAAGAAAACACAATGAGACCACAGATGCGGAGGGACAGACAGTGAGAGTCCAAAGGCACAGGACAAAGGACAGTAGAGAAAAGGAGGGAAGGATGGGGGACAGAAGATTGTAAGTTCCTCCCTTGGCAGTGTGTCCACACTCTCCTCGCTCTGCCATTAACCTTCAGAGCAGGATCTTACTCCCCAGAACTCCCCTCTGGACCCCACACGTGATCATTCTAGCAACTTCTTAATACTCCCATTCCCATCCTTGTGCTGGGACCATGTCCAACTCCCCCAGCAGAGAAAAAGTGCCTCAATGTCATTCCCAGAAGCCAAGAACAGATTAGAGATTGTTCTCAATTGTCACGTTCTCAGAGGGCTGGAACAAAAATGTGGTGTCAAGCCTGCTCCCCTGGTAAGTGCTACTTAGTCTGGGAGTCGAGCTGAGTATCACTCCTTTGGTCTACATCAAGGGATCCTAGAGGCTACTGGGCTGAGTTGGGAAGTGTAGATAGACCACCCTGGAAACAAGGCAAGTAGAGTGTACCCCTGTACTTCCTCCCCAGGACAAAGCTCTAGTTAAGTAACAGTACCCAGGCCCCTGACCCTGGAGTGGGGAGCTGGTTAGCTTCCAGGAAGTCACAAACCCAGGAGTAGACAGTGCCGCTCTGGCAACGCTGAACCCCAAAGTTCCCTTGGTGAGCAGACATGTAGAAACCACAGAGTACCCACCAACACTCCCAGCCCGAGGCCTTCAGATACTCACCCCCTCACTCAGATACTGTGCACTGTCAAGATCCTCACCTCTTCTAATCTCACCCTTTAAAGATGCTCAAAGCCTGTCTTGATTAGCTGTAGCCCCTCTTACTGCTCTTCCTTACTCAACCTACTGGCTAAGATGGCCTCTTAAGGATTAGGAGTTGCCAGGGCTGGAAGGTGGCTCAGCAGTTAAAAGAGTTTTGGCTGCTCTCCCGGAGGACCCAGGCTTGATTCCCAGCCCTCACATGACAACTCCCAGCAGATCTGACACCCTCTCTGAGGGCACACAGACAGACATACATACATACATGCAGGCAACATTCACACACATAAAATAAAAATAAATCTTAAAAAAAGATGAGAAATCATTTCCCCAGGAGGGTCCAGTTACCAGCCTCGAGCTGCTCTTCTCCCTCAAAGAGAACCCTTCGTACACTGTAACCAACATTTACTTGCTAGCATGCATGGCCACATACATGCACATGCCTGAAACGTGTGTGCACTCAGCAGTGGCTTACGGAGACCTGCTTGTTCTCACCTTGGGCCGTCGAGTTGTGGTCTGGACAGGCAACAGGAGCCAGAAGAGAAGGAGTCAGGAAAGAGAGGGCCACGGCAGGAGGACAGAGGTAGCAATGAGAGCAGCAGCAGCAACAGACAAGGCTAGCCCCACCATCCCACTGCCTCCCTCAGGAGTCACCCTACCTACTCCAGGAACTCCCAGCTCCTGCTGCTCTGTCCTGCACTCATTTAACCAACCCCTGCAGGCCTCACCCCTTCAGATACCCTGCAGATCCCAGAAGTCCTGCCCCTAGGCTGAGCCACAGCAGAGCAAAGGCAGCAGCTGGCAGGAAGGTCTCCAGAGACTGTCCTTCTGTGAGGGATCTCTCACTCCAGCCTAGAGGCCCCACCCAGACACCACTCCCAAGGACCGTCCCAAATCAGCCTCTTCCATCAAGTGCTAAACTCTAGAGAGGACACCCTAGGACCCGGCCCATGATACACTCAGAAACAGGAACTCAGATCCTGAAGGCAGAACAAGGCTATCTCGTGTGTGTGTGTGTGTGTGTGTGTGTGTGTGTGTGTGTGTGTGTGTGTGTGTCCCTCAGGTCCAGGCCCTGCAGCAGGCCCCATCCCTAAGGCAGAGGGCTCAGGTGTCAGGACTCCAAATACTGCATCAGTAAAAGCCCACAGCTCAGCAAAGTAACGCTCCCAGCTGGAGGAGAGCAGGGGGGGTGGGCAGAGCACTCAGGATCCATCTTCCAAAAGCAACCCAGGAGGCCTTTGGGGTATTTCAGAGTGGCAAAGGGGCAATTAGCCCCAACTCCCAGAGGCTTGCTGGCTGTGCCTCAGGGCTCTCGCAGAGACAAGATTCAGCTTGAGCTCTGTTTTCAGCAGACACTAAGTCCAAGAAGACCAATGTCCACCCTCTAGTCAGGACTAGTTCACCACAGCTGTGGGTCCCCGTCCTACCCTGATTAACTCCCGAGCACAAACTCTGGGGAGGCGGATGCTGGGAGAACAAGCAAAGGTTGGTAAGTAGGCCTGCTTCAAGCACTGACAGACCTAGCCTGCTGCTGCCTCAGGCTGGACCCCAGGAAACCCTCCCAAGTGCGCCTGCAGTAAAGACTACCTGAAGCCCAAGCCTGAGACCACTGGGTATAAGGCCTAGAAGACTCAATCTGAGCCCAAAGCAAGTAGATCAAGAAACAGATGTCCAGGGGTGGGGCACAGTAGTGACACACACCTCTCCCTGCCCCCCTCCCCTTCATCCTTCCCCTCCTCCCCCAGCCAGGTAGACTGATGAAGTCAATCAGCCCCCACCCCCACCCCAGCAGCCTGCTTCCATCGCCCTGGCAACCCGGCAGCAGGACCAGAGCAAGCAAGAGTACCTTTCGGGCTGTCGGTGCCTGTCTCATCATTGCAGAAAACCACAGAAAGCAAGGAAGAGGAAAGAGAGGGATGGACAGAGGAGGGCAGACAAACCAGGGAGGAAAGACAGACGAAGGGAGGGAGGGAGGGAAAGGCGGCGGAGACAGGAGATTAGTGCATCAGATCCCAACAATGCAGCCTCAGCTTCCGGGCCGCAAAAGGCTGCTGTGGTGACACGGAGGCCCTGGCAGGTGCGCAGCGGGACAGCAGACGATTGTGAGCTCCGGCAGGCTCCAGCAGGCTCTGGAGCCTTGCTTGGCCCAGGTCGCCAGCTTAAGCTGATGGCAGCCTCAGTGGCCGCAGCAGCAGCTCCACCTGACGTCATGCACCCACCCTCCTCAGCTCCATGGGGGTGGAGCTACCAGTCCTAGGTCACCTAGCAACCACCCAGAACCCGTGGCTCCTCCTCCTCCTCCTCCGGATGGAACTAAATCCTGCGCAAAGCTGACCTTCCTCCCCATCAAACACAAGGTTCTAGCTCCGCCCTCTTCTTCACTTCCACCTCCAAGACTGCTTCAAAAAGCTGGGCCAGGGGCCATTGCAGAAATGGTACCTCATGGAGCCAGAGAATTTGTGGACAGGAACAGAGGGCCTGCCGGCTCCATTAACTTCTCATAATTAATTCTGGCCCCTGACAACCTCATCACGTCCACTTCTCTTACACAAACGTCTATCAAGAACACATAGTCAGAGCACCCCTCCAGCACCCAGCTCCAGCTCTGAAGAGTACACAGTGATTAGGGAGTCCTGGGACATGCCACTGGCAGCAGCAACAGCTCTAATAACAGTGTTGGGCTCTTCCCTCACCTCTCCAAGCTATCCAGAGATAAAAGCCTGTGTCTAAAGCTTTCTAGAAAGGGAAGGTATTTTTAGAGGCACCCATGTTCTGTCCTGCCTCCCTCTCAAAACACTGGTTTTGGGAGCTAATGGTTCAGAGGTAAAAGAGCCTTCGCTGCTCTTACAGAGGACTCAGCTTGAATTCCAAGCACTCACGTGGTGGCTCACAACAATCTATAACTCCAGTCCCAGGGGCATCCATCACCCTCTTCTGGCCTCCGCAGGCCCTGCTCAGACATGGTGTATAACATACACGGAAGCAAAACACCCATACACATAAACACACATTCACTGGTTTTTGATCTGGATCTAGCTCCCTGTTCTGTGTGGGATGCCAGGGGCAACTCTGGCTAAATGATCTGCTTTAACTAAACCAGCTGGGTGTGAGACTGGAGAGAGCAGGGACACCCAGCAGCTGACAGTTCTTAGCATAAGCAGTTGAAGCCGTGATGTCACTTTTCACCAGGACATAGGCATTGCTCACACCCCTACCAGGGTCATGTCAGCCTGCAGCCACAACTCTTCCAGTCTCACACTGCAGCAGCTTCATGCTCTTCTCTCTTCAGGGACCTGACGTGAAACTGGAGCACCAATCACAGGACAGAAATCAAGGGAATGTAGCAAGTTCCCATGCATCTGGAATGTGCCCAGCATTCTTTACAGCATTATCTGCCTTAGAATCCTATTCCTACCAGGAGCCAGGACCCAGGATCAAAAAAAAGTACCATGGTGAGACTCCCAAGTTTTTTTGAGGCCCACCAGGAGCTGAAAAGGTGCTCTCTTCCCCCTTCCCACAGTCCCAATCCAGAAGCTTCCCGTGCAACAACAGAGAGGCCTGAGGCAGCCTGGCGCCAAGGAGCTCACAGTACCGCACACATGGCTCAGACAGGCACATGCAGGGCAGAAGGAACTTGGGCAGAGGCCCAAGGCAAGGGCTGGTGTGAGGAAGTGGTCATGGCAGCAAACGAAATGTTTAAAAGTCCATGGAGAGGAGCTGGGTATGGTGGTGTCCACATGGAATCCCAGCACTAAAGAGGCTGAGGCAGGACTGCCACAAGTTCTAGGCTAGCCTGGTCTACATAGTGAGTTCCAGACTAGTATGAGCTACGAAATGAGACCCTCTCAAAAGACCTAAAAAAAAGTCTGTGGAAGGGGCACGGTCAAGACCCTGGGGTGGGGTGGGGGCCCAGACACATACTAGGTGAGGGGTCAGTGAAAGGCACTGGCAGAGCAAGGCGGGCACTGTGGCAGCACTGATTCAAAGGCAGACAGACAGACTGCTCTTCAGTGGTCTGACCCCTCCTCCTTGTACACCAGTCTACATCTGGTGCTCTCCCCAGCTCCTCCAATATGCCCGGCCATCCCCTCAAGCCTGGCTAAGTAAGAACTCACTAGACCCAGACACTGTGCTTCGCCACAGGGCACCTGGAGTCTCTAACTGGGGGTCTAGAGCAGGGGGAACTGTCTAGTGAGTGCGGCCTTGGCCTGGTCCCCGAACCTGATGTCCTTGCTCTCCTCAAAGGCACTTGGGAGGACAAGCTGCCATTTCCTCTAGCCATCCCAGCCCCATGGTTACACACATGCATGCAGCTGGGGGTGGGGGGGCATGCAGGAGAGCAGGACAGGCTCACAGCCCACCCCCCCACCCAGACACAAACAGTAAACACACCACCTTCTTAGGCTTCAGTCCCCGCTGCGTGAGGAGTAGGAAAGGGCAGAGTTAGAGAACAGTCTGCTGCCCAGACATCCTGTGCACGCTGTTAATACCAACTGAGGTGAACACAGGCAAGGGCTGGGGAAGTTGGGCAAGCTTCTCTGGGCAGAGAAGAGGTCCCTCAAGGGCCAGCTTCTAGGATGTTTACCCCAGCTCAGAGAAGCCAGAGGGCTACCCCCAACCCTCTGCAGAGGAGAGGCAGAGGGAGCTGGAAAGGACCCTCTGTATGAATCTTATAACACTTGTGAGCGGAAGGGTTCCTTCTCCTGCTACACTCCACCTTATCCTGCCCTAAGCCCCTCAGGTCTTGGCATCTTTGGAGACCAGAAGGTAGGAAGCTGGCTACACTCCTGGGTTAGGCCTGTCCTTGCAATCCCCCAGCTCAATCCCATTCGACCCTAACACTTTTTCCTGCCACCTTTATTCTAGTCCCGGTGTGGCAACTCATACCCAGAAAATGTCCTTCTTGGGGAGGTTAGGCAGCTAGTTCAGTTCCGACCCATCTACCGCTCTGACCGGCCTAGCCCTGGGTCTTCCCCCTCCATCCCTAAACCACTCACCAGTTTGCTGGTCTTTGCAGCTGCATCCGCTCCCTCTGTAGAAAGCAAACAGCAACAAAGTACATTTATACAGAGGGCGAGGGAAAGACCCCCTCAGTGGGGTGGGAGGACAGAACGGGGGAGCACAGAGCTGACGCCCTGTTGGTAGCAGATGGGCGGAACACTTGGGTGTGAAGCTGCAGCTTCGGTGTGTAGCTAGTACCTCTCTTGAGGACCTTTGAAGCAGAAGAGTCAGGAGTCTCTGGGGAAGTAGTATCTGCTCCATCTTCAAATACTTGGATCTGAAGCCAAAGAACAGACTCTGCAGTCAGATCAAGAGAGCCTGTACTATGGGTCCCTTCTGAGCTCCCAAGCAAGCCCAAGTGCGGGGTGACTTCCTTTCGCCCATCCATAGCCTTGTGTCCCACCCAGGAAAATGGAGTACCTACATACTAGTGGCACAAACAACAGATGTATGCACGTGCGCGGGCACGTAAACACACAAACACACGCGCGCACGGTGAGTTACCTGGGATTGGCGTACGAAGATGCCATGGCCTTCATCACATGTGAAATACTTCCTTCCCTGAACAGTGCCATCGTTCTTGCCTTTTGCTTCATCCAGGATCACGCCCACCCATTTGCCAGTGGCAAAGAGTGTGGCTCCAACATAGGCCACAGTGCCTCGGTGGCCTTTTCCAATCACTTCTACACGGGAGCCTACCCGCAGGGGCCGGGCACCTGCTTCCCCACTCATCCTGCTGGCACTCGGAGTCTGAAAAAAAACATTGCAGACATACATAGAGGCTGGAGACACGATCCTGGACTGAGAAAACACCACAAGTCATCTCCTTAAACTCCATGCTTTACAGTGGGCTGCAAGAATACACTATAGAGATTCAGGCCGGGAGAGACAGGACAAGGCAGTTTCTGTAGATGGTGGACAGAGCCAGGCAGCTGGAGAGAAGAGAAAAAGGCAGAGATTCTGTAGATGGTAAGGCAGATCTTTTTTTTTTTTTTTTTTTTTTTGGTTTTTCGAGGCAGGGTGTCTCTGTGTAGTTTTGGTGCCTATCCCGGGTCTTGCTCTGTAGACCAGGTTGGCCTCGAACTCACAGAGATCCGCCTGGCTCTGCCTCCCGAGTGCTGGGATTAAAGACGTGCGCCACACCTCTTGGCAAGGCAGATCTTTTGTAGCGTTGTCTCAGAACCAGGAGTAAACCAGGAGTAAGGAGCAAGGAAAGAAAGATGGAGGACGAAGGAACGGGGGACAAAGATGAGGTCGAAAGCATAGGAGCTTAGTTATCACTAGGGCTATAAGGGACAGAAAAAGAAGGGACAGAGAGGAACTGAGTGTCGGGATGGAACTGAAGCTGTAGACAGAATTCTGTCTTAGAGAAATAAAGTTCATAGACATAAGAGCATGGTGTACACAGATTCCTTTCCCTCAGATAACCCCACACCGGATGTAGCATCTTCCCCAGGACCCTGGGAGGGATTTTCTCATGGCAGGCCCTTGGGAAAATTCTAATAATTCTTAGGGTGAAGTAAGTCCACAAATTGCCCTTTGAAAAACATCAGTGACATGTCTAAAATTTCCCTAAAGTCAGGTATAGTGGCTTACACCTAGGATCTCAACACCCAGGAGGCTGAGGCAGGAGGACAGCCATAAGTTTGAGGCCAACCCAGGCTATATATAATAAATTAAAGGCCAGCCTAGGCTACATAATGAGACCTTGTTTCAAGAAAAACAGCTTGTTTTGATGGCTCACACATGTAATCCCAGCACTTGAGAAGCTCAGAAAGGATTACCATGAGCTGGGGCTAGCCTGAACTACATGGTTGAGTTCCAGTTCAACCTAGTCTAAAGTGAGACGAACCTCAAGAGAAAAAAATATCACAACAATGAACAGTAACAACAATCTTTAAAAATAAAAATGAATTTAAAAGATATTCCAAAATCCTCTAGAATCTCCTAGAATTCTTAACAATTTAAATTGTATAACAAATCAGGATTCCTTGGTAGATCTTTGAACGGCACCATATGGCTGCTGCTTGGGTGTACTGCCCCCAGGCAGAGGAAGCAAGAACAAGCAAACAGCTCAATTCAGACCAGGTTCCCCACAACCCTGTCTCAGGAACCAGAGCTGAGGAAGTTGTGGCTCAGTGGTGGCCCTCTCCACTCTCTTGTCTTCCTTGGGATTCAAATGCCCTTCTCTGGGTTCTCCACCCCACTCCACCAATTTTCTTCTACTTCTTTGTGTGTGTGTGTGTGTGTATGCACACTTTAAAATGTTTGTTATTGTTCTTTTGAGACAGAATGTTAGTATTACCCTAGGCTGGTCTGGAACTTACAATCCTCCTGCCTCAGCCTCCTGAATGCTGGGATCACAGCCACAGACCCACACATCCAACTAGACTTCTTCTTTTCAGGCACAGAACTGAACCTTCTTCCAGGCCCTCAAGTCACCATCACTCCTTCCGGATACAACTCCTGTCACTCCATCCACATGTCCACCATGACATTCCTGGATGGCTGACTCCACCTATTCACCATCCACTCCCTCTTCCTGGTCCTTGTCCTGCTCTATCTCCCTCAGGCTCTGGAGATCCTTCCCCAGTTCATGCTGTCACAAGAAGAAAACACAGGCCAAATAAACAAAGTTTCTCAAATTAGCCCCTCACTGTCTGCAGACCCTGCTCCATCGTTGTTCCGAGGACAGGTAAGGGAACACACAAAAACCCGTCCTTGGGAACTTCTCTGCTTCTCACATATCTGTGATGAGTGAACACATGAAATTAGGTCCCAAATCAGACCAGGATTCGGAAGAAAATCACACCTAAGCCATTTTTAGCAATAGCTGTTCCATGAGCCAGAGAGCTTGCAGCAAACAAATAAGGTAAGGAAATGTGACCCCATGGGTCTAAAGAATCCAGGGGATTCTTCTTGATACCCCCACATACTCAGCACAGCTGGCTTCAGAAAGGAGCCCTGCCAGAGCCAGGGAAGTCAAAACACCTCCCAGCCTGTCACTCGCTAACTCCCTTCCTCAAAAAGCCCAGCCAGTAAGGTGGGGACACAGCTCCTAGGGATGTGGGGACCTCAGATCATACCTGGGACAATGTGGACACTATGGGCTTAACAATAAAGGAGACTGCAGTGACATCAAGGCTGGACACACTCGGAAAAGACCCTCCCACACCTCCCAACACACCTCTCAGAACCAGGAGGCTGTCTCAGTGGACGCAAATCTAATCTCAGGCAGAAGAGAGCAGGGACAGAGAGCAGAGCATATATATGGAAAGGGCCTCACTGCAAGGCCTTCTGACCCACAGCCCAGTCAGAGACACACTGGACCCCTCACAAACCCCTAGCCTCAAGACCAGCTGGAATCAGAGGTCAAGCCTAGAGGGCCCCAGTTAGGATCCAACTCAGGGGAGGGGGGGCCTATCCAGCCTCCTAGTATCAGAGTTCCAAAGGCTCCTTGGAAGTCCAGTGTGTGAGTGCCTCAGCTGAGGGCCAGCCTGTCTCCCCAGCCCCCACACAAGTGATGTCCACAGGCACCCAGGCCTGCTCTAGCAGCCCTCCCAGGGCCACCCCACATTGATTGAGGCCACTTACCCGATTGTACGCGTGCCTCTTGCTCTGGGCCATGTTGTTCACCCGGACTCTACCCCCTCCCCCAGCTAGCCAAAGACAGAGAGAAAAGGCAAAAACCTAGGCAGGAGGGGTCAGGGTGATGGGCCTGCATGGACCGGCTCAGCAGCCGGCAGGCACAGACCTCCCTCCATCCATGGGCCTCCCTCGGTAGGGGTCGGGGCAATGATGGGGCTGAGGACTAAGTCCCTTCCACTGCCCAAGGAAGGGTTCCTGAGCCCAGAGACACTGAACCCCGCTCGCTCGCCAGCTGATGAGTCTCACTCTGCGCTAGTGCTGCTCTAGACTGTCAGGAAACATGCTGGCCTCTGGGTCCTAGTGCTCCCCGGCTTCACCTGGGCCAGATAAGACCGGCTAGTACCCAAGGATGGGTCCACCCACAAATCCTCAGCACTGGAGTACACTGCTCCAGCAGTCCTGACACTTCTTCCTCACCTGTACCCCCACCATCACTGCCCTCCCTCCCGGAATGTGAAGCCTCAGCAGGTCCCCAAGCATCAAATGCTACTTCAAAATGATCAGCTGCCTACAGCCTTCACACGAACAACTCCCCCACCACCACCACACACACACTTTCCGTTGCTTTTCTGTGTGACCCTCCCCAAAAATATCTGGACTCAGGTCCAAATCCACATGATTAGGGTCTGGAATTCAGTCTTCCACTGGGCCAGGTAAACAGCAAAGGAGGGCAGAAATGGAGGCGTGCTCACACAGAGAACGCTGGTAAAGAACAGCTCCACACTCCACAATGGCAAAGGTCCCCATATTTGCTCTCTTCAGCTTCTTGTGTCAGGCCAGGTTTTGATCCCCAAGATATCACATTCAAATGGATTATTAACGGCAGTTTTCAAAAGCCAAGAGCCTCACTGTCCCCTTGGGCCACTCTACCTCTGTCCCTGTCTCTTGTCTCCTTGGCCTTGTCTCCTAACACCAGACCCAACAAGCTGATTTATTTTATTGATTGACTGATTGATTGGTGTGCTTTTTTGGAGACAGAGTTTCTTTGTGTAGCCTTGGCTGTCCTCAAACTCACAGAGATCCACCTGCCGGTCTCCTGAGGGATTGAAGGCATGTGCCATCATTGCCAGGCTAAGCTAATTTATTTTTTTACAGTTGTATATGTCACAAAATACCTTAATGTTATATTACCTTCATAATTTAAAAACAAATGCTGTTAATTTAATGAAACTACTCATTCTAGTGAGGTCTCCACATATTACCTCATTTATTTACTCATCTGCCAATGACTAGGAATCAGCAGACCAGGATCCTTACCCTGTAAGCAAAGTTCGTGTTGGGTCTGACCACTGAGTCCCCTGGCTGTAATGTGGATCTAGATCCTGAAATACTTGTCTTCCTTCAACAACAAAACTGCAATTTCTGCCACTCTGCCCACTACCCCAACAGCAGAACAAGGCCACAAGCAGTTCTCAAGAAGGTAATGAGTATGTGTGAAAACGCCGTACTGAAACCCATCACATGCTACCTTACAGTTCTAATTAATACACATTCTCTGTATCTTCACTTCTGCCCAGAAGCAGCAGACATCCCTCCTGGCTTCCCCGCAGTCTCCAGATTGCCCTCCTCTTCTTATTCCCCACAGCACAGGAGGGCAGGACCATTCTGGCCCAGGCAATCATACTAAACCCATTCAGAGTATTTGCAGTCTACAGAACACATTTCAAAACCATCACTTGAGGGCTCAGCAGACAGCTCAGTGGGTAGGACAGAAATTGGGCTGGAGAGATGTCTCAGCAATTAAGACCCCTGGCTGCTCTTGCAGAGAACCTAGGTTCATCCCAGCACCCACAAAGAGGCCATAGAGGCTCCCAACTGTCTTTAGTTCCACTCCGAGAGGATCTAATGCACATGGTGCAGACACATATGCAGAAAAAACACTCATACACATAAAACTTTTAAAAAATAATAAATATTTAGGACAGGGGTTGGCGAGACGGCTCAGTAGTTAAAGGAATTTTCTCTTCTGGATGAGGACCTGAGTTTGGTTCCCAGCACCTATGCTGTGCTACTCCCAACCACCTGTAACTCCAGCTCAAGATGAGATAGATGCCTCTGGCCTCTGCAGGAACCTGCACTTACATACATACACACACACAATTTAAAATGAAATAAATCCTTTTTAAAATAAAAATAAGCATTAGAGAGGTGGTTCAGCTGTTAAGAGCATGTCCAGTTCTTGCAGAGGACCTGGGTTTGGTTCCCAGCACCACATCGGGTAGCTCTGGGGAGTTTGACTCCTCTGACCTCCCCAAGCATACATGTGCACATGCCCACACACAGGCACACACCCATACACATAATGAAGAATAAAATTAACCTCTAAATTTGCCAATGAATGTCTGTACCTATTTTATTTATATATGTCTGTGTATATAAATAAAATAATAAATCTTTTTACTTCTTGAGAGCTGCTTATTCCACCAAATGGGAGTACGGGACACAGCTCCCCTAGTATCACAAGACTCAAATAGGAGAAAACATGGTAAGGAGTACCATAGAATTCCAAAGAAGTACTACTCAGCAGGATACTAGGTATATATAAATCTTCAAATGTATAAACAATAAATATTATACAAAATTAGGCAGGAGAAAAGCGGACTGGGGAAAAAAATTATCTGACTGTGCCTTGAATTGTGGAGCTTTTATGTTTGGTTTGGGGCTACACAGAAGCCCTGCAAGTTATGAACACAGAATGGGCAGAGACATAAAGCACCCACTTGGGGTCTTCTGTCAAACTATAAAGCCTTCTGCGGGGAAGTCCATAACTTCTCTTTATGATGCAACTGCCCTCCGTGCAGACAGGCAAGTACTTATTGAATAAATAAACACACTGAGATGCACTAGGAAGTAAGAAGGACAGGCAGGGACAGGTGACCGAATCCAGTGACAGCGGGATGTCAGTCTCATTCCGGAGCTGTGGAGTGGCATAGCGAGACTGCTTGAGGAAGATCAAACATGCAGGATAGAGCAGTAGACACGGGCAAGCTGCAGGGCAGGATTACAAAGAAGAGCATGCTGCAGTGGTGAGCATGGGGTGACAGGGAAAGGGAGACAGACAGACAGACAGACAGACAGATGGGATGCTAGGAAAGACAGCAGACTGGCATGAGTCCCACACAGCCCAGGACACAGCTCTGTTCTCATGTTTCCTCACCTGCATGACTCTGGGCAAGATGTTTAACTTACTGAGCCACAGTAACCCAATCCGCACACACAAAGGCATTCTCTATTTCGTATGGATGTTACAAAGAGTAAGGAAAACAAGCCAGGAACTGGGGAGCAAGACATACTAGCAGTTGGAGTACACAGAGAGACTATCTCATAACATCAACTCCCCCCTTCAGAGGTGTTAGGACTTAAGCAAAGGATCTGTTACAATGCCTGACACAAACTGTGCTCAGTCAGATGTAGGTGCCTTTGTGGTTACTGTATCCACCCAATGATGACCTGCTCACAACAGGAACTCTAAGGTTGCAATAAATGAAGAGATGAATGGATGCAAAAATTAGCAAGTGAGGGGCTAGAGAGGTGGCCCAGTGGCTAAGAGCGTTTGCTGCTGTTACAGAGGACCGGAGTTGGTTCCCAGCACCCTCCCTGTAAGCATCACAACCACCTGTAACTCCAGCTCCAGATCTGACTCTCCATCTGTCCTCCACAGGTATCCCTACACACATGTACTTACAAACACACACACACACAAATAGTAAATATTTATAAAATAACACACAAAATAAAATTAGCAAATGAATAAATAACCTGGGAGGCTTTTAGGTGTGAATGATAGAACAAGGACTGTGGGCCGGGGGGTGGTTCAGTGGGTGAAGTGCTTGCCGAATAAGCCTGAGAACACGCACCTGCAGTCCCACCCTACGGAGATCTGGGAGGAAGGAATCCTCAAGAGACCCTGTCTCGACAAGGTGTGAGGCCAGGACCGACAGCAGAGGTCTTCCTCTGATCTCCACAAGCACGCTGTGGCAGGTGTGCCCTACATCGGTACATACAACCACACACACACACTGTGTACACCCCAGAGCATTTTGCTTTGTTTTCAATGTTGTTTTTCGAGACAGGGTTTCTCTGTGTAGCTCTGGCTGTCCCGGAACTCACTCTGTACACCAGGCTGGCCTTGAACTCACAGAGATCCACCTGCCTCTGTCTCCTGAGTGTGGGAATTAAAGGCGTGTGCCACCACCGCCCAGCCACAAAAGCATTTTTTAAAAACAGAAAAAAGAAAGGGGATCAAAACAGAATGGGGAAGGCCAGGCGGTGGCGGTGCACATCTTTAATCCCAGCACTCGGGAGGCAGAGGCGGGTGGATCTCTGTGAGTTCAAGGTCAGCCTGGTCTATAGAGTGAATTTCAGGATAGGCTCCAAAAGCTACACAGAGAAACCCTGTGTCGGAAAAATAAAAACAAAAACAAAACAAACAAAAACCAGAATGGGGAAAGGGAAACTGGGCATGTTCTTAGGGCCTTTTATGGAGCAAATCCAACTGTGCATGCTAAAATGTGTTTCATCGCCTGCTTCCAATGTGAACCGGTGAGATGGTGCTTCCCAGTAGTTAAGGACTAAGGAGAGTGGAAAGAGGAGACAGGAGGCAGGATTATAAAAGACAACATGAGGGATCTGTCATGAAACCATGCCCATGTCCTACCTGAGATGCCATGCCACAGCTTTACACAGGGCTGGGGAATGAACTAAGTGTATGTGTACTCTCTATTAGTTTGTGCATGCCTGTGTGCATGCGTGTGTGTTTTGCTGCAAACTTAACTGCCAGCCTGTGTGTTAAGCAAGCACTGGACATCTTTAGCCCTTTTTCTTTCAAACCTTTCATTTCTTTGTGTGCATGCTTACAGGAATACAGAGGCCAGAGGGCAGTATCAGGTTTCTTTCTGTTACTCTCAACCTTAATTTTGAGACAGGGTCTCTCACTGAACCTGAAGTTGCTGATTCAGCTAGACTGGCTGGCCAGCCAGCCCTGAGATCGTCCTGTCTCCACCTTCCCAGGGCTGTGATTACAGGTGCACACTCGTGTGTCTGGCTTTTTCACATGGGTACTGGGATCAAACAGGTTGTCATTCTTTCGTGACAGCAGTTTACCAACAGAACCATCTTCCAGGGTCCATACTTTTCATTGACAGACTGTCAAAAAATTGCCCAGGCAGGCCTTGGGCTCATAATCTTCCTACCTCTATCTCTCAGGTAGCTAGTGTTACAAACCTGAGCCAGTAGGCCAGTTTTTTGATGTTATTCCTTATACCCTTATGTAAATGTACTAGTTACTCCAAAATAAAATATTTCAGGCAGAGCGGAGGATGCAGGTTCACTAGAACACTTGCCTAGCATGTGACAACAGGTCCCATGCCCAATACTGTGAACAAAAGCTTATGATATTACCAACAAAACAAAAAGAGGGGTTGGGGAAATGGCTCAGTAGTTACAGTGCTTGGTATGTAAGCATGAGTAACTGAGCTCAGATCCCCGGAACCCACTAAAAGCTGGGCATGGTTATGCACATCTACAATGCAGTGTTGGTGTTGGATAGATAAGGAGCTTGCTGAATAGCTAGTCTAGCTGAAGATGGAGGGCACTCTGATTAGGGGGATGTTCTAATGTCAACCTCTGGCTTGCACTTACTTACACACACACACACACACACACACACACACACACACACACACACATACACACACCCATGATTAGTCAAATTGGCCTGTATTACCCTATCTGTGAGTGATACTGAGTCTCTGATACCAAGCCTAGTTATATAGGTGCATGTTTTTGCCACAGCATTAATGGGCCCCTGATACTGTCCCATGGGACTCTTCCTATTCCCTTAGTAGAGAGCGACAGTACCTGGATTTCTAATCCAACTTCAATATTAAATACTGTAAGATATCTAGGAAAGTGAGAGAAGGAGGCCTCAGTATCTGACAACTCAGTAAGTCTTGGAGAATTTTTAGAAAATACCAAGGAAACAAGCAGACCTGCAGGGGTAGGGGACGTACGGACGGACGGACAGTGAGGATGAAGCCTCTTCACCCTTTTTTTTGCTCTATCATTTCTACCCTCTTTTTTTTTTTAACCTCAGGATCCCTTAGCACTCTAATTCTCTTTCAGTCTCATGCTGCCAAACTTTGATCCTGGCCTAAGCCCACATTTTGCTCTCACTGATCCTACCCTAGGAGGGGCTGGTTTAAACCTGGGCAGTCTGACAATGGAGCCAAACTCTCTGAGAGCACTAGTGAAGAAGTGAGTGTGCACACGCGCGCGCGCACACACACACACACACACACACACACACACACACACACACGCACAAACGAACGCCTCCAGAGTCCAGCAGGGGGAAGGCCTGCTTGCTCAGAGAGGAGGTCGAACCGAACCCGGCAAGACCGACTGCACGGAGATTTCGGTCCTGGGTCCCACTCCAATACCTGCCTTCCCAATCTGACAGAGATGGGAGTGGACCCTCGATGGACTTTCTTCACCATCCCAGCTCATTATCCCCAGAAATGTCTGCATCCTACTCCCAATCTGAATGGAGCTCTCCCCACCCCCAAAGTTTCCCTCACTCCAACAACTACCCAGGGATTTCCGGGTCCACCTCCAAGAACCAGGAAAGGAAAGTTAGTTACACAGTCCTCCTCACTATCTTGGGAAAGGAACTTGTGCAGGAGTGCATGAGGCCCTCAGCTCCACATTCAACAGCAGCAAATCTCACACCCACAGCGAGTCCCACTTGTCTCAATTCCATCTGATTTAGTTCTTTCCCCTGAATCAACCATTAAAGATCCTGGCACTAGGACCCAGCAGGCAGGGAGCACCGAGACTGCGCTCTACTGAGGTAGATGCACCATTTCCCAACTTCAGCAAAAGCCAAGGCAGCCAACAAAGGCACAGCTGAGGTGGCGGAGCCTCTGCCGCCTGGGCAGCTCATCAGCCACTCCTCAGAAGCAGATCAGACCGTCCTTTCTTTTTTAAAACCCACATCACCACCTGATCATAATGGAGATCAGTCTCCTCAAACCACCATGCAAAGGCGTATCCATAGCAACCTCAAAAGGAAGGACACAGAGATGCTCCAGTGGCTGCAGCAAAAAAAGGTGAGTTTGTTTCTCCTCTATCTATGCCACCTACCTTTCTCCCTCCACTCATCAGGGGTAGGCCCTGCCTGCAGATCTTACCCACCACACCGACTGGGAAAACTCAAAGGTGAGCTAAGAACCAAACTGTAACATAAGGATATAGGTCTGCACAGTCCCAAAGCTGAGTGACAGAATGCATTCTCCTTTTCTGGAGGATGGAAACAAGGTCTCTCTTCTTAGTCACTGTTTCAGGTGACAGTCTCATCCTTCAGTATCTGACAAGCAGCCAATGGGTACTTGTCTTGCTGGGCAATCACTCGAGAATTTGCAAATTCCCCTATGGCAGGCAGCAATGGACCCCACCTCCCTGCCCACTAAAGTGCTCCCTTCTCTAATGCCTTGGGAGGATTCCCATTTCTACAGAGATACTCACCAAACACGAACACTAAGCCTAATAAAAGCCTGCATGCCCTCAAGATCCCTTTCTGTAAAACAGCAATATACTCTGACTGGACTGTTGTGAAAACCACAGAAGGGCTTGGGCAGTTCAAAGCTAGCATAGACCACATACCTCCATGCGCTCGCGAGCACGCGCGCGCACACACACCTGAAGAGTACTTAAAAACTGAGTCTGGGGTAAAGCACTCCATAAATGTCAGCCACTATCCTTACAGTGAAGACGGAAGGCACAGGCCTCCAGCTCAGAGAGGCTCTGCCACACTCCTGGGCTTACCTCAAGGCTCTTTCTCTTCACTCTGTTCAGCTGCTTTGGGCTTCTCTTACCATATCCAAGCATCTATTCCTGATGGAGTTCACACTGATCACCCTAGCCCTCAGCAAACAGCCTTGCTGAGAAGAAAACTGAGCCTATTAGGGAGGAACTCCCCTGCATCCACCACGGTGTCTTCCCCGATCACTCCTCCTTCTCCTCCATTACTCTCCACCGTTTACCTCCTCTTGAGGACTTCATTTCACTGCGCCCTCTACTGGTTCTCAGACATCATCACAAAACCTGCCCCGGCCTCCTCAGTTCTAGGACAAGCTGCTTCTTCTATCCTTGCTGTATCCTCTGCTGGCTGCCACTGTGTCTATTCTTTACTCTGCCAACCTGCTGGCCCCCCTCAGTTCCATCAAGCCCTGCGCTCCATACTGCTCCACTGAAGCTGTTCACATTTTCAAAGTCAAAGAGCCTGGTGACCAGAACATCTCAGCTCCCCAACCTCAGGGGCACTTGTCAAGCTCACCCTGTGTGGCTACCCTGAAGCAAATGAAGATGGATGGGGACCCCCCCACCCCCAGAAATGGTCTCCTTCCTGACTTCCTGAGCAGCCTTCCTCACAGGTACACCAATCCCTGTCTCCTCTGTTAGCTCTCTCTATGTGGCTGGAATAGCCCATCCCCCCACTTCACCAACCACTCTCCTGAAACTCAGAGCCCACATCTCCACCTGGCTGCTAGGCCTCACAGACCACTCAAGTTCAACATGCCCCAAAGGCACCTGCATCTCCCTCCTCAGAGACCCCTCTTCCATATGTCCTCTTTGATCCTGGCACCACAGTCTACTCAAGTTAGATGAGTCTCCTTCCACAACCCCCTCTTATTTGAAGCAATTAGTCATGACTCAGGTTAATTCTGTTGCTGCAGCCTCTCAGATTCATGCGCTCCTCCCCATCCTCCTTGGTCTAATTCCAGCCTAGCCATAAAACACTTGTTACTACAAGAATCTCCCCTTTACATCATCTTTTTTTTTTTTTTTTTTTGGTTTTTCGAGACAGGGTTTCTCTGTGTAGCTTTGCGCCTTTCCTGGGACTCACTTGGTAGCCCAGGCTGGCCTCGAACTCACAGAGATCCGCCTGGCTCTGCCTCCCGAGTGCTGGGATTAAAGGCGTGCGCCACCACCGCCCGGCCCCTTTACATCATCTTAAGCGTCTCCCAATAGCCTGAACCCATATTCTAACCCTTCAGTCTCTCCATCATCGGCTTCCCAAAGTACCACTCCTTGTCTAAAATCTCCCAGTGGGGGCCAGTGAGATGGTTCAGTAGGTAAATCTGCCACCAAATCTGACAACCTGAGTTTGATTCCCAGGACCCATATGATAGAAAGAACCAGCTCCTGCAAGTTTTCCCTCTGACCTATGTTCATATGCACATGTGTGTGGGGACACGGACACACACACACACACACACACACACACACACACACACAAAATGTTTTTCTTAACTGTGAACAGCAATAACCTCCCCTTTGATCCCAAAGTTCTCACATTCCGGCTGCTTGGATCTACTTCCCCTCATGCCCTGCAAATATAAGAGTATCACCAGGATTGCACTCTTCATCCATCACTACTTAGCTCAACAGTCACCTCTTTCCTGAAATTCCCCAACTTCTCCCTGTACGGTCTGTTATTTCTCTGCCCTAATGTAGACACCTTGGACAAAGTTTAGTTACAGTGCTACACTTTCCGAAAATTCTGCCTACCAACCTTCCTAGGACCGAGAGCTTTACCCTCAGTGTCTAAACACTGAGCACAGTGCTTTGCCCAGAGCAGCACATGATATTCCAAAGTTACTGTCCTAGCCTGGCTCTAGATATATGACCAGGCGGTTTCAGAGAAGAATGGCCCACCCTTGCAGCCCACATGAGTGGTTAAGAGGGCTTGCTGGGCAACCACGAGGCCCAAGTGCAGACTCTAGAACCCACCAACAAGCTCCAGCACCGTGAGGGGTGAAGAAAAGAACTGCTGGGGTTTGCTGGCTGCTTCAAAAGGAGGAAGGCATCCCAGCACTTGGAAGGCTGAGGAAAGCATATCTCTAGGAGTTTGAGGCCAGCTGGTCTATATATCAAGATTCAGGTTAGCCAAAGCCACATGTGAAACTGTCTCAAACAAACAAAACAGAAAAGTCAGAGTATTAGAGGATGCCACTGTCTTTGACCTCCAGGCACAAGCACAGGGACACACACCCTGACCCACATGTATGCATATATCATACCACACTCACACATATACACACACACCACAGGGTGGGGAAATATGTATGTATGTGTTACATACATATATATACATACACACAGACAGACCAGACAGACACAGCAGTGCATGAAGCTCTTTCAGATAGGAGCCTAAGCCCAGGTCTAGAAGTTGATGCTAACACACAATCTCAAGCTCATATTCTTCCATGGTAAAGGAACCACAGACCACAGACAGGCTCTAAGTAAAATGCAGACCTTCTGAGAAGGAATGTTCTAAAGGCTCTGAGGGCACCAAGGCCCCACTCTCTGCTGCTGTGAGGCCCCTACGAGATAAGAAGGGACAGGGAAAGGTCAGGATACACATAAACTTGACCTATCAGCCAACCTCAACTAGTACTCCTGAACGTCAGAAAGAAAACATCAATAAGTCAAAGCCAGAATCTCCAAGATGGCAAGGACCCTAAGATGCATTTGCATCAGGCAGTCTCTTACCTTGTCCTGGTCCATGGACACACACTCTGAGTAGCAAACATCACAGAATTGATAGTCAGACCACCAGTTTCCAGAACAAATCAGTCATGGATGACAGGAGACACTGAGAATCCAGTTTCTGTCCCCTCCCTAACTAACTAGCCTCTAAAGCAGGCCATATCAACTACAGTCCTAACCTCCACCTCCAGGTGGCCACTGCTACCGGTGGAGATGGCCCAGGGGGCAGCAGCTGATGTTCTTACGAGTCTCCAGCCCTCTGACTCTTCCCTTCCAGTGTCCTCTCGGTGCACTCCTGTCCAGGCAGGCTTAACTGAGCACCTGCACCCTCCCTTTCTCCCCCGTCAGCACTCTGCTCTGCAGGGGGCAGCTTTGGAGATTAAAGCAAACCATTTCTCCTTTCTGGTGCTTCATCTGCTGCTCTGCCAACCTTACAGGAAATTACATCAAATGAGATCATGCCCATCAGTTCTGTAACCTAAGTTAAACATGAAAGCAAGGCATCACTGTTGTATCATCGGTCCAAGTCCTCTATTACTATGCAAACATCTCTGCCTCTCTCCTCCCCGACTTCCAACCACTTCTTACAGCACAGTGAGATAACTGCGTTCTCCAACGCCGCCCTGCTCACTCATCTGCCATCCTTCCACGCCGTCTCCCTTCTTGCTATCTAATGATCCTGGTTGGGGTGTGCACAGTCTCACCTGTGCACCGCTGCAGCTACTTCCAGAGCTTTCTGTACTCCTGCACACCACACCCATCCTTCAAAGTCCAGCTAAAGTCCATCAGTGCAAAACAAAGACAAATTAAAGAATGAGTTTTCTTCAATGTGGTGAAAGAATTAAGGACCAATTCAATTTGAAGAAAAAAGCCAGAATATCTGTCATCAGATGCTGTAAGAGTCAATAGTTTCCCTCAGCTTCTGTCAGTTTTTTGAAGGGGGGCCTCACTCTGTAGCTGAGGCTAGCTTGGAATTCACTGTTTGTCCAGACTGTCCCCAAACTCAAAGCAATCTTCCTGTATTGTCCTCCCAGGGTCTGGGACTACACACATGTATCATACGCACAGCTGAAAAGCCAACTTTCTATTTTATTTTTGTTTAAGTAGCTGGGGCTGTCCTAGAGCTCAATATGTAGAGTAGGCTGGCCTCAAACTCACAGAGATCTGCCTGCTTCAATCCCAGCACTCGGAAGGCAGAGTTCTACAAAGTGAGTTCCAGGATAGCCAGGAGTACACAGAGAAACCCTGTTCTGAAAAACAAAAATTACAACATAAAAGTTGAGTACCACCACACCTGGTAAGAGTCAACTTTTTAAAAAGAATTTGCTTTTCTTTGGTTTCACTCTAATAGACAGCCTAGACAAGAAGGATGGATGTTGCAGAGGTTTATTTCACCAACCTCCAGAACATCTTTAGTGTGCTATCCCATGAATAAGATGGAATGTTTTATGCCTGTAATCCTAGCAACTGGGAAGTGTAGGTAGCAAGGTCAACCTTGACTACACAGGGAGTTTGAGGCCTGCCTGTACCACATGAGACCCTATTAAAAAAAGAAAAAAAAAAGGCGGGGGAGGGGTTGAAAGGGAGAGGAAGAGGCATGGAGAGAGACTTTATATCTAGTTATTTCCCCATTGTTAGAAATGTTCAAACCAAATTGCAAAATTTGCCACACTGACGAGGATATCATACATGGAAGTCAACTGCAACAGAGGTAACTGGGTTAGAACCCAGCGCTGAGATGAGAGGAGGCTGAGAGCTCTCCTAGTCCTGACGCCTGTTTTAAGGTCTGGACAAAGTGACTGAGCCATGGCAGCAGATTGTTCTACACAGCAGGCAGCCAAATGTGTTGGTCAACTCAGTGGTACGCTGCTGCATCTGCTCCCAGACCAGCAGCACTAACATCACCTGGGAGCCTGTGTTACAAACGCAGACTGGATTAGATTTATGTTTTCACCAGACTCTATCAAACTAAACACACACTCCCATTAGAGTAAAGACCATTGGCACACACTGCCCCTTTACAATGGTGAGTTTCTATTTCTGGAAATTCATTTCCCAAACTGCACCAGATGTTAAGCAGAGGCACGACCAAGAACAAAACAGGCAAATAAATAAACAAAACCCAGTATTTCCCAGTCTAGTTTGGGAAATCTCCACATACACCCTAATTGGAGACTTGATAAATACCACGAGCACACTAAAAGTTGTGAAATAGTCTGTAGTTGAGAAAACCTGAAGCATAAACTTTCAAACATATATGACTACAAAGCACCTTACAAAATAAAAGTTATGGGGGCTGAAGAGATGGCTCAGCAGTTAAGAGCACCTACTGCTCTTACAGAGGACCGGAGTTCAGTTACCAGGACCTATAGCCGGCCGTAAGTCCAGCTGCAGGGTTCTGACATCTCTGGCCTCTGTGGAAATCTACACTCATACACTTTCTTTTTTCTTTAGGTTATCCTCATCTCTTTAAATACAGTGCAGTTCAGGCTTTGGCAGCACAGTAGGCTAAAAATGCCATCTCTAGACTCTCGGTACCTTATGTACACTAGGGTACCAAACGGCCAACAGGCGCTTGCTGCTCTCCGCGCTGCTATAAATGAGAGTTCTGTTTTAAAGATGTGCCTCCTTCAAAACAGCAGTTTTGCATCTGTGTGCTTTAGTCGTTGTCCAGGCCATAGTGAGGAGGGCTGTATAACCAAGACGACTTCGCAAGGATCATGGTGCCATCCTAGTCGGACCCCAGGACAGGGAGTAGTCACACAGCAAATGTATTTCCAGACCCCCACGTTTGAACCTTCTAGGATTATTTTTTTGTCTTCAGTTAACACAAATTCCCAACCACGTGTCCACAGGAAACCTGGGCTCGGTACCGATCAGGGCAAGCAGGGGCCCCTCGCAGAGCTGGAGGCTAGTGGGCAAGCCTGGGAGAAGCTCTCGCTGGGGCCCCAGGCCCGCGCCCTCCCGTCGGGGTGCCGCCCACCCTCCGACCCCACCTGGCCCGAGCCCCGGGCCCCCTCCAGCTCTGCGCGAGCTCCGGGGCAGCTCAGCAGACAGTTGGTGGGGTCGCCACCCGCGTACCTGCTGTCAGGGCTCCGCGCCCGGCTCGGCCCCGCCGCCGCCCGCCGCCCGGGACTTGCTGCCCCGCCCCGCCCCGCCCCGCGGGCTGCCCCGCGCGCAGCCCGACCCCGTAGCGACCGCTGGAGCCCTCAGGTCCCAGGAAACTCTAGAGTTCTGGGTACAGTCTCCTCATTCTTGCAGCCCCGCCCTGGCTGACAAAATCACGCAGAGCGCGGCAGAGAAGCCATCGATAAGGCACTGAGCTGGACACCTGCGGCAGGGTGCACGCGTGCGCACGCGCACTACGCCAGGGTAGTCGATTAGGACCACGGTGGAGAGGCTCGGCGGGGTGAGCGCCCTCTGCTGGCGGAGGACCCGGGGGACACATTGGGAGTTTTTATATTGTTTTGGTCTCTAAACGCGATGTATATGGAGTCGGGGAAGGGAGAGATAAACTAAGATGTCCACACCTTTTCTAGTCCCTCTTCAGCTGTTCCCCAGGCCCCCAGAACTGAACTGGACCAAGAGGTCTGCAGCATTGAGGGGCATTTCTTCAATGGAGGTGTTGTTGAAGACTCCTGTCTTCAATGTCTATTTGCTAGCATTTTGGAGTGTTAATTGGCTTGTTAAAACTAGCGATAACCCAGTACTAGGAAGGGTGAGGCAGGAGGACCGCTCCAAGTTCTAGAGGAGCCTGGGTTACCAAGGAGGAAGGATTGAACAAGTGTACAATGGTACCTACAGGCAGGCATGAAGGAAGGATTGAGCAAATGTGCAAAGTTACCTGCAGGAAAGGGAGTTAGGATTTCACAGCCGGGTTCCAGTTCTACCTTCAGTTCATTAGCTGTGTGAAATCCTGCGCTGGTTACTTAACCTCTCATTGCCGCTTCCTTATTTGTGGAATGAGACTGTCTGTGACAGGATCTAGAAAGGTTGGACATCTCTACTAGCATTCCTTTTCACTCCCATTTCATCTTTTAAATATTTCCAGTTATTCTCAACATACAACGCACTCCTACCATTCAAAAACCAAACTCCAGCTGGTAAAATCACTCAGTAGGTAAAGGAACTTTGCACAGAAGCCTGACAAGGTGCGTTTGATTCCTGGAACCCACAGGAAAGTAGAAGGAGAGAACTGACCAAACACACACACATTGACTCACACCCACACACATACATACACCATACACACATATACACACCACACACACACACATACACACACACACTACTACTACTACTACTACTACTACTACTACTACTACTACTACTACTACATAAAATACAGTAATCAAATTAATACTTTAAAGTATTCACTGAGCCAGGCACAGTGGCACATGCCTTTAATCCCAGCACTCTGAAGGCAGGGGCAAGCTGTTCTCTATAAGTACAAGGCCAATCTGTTGTTTTAGCAAGTTCCAGGCCAGCCAGGAATTCATAGTAAGACCCTGTCTCAATTAAAAACAAAACAAAACAAAACAAAACAAAAACCTCAGGAGGCAGAAGCAGTTGGATCTCTGAATTTGGGGCAGCCTGGTCTATAGAGCAAGTTCCAGGACAGCCAGGGCTACACAGAGAAACCCTCTCTTTAAAAAACCCCCAAAAAGAAGAAGAAACCCCATGTCACCCCCCAAAAAAAGTATGCACTGAGAAGCCTCCCTTTAATCCTTGTTGCAATCTAGCCCACCCTCCTTGCCTGCTAAAGGTAATTAGCTATTAGTTTCTCTGTCATCTTCTAGATGTTTTATTTAAATACAATCACATATGAACTTAAGAGTTTTACTCCTTCTGTTGCTTATGCAAAGGGTAATAGAATATATACATCTACAGTCTGCCTTTTTCCTTTATAGAATAGCATCTTCTGTAAGATTCATTCATTTTACGTGTATGAGTGTCTACCCACCAGGCACATGCACATGGGGAGGTCAGAAGAGGGTGTCTGATCCGCTGGAGCTGGAGTTAGAGATGGTTGTGAGCTGAGCTGCCTTGTGGGTGCTGGGAATTGAACCCAGTTCCTCTCTGGAAGAGCAACCAATAAGTACTCTTCACTAACACTGACCCATCAAATTCAAACGAAGGGAGGGAATCTTTCCTAGTTGTACAAGCCAGTGTCTGTAATCTCAGCACTTGGGAGGTTGAGAGATCAGGAGTTCAAGGCCATCCATGGCCTATAGCCAGACTAGGCTGCAAGAGACCCTGTCTTGAACCTGTGTCCTCGTTTGTGGATATGCATAATTTCCTCACTGGATTCCTCTAGTTACTTTGTTTCTAGTCCTGTGCATATGTTTGTGTGTGCACGTGTGCATTTGGAGGTCAGAGGTTGACCTGGGTGTCCTCTTCAATCACTCCCTACCTTATCGTTTTTGAGACAAGGGCTCTCACTGAACCTGGAACTCCTCAATTCTGTCTGGACTGGCTGACCAGCAAGCCCTAGGGACCCTCCCATCTACTTCCCCAGTGTGGGGTTATAGGCGCTGGGACCTGTATTCAGGTCCTCAATGCTCTGCTCTGCTGTGCACAGCAGGTGCTTTACTGGCTGAGCATCTTCAGGCTCTGTTTCTAATCTTTTGCTGTTGCGCGTTGTGCAAAGCATAGGGTACATAGGACATTTCACATGAGCAGATTTATGTGTATGTTGTAATTGTTTAAGATTTATTGGATATGTATGATCGTTTTACCTTTAAGTCTGTATGGTACAATGTTTTCTTGGCACACGCAAAGTTCTAGGTTCAATTCCCACCCAGAACACAGGAGCAAAAAACAAACAGAAAAGAATCGATTTTTCAATCCAAGATGAACTGACTAAGCTCCAGGAGTCAGGAAAGCAGGTTGAATTCATGTATCGAATCACTCCATGAATAATCTCAGTTGTGCCCTTCCCTGTTGAAAGGGCGAAGTTCTCCCTGGGAGCCAGAGTGTCGTCCCCCCACTCCCCTCCAGTCCTCACTTCTTCTCCTTTAAGGTGTGTTTGAGGGGGCGGGGATGTGTCTAGAATACTTCCGCCGCCAGGGAACAGCCTGATCCCTAAGGCCTGTCTCCTACCGCTAATAATGACAACTGTGCCCCCTGGAGTCCAGACAGAGAGTAGACAGCCTTGGAAGAAATGGCACCATCTCACCAGTCAGTTCCTGCTGCAAGGCATATTTATTTTGGGCAAGGCTCAGTTCCCAGTGTGGAGGCTCAGGACCCAGAGTAGGGCACAGGCTTGTCTGGGAGCAGGCAGGCTTTGGGGGTTTCCTTCTTTATTAGCTGGGTCACAATCACCTGGGGCCTGGGCACCCCTGTCTGGATGGGTTGCTGCTCAGCCGCATGGGAAGTGTCTCCCTCACACTCCTCCAGGGTGGCAGCAGGGCTGAGCAGCTCCTGGGTGCCCCGGTTCCACATACTCACACCAGGAGTCAGCTTCATGGTGTCTGAAAGAACCAAGGGCTTCCACAGAACCTGGGACGTGGCCTCGAGGACCTGGGGCGCCGCTAGGGGCCATCCCGAGTCCTCCGAGGCGTCATCGGCAGCAGGTTCCTGGCCCTGTGGAGGCACGCGGGTCCGACCGGCCCACAGCTCGCCCAGCTGCTCTGCCTCCCGCTCCCAGCCGCTCGGCCACTTAGCCCGAGGCCAAAGTTTGGGACTGGGGCTGCGGGCGACTTCGGGGGGGATTGGGTTTCTGGCGAGGAACCGGAACCCGGGGCTGAGGAATGGCATCTTTGAGCCGAAGCTTGGTGAGGATTGGGCCAAGTTCAAAGTGGGATCGGGGCCCAAAGCACTGAATGGAGCATAACACTGGAGAGGGAACCTTGAGGTAGAGACGGGGGGTTTAGAGTGGGCGCGTGAGCCGAGGGCTTGGGGCCCGCTAGCTGAGGTTCGGGCCCCAGCTTGGCTCTTTTCACCCCGCGGGCGCCCGCGGTATATTTCCAAAGGGCGCGCTTCGGAGTCTGGGTTCAGGACCTCGGCGGTTGGGCGCACCCAGTGGCGGGGCAGCCGAGCGGGATCCAGGCGCACCACCGGCGGCTTGCGGCTTTGCGCAGGCTGCGGCGACCGGCAGGGCTCTTCTGGGGTGGGCACACTGAGGAGGGGCACAGAGCCGTCCGAGGAGGCGCCGGGCATGCCTCTGCTCTCGAGGTTCAGCCGGTCTCCTGCCGCGTCTGGTTGAGGCACGCAGAGGTAAAGATCCTCGAGGGACAGGTGGGAGCCGAGGGATGGTCCCTTCTCCTCAGAGGCCTGGAGACTGACAACTTGGGGCAGACCCAGGGAAGGCTGGGGACTGGGGACCCGCACCACTTCCAAGGAAGTCAGTAAGGACTCCTTCGAAGGCAAGATGTGACTAGGCCATAAAGCCTCTTTTGAAGACGTGGCCAAGATGTGGCTTTGCTCCTGGTCATCGGGTTCTTCCAAGACATCCCCGGGCTCAACTTCCTGAAACACCTCCAAGTTGGGCGTGGGTCTTGGGGTGACTCTTGGCTCGGCAGAAGGCTCTGGAGATGCTGTTGGCTCCTGGGAGTCTCTGTCCGACCACGGTGAACCTAAAAGGAACTGGTCCGGGTTCCCAGGTTCCTGGGGAAACACATAAGGGTAATGAGATGTTGGAAGTGGGGGAAGGACCTCACTTCGTGGTCCTGAGCGGCTCCGGAGGAGGCTTCTGTCGGAAGGAGGCTCGGGGCTTGGGCTTACTTCGCCTTGGAAGTGCTCCTCTGCACCCCCGGGTGTCGGCGTGTGCAGTACAGGCACAGAGCCCTGGGCCCAGGCATCCGTGGTGCATGCCAGGGGCTCCTGGTCCTCGCCCCACGTGGGGTCCTCGGCCACTGCAGATTCTCCCTCATCCCGGGCCAGGAAGCGCCACTCAGTGATCTGCAGCATGGCCTCTCGGGCCTGGCTAATGGTGAATGGGACGCACTGTGGAAGTGAGGGAGGGTCTCAGCCTCACCAGGAGAGGCGGGAGAGGTAGAAGATGGGATCTGGAAGACCCAGATCTAGGCCCACCTGCTGAGTCAGGTAGACTTTGAAGGCACACTCCATGACTCGAGCAAGAAGGTCGGCCAAGATGTCACCCACTACGTCCTCGCCCTCCTCCAGGGACAAAAACGCAATCCATTCTGCCTCATTGAGCCGCCCAGGCACGATGTCCACCTGCGGCACTGGCTGGGTGGGCGGCCGGGCTTTTTCAGCCTTGGATCGGGTCACCCCACGGTCTCGCGCCTGCCTCTGTGGGAACGAAACGGGCACTCAGGACAGGAAACGGAGGGGATGGGACTGATGGGCTAGGTGCTAGAAAGACGCTTTCTCAAGATGTTTACTAAGGAAGAAAAGGGACCAGGACAAGGCGCCTCACTCAATCTGCGATGCAGCGGAGGGACACTCTGAAGGTATGCGGCTCAATGTAATACTCATAACAGCTCATTAAACAAGGAAACTGACACTTGTCAGAAGCTAGCCCTCACCTGTTTGGATGCAAACTGAACCCCAGACCTAATGATGCTCAACTCACAGCTCTTGCTGTTTGCGTTACTGCAGTGTCCAAGTTCTTGAGAGTTCAGAGAATTGGAATCTGAGTCATTGAGGTCACTAGAACTTAGTCTCTTCTGTTTGAGGTTTGAACAGTCTTGTTATGTAACCCTGGCTGGCCTGGAACTTGCAGCAATTCTCCTGCCTTTGCCTCTCAAATCCTAGGATTACAGGAATGTAAGACCATCTGTTTGTCCGTTGCCTTTTTGTGTATGTGTGTACTGTAGTTCTGGGGATTGAACCTGGAGGCATTGTACATACTCTATCACTGAGCTAAACCCCTAGGCCTCTTTACTTTTTTGTTTGAAACAGATTCTTTTTATGTAACCCTGTCTGTCCTGGAACTCTCCTTATATGTAGACCAGACTGGCCTCAAACTCACAGAAATCCACCTGCCTCTGCCTCCTGAGTGCTGGGATTAAAGGTGTGTCCTGTTACCCCCAACTCTCTTTTTACTTTTTATTTTGAGATC